>NC_090290.1:21907752-22532752 GCF_037392515.1 Haliotis asinina
GCAGATAGTCCACACAGGCAACCCACCTACAGATGCATCCCACACCTACGACCCACCACAGACGACACAACCCTATCAATTTCATACCCAGAATAACACCACACAAGACCAAGCATCAGGGACTAACAAGACCAACAAAGGACAGTATTCATGAAAAGTGAAATGTTATTTGATATCTTCTACATCAATAAACAATGCATGTTTAGGACAACGTTTGATGACTATTTAGGATGTAATGGTGACGGTTGGCGATGGTCGGTGACAGCGTTCTGGACATAGTTGAACAACACTGTCAGTAACGGCAGCTTATGGAAAAGCAGTATCAGATGTCTGTGTCCTCATTTTCCCATCTGTACGCAAACATGTTGTCCCAGAAATATAGTAAAAAATAATAAGTATAACAATTCTGTACAATAACCATCATCAGGTGTTCAAAATGTTTTTAAACGCCACTTGCCGTAGTGACTTCAAAAAGGAACTTGTCCAGACTAATATTCCACTTGTCCTGATTTTATGACACAATGTTTGATGTTAGTGTTTACTTGACTATTTATCAAAGGGTAATAAATTTCAAAGAAAGATGTAAAACTGACTTGACCTGGGCGTCAGATGATGGGAATTTCGAACCCCTGCATCATGTGTGACAGAACCATTTTCAAGTTTCTTAACCAGGAACATGGATGAGTTTTTGCCATGGGGAATAAAACAGGGTGATTGTTTTATTAGCTACCTACTCTGGGGATGGGAAGCATCAACTCAGGGCTGGTCAGGCTCTATGACTGACAGCATGCCATTGTCCTGGGATGGGCTGTAACTGGTTTCTGTGCCAAGGTCTGAATATTTACTGGTCATCTGAACATGGATGGAATATTGCCAGCTGCAGCATTAAACAACTGCAAACAAATCTGTGTGGAATCACACATGGTGGTAAAGGTGTCATGATGTGTCCATCTGTCCATCCTTTTGTTTTTGATCTTGTCAGTTCAGTATCATGTCTCACATTCAGATTGAAAAAAATTGCTTTCAAGTCTGAATCCTCTCCTAGTGTTCCCAAGATGTGATAAAGCTGGAATATTGCGAACATTTTCAGTTTCCTCACTCTCGGGACAATACAGTTGATAGAAAACATCACTGCAACAGAATGCCAAGTTTTGACTATAGTCCATGATACATTCCTTTACTTTAAAGAATAGACTAGTTGTGTCAAATCTTTGAAGAGCATGGAATGCTGAAGAAAAGCAGGATTTGTGGATGCCAACTTCTTTCTTGTGAATTACGCAATGTTTCAGACATCTGTTTGACATCCATAAATCTTGCTTTTCTTAAAAATAGTAGTGGAGAAAAAAAAGATGACAATCAGTAACGACACCAGGTGTTCAGGTCATTATCTCTATTGTCCAACTCTTCAGTATTTCCAAGTATTCATCATAGCAGTGAGGTGAAAAATTAGCTATTTTCAAGAAATTTACAGAGATTTGTGTTTCGTTTCAAAACAGACTAAAACAGCATATTTCTTCACTACATTTTGTGTTTAATGAAGTCATCATTTTTCATTTGTGACAATGTCATGATAATGTCGTAATAATCAGAAGTTGTTGCACATTTATCAGATTTCAGGTCAGAAACTTGGCAGGGCCGGTTGTAGTACAAGTTCAGGTCCAACAGAGTAATCTAACTTGGTAGGGCCGATTGTAGTACAAGTTCAGGTCCCACAGAGTAATCTAACTAGGCAGGGCCAGTTGTAGTACAAGTTCAAGTCCCACAGAGTAATCTCACTAGGCAGGGCTGGTTGTAGTACAAGTTCAGGTCCCACAGAATAATCTAACTTGGTAGGGCCGATTGTAGTACAAGTTCAGGTCCCACAGAGTAATCTAACTAGGCAGGGCTGGTTGTAGTACAAGTTCAGGTCCCACAGAGTAATCTAACTTGGTAGGGCCAGTTGTAGTACAAGTTCAGGTCCCACAGAGTAATTTAACTAGGCAGGGCTGGTTGTAGTACAAGTTCAGGTCCCACAGAGTAATCTAACTTGGCAGGGCCAGTTGTAGTACAAGTTCAGGTCCCACAGAGTAATCTAAATGCTAAGGCTGTTCTGATTTAAAGGAACTATCTTGATCGCTCTGAAGCATCGCTCATTGACAAAACAATATCTGATATCCTCCACATTTACTCGTCTGTGTCCGCCTTATTCCATTAGAGAAGTTTCAGCGCCAGATTTTGGATGTCAGCTTGTCACGTGACTGGACTCTCGTTTTTGTGAACAATGCTTATTCTGGAGAAAGAAGTACATTTATTAAGCTGAATGTTTTTGCTCTTTTTAAAGAAACGAGTTACTTGCTCTCGATTGGGGCTTTGATGACAGCACATAGACCTGTGCAACCAATGCAAACAAAAGATATGTATGCAAATAGAAACAGTGTGTTATGTTTTATGATTTTTTGTAATGAAAATTAGCAATTCTGTAACATATGTTTACTTAGAAGTATGAAGTATGAAAAATGAATATCTGGAATATATTGATTTAACTTTAGGATATGATGAATCATCTCTTTGCTCTAACTTGAAGTAGAAATATTATGCACATCGTAGTTAGACTGATGTCTTTTCTCAGAATTGATGATTTTTATTGTAACGAATATATCCATTTTAATCAAAAAGAAGCTCTAGTGAAATGGGAAATTGACATTAGGTAATCTAGACTTGCTTCATGTAGGTATTTAGCATTGCAGGGAGAGCTGGGCCGGAGAAAAAATAATGGGGTTCCCGGACTGTGAGACAGATTGGGATTCTGCTTGTAATTCTGGGAACTAGAATAAAATCTGGCATTACATATGATGTCCAACTAAAAAATTAGCTCATTAGACATAATTACCAGATAGGATTCAACCAAATAGCAGAGCAGTAGAACCTGTTCTTCTGAAAAAGTATAATCCTAAATACAGCCATCTCTCGCAATAATGCGCTTCGCGATACCGTGGATTCGGTTAAACCGGGAGGTAATCCTCAGCTCGCATAAAAAAAGTTGAACTGCAATCACACCCCTTCAGAAAATCGAAAGTAGTGCATAAAAAAATCTGCTCTTTGCGCTCTGATAAATAACGTAAACTAGTGAAATTCAGTGTGGATGGCAACTGACAGTGTTTATCATACATATCCATTGTGTTTCAGATGCTTAAAACATGCAGGGTTTTCTCAATAATAATCATACCAGCATCGTAGTAGTAACTTATGAAAGACAAGGCATGCCATCTGTTGAGTTATGACGAGTACTTACAATGTTTGATGTGATACAAAACACTGCGCTATAGCGCGGGGAAACACAGTCACAGTCATAAACCACATTTTATTTCATTAAATTCAATCCCAATCTTATTCATTAAAAAACTTGGAGATACCATGAGTGAATGGCATAGCCTCATTCCATACGCGTGCAACTTCCGCTTACCACATTCATGAGGGTCTGTTTTTCAGGCCTAACATCATAGCACCAATTTCACGTAAGGTTCTTAGCAATCTCGAACAGATTACATTCTTGTAATCCATAGACCCTGAGACCCGCGTTATTGACTCATTGAAGTAATTTTTTTACAATTAAATGGCCAACATTTTGTTTCTTACAATCAAAGTTGCAAGTACCATGGGAAGTCAGCGGTGACTTGTCAAACTGTCTCCTACGTAAAATATATCCAGACAGGTTATGCCTGTGTTCATTGTTATGTTAAATGTGTTTGCGGAAGACATGCATTATATACTAAGCTGACAGCAATGTGTAATAATCTGTTACAGTAACTGCTTAATGTATAAAATATTCTGATAATGGAATAGAAGTTTTTTGATGTAATAATATCCCAAGACCCACATTATGGCGAGGGATGACTGTATAACGTGTTACTATTGACCACTTTCAACATAAGGGCAGTGTGGTAGCCTAGTGGTTTAAGCGTTCACTCATCACACCAAAGATATGTATGTTGATTCTGCATATGGTTACAATGTTTAGTGATGTTTCTGGAATATTGCTGAAAGTAGCGTAAAACCATACTCACTCACTTTCAACATGACATATGTATTCATTAATCTGTCATGCTGTTAAATAATTGAAATTCTTTTCAAAGTTACTCATGAAAATGTTTAACATGACAAGCACTGAGCCTGAGCCTTCAGATGTGATACCACTGGCATGATGGTTTGGTGTTTATAGACACTGCTGAAGTTTTTTAACTTCAGCAGTGTCTATAAACACCAAACCATCATGCCAGTGGTATCACATCTGAAGGTAATGCAAGATTACCTGCTGTTCAAGCATGTTGATGTATGGTTGCCTCTCCATAGACCTGCGGCTGGATGTGACACAATACTCTTTTACCAGATCTTGTCAGTATAAGGCTGTTAAAGGCTTGAAATACTTAATCAACATATTTAACATATTTAACTGAATGAATATGAAGATCCTGTATTATCCTGTATTATGTCATTGTCAATGGTTATGAGTGTGTGACTGGTGGATTGGTTGGTTGGTAAACAACACAATGTGTTTCAGTCTTATAAGAAAATGCCAGCTTAATGTAAAGAAGAAGCCCAAAGGGAGGCATATGCTACCTTAGTGAAATCCATCAGCATAGGTATGGTATCGACAGAAGTGAGGAGCTTGGATTTATAGCCGTGATCATTGGATTCTGTCATGACTAAGGGAAGCAACTCAGAAGTGTCAAGGCTCTCCAAGGCTATTACATTCGTATTGTCTGTCAGTTGTTTATTGTTTATGTAAATCATGTCATTAGTTGAGTGTCAGTAGGGTTTTGAAAGAGAGAGAGAAAGAGCAAAAGAAAGAAAGAGAGAGAGGGAGACCTATTTGGTGTGAGAGGGTATGAGTGAATAGTGTGAATGAACAGCACTTTGGACAGTATTCAACAATACTTGTTACACTTGCATAGGTTTCGAAGGTGATAATTCATAGCGCGAACAACAATCTTTACAAAGACAATTAAGTCACAGAGTGATGTCCTGTCCTGTTAAGTAGTCTTGCCTCTGTAAAGGATAGAATTGCTCTAATACTGGCCTTCTGTTCAGTGCAGCCTCTCAGCACTGCTAGGTGTGTGTGTGTGTGCAGGGGAGTGTAGGTGAGTATGTGCAGTAGTCTAGCTGTATCATGGCTTATCTGCTTGAAGTGGAAGCAGAACCCAAAGTGATGCAAGTAGTTAACATATACCACAATACTGGAACACACAAACACCAGCCTGGTGCTGACTAGACCAAAGGTGGAATTTCCAGACAGAATGATTGTATTCTGGCAAATCTGACTGTCTCACCACGATACAAAACGAATCAGTGCAGCCAGTAAAAGTATGTCTGGTCTCATATGTTTCTTTCGTTCTTTGAAAAACCTTGTCGAATGTGATGGCAGTGGTTGGTGCTGTTGCTGCACCTTCCTTTGATCAAATACAAACAGTCTTCCCAAATAAACATCTTCTGAATGACATCTCTTCCTATCGACTCCTTCAATTATAAACCCACAAACCACACCAAATGAAGCTACTTGGAAGACATCCCGATGTGACTCCGGAAGGTCAAGGCTGAGGTGAGCAGGGATGTAGACACAACCTTTGTCCATCAGGTGTCCAGTTGTCCAGGATGTGTTTGGACATGGAAACCAGATAGGGGAAGACCTAACAGAGTTATGCCTGTGTTCACATTGTGAGGAGCTGATTGGCCAGAGTCATTACCTGAGTCAACTCCATGGAATACGATCAGCAAAACCAATTTAATAAGCTGCTTTACAGACATGCTAGATCTGTCTGCCATATTTTAACAGCTCACCTTCTCTTACTTGAAAATAATCAGAAATGGAAAATAATTGGGTCCAGCTATGAATCTTGTATATGAATATTTGCATTCATCTTTTAGTGCAATTTTCTGCTAAGTCAAATGGCATCACTTTGTCTCGACAGAAAAGAAGCAACAAAACCTTTCCCACATTCATGAGAAGTCTCACTCAGATGGGTAGTTGAATATTACACACAACAAAAAAGGGAAGAGAAGTACATTTTTAGAGGGAATTAATTCATATTTTCCTGTTCACCTCCATGCCATCAAGTCACTTTGGGATAAAAATCTGTAAAGCTAAAAAAGTCCATTTGTCTGGCCTGATGATGATGATGATGATGATGATGATGATGATGATGATGATGATGATGACGGCGGTGATGACGATGATGATGATGATGATGATGATGATGATGATGATGATGATGATGATGATGATGATGATGGATACTCATAAAGATATAAACTCTTGCCACTAAAGAACATATTTAAAACGTTCTTCACTGTAACCCTATGCAACAGGTCAATGTACACTCAAATGACATTCTCAGCTCCCTGGGGACCATACTTACTGCTGATGTCTGGGCATAGCAGAATGGTTGCATTGATTGGTACTTGTGAAATGTTTTCTGACATACATAAGTGATGATGAACTTTTGATATCCACATTCCAAAATGATCTCCCCACCCAAAGCAATTAGTATATGAATTTTGGGGATAATCATGAAACAGCTATTTGTTCAAGGTCACCATTATCTGTCTAGGGAGAGGAAACAAAGACTGATTTGGTCTGTCCATGTATACCCAGAAGTCAAGTCCTAGATGAGGAATTCTATGACACAAGTGAGTGAGTTGGGTTTTACACCACTTTGAGCAATATTCCAGCAATATGACATCATGGAATGAGTGTGTTTAGTTTCATGCTGCTTTTAACAATATTCCCACAGAGTCATGGCGGAGAACATCAGAAATGGGCTTCACAGACTGAATGTATATGGAGAATAGAATCGAGGCTTTCAGCATGACAAGCCGGTCCTTTACCCATTAAACTAACTAATGACTAATGAACAGTCCTGGGATAATGGGGGTTTTTTGGGATGTTTTTTCAGCTATGCATTAACTATTTTACAACATTTTTAAGTGATTCTCTTCAAGGAATGCTCAGGACAGGGCAGTGATTATATTAATGTACAGATTTCATGACTGCAGCTGTTGTGAGGGGATGGGTTAGAAATGGACTTCTACAATCTGTGATTTTCATTTGTATAAATCTGCGGGGATTGGACAGCTAGGCTTGTTGACTTTGTCAGTGTGTAATAACTGATCCGAAATGTTTATAGATTGATGCTCATGGTGTCAATTACAAGATTTTCAGCTATAGATATACAGTTCTTTGGAAACTTTCATGATTGGCTTATACTTGTTTGTGCACACAATTTTGTCTGTAAAGAGTGGAGCTCATGCTGTCAGTCACTAGTTTATCTGACTTATGATCATTTTTTAAGGATGATCACTTTAAATTTGGTTCCTTCAATCACTGATATTGTTTTTGAACAGTATCAAAGAATTTGACAACAAGATGAATAGTTGATCTGTTAATGTAGCCAATCAGTGACTAGTGTTCATACTATCAACCACTAACTAATATACTAACAACATACTAACAACATTCACTCTCAATACCCAACAACACCTGTTTCCAATGAAGCAGACGTATATGCTCTCCTGCCTGTAAGGTAGCCAAGTACATCAGAAAGCAATTTGCTATCCGCTGAGGTATCGATGGGTGTTGTAGTATATCTTTCAGTACTTGTAAAGACTGCTGTCAGTGACCCGTAACCCCATTCCTTGATGCTCGGTGATGGTGCCTTCGGTGATTCATGTAGGTAACTATACCCACAGACCATGCTGCTAAACACGCACTCTAAACATGCTCACTGAACATTCATGCTGAGCATGGCCGCTGAACATACAAAGATCTGATGGCTGAAGGGATATGATTGATAATGTGTGTTGTGTTTTGTTGTGTGTTTTTTATATTCTGGGTAAAAGTCAGTTAGGTACAGGCTTGGAAGAGTGTCAAACACTTCGTCAAAAGAAGCTAAAATATCTGAACATCCCACGCAAATTGACAACCTCAGCAAGTCAGTCTTTTTCAGTTTTACGTCATTATTTTCATCACAGAGACTTAGTTAAATGTTCAATAAATTTGGGAGAAATGTTAATAGTTTATATAATATGAATTTTTGTTTTAATTATTAAATAATGTTTGAACTTAAAAAATCATGATCCTTAGCGTGCCACAAACTGTTGTCAAAAAATTTCAACAGATAAATAAAAATGTTTCTGTTAACACAGACAATTCATTCAAATTAATCATCAAATATATTGTATTAAAACTTTTAATAAAAATGCAAAATTATTTTCACGGTCAACATAAGCATGATGAAGAAAGACCTGTATCACCAAAATGTGTCTACCAGAAATGATTGTCTAAATTTTATTAACAGTTCCGTAGATATGTAAAGGAAAACAATTCATCCTCATGCTGGCAAAATCAAAGGATGTTTGTCCAGTACATTAAAACATCACCTCTGGCTATCTACAACTGATTTGTTCATCAGTTTCTGAGCATGGAAATCAATGTCCTCATCCAGCTGTTTTACAGTGTTATTGACAACAAAATCATTTGTCAGAATGTACTTAAAAAGGCCATATTGATAGTATCAGCAGACTGTGACACTGGTGAGCTGACCCCGAGGTCACGGAGGTCCCAGGGTCCACCTACAGTGCAGGCCAGGGCCATTCTCAGGAATGTTGATGTCGAGGTGAATCTTAATACATGGGAGCTCCTTCAGGAATGATTTATCACCAAGGTAAATATTAACATTTTTAGACAATGATAATTTATTTGAGGTTTGGTTGTTTTTTTCAGTCACAGCGCTTATGTTTGGAATAGGTTAAAATTTCAGAATATAAGATTATTCTAACTGATCAATCATTGAAAATAATTGGTTACCATCCTTTATCATATTTTTCCTTGTTATGTTTGTTAAGGCAAAAACATTAAAGAAAAAACATGTAGTTCTTTTTGTTTTTGTTTTTTTAAATCACGCAAAACACATTTGCAAATTTAGCATCTTTAAAGGATAACTAGTAGCTTAGCAACATAGATTTCCTTTAAGTCTTTATGGTAAATTCAATCATGATTTGGAATTAACTTGTAGTCCTTATGAAATGTAACAGACAAAACCAACCTTGTGACAAAAGAACAACCTTGTGAAATGTTACAACTTGTTTGTTGTTCATTTGGGACAAATCGTGACCGATTGCTTGGTAATTTTGTCTCAGTGACTAGTCTTTGATTATTTTAATTTGTAGGACCACTATTTGGCAGAACAGAATTTACAATCATTTGTCTGAAAATGTATACAAATGATTTGATGATATATGGATCCAACCTTGTTTGAAAGTGATGGATTCAAGTAAGGATGTACTCTGTTTTCAGCTGTTTCTAGCATTATCCCATCAAGAGACATAAAGAATGGACTTCACATATTGTATCCATGTACTTTGTTGTTAAACTCTGCAGTCAGCAATATTTCAGTTATATGGTGACAATCTGTAAATAATGGAGTCTAGACCAGGCAATCCAGTGATCAACATCATGAGCATCAATCTACATTTTCGGCATGAAGATTTATGACACAATAAAATGCAAAAATAAATCATAAGTAGATCAGAACACCAAAGAATTGAGTTGAACTCATATTTCAGTATCATCCCATTAGTCTATGAAACTGACTGTACTAAATTTTCTCGTTTTATTCTTCTGTCTTTTAGTAATTCCATTTCATTCTAATCCTGTCAAATCTGAACTAGTCTAGACTAATCTAGTCTATTCTGGTTAAATCAAAGATGCAGGATTGGGAATCAAACATCAAGTGAAATCTGATACATTTTAGTAATTTGCATTTTTGTAGACTGTAGATCACTGCGGATGTGATAGAAGCAGTACAAAACCCATCGTCTATGTTATCTCTCTATTATAACTTCCTCATATATCTTCAGTAAAACAAGACAACACGTCAAGAAGCTCGAAGAATAACAAAAATATGCGTGTTTTTCCCTATCTGTTGAAAATAATGCTTCACATATGGGAATTTGAATGTATATTTATCGGTGAATATTCATAAACAATAAAGTCATGTAAGAAAGTTTAATACACATAATACATTATTAAAATGTCATGGTCGCAGACATTTTGTATTTTATTGCACACTTATGAATTTAAGAAATCTAAATATTCCAACTTTTAAAAAGTTAAGTGCTCTGTGAAGAGACAAGCAGACATGTTAATTCTTCCTTGTAACAAATATCTATGTTTACGATTGTAATGGTGATATCAGCAACGCGATGAGCTCATCACATTTCAGTACGTGAGGTATATGTTTCCAGTTTGATCGTTCATCTGTGGGGTGAGAATTTTGATCTCTGAGAGTATGCAACTGTTGTTGAGGAAAATATACAATGCTTGATGTGTTTACAAGCTGCAGGAGAGCAGACAGGAAGTAGCAGAGATAGGTGCACATTTCACGAGGAACAGCGTACATTGCTGTCAGTCTTCCAGGTACGTCGATTGCAAATTGTCTATGTCAACCAAACTGTAATATATTTCGTACTGTTATGAAGAAATGAATTTATAGATTTGGTACTGCTGCAGATGCTGATGAAAGAAAGTTTTAGATAACCTAATGATATTTCCATCTGCTTATATTTCCATTTCCATCTGGGAAAAAATGCTGATTTTACCCAAGCAGTATAATAGATGAGATTGTTAAAACTTATTAATAACAAGAATGGGAGAAATGGTTTTAATGGATTATCAGCATCATAGTTAAAACTGCATGCACCTGTTTTTCAGAAATCATCAAAGGTGCGATAAATATATAATTAGTACTACGTCGTCAATAACGCTTTAACCTGCCTGTTTCTAAAGTAACGCTTCCGCTGTACTCCTATGGCAAGGATCATCAGAGGTGTATATATAGATGAAGATGCCCGCCCATGTGTTAAACACAGTTATAACACTGGCATGTATCTCTTACCTGTAAACAGCCTTTGTGAATTGCCTACAGGGAATACCTCACATTTGAGGGTTTACTTTGTTTATTCTATCATGCTGGTTGTTGAATATTTATGTAAATCTGACGACCATGAAATTGATCATTGTTTACACCTGTTCTATGTAAACAATCTGTAATGAGTTGCCCTTTATGTCAACATCAAGAACAGAGGTAGATGTAAGTGCCCTTGTTAGCATTGGTCAACAACAAAGTCAGTATTCAGGAGTATTATTTCAGTTCAGTTTGTGTGAAGCTTTGATTTTTTTTACATGATTTTATGTGTTTTTTATGTTTTGTATTTTTAAATGTATACTTATATTTATGTATAGTTTTCATGTGTATTATGTTCTTGTTTCAAGCAGATATGGCAGCAGTTATCAGCTTTTGTCCTACTTATACTTTCCGAAATTTCTAGTTACTTCCAGTTTGAAACTTGCAAAATTAATTTGTCATAATATACTTAGGAATAGATTGAGATTTTTTTCTGTTTCATAAGTTGGACTTCAAATACAGGGCTCTAAATTTCAACATTGTGGTCAAAGCTGCTAATTTGAGGCATTATAGCAGGGTTAAAAAATCCCATCGCCTGATGCCCTGGACAAGTCATTTTTATTTCGGGCAATCAAATAATGGTATGTAACTTGTCCTTGGGCTACTAGATAATTTCCACTTATGGTTTCACACTGCAAATAAACTTAGATTTTATTTCATATCTGCTCATAATGTAGCTATTTACATTTCGCAATAATAATAATTTAGAGCCATCATTCTTTGAAATTTATCACTCTTCTATAAATAGTCAAGTAAACATTAACATCAAACATTGTGTCATGAAATCAGGACGAGGGGAAAATCAGTCAGGACAAGCTCCTTTCTTGAAGTCACTTGCCCTGTGGCAAGTTGCTTTTAAAAAAAGTTTGAACCCCTGTATAATCAAGTGAGTCGGTCATGTAAACAAGTGATAAAATGTTTAACATCGATGCACAAAACCTTGCAAACCAAGGCAACTTACTCCATAGCTTGTTAACTGAATCCAACATACACTTATATGGTTAGTGATAAACTATATTCATTTAGGAGATAAACATCTCGTGTGGGGGAAATTCTTGGTGTTATTGAGTATTTGAAGCATGGGAATATTTCATTTGAAACCTCCAGCTGACACCTTCGGTTCCAAATGAAATATTCATGTGCTTCAAATACTAAATAACACCCGTGCTTCAAATACTCAATAATACCCGGAAATTTTGGCCAACACATGATGTTTATCAACATTGTAAACCAAAAGGTTTTACTGTCTGCACTCGTTTAGTGTCATCAGCTGGCCGTTTCAGCTTGTTCCCATGGTAGCATCTGGAGCTGCTCATTTGTGATGTCATTCTGACTTTACGTCACAATATGATTTGAATGACATCACCATTGTTGGTGACACCACAAAACAATTGTTTGCAATGTTTCTAAGTGTCAATAACCAGCGAAAAGTCTTGCAGTTTCCGGGAAACAAATACCATTTGATCATGTATTTCAACCAATCAGATTACAGAACACAGTGACTTTTGGTGTAAAATGTATATTGTATATGTGTTAGACAGTGTATGTGATGTGTAAGTATATGAATATCAGTGTATATGTAAGTATGTGTATATTTACATATGTACATATGCATATATGTAACTCATCTGTGTGCAACAAACTGATTCTAACAAACCTATAAACTGAGTGGTGAAAATGAGAAGAATAGTCATGAATAAGTAAATTTCAGAATGTTGACAATGAATATTATAGAAAATATTGATGCATGTAAATAGGGATAGTCTTACTTAAAGTTGAAGTTTTGTTTTTGCCAACTGTGTTTGAAATGCCATCTAAATGTTGACATAATTCATGTTATGAAATTTGATAAAAATTGTTGTTATAAGCCACAAGGGGTAGCTAGGTGATAGCTAAAGTGTTTGTTTGTACCACCTAGGGCCCAGGTTCTATTCCCCTCATGGGTTCAGTATGTGAGCCAATTTCACTTGTCCCCTCGCAGTGTAATTGAATATTGCTGAAATCCTTCTCTCAAACATAATAATATGGTTTCACTGAACATATAAATATGTTTAATAATAGCCTTCAACCACAGCTGTCTGAAATATTTGAACAGCATGCAGTTAGATGCCTAAATAATCTGCTAATCTTCATAATGCATGTGATCAACCACCGACCAAGATGAGACTGATAGTGTTTCCCACACCACTCATTATCCTTTCTTCAGTGTTATTAGTGGTTTCAGTGACCAGAAAACTGATTATCTCTCTGTTGGTAGCCATGTCAAGTATACTCAAATTACAGGTGAAACTTGAGGTAGAATCTCATCAAGTCATGATTTCTTTAGGTTCTTCCATCTTACTGGGCCTCCTTTTCAGTTAAAAAGGTTATTTGTTTTTATCATAATAATATATAATAAGAGACCAAGTGTTAGTCATACATTTACCTATTCTGATTTAGTCAGGGTGGCTTTTGTTTCACTGATAGCTAAAAAGGAGGCAAAGGACTGAAAATTTAATTTTGCATTGTGTTGACTGTTTTCTTACACTACATTAGCCTACTGTCTGTAAATTGTCAATTTCACAAAATATTTTTTTTCAACAAATTTATAAACTATTGTTATGGGCTGGTTTGGTTTAAACATATTAATTTCCAGAAGGGAAACAGTATTGATGAACAACCAAAATGTTCAATGCCTTTCTTGGCTACAAATATGGTATAAACAGAATGATCATGAATAGAAAAACATGTACTTAACCAAGAAAGAATGGCTTTCTGTTTGTCACATTGATAGTGTTGAAAGGTACAGGCAAGTGCAATTTCGTTTGTACAACTTAAAACACATATATGCCTATATATATTATTTAGGCTCTGTCTGTCTGTACATATAGATTGGAATATCTTAAGAACCGTTGACTAGATTCTTTTCATATCTGGTATCTTGGTTTATCACAGTAAAAGAAAGGTTTCAGTCAGGTTTTGGTGACCTTGACCTTCATCTCATAGTCACAAGGGGACTTCAGCATTTTATGTTGTCAGCAAGATATCTCAAGAACCATTCTGGATTTTCTTCATATTCAACACTAAGCTTTATCAAGGGAAAGTGCAGGGCCCAGTCGATTTTGGTGACCTTCAATTAATTTTCAAGGTCACAGCGACTGGTCATGGTCTAAGTGACTCTTCAAAATATTTGTTTGTTTTAAACAACTACAGTGCAAGATATGAGAGTTTGAGAGTAATGTTTTTGTTGGCATTTTTACTTCATCTTATACTAATGGCCTTCGCTTTCATTACTTTTTGAGTTAGATTTAAAAATATGCAACAGGGAATCATGACACCCAAGTGACAATGCTTGTCTGTAAACCTTTGTTGAGCAATGACAGGTGTGTGACATTGTACTGTTTTACCTGGTTTGGTTGACGTCACACATGATACTTGCTGTGCTTTGTGTGACAGACCATCAAAACAAAGGGCCATTGTAATCTACCTTGTCATTTGATATTGTGCTTTACAGCATACAAATTAGCTTGTATAGCTCTAAGTAGCTTAAAAGCATTATGCACACCAAAGTGTAAGAAATACCTCAACATAAATGAAATCATTATTCTTCTTCAGTTTTTCGTCGTTTAATGCCACACTCAGCAGTATTCCAGCTGTATAGTGTCAGTCTGTAAATATTCAAGTCTGGACTATACAATCCAGTGATCAATAGCATAAGCGTCAATCATGCAGCTGGGACACAATGACCTGTGTCAACTAAGTCAACAAGCCTAGACGACTACCTGATCCCATTGGTTGCTTATTTCAACAGGCAAGGGTAGCTCAGACCCATTCTAACCTGAATCTTGCCTTTTTATGATCAGACCCCGATTTCTCGAAACAAACTTAAGTCTGAGTTTTGGCTTAAGTCTTAGTTTTTGCTCAAATTTGAGAAAACGCATTTCACAGAATGAACTGAAATTTGAGTTTGGTGGATAGATTACTTAAGTTGTTTCGACTTTTATATTTCAAAAAATGCAGTTCTTTGCTGTTTCAAATTGTGAAACTCAATTTGAGATTTGAGTAAAAATGTAAGTTTGTTTACAGAAATCAGGGCCAGATGCTTATAGGTTATCATCACTGTCATAGACTTGATCAAGTATGTGTTAAGTTTAAGCTTTAATTCTTGATGTGCATTTATATATAAGGTGTGAGGTAAGATTTGTTTGTTATTCAAATTGAAATATACCATTCAATAAAAGTAGGGGATATTGGATTTACAAGATTGACAAAATGCAAATGATAAAGACAAGGAGGAAACGGATGATAAAGATAAATTGAGGGAAAATGTGACAATTTATTCCATTCCTTTGGAAATGTTTCATCTGTATGGATATGCATGACTTTTTCTCAGATGCATTGACATTGATTAGTGGAATGCTTGAAAAAGTAATATCCCCTACCTTTTTTAGTGGTACATTTGCTCATCATTTTGGTGACCCAGGTTGACGTTCCCACATGGGTATTCAATATAAGTTCTTCACTGGTCATGAGGGGTCTATGAGCCCATGGAGCCTGAGGGACCAGTGAACAATTTATTTATCTTAACGAACACCTGAATTTTAATTTTTAACTGTTTGAAGCACTGGTACAGCCTCATAGTATGGCGAATCGTTTCGTCGCCATTGTGCAGACGTCACAAGGAAAACAGATTTAGAGTTGTCTCCCTTCCATTCATTTTCAATCACAAAACATAAGTAATTTCTGTGTATCATGCGTGATTCAGTGTTATTCGAGACAAAGAAGTACTACCATGAAGAACCACGGCATTCCTAGCGGTGTACTTTGAAAAAAAAATACATCGTCTGTAAGCGGGGTACATTGAAAAAAAATACAAGGGTACTTAGCCAATCAGAAAGCGATATTCATGTGTGGGGTAAGATAATGAATAAAGTCCATGTCTGACCACCCAGCAGCTCTGACCACCCAATCCCCTTATAGCCCCTTACAAAAATGGGTTGTTGAAGAACAGTTGTAACTAGGATCTCTTGGAGTTCCCTAATCCATGGTCAGATAGACTAATTTGGGATCTGAATATAAGGTGTCAGTGTTTCGGCACAGTGATGCATATTTATGGAATATATCACTACCAGATGTTAACAACACTTTCAGTTTAAAGGGATTCAATTGCTAAATCAGGAAATAACACTACACAGCTGTCAAAACAGCCTTGAGCTCAGTAATAGTTTTGTCTGCCCTTGGAATTAACTTGCATATGGAACCATTTTCTGAATCTGTTCCTAGTATTAGAACAATTCTTCTGATTGTTTGGCAATTCTTCACAAATCAGTTTTAAATACCTTGGTTCCTTAAGTATGTCAGTGCTTATGTCTATACCCAGAAATAACTATGATCATCATATTCTTTTGTTAAACTTGCAATTTTTAGAATACCATTTAGTTTACAATGAACAGAAATGTCTTTTTTTTAAAGATTTAAAGATGTATTCTTTAACGTCAAATTTTGACCATAGTGTGATTTTTTGTTGGGGAAGATAAACAAAATAATCTTTAGAAGGCTTGGTTCAAATCTAAATTTGATTTTATTTAAATTTTATAATTTGATGACATTGTGATATGTAGTAATACATTAAAATAACCACTTGTTGAGATAAATGAACACAAAGGTTAATATTATAATTATGTAACTTTAAATATTTTTCAGATTTCAAATTTTCTAATTTTGCATTTTAAATTGAAAATATTTATAGTAATATTTATGATGAAATTGTTATTTCCACTTTCTAATATTGATATACAACAATTTGAAAAAGCAAAACAAGTTCTATATTAGTTTCAACCCTGAGTAAACATCAAAATCACATCAAGCTGCATTGGGTCAGGCTTGCTGAGTGCTGTGTCAATAGAAGTATACAGTGATCATAGCAAACTTAAAAAGACATAAAGAAATTTCCCATCAATATATTCTGGGTTGTATTATTGACACAATAAAGCCCCAGTTGCCGAAATACTCAAGGACCATGACACTGAAAGGATCTTGTGAATTAGAAATATTTTTGCTGAAAAAAGGCCGGAAAGACTATCCATATGAAGTTCAAAAAGTGAGTCTTTTTCAATAAGCTGAATCTACTTCAATTGTCAAGATAAATTAACGATGTATGGTCAAGGAGATTGGGGTGAAGGGGATTTCACCCATCTGGATTCTGAAGGAGGGGTATTGTTGGAGGGTCATAGATGGCTGAGGGAATTCAATAGATGACTCATGTCTTGGGTGAAAAATGCCCCATTATTTGAATACTGTGACATGACAGCAATGATAACATGTAGGACGTGTTATTTTACCGGCTCATACCCTTAAAGGCACACTGACTGGGTTTTTGATGGATTCTTTTGGATTCTCTGTTATGTCAACCCTTGCCAGTAGTGCTGGTCCGATGATCGAAAATAATTGATTCAAAGAAAGAATAAAAATAAATATCGATTGTTAAAACCATGTTTTTGATTTATCAGACTTTTGTTGTTTTAGTATAACACACTGGAATTAAGTAAACTGATGATTAAATTTTCACGAATATTCCGAATACTTATGAATGATGGGGTATATATTTAATGAATAGAATATCAAGTATTATTTACAGACCGCCATATAGCTGGAATATTTCTGAGTGTGGCGTAAAACTAAACTCACTCACTTGCTGATGTTCATGCTGTTGATCACTGGATTGTCTGGTCCAGACTTGATTATTTATAGAGTGCTGCTGTATAGCTGGAATATTGCTAAATGTGTCTTTAACAACAAACTCAGCTTGGCAGCGTGTAAGGCCCTTGTATGCTGTCCATTATATTGCTGGAATAGTTCTACAAGTGGTAGACAAATTAATGAATTGTTGCACACACTATCATCCACTGGTTTTGCTCAGTATAATTGCTTAAAGAATACATCACTCTGTTGGTGACAATGTGAACTATTTTGTATACAGGATTTCCTTGTTCATCAAAACTATACCTCATTTTTGTGGTATTAGACTGCACAGAGACTAATATTCCATAAAAAGGGATCTGCATATTGAAATACATCCAAAATTTATGATATATAATTGTATGATGTATGCACATCTGAATTAATATTTTGTGCTGATACTATTATTTTAACAGTTTCATTTTATTTTACAATAAAATTCAGAAAAAGATCTTCGAAATTTTGAGCAGCTGTTAGAGTTCAGATATTGTAAGTTTGAGAAATAGACAGAGCTTAACTTCAGTTCTTGTAGTGGTGATTTAAAAGTCTTATCAATACTCCAACTAGACTTGCACATGCCTCTAAGGTAATAATTAATATGTCAAATGAAAATTTCTAAAAACAATATATACAGCAGCTAAACTGGCATCTTGTCTGTTTATCTAGACTGACATCTTGGAAAGATAGAATTACTATACATCCGTGGGCTACCTAAAACCTCTTTCTGTTTGGTACACAATGCAATAGATTTGCACAAATCTCTGATTTAATAATTAATAGTTTAAGTGATAATTTCTTTTAAAAAAAATATAAATAACAGACTGGGGTGCTTAGACTTGCCTCTTTGAAGGATCGAATTACTTATTACTCTCATGGGCTTAGCACACATCACAGCCTTGGAGCAAGACTATCAATGGAAGTGTACATGGTATAGTGAGCTTCCCTCGTCTATTTCAGTGAAGGTGATAGACAGTCATGTACACTTCAGGCCCCTCCACTGATATAGTGTCCAGCTGTGTGGGACTATCTCTCAGGTTGGTGTTACTCTGTTGTGTCCTTATTATGGACATGTCGTAGTAATGGAAGTGACACCTTCAGGGACAGACACAGGAAGCACACTGGAGTGAAATGTGTGTATCAGGTTCCACCTGTCACTTGTCCATTTCAGTTGGCACATCATACATTGACAGTAAATGGGATATGAACATTGCCAGCATACAGGATATATACATCGCCAATGTGTTTGATACATTCAGTTCTGGTTCTGGTGGATTACCTGGAATGTTTCACAGTGACCAGATTTAATCAAATTCAGAAAAAGGCAGCATGTCTTTAGGATTATTGGAGTGTCTGGAGTGAAAACAGTTATGGACCAGTTGTGTCAAAAAGACATCAAGTGGATGTAAGTAAGTCATGACTCCGGTATCAAAATATGGAATATGATTTTAGTGCTGTTTGGTCACTTGTATCACAGGATATCAGAAATGATGATATTTGAATACCTATCCTTTCTTTCTTCCAATGTACACTCATCAGAGTATCAGTAGCTTGTCTTCCATTTTTGTGCAATCTGTAAATGAGATTCAATTTAAAAATTATAAAATTAAACTGACATGCAAATTGGGGAAAAGAATAATCCCAAAGGAACACTTCTTATTAACTAGAAACAAAATCTTGTATCTTGTGTTTTTTTTGTCATTAACCTTTTGGATGAAGACTTTCAACTATCATAAGTATAATATCATCATAATGGTGATATAAATCAAACAGCCAAGTGTATGTAGAAGTTGTCAAGTTGAGGTCAACATGTCTGATAAGGTTACTGCACTGTTGTGGTCAGAACCATGATGTCAGGAATTTCATTACTTTTCATATACTTTTCAAAGTCTAAATTGTCCCTAATAGAGTGAGTGAGGGAGTTGGGTTTGGTACCACTTTCAGCAATATTTCAGCACAATCAGTGTGTGGGAATAACCGTGAGTGAGTGAGTGAGTTTAGTTTTACGCTGCACTTATCAATATTACAGCTATATGGCGGCGGTCTGTAAATAATCGAGTCTGGACCAGACAATCCAGTGATCAACAACATGAGCATCGATCTGCGCAATTGGGAACCGATGACATATGCCAACCAAGTCAGCAAGCCTGACCACCCGATCCCGTTAGTCACCTCTTATGACAAGCATAGTCGCCTTTTATGGCAAGCATGAGTTGCTGAAGGCCTATTCTACCCCGGGACCTTCACGGGTAGTGGGAATACCTGAAATGTGTTTCATACATTGTACCCATGTATGGATTCGAACCCAGGTCTTCAGTGTGATGAGTAAATACTTTAACCACTAGGCTGCCCCACCACCTTAAGATAACTTGAGAAGTTAACAGATTAATTATAGTCACATTAAGAAATCAGGTGCTCTCTTTTGAGTTTACATATTATGAATATTCAACAGTTGAGGTGGTGATAAAATTTATTTATCAAACACATACATGTCTGTACAAATTAATGTTTTCTATTGCATTTAAATAAGATGTTTTAAGATCTGTTGGAAACTACAACTTTATTGTGAGGATAGGTAGACTATACTAACCCACAAGATGTGTTACTAGCCTGGTATCCCTAGCATGGTGATCTACCTTCAGTTGTTGGTGATCAATAATCAGTTTTTTATGTTGTAGTGTCTTCTTTATTTACATTGTTTTAGTTTCACATACTATTTTATGTTCATATCTGTGAGAATTTAGTATTTTTACTGTCCTTCGATGGTAGGTTCTCAATATATTAGTTATAAGATTGATATAAATTAAATTGTTCTTGTCACGATATATCTGCAATATTGCAGATGTGACGCTAAATATTAACTAACTCACTTATTAGCCTGGGACTGGCAGTTTAGCTGAGTGTCAAAACCTGTGCTGTTTAGACAGACATCATGCTGTTGTTTGAAACAGATTGTCTAAGAAGCAGGTAAAAGGTTTAAATTACCGGGGAGATATGAGAATGTATGACAATTATGAGATAATGTGTAATCCCAAACTGATATGGACAAGTTTTTGTCATTGATGACATATTTGAAATGATTGATAGCTTAATAGATTCTATCTGTCACTTATGTGACATGATTAAATCCATGATCTTATGAGAGAATATCAGGTGTGTATTTAAAAAATATTTAGATTTCACAGCCAGTCAGATGAGATAGCGAGAATACAACCATGTACATTTCATGAGAAGATTAAGAATCATTAATCATGTAAGACATTTATAACCGAATTTGATAAGATAGTGGTTATCACACAGCGATAGGTTATCTCACTGTAATCCAGTATTAAGTAAGTTCAAGTATTATGTATCTGTAAGTATTGATAGATAAGGTCGGAGTGTATGATCTGCTCAACAAACAGCTTTGTGAGGTAATTATGAAATAGGACATTAGGAACAGGTCTTGTGTGATATTTCCAGGTCAGAATTTGTCCCAGTATCCACTGGTTGTGGGCTTGTATCTCTACATGTATCTACCTGTATCAATGTGTATCTATGTGTACCTTACCAGAGGTGAATAATCAGCAAGTTGCAGTGTACGTCAATCCCCATTCGTAACTACTCGAGTCATTCGGGCAAGCTAGATGGCATCTCGTATCCATCTCAAATCTTACAAATGTGTCAATCCCTTCTTGAAAAGGAATGAAAAATGTCCAGTTCATAATAATATGATCATAACTAATGTCATTGTTTAATCGGAATGATTTGTATTTTAATGATAACAGGGCAATATGGGAAACTGTGAGCTTGGGGAGATATACTGAATATTGTTACGATAGTACAATTTATAGTGCTTTTGAAATATGATGTTTCCAAATTTACCAGGTTTGAACTAAATAGTAGTTCTTTCCCAAGATGATTGACAAGGGTACGTGATCACAAATCCTAAATTAGCTGATATTAGCTGATCCAGATATACAGAAATGTAAATAAATAAGTAAATATGGACATAAATCAATTAATCAAACAATCAAGAAAATAAGTAAGAAAGAAAAGAATGAATGAAAGAATGAATGAATGAATAAAATATAATATGATATATACTCTTAAAAATAAGTACGATTGTCAAAATTGGGAGATATATGTGATTGAATCAGTGTTGATACAGTAATAATGGATGTTTTGAGAATGCATCACCACATGGATTTCATTCAAAGCAATGTTTGTTCAGTTATCCCCCTTGTTTGTTGACATGAAAACTTCAGGTTTACAATTTTCTGTCAGTAGTGTGTGATTTGACCCTGAAACCCTGACCATCCACAGATGCAAGAAAATTATCGAAAAAAAATGGTCTTCAGTAAATTTAACAACCTGCCTGAAAAACGTCAAGATTCATACTGACACCTCATACACGTGTAGGAAGCTCCCACATTGTGCAGGTGCTTCCCATGCATTGTGTTTGCGTGTGGTGATAACGTGAAATGATGCTGCATACACAAGATGAATGTCGTTGTAACATTCCTCAATGGGTTTTCTTTCTAACAGACTTCAAAGTTCAGGTTCCCCTACTTTTTTCGAAGAATGCAATGTAATGTATAATATGATACGATACAATACGATACCATACAATATGATATTATATAATATACTATCAAAACAAATGAATAAAAGAAATCATTTGAGACTCGTACATTTTATAAGCCACTAAACAAACACTACTATCACAAATAAATAAATAAATAATTACTATATCAACCAACCGTGAAGTTATTATCAACCACTAAACCAACACTACTATCATACCATGAAAATAGTTGCTAATACACTGATAGACTTGACCAGATTTGAAGTTCAATATGCACAGGTCAGTAAAAAGCTTTGGATGATGGGATCCCATGAGATGAGGGAAATTATGAGACTCAGTGTTTCAATATTCATAACACAATCCTGTACAAACGACCCAATTACTTTAGATCATCCTCATCACTTGACGCTGTGGAATAACACTGTACACACTTTTCAAGTAGACACGTGATGCATATGTGATGTGCGATGCTTGTGGTGTAGAATCGCTGATAACACCACCTAGAGTGCTCTCCCTTAGAGTATGAGTGTTACGTGATTATCACAGTTCTTGCTGTAAAATATCTAAAATTGTTATCAACTCCCCAAAACGCTTCGGAACTGATAAATGACTAATGCAGAATGTGCTGTCAGACCCAAGATACAGAATGTTTTTTAATGAAAGTGTCAATAATTGAAACCTGTGACTTTAGAGCTTGTTGGAAGCCTGAAAGAGTGAATTTCTTTTGAAATCATCAACCTCATTGATTAAAGGAAGCTGTTAAAACACACATTTCAGCTATGAGACCCAAATGGTTTAGCACTGACGTAAAATGGTAAGACTGATTAAAACTGATGACGTCGGTTCCAAATGTATTCCCATGCTTCAAATACTCAATAACACCCGAAAATTGGCCAACACATGATGTTAATCTAGTAAATACATATCTATATCCCAGATGTGTTGATGGTTTCAAGTAGTCTTTTAAAACCACATTTCTCTACTAAAAAATTAAAATATATTAACATGGTATGATTCAT
Organism: Haliotis asinina; assembly: GCF_037392515.1. Taxonomy (NCBI): domain Eukaryota; kingdom Metazoa; phylum Mollusca; class Gastropoda; order Lepetellida; family Haliotidae; genus Haliotis; species Haliotis asinina. Next base: position 21,931,050 of record NC_090290.1, read on the forward strand.
GATAGTAAAACAAGGCTAGTTAAAAGCTTAATTTGGAGAAATTTCTGGTGATACGTCCATCATATCAGTGTTTATCAGCAATACTCGTGAAGAGTAATCATTACATGTAATCAGTTCATGTTCTGTTTACACCAACAAGAAAGAACATTTATTTTCAATGTCCTAAATCACCACATAATAATCCAAGACAAGCATGGATGTTTGTTACAGATCTCGTAATTATCCTGACAGGTTTTTCTAATTTGCCTTTGCTTAATTTGTAGCTGAGAATTTGGAGTTTTATGGTAACAGCCTTACTATGAGGATACATGCAGCATGGAAATCATTGTATGGGATTATACACATTAAGAACTAATGTTCTCACCTTCATGGGAACCCAGTGCTTTTAATTCTGGGAGGAAATGTGGATCTACGGAAGGGTGGTGCCTTCCAATAGCAGTGCCAAGCTGGAGCACCATGGATAATATGGATACCGATTCTCTATCATTTGAAACGAATGTGTGGTGCAAATTCCTGCACAATGATTGTATCCACATGCATCTAAAGGGAATTTGATGTTTTGGAGTATGTTCTTGGTGAATTGTTGCAACCTGGCATTTGATGTGTAGACTGTTGACCTGTCTTGCTGAGATGGGAGGGATGATAGTTGTGTGACGACTTTGGATTTGTAAAGGAGTGTGTTACCTTGTTTTTGGATTTACAAATATGTTTCGGAGTAAAGGAAAGAAAACTAAATTGCCATCCAAGATACCAGGAAAAGTGACAAAAGCTACCGAGGACCGTCACAAAAGAGTTGACCAAAAAGGTAAGGTTGTATGTATATTATGTGTCATTCAAGCCTGAAAACAAGAAAGCCCAAGAAAGGAAATGCAGAAAGTCTTGTTAATTATATATAATATTATATTTATATTATATTGATTATGTGTATTTGATTTTTTTTTAAACACTTCTTTTCAGATACTAGATGTTAGTCTAGGTTTTATAGTAACCTCCTTGTTTCTTAATACAGTTGTGACAACGTGGAAAAATGAAGTTATAACTGTTTTAATGAGGCGTTACCTTTGTGAATCAGTCCCTTGATGTTTTTTTATAAGTCAAAAGGATACTGTTCAATTTCATGCTTTTAGCCATTAGAAGTTAATTCGTAGATTTTCATTCAGTCAGCCATCATCTACTTATCTTAATTTTATCATCCTGCATATCTGTTGCTGTGTGAGTTTCTTGTTTGTTTTACTTGATGATGTTATCAAGATGCAATCATATGTGAAACCATCTTCAACTGCCTGTAAGATCTATACTGATGAGTGTATTGCAGGTGAAATTGGCCATTTTATCTTCAGTGCTTGCCATTTTTTAAACTGTCTATCCTACTTGAAAATCATGAAAGCAAGCAGTTTGTTTGTAAACAGACATCACAATTTGTTTGTAAACAGACATCACAGTTTGTCTCACAGTTTGTAAACAGACATCACAGTTTGTCTCACAGTTTGTAAACAGACATCACAGTTTGTCTCACAGATTGTAAACAGACATCATGAAATAATCTCTGCCTAGTTCTTTTTTTTTTAAAAGTAGATGAAAGCTAATTATTGATATAATTTGGCCTAATTCAGATTTTCACATCTGCATTGAGGTTCCATTTAAGAAAAGGTCAAGTTTTGGATGTTTATTTGGATAACAAGATACCATATGATACGTTGTTGGTTTTTTTGCTGTTCTTACTGTCAGTTGTTACGTACCATGGGACATAACTCATACCCACCATCCATGGATCAAGTATCAGGACATTTGCTGTGAGAATGGTTGCATCCAGATATTTTTTAGCAAGGTTTGCGGGTACCTGTTTTTATGCTTCTTTTCACAGAAAACACGAACCTTCATGTCGATAATCATGGCAGTAACTTTGTCATGCTGAATGCCTGAATGTAAACATGCAATCTGTCAGTGGCTTTGTATGAAATTGTGTTAGCTCACCAGCAAAATGTATCTGTGTCAACAAACCTGTTAAATATTTTTATATTTCCCCTCGTCAACTGCTGCTGACCTGTTCATCATTGTGTTGTGGATGATGATGATGATGATGATGATGATGATGATGATGATGATGATGATGATGATGATGATTACGTACTCTTGCTTGGTCCATAACCTGCACAGAATACTGTAAAGTGCCTGTGATATGTTTTACAGGACAACATAAAGAAGGTCAGAGAACAATGACAGCTTTGTCACTAATGTTCCGTCTCTCACTACTGGTACAGATGACTGCCGACTTTATCACAGGGAATCACTGCAGGAAATCTACACTGCTTGTATCACTGACAGCCTGGTGTACAATATCTGTTACTCTCTCTATTATCTCCCGTCTCTCATTGTGTAACGCCACTCAAGGTCATTCATTCACATAATGAATGAGCAAATTTTAGTTTTATGCCGCTTTTGGCAATGTTCCAGCAGTACCACGGCAGGGGCAACCAAAATACATTTCACACATTGTTCCCGATGTGGGAAATCGAACCCGGACCTTTGGTGTGATGAGAAAATGCTTTAACAACTTGGCTACCCACTGTCACCATCCATTTACATAAGAACCCACAAACACAAGGTGTTGTAACATGTGAGAAACCGAGAATGACACAGAAATGTACCCAGGGTACCTTGTCTCTGTAGTGTCCTTGACTGCTGATACCTGATCTTAGGTCAAGACGGAAATAGGATTTTCAAATGAAATAAACTTGTGTTCTGCTCTTTTGCCTATCTTTCATTCTTCTGTCACTTGTGCCATTTCAACTTTTCCACAACTGTTTGTTTGTTTGTTTCTTGTTTAACCCCACATTGAGCAATATTCCAGCTATATGGCGGCAGTCTGTAAATAGTTAGTGAGTGCATTTAGTTTTATGCCACACTCAGCAATATTCCAGCTCTATGGCGGCAGTCTGTAATAGTTAGTGAGTGCATTTAGTTTTATGCCACACTCAGCAATATTCCAGCTATATGGCGGCAGTCTGTGTCTGTAAATAATTAACTCTCGACCAGACAATCCACTGATCATCAGCATCAGCGTCAATCTATGCAAATGGGATATGGTCTAAGTTAGCAAGTCTGACCACCTGATATGGTTACTCATCTCTTGTGACACGCATCGGTTGCTAGAGAGATTAATCTTTATGGGTGCAGTCGCATGTAGAAAAGTGTCATGTCTGAAGTTTAAAAGTGTCATGTTGAAGTAGACGCATCTCTACACCCAGCAACCAACAATTTGTATGAAATAATATCTGCCCCAATCTTTGTAGCTTCAAATCATGTTGAATAGAAACTGTCATTTAAGACTTCTGACTTTACAATCAAGAAGAAGGTTTTGTTTATCTTCTGTAACAATAGTCAAGAACAAGACCTTCTCAGACTGTTTAATTAATCATTTCTAGAACACAAATATAATGTGATTTCGTGCAATAATGCAGCAACGTCTAGCATGTGATTGTGGCATGTATATTCTTTCTGGTCTATGCCACCATATTCAAACAAAACACCATGGTAAGCCAATCAAATACCATAAAATCACTTGCAGTTTAAAAACTGGTGCTAAAACAAAGTATAAATAACAACAATAGTAACAATTGCTACCTAAAAACCTCATCTTACCTTAGACACCTATTATCACTTAAAAGTAAAAAAAACTGATGATAACGAGAAAAATATTCACATTGTATGACAAAAATGGAACTGAATGAAGTGCCTTAAAATATGGTCTGTGCACCAAGCTTCAGTAAGCTCTTCCAATGATTGAATTCTGCCCATTGCTCATGAATACAACATGGCTGATCTGATGTACCATTACTGTGTTTACTCTAGCGGTACAACATGCACAATGGTATGTCATGTTCTAGGAAGGACATCATGGTGGCATAGAATTTGTATACTCCCCAGGGAGTTGAGAACGAAATGTGAATGAACACTGATACAATGTAGATGATAGTAATTATGTGGTGGTAGAAATATTCAGCTGGTGAATAGAATGTGGTACGTTATTAATGGTGTTCTTGTACTTGGTTTGACGTAGGCACCACTCTGTAGTCCGGAAGTATAGTGTATTTAACAGTTTAGACTGTTCAGTCTGTCTGAAAAATACAAGAAAATTAATTTAATAATTTCTCAAGTATGGAATGATTTGGCAAACCTGGACACCCACAGCTCATGATAGAAATGAAGAATTTGATGGCTTCGTTTTTCTAAACAAATTTTTAATATATGTATATATTAGGCCATACCATCTTGTTTTACAGATCTGCCAGTCTTGTCTTTTCAAGAATATGAAGAAAAAATTAAAATGAATTTTCCCTGCTTAAAAAAAAAAAATTCTAAAGTTTTTATTGCCAAAAGATGTACACTTACAAGAAAATTTGTGTTTGGATTGTATTTTCCCCGAATACACTTCATTAATTGCTAGAAGTAAAACAGTTTTAGTGTTTAGAAGGAATATTACTTTGACTAGTTATTTTTTATAGGACAAAAGTCTGTAAAGCAAATAGAATTCATCTGTCCTATTTTGAAATAGACAACTTTGTACCTTGGCTTAATGCAGTGTTTGCGGCAGGTTTTGTACAAGTGCGTGCAGAAATAAGATAATAAATATGTAGTCCAAATGTTTTGTGCGTGCTATTTCCATTACAATTCTGAATCATTTCAAAAGTGACTGTTTTTCTGTGTTGCTGTTTTAACATACTTTTTTAAATAAACATATCAGAATCTATGCGTCCAAAACACGCACACAGAATATTTTTGGCATGTTTTTATTATTTTTGTGTGAAAAACACTGGTTTCTGCGTTAACGAGGACACTGTTGATGTCAGTTAAGAATTGTTCCTCTGTGATGAGTCAGTAAAAGGTGTCCATGACCTTTAGAAAATGAATAATTTCGGAACATAGTTGCTCATGCTATTTATCTTTGGTATCCAGTCGGGGTGGTTGAGTAGCCTAGTGGTTGAAATGCTTGCTTATCAAGGCTCAAGATCCAGGTTCGATTTCAAACAGTTACCATGTGTGAAGCCCATTTCTGGTGTCCAGTTTGTGATATTGATGGAATATTCCTAAAGGCAACTAAACTCACTCACTCACTCACTCACTCCCTCACTCACTCACTCACTGCAGATATGACAGTGCGAAGCAGCCCAGGACACTTGAGCTATTTTGCCTCAGTCACTGGCATGCAGCCTTGATTATTTACAAGCCATCCTGATACAGCTGAATATTACTGCCTGGAATAAGGAACTGTTTAGATTCAGCCTCTCAGTCCTTCTGATCATTGATCACAACATATATTGATATGCATGCGACGTTTCCAATATCTGCCCTCAAATAGCTATTTCGGTTACCGAGCTTTCCCTGTGGTCGATGTTCAGTAATTCAACAGTGACCGTATTCGAAGCATTTGTTTATTTTGCAGTTTCATTTTATATTGAATTTATTGATTCATCAATGGCACTTTCTTTGTCAGCTATTTTTCTTTTATGGTATATGCAAACTAATTTGGCTCTCATGGACCATGATGTTTCTTCTTTGAAGGTGTTCAGTTAGCAGAAATGAAATTATGAATAGATTCCAGCAAAAGTGGCTATATTTTGTAATGATTGTACAGCTGAGCACTGTTGTGTGCAACTCTGATAACTTGATATCTCGGTTGTCTCGAAATAACATCTCGGACCCAGTAAAATCCTTCATGATTGGTCATTATTCAAGGTCATTTAACTCAAAACGGATGTCTCGATTTTTGGATGTTGATATTATTTCATACAAAATTACCCTTTTAACTCGATATTTGCAAAGAAACTTGATATTCACTTACCTTTCATGGGCAAGTATCCCTCTGACTGTTGTCTCCACATGTTTACACATGAGATTCAGAGATTAAGTGTATTGTGAAAGTATTCTTTTTTTCAATCATATAGTTCAAAAGTATCCAGAAGCAACATAATTTCCAATGAATTTTCCAACTATAATTTATTTCACATTCCAACTTTGTTGTCACAATGATACAGGTAAATAAAACATGCAATGTTTTATTTATATTTGCAAAGAGCATGCAAACTACTCTTTAAAAAAGGTAGGGGAACTTCATTTTTAATTTATGATTGGAAAACATGGGAGATACATCACATATCAATGTTGATATGGTAATAATGAATGTTTTGAGAGTGCATCATCACTTGCACTTCCGTACGACCATAGTTGTGTATTAAATAATCGCTCTTGAAAGATGACAGGTGTATGACGTGAAATTTGCATGTGTATGATTGTCATTTCCAAGCAAAAAAAAATGTCTAGACACAAACACAAACAGCAGTGTTTTGCAAGATGATTGTCCAAATTAATGGTTTGAAGTGATCTATGGAACTACTGTGTTGTGCACGTGCATCTCATGGCTTGTGTTTAGGGGTAGTGAAAACGTGCATTCATAAGATGTCTTGCCATTAAAATGTTTGTTAATGCTTATTCTTCCTATGCAAAGTGCTCCACATGAGTACAGTGTGTGAAGCCCATTTCTGGTGTCTCTCACTATGATCTTGCTGAAAGAGTCATAAACCGAACTCACTCCCTTTTTATGTTGTATTAGCAGTCCAAATATATAAAAAGCTACTGTTTTAACATATTTGATACACTCATATGTTGTGTCATAAAATTTGAAATATTTCAAAGTTCAGTCCATAATGTCACAAATTTAATATGTATGAGGGGAGCTAGCATGCTATTGACTGTACAATTCCTTTTGTAAGTGATTATTTTTCTTCATTCTTTGCTCATTACTGTGATAAAATTTGAAAGTTTGGAACATTTAAAAATGACAAGGTGAGCTACAGTGTGGTAAAATTTATTGAAATTCTGGCCCCACACTAAAGAGACTTTGTGTTTCATATTGGTATGATTTGTTGAAGCAATTCCTTGAATGTCTGGCAGAATTCCAGGTTGTACATTGGTCCCTCAGGTCAGCCCTGGAGTGTGAGATCTGCCTAGGGGGACATCCTGTAGGGGTGAGGAGTAGAACCAGAGGGTAGTCAATCAGTTGGTCTGTAGCAGGGGCAAGTCACGACAGTGGAGCAGTATATGTGCCCCAGAGTAATACAGGTGTTAACGAATGAGCATGAGTGATTTTAAGATCAGCGAGGAAGTTTCATTTAAAGGTTTATAATTCACCTCAGTTGCCCAGTAAGCTGAATTAATCACTGAGTAACTTCCTCGAGGGACCTATTCCACTTTTCCAGACAATTGCATTGTCTGTAACCATGGAAACATGAGGAACGGAATACAGATGTACCAAATTTGTAATATGAAGCACTATGATATACAAGGTGATACCATTGTGAAGGACATATCACAGCTTTAATTACCTCGTCTGCCCAGAGGATATATATTATTAAAACAACCACATGCAAGGTATCTGTATACAATAAGCGCCACTAACACATCCGAGAGAATATATATTATTAAAACAACCACATGCAAAGTATCTGTATACGATAAGTGCCACTAATGGAGTTCACTTGTGACGATTATCATGAATTATTAAAGTTGATTTAGTGTATTTTAATAAATGAATAATTCCATGCGCTTTGGCAGTGAGAAGAATGATTGTAAATTGAGAATACTATTCATGTACCAAGCAGAAATTTGAGCACATATTATGAAATATACAGCTGAACTTTTAAAGGGTTGTTTTCCTGATTGAAGCCACTTATGTCATTGATCAAAGAATGTAGAATGGAACATGTAGATATAACATATACATGCAGAATGTATACAACAGGTTTGTTTATTTGTTTGTTATATAATGTCACACTCAGCAATGTTCCAGCTATATGGTGACATTCTATAAATAATTGAGTCTGTGCTAGAAAATCCAGTGATCAACATCATGAGCATCAAGCAATGCAGTTGGAAGATGATGACACTGTTTCAACCACCTGAACCCATCAGTCGCCTCTTATATCAAGCATTGGTTGCTGAAGACCAATTCTAACCCAGATCTTCAGGGTTGATATAGCAGGTAAATATAATATGGAATATATAGCATGTACATGTAGCACTTATAAACAGCACATATTGTTTAGTGTCCTTATCAAAACTTGTGCGGTATATTTCCAAATAAAATAGTATACCAAAAATAATGATTTTCTATATTACATTTGTTTTTCTGTGTGATGAAAACTATTTTTATTGTATGATACACATATTTTTCCAGAGAAAGTTCAGAAAGCAGAATGGTGTTAGTTTCTTTGTAATATGATGTAATTCTTGAAATATTCTATATTAACGGGTTCCTCCACACTCTTAAGTAAGTTTTCAATGTGTGTATGTATACAATGTTAGATGAAACTGCCCTAATTAAATAGTGTCAAATTATATGAAACTATATTCATTCACCGAAACACATCAATAGACACCAAGCTGTACTCGTTTGAAGCATTGGCAGCAGCTGATAGGGATTCCATGCATGCTTGGAACTTATTAAAAGTATTTCCTGATTGGATACCTCATTTGCATATTCATGAGATTTTGATCCTGACTTACTGCACTGGTTGATGAATAATAACAGGTGAGAAAGTCCAACCAACTTCATCATATATATTACAACACAGTATTTACCAAAACTGGTTCTCCAGGAACCCATGCTGGCCAATGAGGTGACTTGGTGTTTAGTGGATTATATGCCATCTTAGCCTCACAGTATGAAATTGTGTTCTCTGTTGATTATCTCTTCCAAATTTGATTATTCTCAAACTGTTATCATTTAGCTGGAAAATAGCTTGAGTTGTAAGGACAACGGGATAGCCAAGTAGTTAAAGTTTCTGCTCTACAGTGAAGAACCGGGTTTGATTCCCATCATAGATTCAAGACTCAATGTGTAAAGTCCATTTCTGGTGTCCCCACCATGATATCGCTGGAATGTTGCTCAAATGGCATGAAACCATACTCACTCACTCACTCACTCACTCACTCAGTTTAAGGAATAGATTAACAGATACACTAACACATCCTGATGTTATTTCTTCACCTTTTGTTTGTTTTCATTCCTTTTTATGCCTTCCATCAAGGTTTTAGTGGAAATGTTTTAGTCAATTATGAAATATATGCTCTGCAAAGTTTAAATGCTTAACTGGCATTTTAGAAGATGCTATTTGATAAACATAAACATTGACTGATTTTTCATCTTCTATTTATTCTTTGATACAATATTTCCTTCCTGTTCCTGACACATCATCATGTACCACTTTCTTTATGTTCTGCACAGATTGTTTTAAATTTATTTATTAATCCATTTGAAAATGAAAATCAGCAATTTCCAGTGCTGACCTGACAGTGTGCTGTCTGAAAGTGGTTTGGCCAAAAAACATGACAGCATGATCTTGAAGATTAACTTGTCAAAGATCAATACTGGTTTCTTCTTCAGGAAAGCACCTTGGAATCTATGTCCAGTAGTACACGTCACCTTTCCGGGAAAATGACTGAATTGAGCTTGTAATGAAATGACTGATAAGAAGATGCATTTAAGATCTTTTTGAATTAATCTGGATTAAACAAAGCCAATGATCTTGCTTGGGGTAGTCCTCATGTGGAATCAAGGACCTTTGGACCCAGCCCCGAGGTGGTCAATGAAAGCAAGACCCAGGAGCTGGTCAGACAACCACAGAATAAATATCTGATGGTCCTTGCTTCCAGTTTGTTTCTATGTTTGTTGCAAGCAGCAATATTAAACTTGTAAGGCGGTGCAATGTAAATGATAGTCTGGACAAGACAGTCTAGTGATCAACTGCATGAGCCTCAATCTTTGCTAGTGGGATATGATAACACGTGTCAAGTCAGTCTTACCACCCAATCCTGTTAGTCACCTCTACAACAACCATTGGTTGCTGAGGACCAACCTGGATCTTCATGGGTTTGCTGTCTCAGGACCAATTAATCCAGATCTTCAGACTTTGCAGAAGACCAATTATAACCTGGATCTTTAAAGGTTGCTAAAGACCTATTCTAACCTGGATCTTCACAGGTTGATGAAGACCTATTCTAACCTGGATCTTCACAGGATGATGAAGACCTATTCTAACCTGGATCTTCACAGGTTGCTGAAGACCTTTTCTAACCTGGATCTTTACAGGATGATGAAGACCTGTTCTAACCCCTGACTTTACAGCCTGATTCTAGTAATGACCTTGCTGTGAGCATTTATGCTTATATCATAGATGCTGTCTTTTAGGATAAACACAATCCAGTTGCATCGGAATATAGCATAGAAATGTTAGTCACACTCTCATCTGAGGAAATGTAGAAGCAGGTGTCCCTCAAGACGTGCTGACATTTACACCTAGCTACACAAGAGAATATTGCAGACCTTTCTTCATATTTCTCAGATTTGCAAAAAAATCAATCAGAACCTATCAGGTAAAGCTTTCTGTGATGTTGCAACTTCCTATAAAACAAGTGTTTGAAACGGATATTACTTTTCCATACACGAGCGGTTTGTCAAATCCATGCTGGTTTGTCAGACAAATTGTGCTATGCCTGAAGCACTTGGAGGGTAAGTTCTAAAACCTCTGCCTGAAAATATGATACGGAAACTATTCTAAATTTACACAAAATAACATGTTGTCATGGTAGGCATTTAAGCATAAAAAAAGCACATATGTGAAACAGTGGGGGTGGGAGGTGGAGGGCGGTGGTGTGGGATGGAAAGAGAGATAGGATGAGATGACTATCAGAGCCCTCTATTGATTCTCCACTGATAAAGAAGTTAGTGTCAAGACCTGAAACACCATCAGCTACCAAATTCAGTTGCTGAAGCATTGTCCACTTACGAGATACTAAATATAACAGGAATTTATGTGTGCAGCAAAGAGCACAGCTCACGCATCTGCTTTTCATTCAGTTCACACTATGAATTGGTCCTCCACAACCCATGCTTGTCATTGTATTTGAATTTGGTAGATGAATGCTCATGATGTCAATCACTGGATTGTCTCATCCAAATTTGATCATTTATATAACATTATCATATAGCAGGAATACCCCTCAGTATAGCATTAAAGAACAAACAAAACAGATAAAATCCAAGACATGAAATGAACTTCATAGATCACCCTGTTGCCTTGACAACACTGAGCACCATGAAAATTTCATATCCATCCTTATTAGGCAAGGCTCTCGTAAAATGAAACGTCACATAAGAATGGAAATTCTGAGCTAGGCAACATGACACACAATTCACTTTCATGAATGGTCAACTATTTGAACAAATTTGATTGGTTTTTGACAGACAAATACTCTGACATGAATTTGCACCTTTCAAGCGGTTCCATGCCAGACATGTTCTGAAGGTGATCACATACTAGGGACAGGTTGTCTTAAAAATAGTTAGTTTATGTAGTGTCCCCATGAGATATTACCAGTTCCAAGAACATTTCAATTTCTATTTTTTTGTATGTGAAAATACCACAAACATTTTCTTGAAATAAATTTCTTCACATCAGAAGCAGCATCTCCTTAGAAACCATTGAAGATTACACTTCACATGCCTGTTCTTAATGATGACAGAGCTAAATTTGTTCAAGCGTTTTGAATTTGATTTTCAGTTTTGCCACCATTGGAGGTTTGGTGCAAAAGAAAAATATATCCATTGGTGAAACTCCACTGGGTGTCTACTGAAGAGATTTAATATGCACAATCACTGCAGGTATAACCATGAAAGGGAACTTTTAGGTGCAGGTCATGAGAACTAAGGACAACCTCATCTAATTAATCATGTCAAATAGGACAAGACTGACTGGTCCAATTATTCCTGGGCCCCAGGGAATTTTGTGGCAAAATGGCAGTGGCACACATGACCCTTGTAGAAACCCAATGTTTGTTTGAAGAGAGTGGTGAATACCGGTGCTATGCAACACCCTGCCTAGCAAGTGGTTTTGTGGTGATTTGTCACTCATGCTATCAACCACTAGTCAACATTGTCTGAAGATGATTTATTTTTCTGCTTGGTCTTTTGTCAAAGCATTTGTTGTCTAAATTTGCACTCAGCAGTATTCCAGGCATTTGGTAGCAAACAGTAAATAGTCGAGTATGGACCAGACATTCCAGTGATCAACATCATGAACGTCAATTGACATGATTAGGATACAATAATATGTGTCAGCAAGCCTGACTATCCAATCCTGTCGGCTGCCTCTTAGAGTCAGCAAGAGTTGCTCAAGACCAGTTCTTAGTAACCCTGGATGTTTATGGGTCTTGTCTGGTTGTCCCTGACAACATTGACCACAGTCTGACAACATTAATAGGTTGCTTCAGCTGCTTGACTGTGAAGCAGGTGGGTTTTGTCATGATTTACTGTCAGCCATGAGTCATGGGCTAGTCTGTTGTACTGACCCTGAAGCAAATATATCCAAGAAAGCCCCTTCTAGTCTGAAAATGACAAAAGTCTCAGGACTCCATTTCGTTATATTATTTTTTCTTTTCTACAACGTGTCTAGTTGTTAGTCTATTCATGGTCCAGTCATGACATTTACATTTTCAAAAGTTCTTTCAAAATAATAGACTACTGAGCAGAAAGTGCAAGTGAACTGTGTTACTATGATGTATCATAGAATTCCTAGCTGATATTAAAGATGGCCTCCACAGCAGCCATCTTGTGTAAAATTTTGCTATCCAGCTATAACCCTGGATGTCTTCATAACCATGTGTTTTTTTAGGTACTATGTCTTCAACATCTGTAGAAGACCAGTGGTACTGAAACTTTGTATGATTTATCCCAGCTAAGTTGTTTAAAAAATATTATTAAATTTCTGAGCTGAATATGAAATGGGTACTAAGCTAGATGCATTTGTCCTTTTGACTTTCCATGATGCATGAGTTCTGTTGAGTACAGTGCATGCAGTCCTCAGTCCATATTTCATTCATTTCTCAGTCCATAAATCACGCATTAATTTCCCCATAAGTCATGCATGCATTGTCACATAAATCAATCATGCATTGTCCCATAAACCATTCATTCCTCATTCTGTAATGCATGTATTCTTTAATCTGTAGTGCATGCATGCATGCATGCATATATTACCTGGTCTTGTGGGAGTTGAGAGAAGTCTTCTGCAAATATCCTTCGTAAACTTCTGCTGTATAAAGCGCCATTGATAAAGTGAATGCCTGATTGCACATTAATAATATCTTGCATGCTTCTTTAATTTATCCTTTATTCACAACAAACAATGAAAACAATGGCCCACTGTTTTTTTCCAACTTTGTATTAATGATGATATGGCCAACCATGACCAATTGCTCTTTAAACAAAAGCACAGAAAATGGGTCAATTGCATTGCGTGATGTTATTTTATACAAGGCCAGACTAGTATGTCGTGTAGTTCAAGTGTATTTTTTAATGGCTTTGTTTCAAGCCAGAAGTGTTTTGTTCATAATCGATAAGAACATCAATGACATTACGCAAATATGTTCAAATATGATAGTGAGTTTGGTGTGGGATTGTATGTTAAGTGAAGACTTTATTGCCATTGTGTTGATTCAGTGGATAATGGATCAGTATCTTTGAAATGGAGTTTGATTGTAAAATATTTGATTTTTTAACATTTTGAATATGTTTTATTTAGATGGTAACATTATATAATGCTGTTGGAATATCGCTACTATAGTGATGACGATGGTGACGATGATTATGATGACGATGACAGAGATAATGTGACCATTTCAACAATGATGACAGTAATGGTATATCTTTGAGGGACAACCCATTGTATGGGATGATGATGGTGGTGATGACCAACCCATGGTGTCACTGCTTGACTGTGATTACTTTGTAAAACTGGAATGTTGTTCAATGTAGCATGAGATAAAATCATTCACTCACCGAAGGAGTGAACCTGACATCAAGTTAATACTTAGTTTGTCATACACACCCAGAAACAAATATACCCAATGTAGCCTAGCCTTTATAGCAAGTCTAGATTGCTGCCATTGATGGAAATGTTCATTTTAGAGACAAGTTGTTTGTGTAGTTAATATTCAGATCTTCCCAAGACGGTTATCTGGGAGAATGATCAACACACAAAAACCACACTTTCTCGCCAGAGTGATGAACCTATAAAACAGAGGATATGAGTCTGGAGGTCACGGAAGGATCACAGAAGGATCACAGAATTTTTGGATAGATTGGGTGCCATGTCGTCAGATTTTCCAAATCGGCAGGTTCGTACTTCCATCCTGGCTAGGATGATTAAGTCTCCCAGTATGGCACTGGTGTGAAGTGAAATGGAATGTATATGTTGGTTATACATTTCACACATAATAATCAATAAGCTCACATATGATTTATTCATTAAGTTTGAAGAAAAGCAATAGATCTAATTAACCACCCACTGATTGGATCTGAAATGACATATATTATTCTGCATTTGATTGATCAGATTTCATTGTAACGTCTGGTCGATGAAAATCAATTCAGCGTTGTTAATACATCTTTATAAAACCTGAAACCTCAGAGGTACTCCCAGTCAGAAACCATTCAGCAGAGAATATGGATACTGTCATTAAAATAAATCAATATGTTGGAGGTTTCGCCTGCATACTTATCACTTAAAAATTGTCCTGTCTGAAAATATGCTCAAATGATATTTATATTACCTTGTCACTGATTCATGTGTATCGTTTTATTCCAATAATGAGTCTCACTGACACATTTGACACAACCCTACAAATGGCCTATCAGCTTGTTCTTAATGTACACTGTCAACTGGGTGATGGATTTTTCTTGAATCCTGACCCATAACGTGTCCATCTTTCACAGAACCAGGAATCAATACCTTCACAGCTGCTTGGGAGTCAAGATGGCCAGATTTGATAAGTGCATTTTATTCTTCACACTAGTGCCAGTGGCCATCAGTTTCTCTGGGACAGATCAGAGTCCAAACGGACCAGATAGTTCCACGTGGACCTTGGTCCTGATCAATGGATTGTATTTGAAACAGTGTTTGTGCTAGTACCTTATGGATGGGTTTAGTGTTTTATATTTACACTATATATGGCTGTTTATATTTACACTATATAGCTCTGTTTTCTTTGTGGTACATCATGGTCATCTTACAGTCCTGTTAAGATTTAGTCTGGTTCCTGCTAGGATGTGTATCTATCCTCCTAGGGTTCATGTGTTGTTGTGTTCACACCTGCCATGTCGTAGTACTGACCTCTTCCAAGTCGTAGTCCTGTCAACTTCCAAGTCAAAGTCTTGACACCTTCCATGCTGTAATGTTGACACCTTCCTAGTCAAAGAATCGACACCTTCCATGCTGTAATTTTGACACCTTCCAAGTCAAAGTCTTGACACCTTCCATGTTTTGTTGTCAACACCTTCCAAGTCATAGTGTTGACACCTTCCAAGTTTTGTGTCTTGACACCTGTGTGTGTTGCTGTGCTGAAGCCTTTTCAAAGCTGCTGGATCCAAGCAAACTTGACAAGAGTTGGCACCAACATGTTTTCACTTATCCAACAAGTCCCTGCCCAGCTCAGTGCTTAACTTCAACTGATTTGTGACCTGACCTCAATGCAGGTTGTCATACACATAAATGAGTCTTGACCAAGAAATCCATTCATGCCCCAGCACCATCTCACCAGACTGTCTAAGGTGCCCCAGTTTGACACCCAAATAGTCACCCAAACACAATCTTTTGTCCATGATTGTCCTTGCATATATCTTCATCAAGTTTGAGGCGTTAAATCTTTTCAATTCACAGAAAACCTTTATTTGATCCATGCATGTTTTACACCATTTTTTTGTTTTCATATTAGTTTTGTGATTCTGCATTTATCATCATTAAGAATGTTTGTTTTTCTGAATAATTTGATTATTTCATATATAATTCTAACCTTGATATCTGCATGCAAACCAGCTGGTTTGATCAACTTTGATCTGTCCATTCCGATAGTAAGTCAAATCAAGCAGTACTATTACATTACAAAATTTATGTTTGTAATTTCTGGTGAAAATGGTAATATTGTTAAATTCTGGTCATCATTATATACTATATTGAAAAGCTGATTCATGTATCTTTACCTCATTTTGTGTACATTGTAAAGGTCAGTGTATTTCATGCACCTCATATATGTTAAATTGTGTGTGTGAATATACTGGTGTATTTGATCAAATGAGCTATAATTTTGTAAACATGATAGATATGAAATTAAAAAAAAAACACACAAAAAAACCAACTTTGATCTGTTAGTTTGACCTTGAAAATTCCTTTAGAAACACGTTAGTTGAACTGTAGAGCCTTGAACTATCACCACTTTGATATATTCTTGAAGTAGGCAAACATTGTTTCATTTTGCTTGAAGAGTTAGCCCCCCTTACATACCCAAGATACTTGATTTGTAGTACATTCCAGAACTCTGTCCAAATATAGCACACTGCCCCCTACTAAATGTCAACAGTGACTTGTAGTACATGTATTTTATGATAAAATAATACATGTCTTATGGGTGCCATTACAAACTCCACCCCCTCGCACCCTACACCCCAAACATGTGTACACACACACTTTCACACACACCAACACATCAACACTAATGTCAGCACTCTGGCAACTCTCCTTTCCCTAAGACTGTCTGGTAAATACTAGGTTAACAATTACCTAAGCCCAGCCACACAGTTGAAAACAAAAATAGGAAAAAGATCAGTTAGAAGAAAAAATATATTGAAAACCTACACATAAATTTAAGTCCAAGAATGTAATTGTTGAAGATTCCTCAGAGTCACAGGAATATTAGTAATTTAGACAGAGCTCAGTCTTTTATACAGTCACAAAGAAGCTGCCAAGGAAGATGAGGAAGACGAAGATGTTCACGATGTCTTCCATCATGGTCTGATTTCAATTTCAAGTGTGAGAAACAATTCTGTTGAAATACTCAATGTGCCTACTCTTTGTTTTGAGGCTTTATTGCCTAGCTAGCCCCCGTCTCCTCTGGCATCTCTCAAGAACACCGCATCCGTCTCTCATGGAATCAGGGAAACCACAGGACATTTATTAAATTACGTTTTATCAAAGGTTTCTGTGAGGACGCCCCAAGGCTGTGCCATTGCTATGGATTTAGCTGCTCTGATATTCAAGAATTACAGTTTGCTTAGTAATTGGTTTCATTAGGGAGCGGTTCAATAGTACGCACAACAAATATTCACTACAGTATGAATTAAACTAATAAGTTTACATTGTTCCAGTAATTTTGATTTATTTTAGTGCTGTTAGTATAATCCCACCGGTTATGTTGTTATCACGTTTAATAATATGCACGATGAACATATAATACTGTTTTGTGAGTGGGTGAGTTTAGTTTTATGCCACCCTCTGCATTATTCCAGCTGTATGATGGCGGTTTGTAAATATTCATGTCTGAACCAGTGATCAACAGCATGAGCATTATTGTTATTATGTCATGTGTCTCTTACGACAAGCAGAATCGCCTTTTATGGCAAGCATGGGTTGCTGAAAGCCTATTCTACCCCACTCCGTTCACAGGTCTACTACTGTTTAAATTAACCTGATTGCTCATTAATTTTAATCACATTAATTTTGATATATATTTTAATGCCGCTGTTTGTAAAATCGCACTGGACAGGTATTTACATCTTGTTTAAAAGTATGAATGATGTACATTCAGTGGTTTTTAAATCAAACAAATGAGTTTACATTATTAAATCAATTTTGATATATTTTATAAAATGCTGTTTTTAAAATCCCAGGGGTTGTTGCAACCTGTTAATATGTAATTATCTTTTCAATGGTCTCGTTGGTAACCACTGTTACATTATCAGGCTTTGCAGGTTCACAAAATATTTCCTCAAGCCCATTGTCTTTGCTGAAATATTGATATAGCATTAAATCTTGTCAGACTTTGTTCTCCGTCGAGCTCAGTGCAGTTATAACCAGGGATTTGTTTGTTTATTTTATCCCTTATCATAAAATTCCGAGATATTCTGGATCTAGCAAGAATTTTTTCAAATATTAGTCCACAGAGACTATAATATTTATCGACATTAGATCATTTTATGTTTTTATGCCTGGTGCTTAAAGCCGAACAGCTTAGTTGGAAAAATTCTAATTGGATTCTCAAAAAAATTGAATGACTTCCAGCTTCTTGCAGCAGATTTTGCATTTACTTCCTGATACTAAAGAATCCTCTCTAATTGGCTGAAAATCTTACTGTTGTCTTATTATGATGATCACGTGATCCATGCTTCCTGGATTGAGAGCTGGAAGAAATAATACACACCAGGAGATAATTAGAACATATTTTTGAGTACATATTATTAAAGTATACAAAGCACGATGATTGTTCTCAGGTGAGGGTTTTGATTTCGAATTTATTTCATGTACCCTATGCTGCTGCTGATAATGATGATGATAATGACGACGACGACGACGACGACGACGATGATGATGATGATGATGATGATGATGATGAAGATGCACACACGTATGACAAGCTATTCCCTCACCAAAGCAGATATTTATTGAAAACCTTGTCTTTATTGCCAGCAGAATTGTGTGTCTTCAAGTTTCATTCCCAACTTCCTGGGGAACATCCATCGAACAACCGACCTTGAACAACACTCTCCCTAAGTTGATGGATGTTACACCAAAACAATTTATCATCCAGTGTGCTCTCATCCATGAGCACTTCACATTTGTAATACATGACAGTTATTTTGAAATAAGCAGCTATTCGGACAGCCAAAACAACATCAGTCACTACTCGTGTTGCAACAGCCGCATGCGCCGTGCTGGCACTGACAGCGAAAGGATGAAGCTCGCCTTCTTCCGACAAAGCAACATGTTAAGGGAATCGTAAACTGATCTCACTTAACTGATTCTGTCTCCAGTACTGAAGAGTTCAGGAATAGAAGATCAATTGCTAAAACCATCCAAAATTGATGATGTAGAGGTCTCTGAGAAACCTACTGGCGACAAAGGCAGTTCAACATGTACTCTGGAAGCCAATCAATGTAATGGCTGTTTCTATGTAATGTTTGTTCAGAAAAGTTACGCAACATAAATAGACGTAACATGTGATTTTGTTAAAAAGAGCATTACAGCTGTGAACATTTCTGGTATTGTACTTTTATGGACATTTCAGGCAGTTTGAAGTTATTTTGATATTTTCTATATAAACTTGTTACTTTTGCAGCCAGTCAGATCATATTTTTTTTAAAATGTATTACAGAATTTGACATTTTAGAAAATGTTAATATTTTCTGTATTTGAAAGTCAGTTGGATATATGTGGGTTTTGAATATTTAAATCCGACATTCGTTTAGCTTTTAGTGGAATTGGTGGCTCAGTCATCACCAGTCAGGGTAGAGTTATGTTCCTTAGACTTGCCTAGATCCTGTGATTCTAGGTTTGAATGCAATGTGGTTTGCTTTTTTTAGCTCCAAATATGCTTGTGTTCTTGACAAAATGGTAATCATAAACATCCTTTCACCGTTTCGGTTTGTGAGATGTATCATGATATTACTGGAATGCCAGTAACAAACAACCTTTCTCTCTCCTTACCTGCTCCATTAAAATGAGGGTTAGAATTGGTGTTCAGCTACTCAAGTTCCAAGTAAGAGGTGACTAATGGGACTTGATGACACATTTGACTTGGTTGACACATGTCATCATATCCCCCAATACATAGATCAATGCTTAGGCTGTTGATCACTGGATTGTCTCGTCTAGACTTAAGTATTAGCAGAAAATCGATTAGTGGGGGTGTAAAACTACAGACAAACAAAACCTTACCCTCTCACTCCATTACCTTGTTCTTTCCTCCCTTTCTTCTTCTTTCATTACATCATTCACTCAACTATAACACTCACTCACTCAAAGGACAAATTCTATCAGATGACAATTTGAATAAAACAATAATATCTGTGCATGGGCTGAATGCTTCAAAGTATTTGGTTGTGACTTTTTAGAGGGAGGCATGAATATTTTATTTCTTATAGACTCAATTTGAATTCATAAATATGGATTTGTCATAAAACCACCTTTGAAGGTGTCATGTTTGTCTTGTCTTTTCAGAAAGAATTTAGCTGGCATGTGAGGTGATAATCGTGGCAGCTTCTCTTGCCACCCATTACCATATATCCCCACCTGTCATAATCTCGCTCTTATTGCTTCTCACAAACACACAGTCTAGATGACATTTACCCAAAATATGAATAATCTTTTGTGGAATTTGCACATGTTGTTAGGTAATGCCCCTTTCAAGATATCACCACGAAAAGCTGTATATGCTGAATGTAGAGGCTGGTGAGATTCTTGAGAGGCATTTAAAAGTTCGTGAATATACAAAAACAAATATATAGAGGGCGTCTTCTTTAACACATCATGTTATACAATAAAGAAGTTGCCACTGATATAGTCATTCTAATATTCTGATACAGTGTAATACAATGATAGATTAGTGAGTGAGCGAGTATAGTTTTAGCCTGCTTTTAGCAATATTCCAGTACTATTACGTCTAGGGACACCAGATATAGGCTTCACACATTGGACCCATGAGGGGATTCGAACCTGGGTCTTCAGTGTGACAGGCAAGCACATCAACCACTAGGCTACCGCATCGCCTGAAAAGCAATGATTACTCAATCACAGTTATAATCTCTTTTGATTAAATGAATTTTGTACAGTAGCTTAGTGGTTAATTCATTAAATTGTCTCACCAAAGACCCTGGATTCTGGAGGTCCCATTTGGATTACAATGTGTGATACCAATTTCTAGTATCCTCAGGACAAGGATGGAATATTGCGAAAAGCAGCATAAAATCTTAATCACTCACTTGCTCACTCACTTAGATTAATGTCAGAAGGCCCTGAAGGGAATATGAGTGAGCATAAGTTCCCAACAAGTCCTGTTTGTTGTAACCTGTGAAGGTCCGAGGTAGAATATGCCTTCAGTAAGCCACGCTTGCCATAAAAGGCAGGTATGCTTGTCATCAGTTTCCAGTTGCATAGATCGATGTTCATGCTGTTATCACTTGATTGTCTAGTCCAGACTCGATTATTGACACACCGCCTCCATATAGATGGACTATTGCTGAGTAAGGCGTAAAACTAAACTCACTCACTCGCCCGCTCAACTACCCACTCACTCACACTGTTTACCATGAACCGGGAGGAGGGATTCTGATGATCAGAATTATCAACTTTGACCCAAGTTGTCATTGTACATGGGACATTCCAGGTCACAGCAATCACTGATTTGTCTGGTCCAGTCTCGATTATTTCCAAGTCACTACAGTACAATAGGAGTTGTGTCCCTTGTCTGTGAGGATCAGCACATCCCAGAGTCACCTAATAACACCCCAGGTGGCTAAGATTTGTAATACAAGTTTTTATTACCCCCCTTACCCGAACAAGAATCTGCTGATTACCAGTTTGAATCCTAGACTTACTGGTAATGCGAGGGGAACTGTGTTTAATTGGTCTGATCTGGTCTGGTCTGGTCTAGTTAAAAGACTGAAACTATTGTGCAATTACAGAATTAAAATATCGTTTGCACTATCATATCAGTCCAACTCTCCTTCATTATCCTGAGTTCTGCTTTGTGATATATCAGCACTCTGTCATGGTTTGAGGTATCTTGAGAGCAGCAAATGTCTACAGCATTTTTCTCCCTTTGTCCTTTTCTTCTACATGGAAATGACTCAATAATGTCACTAAACTACATTTATAAACACACACCGCTCATTTAGAACACCTGCATCTTTGACAACATGATCTGCTGTCTTGGTGACAACTGCATCGACCACTTACAAAAACAACTAATCTCTGACTTCATATCGAGTAAAAGGATCCAGTAAAGTCTGTCATCATTATTTCTCCCTTTGTCCCCAGGCATCTCCATTAAATCTATTGTCTCCACTTTCTGGCTATTTTCTTTCAATAAAATTTAGACGATTATCCTTTAGAAGTGTAAGCAACATTAAGATAGAGGACAACATGACAGTTGGCAAGTCAGAGAATGGTTTGTCACATGGACTCTCCCACATAGCACTACACCCCAACCAATCAATACAGAATGACTCTCTCAATGGGATACAATGTCATACTGACTGGGCAGCCCTGTAGAGACGAAACTACAATGTAAGGTTGTTTTATAGATCTGTGGAATCAGCTGAGAGGGTTATACGCTGGTAGCAAAACACTAATGAAGGTAACAGCTAGGTTGGTCCGGGAGAGTTACGAGACAGACTGGACTTTCCCAAACTGACTGGATGTTTCACAAAGGCAGGACAGGAATGCAAGGCCAAATTGTCATGGAGATTCTCTCAAATTGCTTCACAAGGAGAGATTGATAAAGAATCTAGAAGCCTTTCTTTGATTTCTTGAAACTGTTTCATATTGGAGGACAAGGGAAGTGTTTTATCTCATCAGTGGATTTGCTGGGGATCTTAGAGTGGATTGGTTTTCAAAGTTGGAATTCATTTACAAGAGTGAAAAAGGGTGTTTCTGTTCTACAATATGTATTTGAGGAATTGAGTCAAACTGGTTGGATATTTTGGCAATTAGAAACTGCCATGTTCCTTAGCGGATGCAGTAGCTGAAATGGAATTGTTCTTTGATATTTCATGAGTGTCTTGTTTCGCTGTCATCACTGAATACTGATCAAATGTGGCAGATAATTATACATGTGACTGTGAATTAGTCTGAATGGTGGCATGAAGCCTTTTCTCTTTGTCAGTGCTTCCTTTCAGTCAGAGAGCAAATTACCAGTTTGCCACTGTCAAAAATTCAGACTACTGAAACTTGTTAATGGTGGATGCTATCAAAATGAGTGACTGCATATCTTCACGGCATGAGGACAAAAAGTCGAGACAATTTCATCCAAGAACTAAATCCTGTGGCGCAATTCTTGCGACATGGTTTGAAGACCTTCTGGTAGCCAGTATTGATTTTGGTGTGGCGAAGATGCTTTAAGTTTGGGCAAACTGTCCGCAACAAAATTAGCTACGACCAACTCTGGTTTGAAACTGATGTGCGAATTGAGATTCACAATGCAAGTTTCTATGAGCAAGTTGTCTGCACAAATGGCACCATCAGCATTGCAAGAACGTAGAGACATTATGGTGGAGTCCTTCAGCAAAAACATACCAGAAATACAGTTTACTGGAATTTGACCACCGTTTATAAATTGTTATGTTTGTATTGAAATTTGAATGTAAAAAGGTATATTTGCAGATCTGACAATCAAACATTTACGGAGGATGGATGTGGTTAAACTTTACTGAATGAAGATCATATGAAACCTGATTGAAGCTTGTGATCTTCTTGGAATTGGTCTGTAGGTCCTGTGTACAGGATTCTGTCATCTTCATCAGCAGAAAGTGTTGCACTATTCTATGATCCAGAGTCTACATATTGCTGCCATTCTGGTAGAGATCAATATAGGAACTGTTTTCTCTTTCCCATGAGCCAACATCGATGTCAAGTAATGTGAGAGAAATTGATAGTGTACATACTACAACAGTTGCTGAATAAACACCTGGCTTCGATGTGATGGATAATATTGTGATTCTGTGGAATTGGCAACACTCGTCACATCAGTTTGACAACCTGGCAATCTGAAGTCTTGGAGAGGTTTATTCCACATGTGAAATAAACCCTTGACATGCAAACAGTGCAGAAGTGTTGATGTCTGATCGTAAGAGGATATCAAGATTAAAATCAGTTCTGTCGTTCGTGTAACCTGTGAAAATGCCAATAATTACAAGATTCTCTGAAGAAAAATATCCAAGTATTTCCGGAATTCTGTGAAATGTAAGAATCCTGAAGCTTAGTGTCATTTCTATGGAATACAAGGAGGAATCGTCTTGATGAGTCTTTAACTCAATGGTGGGTGCGATGACATTGGTGGAGAAGTAAGGAGGAAAATATTGATTTTTTAACACCATGTTTGTTTACAGGTGAACTCCAAGGAAAATAGTTTACCTTGCAAATGTAGGAACTAGCTTGAGCAAAGATGACGTGATGCATGTTATCTGGCTTTGTTAACTGCTCCTTTGACTTACACTGATCTTCTTATCGGAGTAGTTAGATGATGGAGTTCTCCCCTCAGATCAATAGATTGGAAGAGATGCTGTCTAATGATGCTAGTTGCTGATGCAGAGGTAGTTGTCAAAAGGGAATGAATAATGTTATCCTTTTCTGCTAGAATGGTTCTGTTTGATGTGATATGCAAGCTGTCAGTGTATTTGCCAGATCAGTCTGGATGTTGTTTGGTGTGACTAGATATGTCATTGACTGGGGGGTTTCCTGGAGCTGGTGGTCAGTGATGGACAGTGATGGACTGTGCAGGTAGAAGGTGTGAGTGTTGTGGGTTATGGTGGTGCTTAAGTGGCCGGATTATGATCAGTGGTCTAGTTGGGCTATGTGTGAGATAGGTGTAGTGGTCAGTGGTCTAGTTGCGCTATGTGTGAGATAGGTGTAGTGGTCAGTGGTCACTGTACTGAACAATAAGTCTATAGATGTCTAGTAATTCTATCCTTTAAAGAGACAGACGAGATAATGGGACAGGACATAAGGCTGTTATTTTAATGTCTTTATGGAAATTATTATTTACAATCATTATCATTTAATCATTACCTTAGAATCTTGTGCAAGTCTAACACATACCTTCTGTCACACTGCCAGAGCTAGATGCCTCAAATAATTGATAACTGCTTCACGAATCCATCTCTCTCTCTCTCTTTCTCTCTCTATCTGTGTCTGTCTCTCTTTCTTTCTTTGTCTTGGTGTTTCTCTCTCTCTCTCTCTCTCTCTATCTATCTCTCTCTCTCTCTCCAACAGGATTGGGTGGTCAGACTTACTGACTTTGTTGATGCATATCATCAGATCCCAATGGCGCATATTGATGCTCATGTTGTTGATCACTGGATTGTCTGGTCCAGGCTGATGCCATATAGCTGGTATATTGCTTAAAACTCAACTCACTCACTCACTCACTCACTCACTCACCCACCCTCTCTTTCTCCCTCCCTGTTTCCCACTCTGTCTGGTGAATGATATGGTGTTGTGTCAAAGTTCCAGTTTAAATGGGATGATGATGATGATGATGGTGATGGTGATGATGATGACACAACAAAGAAGTCTGCAGTCACAATGAACCTGCTTCTGACAATCACCATGACAACCAGTATGTTAGAAATAACTTTATTGTAATCACTGGTAACCTAGATTCCAAGAACCGATCTTCTAACTACATGTCTGATTCTTTGCAAAATGGTAATTCTCAATTTCATAGCATGCAAGAAAGCCATTTAAACACTATTCATGATTTTCAACATCTCTCCTCCAATTATCTCAAATAACTGTTGCAGAGAAAAATCCTACTCCAGGAACACTCTGAATAAAGGAGGCTTTTTCGACTCATTTACTCTTATCATGCAGCAGGGCCCATGAACCAATGAGCTGATGCTATACCAAAAATAGGAATCATTCAAATTTCTGTAATAATGGTTGTGGTGAATGTATATAGTGCCACAGGCTTCCAGTAATCCCAGAAGACAAACTAGGAGGATCTAATTGGAGACAATGAATAGTTTCTGTTGGATTTACTGCCTTTCTTTGTTCATCTCCACAGTGTTTATTGATTTCAATCTGCACATTTAAACACGAGAAGAAATTCATCATTTTTTGACTGTTAGAAACATTTTTTAATCAAGAAGTGCTGTTATTTTTTTTTTTAATTCTATTTGTCTCGCTTTCAACAAATCACATCATTCTGTTGTATTGAAATTTATAGAAAAGCTGTTTACTTGACATAAATTCTGTTTCACATTAAGCTGTGGCATTGAATTAACTTGGTTGTACAAAAAATTGAAACATCTCTCTTTTGGACGTAATCAATATTAGGATGCATACGTCATAATGGTTAATAAAAAATCAGTTGATTTCAGATGCAGCTGAAATTAAATGATTTAAACATGAAACGTTTCAGAATGCTCTGTTTTGCAGAATGCTCTGTTTCACTGTAAACTCAACTGTCCAAAGGCTCTGATTCACGACAATGTTTATGAACTCAGCGATTGATCTCTTGTACACCATAAGGAGATGTTAATTCCAGTTATTGTTGGTACCATTATTGAATGGATTAGGTTGGCAATCGACCAAAAATGCTGACCAAGCAAACTAACACTAAACCCTTTTGACCTTGGGAGAAGTATTGATTTTAGCCAACTGGACAGGCAGGAAGACACAATGGCCGTTCCTTGTGGCAGAGATGGACGTGATAACGTCATCAGTTCTTCCTACTGTTTACTGATGTTTCTCTTCAATCTGAAGTAGGTCATACAGTAAGCTATGTTTATAATAAACATCCTTGTAATTTACTGTCCGATATGACAAGATGATTTTTGTCTGCCTTGACCATTTTTATTAGTTGTAATCCGTGAAACTATAGTTGTATGGTTGTAGCAACCAAAATTGGTAGGGCCTTTGAGTTTGTTAGTTAACTGGACTTGCATTTCAGTTTCAATTTTGACTGAATCCTTGATATTATTAGAGAAAAACAAACCAACAGCAATAAAATTAGACAGAATGTGACTGTCAAGTTTTCAAATGTCCATAACAATATAATTTTATCTGACAAAGTGAAAATGCAAACATCTTACAATAAAGAGTATGTAACATCCTGGAGGAAATTAGTTACTGGTGTGACCACCCAGAAAATTCTGTGCCCTTAATTTTATCTATTCATACTGACCTACAATAAAAATGCCTAATCATGTTTTCAAACATCATTCATTTTATGTTTTGGGGCTCAATTCCACATGAAAACATATCAAACGAGATTTTAAACAGTAACAAAACAGTTGTGTTTGATCACATCAGAAAGATATACACGTAAAAGATTGTAGTCATTTTGCCAAATTTTAAATAAAATTGAAACGTGTCTTTAAGAGTGTTACAATATGTTTGTTCATTTCACTGAGCGTTATCCATCTTTTCACTTCCCATCATAGATTGTGTATATATTTACCAAGTTGTAGGATTCAATATATTAGTTTTGTATTTTGGGCAGCTGTGTAAATTTAGTTTGGTTTCAATCACTTTTATTTGTTGTCTTTCTTATTTAGACTGTTGACTTCATAGTCAGGTGAGCTACAGAACCTAGGCACTTTTTGAGGTTTAGCTCAACTGAAAATTACTCCAGCTAATGGTAAGCAAAATTTCTATGAACCATAAACTAAAGCGTCGCTTTTTCCACATTTCACTTGGGACTTGGAATCAAGGATTGGATCGAAATGAGCTTGAATACAATCATACAAAACCTTATTTTAAACAGCTGTATAGTTTGGAAGGCAGTCAGTATTCAGATTAATTGACTTGATTTGTGTGGGGAACTTTAATTACTGGTGAGAGGGAATTGGACTCTGAGTTTTTGAGCCCATTTAGATGCAAGGTTCGGTGCAAAGTGATGTATGATAACATGGTTTGTTAGATGTACAAAGTGTTTTTTTCCGTTGCAATTTGCACATTATTTCACATGGGAATGTGGCCAAAACTATATATTCTGTTTGTTAGATCAATGTCGAAAAACGTCTCCCACAAATTGGCATAGTTTTTGTTCAGTTTGATTCTTGATAAAATTTCAAAGCATTTTTAAGTCATGTTTGTTAATGTGGCTAATAAGAGATTCTTGTGATAGAGTTTTGTCAGGGGTAGGTTATGAAAATTTGTAGAGATGGGCGATGGGGTATCTTGATGGTAAAGTTTCCACTCGTGCCAAAGACCTCAATTCCCCGCATGTGTACAATGTGTGAAGCCCATATCTCATGTACCCCTCTCTGATATTGCTTGGATATTGCTAAAAGCATCAAAAAACTAAATTCACTCCCTTGCAGTGAAGGCTGTTGATTTATTTTGTTTCACAGTTTATCACAATAATGAATTGTACATTGTGATATATAATGCAGTACATGAACATTCCATTTTTAACCCATGAAGATCTGCTTTAGAATTGGTCTTCAAGAACAAATGCTTGCCAGAAGAGCCACATACGAGATTGGGTGGTCAGGCATACTGACTTGGTTATCACATTGAATCCCAATTGTGTGGATCAATGCTCATGCTGTTGATCACTGGATTGTCTCCTTCAGATTTGATTCAGACTTGCTGACTTCGTTGACATATGTCATCGGTTCCCAATTGCGCAGATCGATGCTCATGTTGTTGATCACTGGATTGTCTGGTCCAGACTCGATTATTGACAGACTGCCATCACATAGCTGGAATATTGCTGAGTGCAGCGTAAAACTAAACTTACTCACTCAGATTCAATTATTTACAAACCTCTGTCATAGAGCTGGATTTTTGTGAGTGCAGCATAGAGCTAAATTCACCCACTCACTCACCTTTGTTCTTGAATTTGTTATAAAACTGAATAAAAATGGACTCATTCTTTACTCAGTCACATTTTTTGACAACAATAATGACAGTATATGTAATAAGACATTTTATACAGTGAAAGTTTAAAGAATTTATTAAAGGAATCAGCTGCTAATAGTTAAATTTCAAAATTCAGTTCAACCCATCACCTTATAGACTTGATATCAAGATACATATGTGAATGATCTTAAACATGTAACATATGAGTATTTTAAGAACATTGTGATGTGTCTTAAGTATTTTCAAATTTGGTATTCTGGTTAAAATGTAGTGTTAAAGACATGTACAAATTGTAGGTTTATGCTACTCATAAAAGTTCAGAAATGTATACCTCCTTTTTTTCATCTGGATTCCAAATTCTTTAACTTTGAGGGGCCTTGGGGTAGGTTAGTGGTTAAAGCATCTGCTCATCATACTGATTCCCCACATGGGTATAATGTGTGAAGGCCATTTTTGGGATTCTCCGCCATTATGTTGCTGGCATTTTGCGACGTGAAACCTAATTCGCTTACTCATTCATTTAATATTGATATGACTACACTTGTTGAATCAGATTAACTATCAAAGCAAAATCTTGACCATCCTCCACTTATTTTCAGTAGTATACAGGCCATAAAATGAAGAAAAGTCAACATTCATAAAAGAAGCATGAATATGGAAAGTGTTTGAAGAAGATGTGTCCCTAAAACAAAGTGATGGATAGCTGAAACTAATCAAAGGATCTGAGACAGCATTTGTCTCCATTTAAAATGGCATGTTCTGAGGAATCGGGAGTGATGATGCATTGTGGGTACTGAAGAGTTACCTAAGCGATGCGTAATGTCACAGATTACCGATGCTTGGCAGACAACTAATTGCCTGTATTTGAATGATTGCTTTTAGTGAGTGTGAGAAACAACCATTGAGATCCTTTCATGAAGATGCATGTGAGATACCTATCAGAAAACCATTCATCAGTTTAACATACATATGGGCAGTGGTTAATTACAGTTATGTGATGGCATGCGAAAACAACATCGCAAGGTTTTGGTGGAAAATGGATGTTGATCAAGAGATAAGCTGATGGGAATCTATTCGGGTTTGCAATGAAGATTAACTGCTCTGAGATATATACTTCAGGGAACATGCATATCAGAATTACCCAATTTCTTACTTCAAAGTGTTTAAATGTATAGAATGAGATGTAGTTTCTCAGACAGACTTGGAACAGAAGTCCTTAAGTGGTTTTACTTTATGGGAAATGCATGATTAAAATCTCACATTTTCTTACTTCAAAGGGTTTACATGTATAAAATGTCCAATAGTTTCTCATACAGACTTGCAACATTGAACCAGTGTCCTCTCTGCTTGTTTCCCTTTGATGATCCCAGCCTGAACAAGCCTCCCAAGAACCTTGTGTTTGCCTTCTTGGTCAGAATACCTTCCCAAGTATTGTATGCTTGCTTTCCTGTTAAAATGTCTGATCAGAATAGAATTGCAAGTATCGTGTTCTTGCTTTATTGTGTGAGGATTTCTGGTCAGAATAGCTTCCCAAGTACCTTGTGCTTGCCCTTCTGTGAGGATTTCTGGTCAGAATAGCTTCCCAAGTGCCTTGTGCTTGCCCTTCTGTGAGGATTTCTGGTCAGAATAGCCTCCCAAGTACCTTGTGCTTGCCTTTCTGTGAGGATTTAAGTCAGCATAGCCTCCCAAGTACCTTGTGCTTGCCTTTCTGTGAGGATTTCTGGTCAGAATAGCCTCCCAAGTACCTTGTGCTTGCCTTTCTGTGGTGATTTCTGTCAGCATAGCCTCCCAAGTACCTTGTGCTTGCCCTTCTGTGAGGATTTCTGGTCAGAATAGCCTCCCCCAAGAACCTTGTGTTTGTCATGCATGGGAATAATAATGTTTTGTTTGATGTTTGATGCTGTACTCAGCAATATTGCAGCTATATAATGGTGATCTGTAAATAACTGAACATCGATGAGCATCAACCTACTCATTTTAGAAACATTGACATGCATCAATCAAGGTTGGAAGCCTGATATCCAATCCCAACGTTCGCTCCTTACTAGCATGGGTTACTGAAGACTGAATCTAACCTAAATCTTCACAGGTCAATAGGCTGTATGTCACATGTGTGATCTCATGTGAGATATGTGATCTTGTCTATTGTCTGTAATCAAACCCACACGATAGCTGTAAATTGCCACTGCATAATAAAATACTGGCCGATCAGGACAACGAATTACACGACGATTCAGAGTAGATTAACGCTTAGTGTCTGAATATATACAATTTTGAAAGAAACAAATAATTCTTTTTAAATTGAAAAGAAGCCTCATTGGGATGAGAGATTGAGAACCGGAGGAAAATCTAGTCTTGCTTCATTTAGGTTTTAGTGTTGCAGGAAGGGCTATGGAAGGAAAAAAAAAGTGTGTTTCAGGGACAGTGAGACAGTATCATCACAGTATCATCACTGTATCATCTACTAGCACTAAGCCTTTGCTTCATCCTGGAATCAAATGAAGCTAGCCATAGTATCTGGTAGTAAGCCCATGGGTTAAGTAACTGCTTTGTCATCAGGAATATTGATGAGAATGTCGGTGCTTATCCTTCAATGGAGGTTCCTTCATTAAGGTATGGATCTGTTCCAGATGTATTCTTGGAAACTCTGTGTAAAGATCCATTCTGTAGTTTTAACAAAGAGACATAGAAAGATGGTGTTCTCATCTACTAAAATACTGCAAAATAGATTTGTTGGGCCAATATTGATCGGAACACTTTTCTCATTGATTGTCTTGTCTCATAAAGAGTTTAGTCCCTTGGTATGTATGCAAAACAAGCTGAATTTGGTTCCACCAAATGGTATGCGTCACTTCATACTGGAAGGTGTGTAGTGATAGAATGGTTCAACACTGATTGATTATCAGTGGGGTGAGTGAGCTGTGAGGAGCTGAAAGGAAGTGTGTGAGTAGGTGGGTTGGTGGGTGAGTGAGTGAGCATGTGAGTGAATGAGTGAGTAAGTGTATGAATGAGTAAGTATGATGAATGAATGAGTAAGGTGAAATGGCATTGAGCCAGTGTTTAAAAACTCACAAAATTCCAAACCAGACAGCTGGACTGGTAACGTTTAGAAATACAGACTTACCTGTCTGCTTTTCAACAAGGAAAAAAACACTATAAAATCAGGTTTCTGAGTACTTTACTGTTCACAGGCATCGCAATGAACTATAAAGCGCTGAGAAGCAAAGCTCCAAGTTAAGGTAAACTGAAAGTACACAGGTTGTATTGGTGACCATCCAATCACAATAGTTCAACAGAATTTTCATAATACCTTAAACACCTCAAACGGATGACAAGAGAACCTGTCTGATATTATGAAATATTTAGTGTTAGGGGTAAAAATATCTACCAGACCACCAGGCAGGCTACTTTAGAAATTTGACTGTCTGAGAAGAAAACCACTCCAGACAGACTGGAATTTTGAAACTGGTTTAGCATGAGCATAAATGCATTTGATGCAGTGAGTATAGGTGAATGAATCTACTATAAGGCCAAAAATGATACATGTCACTAATATTTGGGTGAGGAATCAGCTGCTGAAATATTAGTCATTATATTAACTGAAACAATAACAAGTTTAGACCGCACTGAAAGTGTTAATCTTTCGTAATTACATTTGACCTGTGAAGGTCCAGGGTAGAATAGGTCTTCAGCAACCCATGCTTGCTGTAAAAGGTGACTGTGCTTGTCATAACTGGTGACTAACAGGATTGGATGGTCAGGCTAGCTGACTTGGTTGACACATGTCATCAGTTCCCAACAGTGTAGATGCTCATGGTGTTGATCACTGGATTATCTGGTCCAGACTCCATTATTTACGGACTGCTGCCATATAGCTGGAATATTGCTGAGTGCGTCGTAAAACTAAACTCACTCACTCATAATTACATAAAATATTTCAGAATTACGGTTCGCTCTAACACCATGTGTAGTGTAATAAAGCACACTTTCAGTCTGAACTATTATGATTAAAGTACGAGGATACTTGATAAACAGTTTGATGCCGGTTTACACTTGTGTTAAATATCTTCTCTAAATTACGTTAATTACATCTAAGATTACAGGGCAATATGGTCGTCACATTTCTACTACTAACGTATGTATAGAACAGTACATTAAGATCACACTGTCTTGTCACATGACATTTCACAGATGCATTGTTGGAATATAAACATTGCAAAGAGTTCCATTTCGCTGTTGAATTGAGTCAAAATGAGACATTATATCCACAGAAAAATGTATAAAAATATATAAAAATATAAAGGTAATATTTCCACCAGTGATATTATCCGTATGAAGCAACTGCAGACCAAGAAACGGGTTACAGCAGAGTAGTTCACTGTAGGAGGCTGTACAAGGCGATGACAACTGACATGCATTGTGACATCAGTTATATTGTGACGTCATGCAAAAGTGTTTCATTACAAGAGACAAGAGGGGCAGACAAAAATGGCACAGCGATGCCGATACATGTGACATAAAGCAAATCGTACATTATCACCAGAAAATTATTGTCTGCACCTTTGATCTTTCACTGAAGCATCTTAGAAGTCAGATTGCACAAGGCTGTTGACTATTGTCCTACCTGCTTTGAATATATTCCAATTTACATATCGCCTTTGATAAATAACATCCATGTTAAAATAAATATGCTTTTTTTATTCAATTCTAGTGATAAGGAATAATGAATTGAATTCATGATTTGTTATGGTTTGGTTCATTGAATATATACTCTTCAAAAAAAGTAGGGAATATTATTTTTTTTCTTATTTACAATTAAAAATATTGAGAAGATTTAACAGAGTCAATCAATGTTGATATGATATTATTGAATCTTTTGAGAGTGCATCACCATTTGCACTTCCTTACAACCATAGTTATTTGGAATGTAGTCGCTTTAGAAAGATGATTGGTGAATGGTATATTGGTAATTTGCATTTATACGATTTTCATTTTAAAACAAACGACAGAAACAAACACTAACAAATGTGTGATGCATGATGAGTGTCAAAATTAATGTTCTAAGTGATTTCTCAACCCTCTTGAAAAACGTCAAAATCAATAATTGGACCCCATGCAGTGTATGGGGCTACTGCTTTGTGAACCTGCCTATCATGGGTTGCGTTAAGGGGTGGTAATAGATCGAAATGGTGGTGCGTTCATAAGATGTCTGTTCTTGAAACGTTTGTTAACGTTTACACTTCCTATCCAAACTGAAAGTTCATTATCCCCTACTTTTTTTTTAAGAGTATATAAATGAGGCCTACTGACTATGCATGTGCATCTTCTTGGGACTCACCTGGACTTTATAATTCAACCCCAAAAGTATGAGAATTTGTACTTTACTAATAAAGTGTAATCCCAAATGTGACATGTTACATTTGACCACTTTCCAAATGGCATTGTGTAATTATCACCTGAACTTACAACAGTTTTATAGTCTTAACCCACTGTGCCACCCCACTGTGCCACCCCACTGTCCCACCCCACTGTGCCAACCCACTGTCCCACCCCACTGTGCCAACCCACTGTCCCACCCCACTGTGCCACCCTACTGTGTAATACTGATGTAGTCAACCATCCTCGATATATCCAGGCTATACGTTCCGATAGATTTACACTATACCCTGGGCACATCTACGGCTCAGACTGATAAATGTATTACCTCCCTTGGCTCACTTTTTATCCAATCAGGTGTCTACGCTGGCAACTTGAACGAACCAATCAGAACCCACTTTCGTTTGTTAAATTATCTAACCGATTAAACTTGGCAACACAAACCATGCAGAGGTTCTCTGAAAGGTAGAATGAGCTCTTGCACATGTTGTTTTAAAGTTTCAGACCTGTCAATTTGTTTGTATGATTTCCCTAAAATCTGAGTCGCACTGCAAGAAAACCTTTGCAGTTGTGACCGCTACCTTTGTTGACACTGGCAAGCTCAGTTATTCCGTTGAAACAGCGGCCTAACTGATTGGCTACTGTGAGAATGCGGAGCCAACAAGGGAGGTAATAAAATTATCAGGCCGACCCGTAGATGCATCCAGGGTATAGTGGAGATTTATCAGAACATATACCCTGGAGATATCGAGGATGGTAGTCAACCGACTCCAGGCTGACCAGTCCTTGTTTCATCATAGTAATTTTACTTGTGATGATCCGGGTTTGATTTGATCTTCAGTAACCAATACTCGTAAGAGACAACTAACAGGAGTAGGTGATCAGACTCGCTAACTTTGTTCATGTCATCACACCCCAATTGCATAGCTTTATGCTCATACTGTTGATTACTGGATTGACTGGTTCAGAATTGTTTACAGACCACCACGATATAGCTGATTTATTGCTGAGGTCAGTGTAAAACTAAACTTACTGACTCACTCCATGTAATTGCAAGCATGTTGCATGGTAACAACAAGTGGCATTTTTTAATGTCTTATGGTATGACAAACGAGTGACCTCTTGAGACAAATGGTCTTTTCATTACACCATGGAGGTGGACAAATTAGCGAATGTGAATAAGTGAATTGTTGAATAAGTGAATGAATGACATCATATGAGAGACCTTTTTGCCCATTAGCTATAGACATAATGAATTAATGTATGTATTTGAGTGAGAGAATTAATGTTTGAATGTAGTTGAGTGAAAGAGTGCTTAAATGTCTTTGAGTGAGTGAATGAATGTTTAGTGCATGAATGAATGTACTGGAGTGAGTGAGTGACAGAATTATAAATGTTTAATGCATGAATGAATGTACTGGAGTGAGTGAGTGACAATGTATGAATGTTTAGTGCATGAATGAATGTACTGGAGTGAGTGAGTGACAGAATGTATGAATGTTTAGTGCATGAATGAATGTACTGGAGTGAGTGAGTGACAGAATGTATGAATGTTTAGTGCATGAATGAATGTACTGGAGTGAGTGAGTGACAGAATGTATGAATGTTTAGTGCATGAATGAATGTACTGGAGTGAGTGAGTGACAGAATGTATGAATGTTTAGTGCATGAATGAATGTACTGGAGTGAGTGAGTGACAGAATGTATGAATGTTTAGTGCATGAATGAATGTACTGGAGTGAGTGACAGAATGTATGAATGTTTAGTGCATGAATGAATGGACTTGGGTGAGTGAGTGAAAGAATGAACGAATGTGTTTGAGTGACAGTCAAAAGTTATGGATGTATTTTTGTCTTACATTTAGGTTACAATATGTGAACAAGTGTATCAAATTATGGTTTCTTGCTTAAAATCATTAGTAACAAAGATATCCTAAAAATTAAAAGGAAGTCCAAACTCTTAAAACATAAAAATAATAAACCTGTCCAGTGATGAATGTGTGTTAGACTGTGTCGGCCATGTTGTCTGCCTGGTAACTAGGGCTGGGAGATTTATGTCCAACATGGTATGACATATGTCACAACTGAGGGTATTTTCACATCACTGGGCTAAACTGTGACATCATACTGTAGACATCCTTCTAACACAGACATGCTGTTGTGGCCACTGATTAAATCTGTCAACCCATTTGCTGTTTTCACAAGGAAACCTGAAGGTGAGAACTAGATGATGATGATGATGATGATGATGATGATGATGATGATTATGATGACATTTAATGCACAAGATTTGTAGATTTTAAGTCATGTCCAGAATGCCCCTGTTGATAGAATGGTATGCTTTAAATTGCTCCCTGAGAAATATGCAACCCAAATTGCCAATCATGTGCAACAAAGTTAAACACACATTGACCTGTGAAGATCTGGGTTAGGATATTGGCCTTCATTAACCCATGATTGTCATAAGAAGCATCTAATGGCACGATGACTCTTGCAAAAACGTTTTCCAAGTGTCACCATGGTAACAGATGGCTGTTCATGTTGTCAACCACTGGTTTCACTGACTATGCATGGTGTTGCAGACCTCATATACAACTGTAATTATGTCCCTTGGACCCAAAACAACATTCACTTGCTTCTTCACTTCACTATTTTTATGTAGGAAAATTTAACTAGTTCTATTATTTAATTTTAAGCCTACTTTAATAGACAAGAACAATTCAGTCTTGTTCCTAACATATTTTGTAGACATTATAAGAATGGAATGTTTAAGTAAGATTGTAGATCTGAGTGATGTTCAGCTGAACCACACAGCAAATCCATAACATTCTTCATATAGTTATACATGTTCATGCAGAGACATAAATGTCGTCTTTCATTTTTTATTTTCTGAATTTAAAGTCAGCTTTCAATTTCCTGACATTTGCTGAAATCCTGATGTCATATAATCCCATAACTGTACATAGTATGGAAATTCCACACCAAAGTCATGACAGTTTCAATCTCTCATTGGATCCAGCCAACTTGATGACTGTGTCGCATGATTTGTCCAGACTGAATATGACTTTGAGAAGATAACACAGTGAGTCACTGTCGGCTCCTACTGCAAGCTAATTACTGTGATTACCTCCCCTTCAGATCCCCACTGACCTTCACCCCAGCCAGTACTGCCGTCCCAGATGCATTGCTGATGTGTACCTTACACCCCAACTCCCCACGTCATCTAATATTACACATGCACTCTTGAACCTGCCTTGCCGATTCCTGATTATCAGAGCGGGAAGTGCTGTCGTGATTAGGGGGAGAATTAGTGATGTTCATCCACGAAATATTAATTGTAACCTGCCAGTGGCACTTCCATCAAGCCATCATCATTGATGTTTTGAGGAACAGATGTGCAGAAATGATTTAAGGCGTTAAGGTTTTTTTAAAAGCTTACTTCTCCATTAATCCAAAAATTCTCAAATATTACATTTCTTTCTGCTGATTTTCTGTAATTTAAAAAAAGCCTCAAAATTTTTAATGAGTTTTTGAGGGATCCAGAGAATACATAAAATGGCGAGCCCAATTCAGATCTTTAATAATTTGGCAATGTAGATGTCATCAGCTTCGAAATTGAGCATTAATCTTGAGCCCAGTTTGTATTGAATTTCTTACATTTTGTGGAAGTGTACTTTTTGGTAAGATAAATTTTTTTCTTGTACGACATGTTAGTCCAGTGTAGGAGCTGAACTGTTCATCAAAAACATCTTTTCCACTTTTTCCCCAGACAATACTTGTATAAATAACATAAAAAGGTATATTTCTTTTGTATAATTTCAATTCATTTTAACCACTAACCCGTAAGGCTTCTGACGCCATTCTGTAAACCAAACATTGAAAAGGGTTCTAAGTGATGTTTAGCAGATGAGGTTCTCTTAGGTTTTTCTTTTTTATAAACAATCACTTATCTTTGAAATAATTGTAATAGTAATGTCTGCTGTAAAATTAAATTTTATGCTTCTTTTGAATTTCAATTTATTGTTTGTGACAAGATTGATGGCAACAATTTAACTCAAGGAGCTTTGTAAGCACTTTATGTTCTGTTCTTGGTACATATTGGTGCATATTTCATTTCAAAAGTCTGGTACCAAATATGAAAGATTATCTTCAGATGAATTGCAATTGGGCATGGTAAAAAAATACCAGTTTTGATCATGGTGAAGTGTTAATCTTTATGTGAAGGAACTCTCCAGGAGTAGTGCAGATTGAACCCTGGGTAATCTGTATTATGTATTATGTCAATAAAAGCATTGGCTACCAGTGGCAATTATTAACATTGATTTGTGAATTCGCCTAAATGGAGAGCTTGGCCCCTTTTGGCCTCATCGTGCAGCTCTGTCGATGACGCTGTTCTCGATAGAGGAATCCATTATGTTCACTGATGTGGAATTATTCCCCATGAAACAAATGTAGACTTTTAATTGGATCTTTGTCTAAAGTATTGGAAAAGCTGTGTGAGCAAAATGTTTGTTTTCCAATCATGCAGTTGGATGTTTTGTTGGTTTTTTTATTGATCAGCAGAGTGTCAATTTGTTATCTGTGGCTTTGGTTGGTTGTAGATTTAATGCAAAACAGATACAGTGACATTTTTATGAAGCCGCTAGACATGAATAACTTCCCTGTGAACAATTTTTTATGTTGTACGAATAAATTCTTTTAGTGCTGGAAGTCTGTGAGGAAGACCTGAGCTGTCTTTGACGGTCTGACAGTTCCTGAACTGCGTTAATTTCACTTCCACCCAGTCCCTTCTGCAGTGCAGTAAAACCCTTACCGAAGTAAGTCCAGGTCTGGCGATGGAGTAGCCTAGAGGTTTAAGTGTTTGCTCATCCTGATAAAGGCCTGAGTTCGATTTCCCATGGGTACAATTTGTGAAGCCCATTTCTGCTGTTGCCCACTGTGATATTGCTGGAATATTGCTAAAAAAAAAGATTAAAACCCAACTTACACACTCACTCCTCAGGTTCAGATCTCCGATCCCAGGCTCCTTTTGAGTTTAAAATCAATTATTTGTTTCTATCAAAATTATACATGTTCAGTGTTTAGTGTTCTTGTTATTATTGTGGAGCATATTGGGAGGTTGGGTAGCCCAGTGGATAAAGAGTTCGCTTGTCATGCCAAAGACCCAGGTTTGATTTCCCATATGAGTACAATGTGTGAAGCCCATTTCTGATGTCCTGTACTCTGATAATAGCTGGAATTTTGCTGAAAGATTAATGAAAGTAAACTCACTCACTCACTCACTCACTCACTCACTCACTAGTGTGACCCACATTCTATGGCCATTGTTATGTCAAACTTTCAGTTGTGTCAGAATCAAAACTTGATCCCTGCCTAATCCTCGTTTAGTCATTTTTTTGTTTGTTTGTTTTTTTTGAGAATTAATAAATAACTTCATTTTGCAATTGTGTCAACCAAGCAATATTAATGCTTTTCAACTCAGACACAATGGTATTTTTAGTTGTTTAAATTAAGACACTTTTGTGCTGTGTGGAGTTCATAGAAGACTTCTGCTAATGTGCTTTCAAATATGTAACAAAATGGAAGAAAAGTTAAACTGATTTATAACTGTGGAAAGAATAATGATGGTATGTTTTATATTCTCTTGATGTCGGGGAAGTATTTCTCTGGAAAGTTCATCACCCACAGCAAACAATTTAGTTGCAAAATGATTGTATATTGATCGAAGTCTTCACTGCTTATATGAATTATGTATTGGTATATAATATATTGCTTTTGTAATGAGTCCTTGGTGAAGAAATCTTATGTCTCCTCCACAGAGAAATCATGTATTGGTATATAGTATACTGCATATATTATGAGTCTTTTGATTCAGTTTGTTTGGTTGAGCTGTTGTTTAGCGGCGCAGTCAGCTTCCATGTTAGGATTGGCCTTCAGTACTCCATGCTGGTCACATGGTCAGACTTGCTGAATTGGTTGACACATGTCATCATATCTCATTTGTGTAGATCAATGCTCATGCTGTTGATCACTGGATAGTTTGGTCCAGACGTGATTATTTACAGACAGCTGGCAGTAGCTGTTATATTGGTGAGTGTGGCATTTAACAATAACCAACCAAACATCGTCACCATTATCATCACCAAATTCATGGTTATGGTTTTGCCAGTATTGTCTTATTTGTTGTTTACTGAAGTGCTTAGCAAGTTTAGTACTATATTTCAGTGGTCAGACAAATCGACCACATGACCAGACAAGCTAGAGATTGACATTATGAGCATCGACCTACACCTACATTGGATGAAGTCCATTTCTGGTGTTCCGCACCGCAGTATTGCTGGTATATTCCTAAAAGTGCCGTTAAACCATACTCACTCACTCAACCACCACAGCTGAGATAAGTCAACAAAGTCAGCGAGCCTTCCCGATTTTCTTTTCTTAAGACAAGTCTGATCCCATTTTTTACATAAGGTACAAGCTCAGAGTGCTAACTTCCAATTCAGTACAAGCGTTGTCATCGTATTGCATGGTGACAATCACGGGATTGTCCGCTCCAGATTCCATTTGTTTACAAACAATATCATACAGCTGTAATACTGCTGAAATAGATAAATAATCATGAAGTGGTCACAACTGTACAATCAAGTCTGCTTTTAGCAAAGATTTCTGATGGATGTGGAAAGGGTTTTGTCCCTTCTATTTGTGAAAAACTGACACCTGCAGAACTTAAGGCTTCAGGTTTAGCAGAGGTACAGTCCAGAAGAACATAAAACTCATTCTTTCACTCACTCACCCACCCACCCACTCACTCACTCACTCACTCATGCACTCACTACGAGGTCTTCCCTTCTTCAAAGACGACTTGATCTCCATGTTAAGAAACCTGTTAACTGAAATGCAGCAAGTTGAAAACTCCCCATTGATTTTCTTCCTCCCTGGACACCACAGCAAACAACCTTGACAAACTTATACTGAGTGATGGGACTTGCTTGTCTTCTTGTGCTACTAATAAAATGGCTCAAAGTCTAAAAGCAGGATACTCGATGTAATCGGAAAATGTATTAGCATAAGCCAATGCACCTATCAGACATACATTAGCTCAGCTGGTATTTCAAGAAGGATGCAAACCATCATACTGATGTCGTACTGGTCAAGTTTTGAGTGTATGTTTGCTGTTGGACAACAATTGAGGGTCATAGGTGTTCTCACCTTATATTTATTAATAGAGAGTCAGTTTAGTTTTAGGTCGCACTCAGCAATAGTCCAGCTATATGGTGGTGGTCTGTACATAATCGAGTTTGGACCAGACAATCCGTGAGCAGCAGTCTGTGCAGTTGGGAACCGATGACACGTGTCAACCAAGTCAGCAAGTCTGACCACCCTATCCCGTTAGTCGTCTCTTACGATAAGAATAGTCGCCTTTTATGGCAAGCATGGGTTGCAGAAGGCCTATTCTACCTTGGACCTACACGGGTCTATATTTAATAATACCAAGATTTTCTTTTTTTGAAAAAAGAGATTTGAAGATGATCCTTTAAGTGAGTTTCTGAGTGAGTATGACAGTTTAAGGCATTTTGTGCATGAGAGGTCATTTATCATAATTGTTCTGGTGGGTTATAAGTGACGCCCTACCTACCCTTTTTTTAATAATACAGATGATTTCTGTATTTTGTGTGTGAAATTGTATTTTCAGTAAGTGTGTTGTGTGAAACTTTACAGTCTGGGCATTTGGGCATCAACCTGCAACCTTATGACCTTCGAAGACCACTATCTAGTTTCGCTGCATGTTTTCAACTCTGAAACCGATGAAGCTGTAATTTTCTCTGACTAATCCCAGGTATAGTGTTTACGAAACTGAAATCTATTCAAAGTTTTAATACGACAGTCAGTGTTTCTTTGTAATGCAGGTGACATAAGAGGACAACTAACAGGATTGGATGGTCAGGCTTGATGACTTGATTGACACATGTCATCTTACCCCAAATGCATTGATCACTGTTCATGCTATTGATCACTGGTTCGTCTGGTCTCATTCACACTGGATTGTTTCCTGACTGCCACCATGTAGCTGGAATATTGCTATATGCAGTGTAAAAATAAACTCACTCAGATGAAATACAGAGCCATGAGTCTCTATTGACCTGTTTTTACCACAAGAAAATCAGATATTTACCTGCAGTATCCGTGCAGTAATCTTCCTATATCTGATGTGACAATATGTATATTTTCTTCATTTTTTTTAAATATCTAAGCTGAAATACTTAAAATAAGTAGGTTTATCAGCGGTCACTTATTTTGTCATTGAAACATTGTTTTTTATAAGCAAATGATCATAGATATGTAATCTAAAAATTTCAAGAAGATATCAAAGTCACAGCTTAATTACTGTGGAAAACTTTCAGATTTTAGCAAACAAAATACTCTGTCTGGACTAGGAGTCAATATTTGTTTCCATCTCTATATGAGATACGAGACACCTCATCTTTGTTTCCATGTAATTGTTGAACAGTTCTGCCTTATAGAGAAGACACTGCTGGGGGTAAAAAAATATCCAACAATCAGAACATATTTCTTGAGAGTTCAGTATTCTTTGATCATTTTCAGACATGTCAAACTTTTTTCTTTGTATTTCACACAATGATTTTTTATTTTCAATTTTTTTGTTCAATTTTGAAGTAGAGTGATGGGTGTGGGTTATTTAACGCTAGGTTAAGACAAGGTGCTTTACTTCCTCATGAGTACTTCACAGTTGTCAATCTCATCTAAATGGAACCAAAGTCTGTGAGCTTCGGAATTGATTGTAAGTGCCATTCGTGATGGAATGCTAGAGAATCTTACATTTGTCAGACAGTGGAAGTGAAATTGAATGCTATAGATGCAACAAAAATCAATAACATATTATTTTGAACTATTTGAGAATTATTGCTTTTGAGTCAGAATGCCATAGTTTCCATTTGTCATTCCGAATTGCATTATAAACGTGTATTTTGTATCAGAAGCCTGTTTTCCAGTTGCTTACAAGAAGAAATCATTTTGATCATCACACCATGGTTAATAGAATGTGAATGCTTTTGTTCATCAAAGTAATATCCTTTTTCAGTTGTCTGATACTATATGTTATATTATTCAGTGCGAAAACAGGCCTTGAATGTGAGAACAATATGCTCCTAGAACTACCATGTATCAGTTGGCCCCATGTGAGAATAATGTGTGAGAAGAACATGCTCCTAGAACTACCATGTATCAGTTGGCCCCATGTGAGAATAATGTGTGAGAAGAATAGGCTCCTAGAACTACCATGTATCAGTTGGCCCCATGTGAGAATAATGTGTGAGAAGAACATGCTCCTAGAACTACCATGTATCAGTTGGCCCCATGTGAGAATAATGTGTGAGAAGAACATGCTCCTAGAACTACCATGTATCAGTTGGCCCCATGTGAGAATAATGTGTGAGAAGAATAGGCTCCTAGAACTACCATGTATCTGTTGGCCCCATGGGAGAATAATGTGTGAGAAGAATAGGCTCCTAGAACTACCATGTATCAGTTGGCCCCATGTGAGAATAATGTGTGAGAAGAACATGCTCCTAGAACTACCATGTATCAGTTGGCCCCATGTGAGAATAATGTGTGAGAAGAATAGGCTCCTAGAACTACCATGTATCAGTTGGCCCCATGTGAGAATAATGTGTGAGAAGAACATGCTCCTAGAACTACCATGTATCAGTTGGCCCCATGTGAGAATAATGTGTGAGAAGAACATGCTCCTAGAACTACCATGTATCAGTTGGCCCCATGTGAGAATAATGTGTGAGAAGAATAGGCTCCTAGAACTACCATGTATCTGTTGGCCCCATGGGAGAATAATGTGTGAGAAGAATATGCTCCTAGAACTACCATGTATCAGTTGGCCCCATGTGAGAATAATGTGTGAGAAGAATAGGCTCCTAGAACCACCAGGTATCAGTCGACCCCATGTGAGAATAATG
Source organism: Haliotis asinina (assembly GCF_037392515.1). Taxonomy (NCBI): domain Eukaryota; kingdom Metazoa; phylum Mollusca; class Gastropoda; order Lepetellida; family Haliotidae; genus Haliotis; species Haliotis asinina. The sequence continues at coordinate 21,974,886 of NC_090290.1, forward strand.
TGTGAGAAGAATAGTGAAGAACAGGCGCTTGTGAGAAATAGACCTAATGTGAAGGAAGGTCGTGTGTGAGGACAGGCTTATATATGGAGTTAGACCCCCAGTGAAGGATGTCGTGTGTGAGGCTAGGCCTTTATTTGGAATTAAACCACTAGTGAAGGATCTTCACATGTGACAATGGCCCCCTGTTTGCCAGTACTGGTTGTAAAACAGAATTTGATTGGGTAAGGGTTAGACTCAGTGTTTTTTGACTGACAACAGTTGTTGATGATGATGATCGTTGCTCATGCCATCAGTCACTGGTTTTGATGGTGTTCCAGTGTGTGTGATTGACACCCATTTCATCCCTGTTGCCAACAGTTGGTGTAGCTGACACGTTAAATCATCAAACAAATTAAAAATGAACGTCAATTCACAATGTTTTTGTGAAGTTATTGATTGAACATTGTTGAACTTCAGAAACGAACTGAAATGCATAATTCATGCATACATTGACACTTAATAGCTCAACCATTATGGAAATAATAATTCTTTTATCCATTATCAAGTACTATGTGATTAAATTGATATTTGATCATGTTTTCAATGCTATGGACCATAGGTTGCTGTACTGAGCTGCATGTCAGAAACCTGTCATTGTGGTATCAATTCCGTGGTTTCTGGAAGATTTGGTTTCCTGGTGGGTCAGAACTAACCAAGATCTTTGTGTGTTATGAAGGCTGCAATGAAGATATCCACTCACTCACGTGCCCACTTAGTCAATCACTCACTGACACACATGTCCACTCACTCGCTCAATCACTCACTGACACACATGTCCACTTACTCACTCAATCACTCACTGACACACATGTCCACTCACTCACTCACTGACACACATGCCCACTCACTCACTCAGTCACTCACTGACACACATGTCCACTCACTCACTCACATGCCCACTCAAACACTCACTGACACACATGCCCACTCACTCACTCAATCACTCACTGACACACATGTCCACTCACTCACTCACTGACACACATGCCCACTCACTCACTCAATCACTCACTGACACACATGTCCACTCACTCACTCACATGCCCACTCAAACACTCACTGACACACATGCCCACTCACTCACTCAATCACTCACTGACACACATGTCCACTCAAACACTCACTGACACACATGCCCACTCACTCACTCAATCACTCACTGACACACATGTCCACTCACTCACTCACATGCCCACTCAAACACTCACTGACACACATGCCCACTCACTCACTCAGTCACTCACTGACACACATGTCCACTCACTCACTCACATGCCCACTCAATCACTCACTGACACACATGCCCACTCACTCACTCAATCACTCACTGACACACATGTCCACTCACTCACTCACTGACACACATGCCCACTCACTCACTCAATCACTCACTGACACACATGTCCACTCACTCACTCACATGCCCACTCAAACACTCACTGACACACATGCCCACTCACTCACTCAATTACTTACTGACACACATGCCCACTCACTCACTCACTGACACACATGGCCACCCACACAACACATGGCCACTCACTCATTGACACACTCACTCACTGACACACACACATGCCCACTCACTCACTCACTCACGAACCAACCCATTTGCCAACCAACTCTCATGCTCAGTCACCTCACTCAAGCATCTGCCCATCCACTTATCTTGAAATAAACACCCATCCAATGCCACCCAAATTAAGATCAATCAAAGGTTACAATGGTCTGCAAATGTATACAGATATATCCAGTGATGGAGAACTTTGTGCCAAAAACACCCAGTGCATAATGAAAGCACAGGCAAATAAACATTGTTCTCTCCTTGTTTACCATGGAAACCTATAATAAATAATTTCAAAATACCAACCTAGAAAAGTAAACCGACCTTTATAATCAAAGCCAACATTCTTACACCGAGAAAGCCATATGGACAAGCCTGTCACCAGGTTAAAGGAACAGGAATGCAGATGTTTCAAAAGTAAAAATCTCTTATAAGGTAGTTCCCATTTCTTTTGGTGTCATTTATCCACTCTTGTGACTCGCTAATTGCCAGAAACTAAAAAGCAGCGACATTTGAGCTGACATTTGAAGCATCTTACCTTTTAAGTTTTAATTTGTCTTAACAGGGACCACATGCCACTGCATTCTTCTGCAACGTTTCAGTTTAATGGAAACTTTATTGACGTTTATTGATCTGACTAGCTTCAGTTTAGGGATTGACTATCCTTTCTTGTCTGGCATAGGAATTACAAGCATATATATACTCCCTTGTGGTGTCTTTGGACTGGCACCGGCAGATATGGTAAATCTTTTCTGAGATTGCTGTTTCAGACTGAGCTGAACTCAAATTATCCACGACACTGTTGTGTTTGTAATGATCTCTGCAACTATTCTTCATTGTTTGTTTGGAAAGTTGGCAATAAGTAATATTTGTTCAAACCTAGACAGAGTGATCAAAATATTCCCAAGATGGTGTAGTGTTAATGTGTATAAAACAGAAAATTGATTTGAGGAAAAAAAAATATTTCATCTCTGCATGATGTCTTGTTACTTCCACTGACTTTTTTTTTTTATTGTATTTTTCATCAGTTGTACATGATATTTATGTCTGAGTATTTTTGGGTGGAAGACGTGCTGAGTTTTGTCCCTTAATCCTACCAGGATCCACTTCTGTGCTCCAAAAATCAAAGCAACATGCAAATTCTTGTAGCTTTCCCAGAATGACAAACATTTTTGTCTATTCTTTTGTCTTTTTTTCTCTCCTGGAAATATGAACAATAAATAAGATATTTAATGTTTCTAGTTCATAACATGTATTGTGTAAATGGTATATGGGGAATTGTACAATACATGTGACACAGCCCATTGGTTGATATTGTTTAACTATACTGCGAAATTATGAAATCTCAGATAGCATTCATTAAATATCTTACAGGTTGCTTAAGTATTGGTCAAGGCATCGACCATCCTCAACACAGAAACATAACACTGAGTATCTCTAACATCAAGTTATTTGATTCTTACATCTTGTACCGCAAATTATTACAACCTATTCCACCAAGACAAGAAGTTTGTGTCATGTACGAGTCTTTATCATTTGGATATATTTCAGGTGATTTGGGGGTTCCCTTTCTTGGGATATCACAATGTTTTATGTCTGTGTTTGTATTTTGCATATGATGTCTGCTTTTGGTCGGTGATGACTGTTTTCAGTATGACTTTAGCTGAAAGCATATGTTGTCTGCTTTCAGTATCTGGTGTCTGCTTTTAGTATCTGATGTCTGCTTTCAACATATGACATCTGCTGTCAGAGCATGTTGTCTGCTTTCAATGTGTGGGACCTGCTTTTTGAGCGTGTTGTTTGCTTTCAGGATATGGCATCTGCTTTTCATGATATGTCTTCTGCTGATACATGGGGACCAAACAGCAATAATGGGTAGTATTAGTAAATCATTATTGATTACTGATGGATCATTTTCCAACTGAGCTGATGGCCCCTATCCCATTGTCTACAGTCAATGAGGGGATCCCCATAGTAATGTGTCTAGGAATATCCTCAGATGGAGACTACTAAAACACTTTATGTATACATGACTTGAGAGAAGTATATATCTAGATGCAGGAATTGAATAGTAGACATTGAACCAAGGCCTCCTGTCCTACTTCATCTTGATTTCTCTCACTTGACCCTTACTGGATGGGACTTTAGACTCAACTTGGTCTTCGGCTGCGACAGTTCCAAGTGCAGCTCTCCTGTTAACAGGGTCCTGGAAACACTGATTATTGGCACCGATTCAGATCAGTGCAGTTCTGGAGATTGTGGTCAGTTGGCTGCGTTAGAATTTTTGACCACTTCCAGTTGGATTTCTTACTTTCATCCTAGCAAACTATGATTGTCATAAGAACTGGCAAAACAGATAAGTGGTCTAGCCTGGTGTCATTGTTGATTGGATTCCATTGTATTCTGATGTTCATAACATCAACCATTGGACCAGGCTTCAGGTAAGGGAACAATCGTTTGATGAGGAGTGAGGGTAGAGGTAGGGTGGCTGGCTGAGAATTTATTTTAAAGACAAAAGAAACAACAGATTTTATCACAATGTGAATTTCCAAGCTGGACATTATTAGAAACTGAACTCAACTTTTCAGAGTAGCTATAACAGCAGAAATATCCAGTTTCTGTGATAAAATCCAAATGATCCCCTGTAAATTAACTGGTGAATCCGTTAACATACAGTGCTGTGTGGGATTACTGTGTGACAGAAGACTGGTTGTAGAAATAGCGTGTGGGCGGGAGAGTCCAGTTGTAGAGATTGATGATGGCTTGAACGACCATGACAGACAGGTCACTTATCTCCCACTCTCACCATGTACCAACATCAGCATCTGGTCAGGAAGGATTGATGGCTTCATTCTCATCGCAGGAAGAAACTGTGTTAAGTATAACACCATCCACCTGTCACTCACAGGATGCAAACTGTTCAAGATCAGGAATTCTCATTCTGTGCGTTTGGCCATTGGTCTGTTAGTCCCTGAACCATTTTATTTCCCTTCTACCCAGTACAGCCTGCCATGGCAGTTGTGTAGTAGAGTGGTTGAAGCGTTCACTCATCATGTCAAATTCCTGGGTTTAATTCCCCATGTGTGCATTGTGTGAAGCTCATTTGTGGTATCCCCTACATTGAAGCATTCAATTTTCAATTCAGCCCAGCAGTGCCTGCAATGGTATTGGTGTAGTTAAGTGATTTCATCATTTGATTATCATGTCGAAGATGTGAGTTTGATTCAAGTAGGTCTTATTTCCTTGAGAATTATGTCTTTGTGCCACCAGTGAAATTGTAATGGTATATTCGTTACGTAAGTGATTGTAGTAAAGCAGCCAGCAATGTACAGTCATGAGCTGTAGGAGGTAGTGTAATCAGGAACCAATGGTTGTCATCTCAAGGTTGTCAATACAAGATTGTCATCACAAGGGAAGTCTTGAAGATCTGGGATAGAATTGGTCTTCAGCAGCACATGTTGTAAATGGTTACTAATGGGATCACATGATCAGGCTCACTCACTCGATCGAGACTTATCATTGCATTCCTACTGCATAGATTGATGTTCATGCTATTGACCATTGGATTGTCTTGTCTTGGCTTGTTTATTTACAGACTGACACCATATTGCTTGAATATTGCATTGTATGGTGTTAATAAAGCACTCACTCACTCACTCACTCACTAGCCGGCACCTCCCTTCACTTCATCTGGTTGTGTCATGGACTTGTGAACTGGAGAGTGTTTGTAAATTGTCAATATTGATTATCAACACAAAGTCAGGGAGCCAATTCTGTTGAATGACAATCTATGGTGTCCATTTCCTTGTAACAGTCTCGCCACTGGCGTACAGGAAATTGTGGCTGATCATCAAATATTGTTTGAGAACTCAGAGGCTGATATTGAGTGGGTTAGTCTGATGGTGTTTTTGATTAGGGTGGAATTAACACGCTTGAACTTTATGACCTTGAGATGGATGTCACGCGGATCGTGAATGTATGACATGTCATTATATACACAGGTGATATGCCCCTCCCCACAAATATCCAGAATAGAACTGTCTTCAGCAATCCATGCTTGTCATTGCTTTGCTAACATAGTCGACACATGTCATCATATCTCAAATGCACAGATCAGTGCTCATGATGTCAATCATTGGACTGTTAGATTTATTCAGACAGCTGTATAGCTGGAATATTGATGGCATTGAACAAATAACAAACAAAACAAATATATCTGTGGTGTCCAGTCTGAACACACCTTCAGCCCCAGCTCTTTAGTGGACTCTTGATGACATCATGTTCAATCATCACTGTTATCTTGTATCAGTGACAGTGATTTATGACTGAGCGCATCAAGCCCAGGTCACAAATCAGATGAAGTTGGGCAATGTTGGTCATGGACAGTTGTTTGGTAGTTTGACTCCCACAACAAATCACACATGAGTTTGTTCAAAATTTCCTCTGTTCACCCAGCAGTGAATGGGTACCTGGTGGGATAAGTCATTTGACAGTTATTCGTCTAGTGTTTCACAGCAGCTGGGGTTATTCTAGTTAATAATGTGTTAGCGCTTCAAGCATGCACAAGTGTATGGAAACAAGTGCTTTATAAATGGCCATTATTATACATCAGATGCCATTTATTCAATGGGTGCTGAATTAGCTGGCTGGCAGATTTAACAGTACATTAGCATAACCTGTACTAACAGTCATTAATGGGAAAATTGCTTTATGCGGTGAGTCAAAGCAGGTGATTGGAAGTACACCAACAATGTCCACAGCACCTTGAAGACTGCATGTATTATTATTAATCCAGGATTGAGCAGACAGGTGGCCAAGAAGGGATGCTGTTGCTTTTTCAGGTTGATTCTGTATTTGGTTCTGTTTGTAAAGTTGTGGTCTGTAGAGTAAAACCCATAGATTTAGTGTATGCCTTAAACATGCTTTGTAACTTGAGATATGTGCACAGGCCACTGGTTGACTTTCTGTCTTGAATTAGATTTGAGGTTTGTGGAAAGCTTATGATTTCTGCCATGAAATAGCCTTTAAGTTTGAGGTCTGAAGGCCAGTGTGAAATATCCAAGGTTAAACTGCCCAACTGCCTTTATCTGTTGATGAAGGTCCTTGGGTTCAGATTCTGCCTTGGAAATGGATTATAAAAAAATCTTGAAATCTTGAAGTCCTAATTTATTCAATGCATCCATTCATGACAAAGGGAAAAATTGTTGACAATGATGTAACAAAACCAACAACCATCCTCCAGCCATGATATTGTTAAATATCACCCAAAACAATGTAAATCCTCGCTCATTGAAGCCCATTATGAGTGGCCATTATAGATAGTTGAGAAACGTATTAATGGTGTGAGGAACCGAAGATTACATGACATGGCACCGATCAGGTATCCCCTAGCAGATGCTGCCAATTACATCTCTTTTGTCCAGCACTGGCAGCACTGGCAGAATTAGTATGGTCCTCTGGTCAGATGCTGACCAAGGTTAATTGTTCTCAGAACAAGAAGTAGGACGAGGCTTGTAAGTAAGTTTTCATCGATCGAGGTATTCTTTTGATGGTTATGGATTCAATTTGCTTAGAGGTACAGCTGTATGTGACTTCATGAAGTTCAGGGTTGTCCTGATTAGTTTGAGGCAAGAGAATCATGATGCTGACTCCTTGTACAATGATGGAGAGCCTGGCAAATGACCTACATCTATTTGATGGAAAGAAGCAGCTGAACACGTGAAATGCTCATAAGTATTGTGTCAGGCTTTTGATATGGTCTTTTGGTATGGCTGATATCACCTTATTGTATCATCAATCACAGTTGTTGTCTGTAGATTTCCCAAATCTTTTGATTTTTTTTGTCAAGAAATGGTGAAAGAGGGAATATATGGTCGGTATTATTCCATTGATCCCATCAAACGGAGGCAGATTAATTCCTTTTTATTTGATCTATTTTGGAATTCAGACATTAGTCTTATCAAACAGTTTGATCATGGATTGCTTGTAGTCATTTATTATTGATCAGTGGTTTGTCTACCTCAGCAAGATATGTAGTGACTTCTCAAGTAGTATTGATCTGTGGATTCACCGTCAAATATTTTTTGATGGCAAGCACCTGTTGCTATTATTATCGCAGGATAATTAACTTAAAGCTTCTTTGCGAAATGCCAAATGTAAAATTTAACAGAGGTATATCTGCTATTTGAAACCCTTAATGAGAAAGATGCGCTTGTAAGTGGTGTTTTTTCAGTCATGCTAGTGGAAAGTTTAAATGGTGATGCCAGCTTCTTGTCAAGAATTGAACGTGTGTGTTTTTAGGTTTAATATCAACTGTTTACTTTTTTCTACTTCAGATGAGAGACACATGCTAACAAGACTTACTAATCTTGGAACTCTGTACTTTTACATGCTGTTAGACATCGTGATTATTCGTGACAGGAGCAAGTCTTTCTCTGATTGATCAATCACTATGGTTGCCCATCACAGTGTGTGCCTATATGGGATAGAATGCTAGCCATGTAGAGGTAATTTGTGTGCATAGCTTCCTGTTGATGTCACACATCAAGAAGTCATTTTTATAATTTGAAATTCTGCAATCTGACCATACCTCCACAGTTGTTCAGATCTGTTGGATGCAGATGGGATTGTTGACTCATGGGATGTCTTTCCATTATGTTTCCCTGACAACTGTTTGACAAAGTTCAGATAAACTTTTGAGAGTTTTTACAAATATTCACAATTTATGGATAATTTGAAGAGGAAATCATCAAAGATTGTTGGACTGACTGCTGATTAACGTGATATGTGGTCCTGTTGCCTCGAGAATGTATGACCACAAGAGATGGAACAAGAACTATAAAGTGTGTGAAGGAAAATATTCTCAAATCTTGTTAAGACATTTATATATAGGGCAAACATTGACCTCAAAGTAGATTTGGACAGTGTAGACTTTGCTGGACAATGCATGTTGATGATGTGATTTGTCTTCCTGTTTGTTGACTGTTTGTGGAATTCTTGGAAAGATAATATACACAACCACTGCAACAACGCATAATTGATCTCAGGGTTCATGATCAATTTGATCAACTCAGTCTCTTGACTGTTCTTCTCGTGTCTTCCTGCTCACTTGTTCCAGTCTTACCCACATTTATATTCACAGTGGATTAAAACTTGTTGACTTTGTTAAACTTGCTGTGGCTTTATTGAAATTGTGATGAATGACGAACAGATGTGCAAGTCATCAAAAGTATATTTCCTATGTGTTTGTGTTTTGAGTTTTGAAAGCAAAAATGGATCTTAGAGGATAACTGTTTACCTATACACAAACATACATGTGGATTTTGCTATTAATTTAATCCCACATGTGCTAAAACTGACTAAGACCATCAGGAAAAGCGTTTATGGAGGTAGAATTCCGTCTGGAGGAGATTCACGTTAATTGTGTGTGATTCCGTGGATATAATTCAACGACCATGTCCTGCCAGTGGCCCGACAACTACCTGGAGAGGACGTCCTATTACTTGTTCTGTAAGTGGTATGAGCACAAAGAGGACGAAGAAGAGGACTACGAAGAGGTGGACTGTCTGTATGGTGAGTTGGTTGTCCATGGTTGTTGTCCTGTTGTAGTGGTAGAACCTTACACAGCGAAATGTGTCACCACAGACAAGTTCTGTCAGGAAGCTTACATGCATATATGAGTTGCATTTTACACCTCTTCTTGCAATATACATGCAACCTCACTACAAAGGAAGAAAATAGGTGCAGCTGTTTGGTGAGTCCATAGTCCATGGCCGTTGTCTTGTTGTAGTGGTAGAGACTTACGCTGCAAAATGTGTCACTGCAGATAAGTGCAGTCAGGAAGACTGCATGCATAAGCAGCGTTTGCCCTTAACCCTGAATGTTGCAGGCCCTAAGGACCAAGAACATTTCAAGGCCCTAAGGACCCAGGGTCCCATTTCAAGGTCCAAAGGACCCAGGGCCCCGTTTCACAAAGCTCTCATAAGCCTAAGATCTTGTAACATTTCTTGTAGCATTCGTACATCCTGTGTTACAGTATAGGAGCCAGGAATGCTGTGAGAAATGTTATTAGATTTTTGGCATACAAGAGTTTTGTTAAACAGGGACCATGGCTCATGATCAGACTGTGTAGGCCGTAGATTCTAGCTACAAGATGAGTAACTCCAAGCACACAACAAATGTGACATCTAACAAACTCAATTAAAGAGTTTAATTTAACCAACTGGTCTTCATTTACGACCAAATCAACATCCATGTCAAGGTCCAAGTCTTCTGAAAATTCTGAATCAGAATGTTCAAACAGTGATATGTGAGAGTCGCTGAAAATGAAAAGGCTTTCGGCCATAAGGACCTGCATAAAACAAAAGATGTGGGCCCGGCTGGTTTTGGGCCTCAGGTCCAGCGTTAATTTCGAATGCTGTGCAGAAGTGAATTGTATTTTATGCCTCTCCCAACATTCAAGCTATTTTACAACAAAGGTAGAGATAGCAGGTCCACTGTTTGGAGAGTCAGTAGTCCATGATTGTTGTATGTTGTAGTGATAGATCTTTAATGCTGCAAATTGTGCCGCCTTGGATGTGTGCAACAGAAAGATTACTTGCATAAGTGAGTTGTATTTTCACTTCTCACTTCTACCAATATTCAAGCTATTCTACCAATATTCAAGCTGTTCTACCAATGTTCAAGCTATTCTACCAATATTCAAGCTGTTCTACCAATATTCAAGCTATGTCACAACAAAGGAAGACAGTAAGTTTTATGTAAATAACAATAAGTCAACAGTGGAGATAATCAGACTATATCATTTTCTGAATTGATTCCTTTATACATAAACACAAAAGTGGTCAAAATGAAGTGAATAGATCAGAGACATTTTCAGTGTTTATGAAAAGATTAGTTTATCATGTTTGACCTTAAACACTGTGAATTAAATATGAGTTATGATATCCCATATGGAAATAAGACCATCGCATTTCTACTTCCAATATAAGTTTAGATCAGTACATCCAGACGAAGCTAACTTGTCACGCGACATTTGTGGGACTGTGGATATAGGTTTAGTTAGCCAGCATTGCAGTTTTGCGAAACATTAATGATGTTATCTATGTAAAGCAACAGCATACTGAGAAACTAGGAGTTGAGTAGTTCCGTGTATTGAAGGAGACTGTATCATGACATCAGTTGATTATGAGGGATGGACGAGAATTGTGTACTGACGTCAGTACAGCGTGATGTCATGCGAAAATGTACTTATCACTTGATAAAGTACCTTTGATATTTTAGCAAAGCATTTTTGAAAATGTATTATTCATCCATCTGAATCAATAATTAACAAAAAATATTTTCAAGCCGGTTGTTGCAATGATGTTTCATATCATCCTGAAAATAATGGAACATGCTAACACACCCAAAAAAATATCCTATCTCACTTTTGTATCACTGAATTTGTTGAAACCAGAAACCATTTTAGGTGTAAGGATCAAATTATAAGATTTACAAGGCTGGTCCAAACACAAGATAGACTATAGCTACATTTGAGTGTTGTGTTCAACAACTAACAAAAGCATTGTAGGATGAAACCAACCTGGGACCTTGGGATGATGGGCAGACACTTAAACAACTGGGCTAGCCCTCACCCCCAGTTACTGGTACATTCTTTGACAAACTCATGGTTAGAAGAAAAATTGCTTCAGTTTGTTTTATCTCTATTACAAATGTCCATTTTAGATGTTTTACATGTATTACAGAAAAACTGAAAAGTTCCTGACATGAAAAAAAATCATTATTATATTTATCCAGAACATCCATTCCCCATGGATTTAATAACAAAATGAAATTTATAAATATTCATCTAAAACTTCAATCGTTTCAAAAGGAGCATCTATGTCAACATTTTGACTTGTATTTACTAAACACAGGTGCATTTTAGCTTGGTATTCTTCATATTTTTTCTTTTTCATTCATGAAAATCTTTCAGAATTCACAAATGGGTTCAAATGGCAATTGCTATCATTCAAGCATTAATCCCTTCTATTTAATAATAGATTTCCAAGTGATCAATACTTTTATTGGGGACAGTTGTTAGGGCAAAGTATCCAGTGTCAAACTTAACTGTTAGGTCAGTCATACACACGGATGAATTTGATAATTTTTAAATGTATGATACACATTGCATTTTGGCCATTAAACTGTTTCTGACATCCAACAGTCCAATGTTTCAGTCTCAGTTGTGTTTATTGATTATTATGTAGGGAATACACTGCTATTTTCTCACCTGTGCAACTGGGAATGTTTAAGTTGTTGGAGGAGTTCATGCTGAAGATGGAATCATCAGGTTTTAAAGTCAGTGATAGATGATGAAAGGCCTTGTTCTCTGTGAACCTCGTTTGAAACATGCTTGATTCCAAATAATAGATGGTTGTATGAATAATATATTCTTTTTCCTTGTTGCAATGGAGGGTGTTTTAGAAAGGGCACGGACAGGTGTTTGAGAAGCATGTGCACAAGTGGGAAGAAAGTTATATATTTATTCATTAACCTGTACTGTGCTGTCTCCATGCTTTCTCGCACACCTGGCTGTCCCTTTCTCTGCACTCCTCCCTCGTAATAAACAGTGAACTGTGTTAATATTTTAATGATAGTTTGTTAAACAACTTTTTCATTTTAAGGAAAAGTATTCAGCTTAAATCTCACTGAGTTGGTATTATGTTTCGATTATGATCAGCGTTTCATTGAGAATTTTATGTTTATTAGTTTTTGAGCTAGACTTCAATTCATCGGTCCACTTTTGAGGCAAACGGACTATAGACAAATGGTCCCAGATGCCAGGGGAGACATGTGTGCCTTCAGGAGGCAGAAGCCTGTTACTGGGTTTGAATCCTGGTTTGCTGTTATGTTTCTAGGCCTGTCTGTACCGTACCCAACCTCATTGGTACCACCAAACTGGTTAATGTGTGAGATGGGGTGATGGGGTAGAAGAGTGGTCAAAGCATTGGCTTATCATGCCAAAGAGCTGGGTTTGATTCCCCCTCCCCTGTGTGAAACCCATTGCTGGTGTCCCCAGCCATGATATTGCTGGAATGTTGAGAAGGAAAAAACAGTCTGTGAGACCTGATTTTTTTACTTTCTTCTCCAAGTCTATGGACATGCTGTTCATGTATGGAATATTGATAACAACGACTTTAAACCCAAGACACTCATCTATCAAAATATTTATGAAGATGTGTCTGCAAGATTTGCTGTCTGTGACTTCATGTGAGCTGAAGCACTCTCATTTCCATTGATCAGCAAAATGAGAACATTTGGTGGTCATCAATCAAAAATGAAAAAAAAAAATACACATAAGAAGATAACTTTACATGGTATTTTCAAATTTTTCATCTCTTTATTCCGTGTGTCAGGAAGCTGAGGCCTCAAGTGTTTTCCCACCTCATGACACTTTCGTTCACTAAGGGGCGGTGGTTATGTCTAGTGGTTGAACCGTTCGTTCGTCATGCATAATATCAAGGTTCGATTCCCCACAAGGCCACTATATGTGAAACCTATTTCTGTTGTCCCCTGATATGATGTTGCAAGAATTTTGCTTAAAACTGGCGTAAAACAGTACTCACTCACTGACCAAGCTCACTGATTGTCTTGCTTTTCATGCGGAATCATCACTGATATCAATATAAAGCAACCGATACAAGAATCTTTAAAAGTAACCTCTAACCTTTGTATTAAGCAGTGAAAATTTATATTACTTATTTTGTATCCCAGAAGAAAGTACAATTTTTATTTGCCACTACAATTTGGTTTCAGTTTGAAGACTTAACAGAAAAGCAGCAAACTTCACCCTTCTATTCACAGTATACTTATTTCATAAAAGCTGAAATAAAATAGAACTTCAAATTGGCAAAATTTATTCAATTTAGCTTAAGAAAAAGTGTTATGTCTTTGCTTGTTTGTAAACATACAGTTCACCAGTTGAAAGTTCAGCTCCATGTACTGTTGTAAGCCGTCTAGCACAGTGTTGAGTCGTGACCCTTGGCAGTGATAGTTGAGAGAGCTCTGCACACAGGGACAGCTGTGAGGAGCTTGCAGACAGGGCTTAAAAGAAATAAAGCTATTATCATTAAGTCAAACATTCAGGTGTAGTGCACAGACCAGTGGATCAAGCGTTCTCTCGTTATAAAAAAAGATCCAGGCTTTATTTCAGACTTCTACACTATGCAATGTCTATTTCAAGTGTAAGTTCCCATTGTGATATTGCTGGAATTTTGCTGAAGGCAGCGAAAAACCGTACTTACTCAAGGGGCAATGGTTGAAGTGTTTGTTCAGAACACTGAAGATCTGGGTTTCATTCCTCACGTAAGCACAATGTTTGAAGCCATTTCTGGTGTCTCCTGCTTTGATATTGCTGGAACATTGCTAAAAACGATGTAAACCTAAACTCACTCACTCACACTCAAGGTACATTGATCCATTTTGTCATAAACTTGAAATACTGTCAATAGTTGACATAAAAACAAATATTTATTCAGAAATACTCCTATTTTAATCTTGATAATGATCTTCTGTGATATTAAACCTGTTTTTGAATTAAGCTTTTAAAAATATATGGCCATCAGTTGATAGGAATCAGGGAAATAAATTTGAAACGTTCCAGCTAAGTGAAATATTCAAAGATCTCATGTGTGAATCATTTCGTTTAGTTTTAACGTTCCCAATAGGACTTTACAATGCCACAGACAGTTACCACATCAGCAGAGAATGTCTGAAGTGCACTTATGATTTCTGAATATCAATTTAATCTTTTTTCTCAATCATTGTGCCTTCTGCTTTCAATTATAAGGATCACTGTAACATGATATTGTGCAATCCCTCAACTTTCTAGATCCATCTTCATCAACAGAAACATCACTTGATATGTTATCTACATAAGTATCCAATGTATACTCACACATATTGCCATGGTAACCATTATATTTCCCAGATGTTCACAACTATTCAATGCTCTGATGAACAGAAAAACAAACCCTGAAGTCTATTTCAGGCACGAAACCTTTATTTTTGCACGTGCACTTTACACATGGTAGGCGTTAATGTGTCAGCGTTCTCCAACACCTTTGCGTTTTGTAGCATAGATGTGACTTTAAGCCGGCTGATGTTGAACTCAGGCCTCAAAGTGTTTACCCTTATGCATTATCAAGATCGATTTGTGAATGAATGATTGAGTGAGTTGAGTTTTACGCTGCACTCAGCAATATTCCAGCCATATGGTTGGGGTCTGTAAATAATCAAGTCTGGACCAGACAATCCAGTGATCAACAACATGAGGATCGATTTTGCGCAATTGGTAACCGATGACGTGTCAATCAAGTCAGTGAGCCTTCCCAACCGATCCCGTTAGTTGCCTCTAATTATGACAAGCATAGTTGCCTTTTATCATCAGTTGCCTTAGATCATCAATTTATGTGAGGTTTCAAAATGTTTATTAGTTAGGGTTTTTTTTTTAATAAACTCATTGGAATGAAGTAATGCAGTAATTTCTTGCTTAATTTTCTGAAATTTCTTATTATACCCTTAAATCAAGACTTGTTTTGGATCTGGTAAATAGAATCCACTGGCAATGAAATGTTGAATCCTGAAAAAAAAATATTTTGTTTATATTCTGCTCAATGCAAGTTAATGTGTTCAGTGAAAAAAATGTGTTTTGCATTCCCAAAGTTGTATATACAAAAACAACCAGACCAGCAGCATTGATATTGCTTGTTAATGCATATTGTTTGCCAACAGACAAGGAGTTTAATTCTAAAACACTTATAACCTAGACCCATACATTAAGTCAATAAACTTGAAATATAATTTAAGGATTAGAAATATTTAAAAATTTACATGAAACACACCAAGCAGGGCAATGACAATTTCTCTGACAAATGAAAACAGAATAATGCTTATTATAAGTTAACCCCACCTAAATATAGACTGAGAGACAATGTGACTCCCCCTGAGCTTGTCCAGGTGAGGGGTCGACCCACAGGCAAGGGGAGCCAGTATTGTTCGGAGATTGCAGCCAAATGTTCCCCCTCTGACATACGTTCCACGGAAATGGTTCCTGGTGCCGCTAGAGACACTTGTAGCCATACCTCGTACCAAGAAAACACTTTGCACTTTCCTGGCCTGAAGGTATAAATATCACTGCTTGCATAAGCGCCATATGATTTTCATGTGAACCAGATCTACTTAATGTCATTTTCATTGCTCGGATTATTTTGGGGTCAGTAGTTCTTGCTGGGAACGTGTAATAGAAGCTAATGTTATCTGGGGGTTGAGTGACAGGATTGTTAATACTGAAAATAGCTGCCGTGACTCATGTTTCAACTTTTTGTTTCTTGGAGAGAATTCCTGTTGGGTGAAAAATGTCCTCAGAACTTTATGCTTGGGGTGCAGGGTAGTCAGGGATTGGATGGTCAGAACATTAGTTGCACATAAACACGTTAATTAATGAGTGAGGTTAGTTTTATGCCACCTTTAACAATAACACCTCAGGGGATAAATGCTTAGTTTCTGAATATATTTATGTAATTTTGATAACAAAACATTTAAATAGAAAGGGCCCCAGGGAGACCAGAGATACTGAACCTGAGGAAATCTAGACTTGCTTCATTTAAAACTTAAGCACTGCACAGAGGGCTAGGCAGTGGGGAAAAAATAGTGTGGTTCAGGGACTGTGAGACAGACAAGGAAATTGGTTTCATACATTGGATGAATGTTAGGAATTGAACCCCCAGGCAAGCAAATGATGGAGTACCCTACGAGGCTACCCCACCACCCCTTTAAGAACATTAATTATGGATTTCTCATAATAACTTCGACAAATTAGTATTTGCTGCTGACCCTGAGAGCGTTTATGTAACTCTATAACATTTTTTCCTTTCCTTAAGCAGATACACTCAGATTTAAGCTTAATACTGTTCAGTATTGGATAAATCACACTCACTCACTCATAGACTCCAGGCTGTAGGGTAACCTAGTGGTCAAGCATTACTTTTCGTGCTGAGGACCTGGGTTCGATTCCCAACATGGGTACTATGTGTGGCCTATTTCTAGTGTTCCTTGCATTGATATAATGTGAATATTGCTAAAAGTGGCATAAAACTATACTCACTCACTCTGACACTTACAGGGATGTATTAGTCTGTGGCCTTACATCACTCTAAAATAAATAGGGCTTATCTGTCCTCACTCACTCTCACTCTTTCACTGACAGTCACTCACTCATTCATCTGTTGTGCCAGATCATTTGGGGTGATGGGGTAGCCTTTTGGTGAAAACATTCTTCCTGCCCACAACTTCACTCACTCACTTGCTCACTCACTCACTCACTCACTCACTCACTCACTCACTCACTCACTCACTCACTCGACCCATGATGGTCCAGGGTTGAATAGGCCTTCAGCAACCCATGCTTGCTATAAAAGGCGAATATGCTTGTTGCAAGAGGCAACTAACAGGATCGGGTGGTCAGACTCGCTGACTTGGTTGCCACATGTCATTGGTTCCCAGTTGTGCCAACGATGCTCATGCTGTTGGTCATTTGATTCTCTGGTCCTGGTGATGAAAGCATTGGCTCATCATGATGGAGACCCAGGTTCGATTCCCTACATAGGCACAATGTTTGAAGCCCATTTTCGGAGTTCCATACCATGATATTGCTAAAATATTGCTAAAAGCGGCATTGAACCATACTCACTCACTGCTGACCAATTTCACTCTGTTATATATCTGTTGAAACAAATCACTCCCAATCTGATATACACCTCTTGTATCTGTTATCCCTGTCACTCACCTGCTGATAGCCTGTATGTATATTTTTCTGTATAAACCAACACAACCCACAATGGACCAATCTCTTACAGATTCCCTTGCTCATCAGTTCCTCATAATGGCCTGTAATGACGGCTCTCTTTCAGCACTCTTCACTCAAGAAACTAAACAGCTACACACATACAGAACACAAACATATACATGTCTTAAGGGGTAGTGCCTCCACAGCTGAGTATTTACTGTAACAAAGCTTCCCCCCAAACACACACCTTGCCGGGGGAACCTACGCAAGCAGAATAGGCACGTCGCCAAGGTTACCTAACAAAAAATGCATGCACACGCACACGGGTGGAACTCACATGCGTCTAGTGGTTCAGTAGAGAGGATACCAACAGGGGGGTTGGGAGGATTCACAGGAGGGATGTGATCACTCGGTTCAGGGAATACAGAAACATGTATGGAAGTGATGAAGAGGATTATGATAATCTGTTCTGGGAGAAGCAGGATCTTCGCAGCAGTACAGCTAGATCTGCATCTCTGCAGAATGGTAAGTCTGATCTGCAGCAACCATCTGCAGTTGTGTACCTTGCACCTCATGTACGTATCCTATATATTAGCTTGATATAATGTAATGTTCTTCATGTGCCTTACAAGTGATACACTAAAGTGTTCTGCAGTCATGTACAAGTGATACACTGTAGTGTTCTACAGTGAAGTACAAGACAATTGATACACCATCAAGTTTTACCTTTAAGTACCTTACAAATGATACATTATCAAGTTCTACCTTTAGGTACATTACAAATGATACATTATCAAGTTCTACCTTTAGGTACATTACAAATGATACACTATCAAGTTCTACCTTTAGGTACATTACAAATGATACACTATCAAGTTCTACCTTTAAGTACCTTCCAAGTGATGTACTATCATGTTCTTCTTTTAACTACCTTACAAGTGATGTACTATCACATTCTGCTTTTAAGTACCAGACAAGTGATACACTGCAGTGTTCTACTGCGAAGTACCAGGCAATTGATACACTATCATGTTCTACCTTTAAGTAACTCACAAGTGATATACTATCAGGTTCTGCAGTTGTCTACCCTGCAAATGATACACTGTCATGAATCCTACAAATGATACACCTTCATAACCCCTGTAGGTGTTACCCTGTTATGTTCTGCAGTTGTGCACCATCCACTATCATCTTCTGCAGTTACAAATGATGCACTATTATGTGCTTCTCATATGCACCACACAAACTATGTAGGATTCACTTTACTGTAATTGTTATCAACCATATTTCTTTTTACTTTATATAATTTAATTCACATTTTATTGTGATGGACTCAGTCTTATTCTTCTGTCATGTTTTTTTCATGGACCCAAGTCAAATGTTCTCTGCTGTATAATTTGATGAACCCAGTCTTGGTCATCACTCATACAGTTGTCATGGACACAATCTTTGATTGGTCCTCTCCATCACATGCTATTGTCATGGATCCCAGTCATGTAATGGATCCTATGACTGTACCTCTGTCATGTTATAGTCATGTATCCCAGTCATGTCATGGATCCTATGACTGTACCTCCGTCATGTTATAGTCATGTACCCCAGTCATGTCATGGATCCTATGACTATACCTCTGTCGTGTTATTGTCATGTGCCCCATTCTTGCCATGGATTCTGTGACTGTACCTCTGTGAGAGACTTCTCCCCCTACAGGTGTGTGTCAGGAAGTCTGTGCCAGTCATTACTGTGATGTTGTTATGCTATGCTCTCCTGGTGTCTCATTTGGTGGGAAAGTATTATGGAATGTAGTCATGGAATGTTGTTTTTTATGAGTGATGGTACAACTTCAGTCAGTAGGTATTCATTCATGACTGGCTGATGCTGGGAAAACACTGGTCTGGTGAACTTGTCAGCTGTGGTCGGGATTCTTCCGTGATTAACCATTGACTGGGAGCCTTGTGTTTCCAGCAGTACAGCCTTTCCATTCCAGCTTAATGTCCATAATTTCAGCCACCATCATTGCACTGGTACATCACTATGAGACTCCCTGGTTTCCAATAGCAACTGATCCGATGTATCTGATGTAGCTTTGTTGAATATCTGACAAAAACATTCTGGAGTTTCTCAAATATTTTTGAGAGAATAGATGCAAAGCTGACACTAAAAAATTCAGTTCCCCAGCACCAGTGCGGAAATAAAAGGACTAAATGCAGGGTTTTTTTCTCTTCCTTTTAGCTGGCCTTGTTCAGTTAACGTTCTTGTATCTGTTGCAGCCATCTTGCAACACACTGCCAACATTTGCTGGATCTGTATTCTTATTTGACTGTGAAAAAGCTGTCTGCCTTGCTTGTTATGACCTGACAGTATTGGACATTGGTTGTGCATCATGCCCTGACTGACCTGATCCAGATTTGATTAACTACAGGCAGCCAGGGGGTGCTGGTGGTGAAGTCGTCCAAGGCAACAGATTTAAGATGCAGAGTTATATCCCTTAGTCACGGCAGAAAAGATGCAGAGTTATATCCCTTAGTCATGGCAGAAAAGATGCAGAGTTATATCCCTTAGTCATGGCAGAAAAGATGCAGAATTATATCCCTTAGTCATGGCAGAAAAGATGCAGAGTTATGTCCCTTAGTCATAGCAGAAACAAATAAACATAAGTTTGAATCCTACTTTACTCTGATGATGTTTTCAGGTTTGCTCCACCCATTGAGGTGGATTAAGTCTCAGATGAATCTGTGCAAACTTTCCTCCTACCTCAAGCCATGATGCCATGTCCTTCCTGATATACTACGTTTAGTCAAATGTTTCACCCTCTCAGTCCCTGAAAAATATCATTTTGCCTTCCATCCACAGGGGTAGAAATAACTCATTGCTTGACGTCCCAGTCTAGTGGTTTGTTTGTTTTTTTTTGTTGTTTTCTTTTCTTTTTTTAAGTCGGGCAAACATATTTATACATCATGGAGTCCGGTTGACTTTCTAATATCAATTAAATTGTTTTTTTTTTAAAATAAACAAAAAAATTGGACGGTTTCACTGCACCGGATTACACGAGCAATTTTAAAGTTATTTCCACCTTGATCCTTGTTACACAGGAGCAGGTTTCAATTCACCAAGGTTCTGAATCTCCCATGTCATGGGGGATCTTTTTCAATTGAAATTGATACTTTCTCCTAACTGTATATTTTCAGATAAAAAGGCACATGACTTTTTTGATAACAACTTCTTGTTTATTCTGTGGGGTGACTTTTCTCTGTAGATCCTTACACCATTATCAGGCTACACCCAAATGTTACTACAATAAAGAAGAAGTTCTTGTCCGTAAAGTTGGCTGGTAATTTATCAACCCACAACCTTCAGTAATGCAGAGAAAACAATATATTTCCAGAGACAAAACAATAGTTTTCATGTTATTGATACTGTTCAAAGCTGTGCAAAGGGCAGTGGGGTAGCCTTGTGGGTAAAGCGTGCGCTCATCACACCTAAGCCCGGAGTTCAATTCTCCACATGGGTACAATGTGTGAACCCATTTCTGGTGTCTTCTGCTGTAATATTGCTGGAATATTGCTGAAAAACCGGTGTAACTAAAATCACTTCCTCAAAACGTCTTTGTGATACATTTGCCCAGGGTCCTTCAGTGAAAACATGTCAAGGTCACCCTATGATATGTCTCCAACTGATCACTGACCTGAAGAATCTTATCTATCACTGCTATGCAATAATACCTTTATGGCGCTGTTAGTCGTGTATCCAGTAGTGTTAATCTTCTACAATGTCAGCAAACGGTATATAACATAGTCTAAACACACATGTTGTCATGCTGTCTCTGGTCACAGTGATGTTACAGACTAATACAACACCTCAGACAGGATTAGTCTGTCACCCGGAGGATCCTCGCCTTTGCCTTGTCTTCATCATGACTTCAATGGAATAAAGGATGTTGCTGTCTGCATTGGTTAGGAAAGTCATTAGTTTTATTGCTTGGTGTTTGTCTACCATGTAACTATTTCTCAATGCGACCTGCAATTCTTTGTTTTACAAAGGAAACAGATGATTCTGGGTTTTTTTTAAGATCCAAGTTTGAATCCCCACATGTGTACAAAGTGTGAAGCCCATATTTGGTGTCCCACGCCATGATATTGCTGGAATATTGTTAAAAGCAGCATAAAACAATACTTACTCACTGACTTTGTTTGTCAAGGACAGAATTCATACTGCATGGTATCCTAGAGTCTGTGTTTGAATCTTAAATTTGGATGTTTCTAGGTTTGTGAGTACCATCCTCATAATCGTCGGTTTTACCAAAGCAGTGAATACATAAAAGTGACAGCAATTTGAACTTTCAACTGCCTTAGCATCACATGTCACAATATAACTGAAATAATATTCAGTGGAGAGTTGATCCTAATTCCCACGCTCTAAGTAAAGTTAGAGGTCCCTGTGACTCTTGACTTCATTATAACCAGATTTGTGAAGATCTAAGTTACAATTAGTCTCATGCAACCCATGCTTGTGGTAAGTGGTGACAGAATTGATTGGTCAGGCTTGCTGACTTGGTTGACACATTTTATTGGTACCCATTTGCGCAGCTCAAAGCTCATAATGTTGATCACTGGATTGTCTGTGCCTGACTTGATTGTTTACATACCACCAGCAATAACTGGAATAATGCTCAGTGAAATAGAAACAACAATAAAAATAATAATTATAACTGTATACTTCTTATGACAGTGATGTTATCAGTGTTCAGAAGTGGACAAAATGTGATTTGAAGGTCATTATCAGTTTTGCCTTGTAACTAACTCCTTTTCATCACTTTTGCAAGTCAGAAAATATTAAACAAACCTTCCCTAAAGCTGTTGCTATCACTGAATAACAATACAAAATATGTCAATAACCCCTTCAAAAGCTGTCATATGATTTGTTCCAGAAAGTAACTTTGCTTTAAATGTTTGCTAGATATGTTTCATCAAAAAAAAATATGTTGCTGAAACAGTTTTCTTCCAAGAATACCCTGAGAAGTTTGAAATACAAAAAAGGGTACTGCAAACAGAATGCTGTCAGATGATGGAGATACCACTCCTTGGTGAAGATAAACCTGTAATAACACTTTCTGTTTACTCTGTTCCCTTGAGACCTGCATCGCAGCGTGATGGCCCAGAGCATCAGTAGGATAATTGAGAGGGTGATTACTGATAATTATTACACGCTTGGAGAGAAGAAGATGGGATGAAGAAGGAAAGGTCATTGGTTGATATGATTTTATGACACTGTTTGCTGCCACTGTTTGCAGCCGTTCATTCCAGAGCTGCATCTAGATTACTTGTATCTCAGGACTTTGGAACTGTGCAAAGTTGACATTAGTCTGCTGTGACTTGATGTGAAATTCATGTGCCAGAGTTAGCTCTTATTTGACCTTAGATATGATCCTGAACAGGACACACAAATAAACCTTTCTTTCTTTCTTTCGTGATCCTTACAAACATTAACATTTTATAGACCTGGTTAAGATCATTGCAAGATTTTACCTGTGTTAGACCCTTGGTATTATATTTGAAGTTTCCCAATTTTAAACCCTGAGTGAGACCATTATGAGTGTGATCATACTCTACACTTTGAGTATAATGTTTGCAATGGTTGACGTGTGTTAGACCTGGGTAAGACCAATGCAATAGTATACCTGACTTAGACCTATGTTAAACCCTTGGTATGATCCCTACAAGGTTTTACCAGAACTGACCTGTGAAGATCTTGGGTAGAATAGGTCTTCACCAACCCAGGCTTGCCGCAAAAAGCAACAATGCTTGTCATAAGAGGTGACTAAGGGGATTGGGTGGTCAGGCTTGCTGACTTGGTTGACACATATCATCAGTTCCCAGTTGCACAGATCGATGCTCATGCTGTTGATTACTGGATTGTAAGGTCCAGACTTGATTATTTACAGACTACCGCCATATAGCTGAAATATTTCTGAGTAAAACTGAACTCACTCAATTTACCAGCACTAGACTCTCGGTACCATTGCAAGAATGGCCCTATGATGGACCCTGATGAACTGTGTAAGAATTAACGTGAGTTAGACCAATTTCAGGGCCGCTATACTTGCAGTAGTGTACTTGATTAGACCTATGTTAGACCCTGGGTGTGATCCTTACAAGCTTTAAACAGAACTAGATGCAGAGGACTGTTTTTAGTGGTATGAGCACCTAGTAAATGAAGTTTTAGTGCATTATTATTATTGCACATATTCTTACCCTGTGTTGGAGTTTGAGTCTGAACCTCACTAAAGTTAACCTGTGTTAGACCCTGAATAAGACCATTGTAACCACTGTTAGACCCATGTCAGATGCTGGGTTTTATACTTGCAGAAGTTAACTTGTGTTAGGCGTTTATTAGATCCTGGTTTAATTCTTGCAAAAGTTAACCTGTGTTGTACCTTTGTTAGACCCTGTTATTGTCTCTTCAAGGGGTAGCCTGTGTTAGACTTGGGCAGACCCTGGGTGTGATCCTTACATTAACCTGTGTTTGACCGTGTGTAAAATTGTAGTAAGACCATGCGCAAGAGATTACCTAATGCAAGAGTTGTCTTAAACTTAGGCTCTGCGTAGCTTACTGAGACAGCCTTCTAGCTGTGTTAGACTGTCTGTTTTAATGTTGAAGTATGGATGACCCAGGTGAAGTACAGACAAACTTTTTGTCATCAAAAATCTTTTGGAAGTTGTTCTGATGTTATCAATCAGTGTAATAGGTGCATTTATCCTGTGTTTAATATCATCAGACTGTGAATTACAGTTGACCAGATTTTGGACATTTAGGCCCTTGCACAAAGCTATCTTGGTGCTTGGTGCCACTGTGATCGTAACTCCCATATTCTAACACTTGAACTTATACTTCGACAAGTTTAGCACCAAGATAGCTTTGTATAAATGTCTCTTTGGTATTTTAGGATTGATGGCTTCTTTTTTTTAAAAAATGGGTTTTTTTAACAGCTTTTGGCTATATCTTGACATTTTACACATTGCACTTTTACCATAAAATGTTAATGAAGTCAATACCTCATGTTCACTCAATTACTACTGTTAATCCTTGTTTTCATTCCATTTAAATTTCATTTCTTCAATATTATACCCAATCATTCCTGTTGAATAGCCTTTAGGGACATCAGAAGATTTGAACTCTTGTAAGGCTGCTTATATAAATATTTCAAGTTAACAGTCCTCGTTAGCTCACCTACTTCACATTAGCTCACCCGATCAAAGGCCGAATGAAGCTGAAATGAGGCACTAACATTTACAAAATTTGACACCAAAATATGTGAGAAAAAGTTGGATTTAGTTTTAGTGTTCCATAAACAGTAACCCTGTGATGGTGACTTCTGAATTGTCGGATTTGTATCCCTTGTAGTTGAGCTTACCTGTGAAGATCCGTGTTAGTCTGACCACGGGATCAGGTGGTCAGACTCACAGACTAAGTTGACTGTGTCATCGTATCCCAGTTGCGCAGATCAAAGCTTATGATGTTGATCACTGGATTGTCTAGTCCAGCCTCTGTTATTTACAGATTTATATATTTCTAGCTGGAGTATTGCTGAGTGCAGTGTAAAACTAAACTCACTCACTGTGATAGTTGCTGAAGTACTTTGATTCTGTTGCCACCAGATTTGACCTTGATTAGTTTGTTCCCAGATATGTTCACATCTAAATTTGTATTATAGACTTTAATTCAATTTTCAATATTGCATTCGATATTTGACCCTATTTTATCCATGTTTGTAAGATCTATTAATATGTATTTTTTGGCTTGATAGTATCTTCTCCAAAACAATTGCCACACTTGGTATGTATTTACCCCCTTTTTTATTTTGTTAAATCATTGCTATAAAGCAGAAAATGTTTTAAGTGAAAAAGGTGGCAACAACTTGCACTGAAACATTCTCAGTGACTAAATCCAGGCAATCTTCAATGCTTCAATATTTATAGGCCAGTATGTTAGATCTGACGAAATGTCTGAAATATGAGTTTCTGTTGTAAATATGTCATGATTAGTATGCTATGCTGGAGATGATTAATGCCTAATATGTTTGACAACAGGATATAAAATCCTGTCTATGTTTGGCTGCACAATTTAAACATTATAGAATTTTAGTTTTTATCTACCACTTCTGCAGAGATGTTTGTTTTCAGGGAAAAATGTGTGTATGATAAAAAATATATTGATTGCGATGTTTGTGTGTGTTTTTTCAGCTAAGTAAAATTCATTTATAGATAGATAAGTGTAGAGGTTGGTAAGAGTTTGTTTATAGAAATGGAGTGTGTTTATAATGAATCAAGCAAACGCTTTACCAACTAGACAACCCATTAGAGACTCAATGTTTGTCTACAAATAATGCAACGTTCCTGAAAGCACACTATGAAAAGCTGGAGGCCCCTGTGAAGATGCAACAAAGTGCACTATGACTGTTAATGCATCGTGTAGGTGTTGACACTGCATCTAAGGTGCAGACTGACACAACAAACATGGCCATTATCTCCCAGCACCAAGTGAACACTTCTAAATCTGTATCTTCCAGTTACAGTTCAGGGCCTTTGATTAACTCCTCAAAGTGACATTTTTAGCTGTGTCTATTTCCGTCAATCACTGTAGTAAAGTGATGTCAAACTCCTGAGTAACCTCCTGTAAACATGTTTACAAGCAGTCATTTAGTTCAGAGCATGCTCTTCCCTTAGTAATGTGGCCATGCTTGTCAGGAAATAGATTTGTTGGTTTCAGTGAGTAACCTTGATAAGAAGCAGTTATGTCATATTGTCAGTGTGTTGCAGTTAGTTCAGAACATGCTTTTCATTTGTATCCATGCTTGTCAGGAAATAGATTTGTTGGTTTCAGTGAGTAACCTTGATGAGAAGCAGTTATGTCATATTGTCACGCTGTGTTGCAGTTAGTTCAGTACATGCTTTTCTGGTGTAGCCATGCTTGTCTGGAAATAGATTTGTTGGTTTCAGTGAGTAACATGGATGAGAAGCAGTTATGTTCTTATTTTTCAGTGTGTTGCAGTTAGTTTAGAAACATGCTTTTCTGTTGTATCCATTCTTGTCAGGAAATAGATTTGTTGGTTTCGGTGAGTAACCTTGATAAGAAGCAGTTATGTCATATTGTCAAGGTGTTGCAGTTAGTTCAGAACATGCTTTTCATTTGTATCCATGCTTGTCAGGAAATAGGTTTGTTAGTTTCAGTGAGTAACCTTGATGAGAAGCAGTTATGTCCTTATTTTTCAGTGTGTTGCAATTAGTTCAGAAACATGCTTTTCTGTTGTATCCATGCTTGTCAGGAAATAGATTTGTTGGTTTCAGTGAGTAACCTTGATGAGAAGCAGTTATGTCATATTGTCAAGGTGTTGCAGTTAGTTCAGAAACATGCTTTTCTGTTGTATCCATGCTTGTCAGGAAATAGATTTGTTGGTTTCAGTGAGTAACCTTGATGAGAAGCAGTTATGTCATATTGTCAAGGTGTTGCAGTTAGTTCAGAACATGCTTTTCATTTGTATCCATGCTTGTCAGGAAATAGGTTTGTTAGTTTCAGTGAGTAACCTTGATGAGAAGCAGTTATGTCATATTGTCAAGGTGTTGCAGTTAGTTCAGAACATGCTTTTCATTTGTATCCATGCTTGTCAGGAAATAGATTTGTTAGTTTCAGTGAGTAACCTTGATGAGAAGCAGTTATGTCCTTATTTTTCAGTGTGTTGCAGTTAGTTCAGAAACATGCTTTTCTGTTGTATCCATGCTTGTCAGGAAATAGATTTGTTGGTTTCAGTGAGTAACCTTGATGAGAAGCAGTTATGTCCTTATTTTTCAGTGTGTTGCATTTGTTCAGAAACATGCTTTTCTGTTGTATCCATTCTTGTCAGGAAATAGATTTGTTGGTTTCAGTGAGTAACCTTGATGAGAAGCAGTTATGTCCTTATTTTTCAGTGTGTTGCAGTTAGTTCAGAAACATGCTTTTCTGTTGTATCCATTCTTGTCAGGAAATAGATTTGTTGGTTTCAGTGAGTAACCTTAATGAGAAGCAGTTATGTCATATTGTCAAGGTGTTGCAGTTAGTTCAGAACATGCTTTTCATTTGTATCCATGCTTGTCAGCAAATAGATTTGTTGGTTTCATTGAGTAACCTTGATGAGAAGCAGTTATGTTCTTATTTTTCAGTGTGTTGCAGTTAGTTCAGACCATGTGTCTGAAGGATCAGTGTGAGATTATAATTATGATGCTGTGTTACTCGTTATGACGATTGCATTCAACCTGGAGGTGTGTGAACAGATGTGATGTATTCCTGCTTTTGGGTGGAAATAAATGTGATGACATTCAGTTTACGTGAGTGAGTGAATATAGTTTTATGCCATTTTCCACAATATTCCAGCCTTATCACCCTTGGGGACACTAGAAATGAGTTTCACACATTGTATCCATCCGGGAAATCAAACCCAGGTCTTCAGCTTGACAAGCGAACACTTTTTTCCACTAGACTTCCCCAGTACCCCAATTCAGTTCATGGTGCTGCTGATGTCTTCTACATCCTCGATATCTTCAGGGTATGCGTTCGGCTAAATCTCCACTATACCCTGGATGCATCCTCATCCTGGCTCGATAATTTTACTACCTCCCTTAGCTGGCTTCATATCTAATCAGCTGTCTGCTATGGGAAGTTGAGCATACCAATTACAACTGACCTTTTTAAAATTAGCTAATTGATTAATTTTGGCAGTACAATTCATGCAGAGGATCTCTGAAAGAGTCACAGACCTGCATGTATTGTTTTAAAGCTTCAGACCTGACAATTTGTCAGTATGATTTTCCAGAAATCTGAGTCTCACTGCAAACAAACCTTCATAGCTGTGATCGCTATCCTTGCTGGCACAGGGACGCTCCATGTCATGAGGGCTTATCTGATTGGCTAATGTGAGAAGGTGGAGCCAGCAAAGGGAGCTAATAAAATTATCGGCCCGAGCTGTAGATGCAATTCCAGGGTATAGTAGAGATTTATCAGAACATATATGCTGGAGATATCGAGGATGAGTCTTCTATTGCACTCATAGATTGTTTGTAGCACAATGCTTCAGTTTCTATCAACCACTGGTTTGTCCTCCCATCAACCGTATTTTTCAGCCAATGACAATACTGTGCAATATCAGTCATATCAGTCCTAGGTTGTTTCTACCCAGTGTTGTAATTTGGTTTGCATTTTGGTTCAATGTCATCACCCATACATACATTCCCCACCATTCTGATATATCTGTTCAGATATGTGCCATATTGTCTGAGCATGTGGTACAATGTTGTCCAGAAGCCTGATCTATATATGTGGTACATTCCATCTGGGGATTGTTTGACTGCTGTAGGGAATTTACGGAAGGAAATGAATGCCACACCACTAGGTGAAAGGGAACTGATATATGACTGGCGTCAGAAGAGGGGTCCGATGGTATGTTAGCATGATCCGTGTCAGTGGAGCAGCGTCATATTTGTTGAAAGATCACAGATGGGTCAGACTGAAGGGCAGCAATTCCATCTTGAGAGTTGTGTCCCTTACCTGTGTATGGAGATGCTAATTGTGAGTTCAAAACCAAGAATCAGTGAAATTATTATTAGAAGAAGGACCTTGGGTGGTGAACATTAATAATCACATCATTCTTGGCTGTAATCTCTGTAGTTAGATTTGAAGTGGTGCTCAATCGATCCTAGTATGACCAAGGGATGTAACTCCACTTCAAGTATTGCCAAAGGACAAAACTATACCCACCCTACTTAGTTTGTGTAATGCGTGTTGAAGTATCAACATAATCTGCTAAAATGATGCACATAGATTATTCAGTTTGTGCAAGTAACAGATCTATGGTCAGGCTCACTGACTTGGTTTGACACATGTCATATCCTAGTTGCATATATTGATGTTCGTGCTGTTGATCCTTGGTTTGTCAGGACCAGACTCAATTATTCACAGGCTGCTGCCATATAGATGGAATATAGTAACAGTTGAGCAGAGTGGTATGTTGGAATCTCTGCCAATGCCCTGGTTAGAAACCCTGTTGAGACACAAAAACTTTGGTCTCATACTGTGTTGTATCCCTCGGCAACGCACTTAATCCAGATCCACTGAACACTCAGGTGTTAAAAATGGGTACCTGAGTGGATGTGCAGACCTATATGGTCCATGAAGCACTTAGAAGCAGCTTTGAAAGAACAATTCCATCTGAGTAATAATGTAAAGAAACAGAGCAGCACAACGTTGGATCCTAGACGCAAAAATTAGAACAGCAGCACTGTGTTGGATCCTAGACGCAAAAATTAGCATTATCATCATTATTAAAAATGAACTTACTTATTAGATTCATGTAGATCCTTGATGTGAAAACTAACTACTGGCCATCATTCAAGCAGTGACCATTAGTGATATACACTGTAAAACTTTACCATGAATTTTTATGGTAAAAAGCCAGTACCTTTATGGGATAGTGTATTAAATTCATGCCATAAAATATTGGTAATATTTTGACAGACATGTTGCGATACAAAACCAGTAGCCTTATGGACTACCAAATGTCTTCACATCGCAAAGTATACGGTGAAATTCTGGCAGCTGGGAGAATTCCTGTGCATGTATAGCAAAATGAAATAGCCATTTGCTGGAGTTACCTTCACATAACAGTTGAAAGGTAATATAAGCTGCAACGTGGGAACTATATCTATATTGAAAAAAATAGAGAAAGGTTAAAGTTCAAATCTATGCCTGATCATTATCAGGTACTTCTTGTTGCCCTACCAGGTGGTATGCTCTAAGGATAGAGAAAGGAGAGATCAACTTGTTTCGGTGTTTTGTTTCTGACCTCCATCAGTTCTAACAGTATCAGATTTACTTGTCACTTTGGGAAATCACCTTGAAAAGGAATGAAACTAATGAAAAAAGGAAGTAATCATTTTAAAACACTTTAATTTATTTATTTTATTATTTAATTTACGTCCTCCAGCAAGTCCTAGTTTGTTTCTGCATTTTCAATCTTACTAAACAGATTCTCACTTTTTTCTGTAAAAGAACTGATTTTATGTACATTTTAATGTTATCCCTCGAGATTTATTTTGAAATAAATATAACACTTCAATGTCAAATTTCTGTTCCAAAAGTTAAGCAAGACAGATTTTTCACTGAAAGAGGAAAGTAAAGTTAGCTTTCCACAGTAGTGTTTCTCAGTGCAAAAAAATCTTTAACTTTAATTTGAGTCTATTGCCTGGCAACTGCTCTGCCTGTTAGTCTATTATCAGCCTTGCTGTACAGTGAATGTTCAATACAGGTCTTGATTAAATGACCTAATGACTCTAGGGAGTTTTGTTGGAGTAAACGTCTGTAAAGATATTTTGCTGATGCAAATGTATGTTGACTGATTTGTGAGAAAGCAATCACTTGAGAGTGGTTTGCATGTTTGAGTGCAGGAAATATATTCCACATTCTGTGCCAGGCTTCATGTTTTTTAAGGTAATACTTGATGCGTACAGCGTTTTGTGGTCAATAGATCAAATGGTACTTTTCTTTAGCCTTATTTGGTTTTAATCCAAATTTTAGCAATTCCTTCCCAGATGGCCCGAATTAAAGAGTGAACAGTGTCTTTTCAGGTGTTCAAAATTTTGTATCTGAACATTTCTTCTCAACCTTTCCCTTGTCAAAGGATGAACATTGCCTTGTCATCTGGTCCCAAGTCAAAGAATACACATTGTCTTGTCATCTAGCCCCAAGTAAAGTTATGAATATTGTCTTGCTGTTTGGTCCCAACTTAAAGGATGAACATTGCCTTGTCATCTGGTCCTAAACCACCAAAGAATAATTTAGCTTCTGGTCGCAGTCTAGCTAAGGAATTTTTCAATTGTTGTTTTGGGTTAGAGGTAAATATACTGGCTTATTCTGAGCCCCAGTGAGTCCCCATATTTCTGATTTTCACCAAAGTGACATTCTGACACAAGCAAATACTGGGGCTTTTGTCCCATGTCAGCTAAATGCCGTGATATGACCATATTACTGTTTCAGCATCAAACCAAGCTTTGCCACAACAGATTGTGATAACCTGTCAGCTATAGACAGGTTATAATTGTCTGTGTTTTGTGAACAAAAACAGATACTATTGACCCAGACTGTGACCCAGCAGTTTGTTGTTCTCATTGTGTTAGACTAACACTAAATCTCCGAATGTAAATCCTTTTCATAGGACCACATAAATATTTATAAATTGAAAAGGAGCCCCATTCAGATGAGAAAATCTAGACTAGCTCTATTTAGAGCTTTAGCATTGAAGGGAGAATTAGTCAGTAGGTAAAATATTGTGGTTCAGAGACTGTGAGATAGACTACATTGCAGAGAGTGACGAGCAGTAGGTAAAATGATGTGACTCAGGAACTTTGAGACAGACGATCAGTGTATCCTTGAGTTCAGCCGAGACTACTGGAGCTGTCAGCACTGCTGACATATCTCTGGAGAACTGATGTCAGTGTGTGTTCCTTCCAGATGAAGATGCTTTGGAACCTCCATAAGAAAATTTCCAAACTCACAAATTGGCCAGTAAAGGTCAGACACATTCACTTTGATTACAACAACGGGACACTTCAGCTCAAAATTAGTCTGGTCAGTGTCAAGCCTGGAAAGCGGTATAGCATCTCCTAGACTAACACTTAGTCCCTGAATGTATATAGGAGCCTCAGGGAGTTTGGAGATACAAAAACCTGAGGAAATCAAGACTTGCTTCATTTAGGGCTTTGGCATTGCAGGGAGGGGTAGACTACAGAAAATAATGAGGTTCTGACATGGTCATCTCCTTTCAATCCAGATAACACCACTTATATAATTTTCTCATCATGATAAAAACAAACCAATTTTTGTTGTCTTAGTTAGAAGTGATCTTTATGTTGTAAGAGACAACTAATGGGATCGGGTTGTCAGACTCACTGACTTCTGCTGACACATGTTTTCATATCCCATTTGTGTAGATTGATGCTCATGCTGTTGATCACTGGATTGTCTTGTCCAGACTTGATTATTTATGACTCCTGTCATATAGCTTGAATATTGCTGGGTGTGGGGTAAACCTAAACACTCTCTCAGTCACTGGAGCTGGTGGACTGGTGACCTTGAAACACAAGGGATAAGGTCATGGTAACATGATTCAAAACTGTTGAAAACAAGCTATTGTTAGATTGTAATTTCAATTTTTTACAGCTTTGTGAGATCATTATTCATAATATTTGTTGTGTCATGATGCAAAGCAGACAATTCTTTGGTGTGAATGATAATACAAGAGTTCTTGAGTACTTTTGAAGGAATGGTAATTTTCAAATGTGAACAAAATTCCCACCTTTGGTTTGATGGATTATGAAACAGGAAATGTTAATGAAACATGGTTTTAAAAAGCTGAGTTGCTAGTTTGATCTTACACAGCTGAATGTTTTTGTCAATTGTAAAACATGACCTAGGAGAATGATGTCACAGCAACCTGATGGCAACCTGTAGCAGATAATCCATCATTTGCTTTGTGCAGCTATTTCCAGTGGGATTTGTGATTCAACTGGTTTGAATGGACTCTTGTGTTCACAGGCTATGGGAAGTTAGGTTTTTGTGTTACATTGTTAAAGACTTAACTGACTCATGACTGCACAAGTGGCCATGTTATCTCAGATATCACAAATAATCCCACAGAGTTGCATCCATTGGGAGTGCCCAAAATACGAGATCATGAAGGCGAATCAGGAATTACGTTTGGTTGGTGTGTCAGCACCATGTAGATGGGTACAGTGTGAAGCCATTTCTGGTGCCCCTGTCGTGATATTGCTGCTACAAGTAGCGTATTAGTTGGTTTTGGAGCAATTGGGTAGCCTTGTGGGTAAAATATCTGCTCATCATGCTGAAGACCAAGGTTCAATTCTCCACAATTGTACACTGTTGATAAATCTCTAGAGCGTATCCCACATGAGTAGAATGTGTGAAGCCCATTTCATGTACCCGTTGTGATATTGATTTCTGCTAAAAAGTGGCGTAAAACAATACTCATTCAATGTGAATGGGTTTTCTCAAAAGTGGTATATGATCAGTGTTGCTAGTGGGTGGTCCTCCACTTCAAAGGGACATTCTGTGATACAGCTGAAATACTTGTCAAAAAATACTTGTCAAAGATGCATTTAACAGTTCTCGAACTGATCTAGTTTTTCCGCAACATATCTGAACTGTATAGCTTGTACAGAAGTTGCAAATATGTTTATGAATGTGGCATTCACTTTTGTTGACACCACCTAAATATTCCAAATGTTTTCAATCTGTAAATACCACAATGTAATAGTAGAAACAGGTTATTGGCGTACCACTACGATATTTCTACACGGACATAATATAGTAGTCTGTCATGCAGACCCTGCTGCAAGTATATCCAAGAAAGCCCATGCAAGTGTAGAAAATGTGTTTAAAAAGTTAAGATTTCCACAGCTACAGGAAATTAAAGTCTCTAGGTTCCTTTTCATTATATTTTATTTGCTATGAGATTTTTTTCTGTAAAATATTTCAGAAGCTATTAATTGGTCTAATAATATAGACATATAGCACGGCATTCCTTGTACAATCTGTAGATATGACACCAAATATTTTACAAGTACATAATATAGGTGTATCGTCAAATCCCAATGAGTTGGCATCTTGAATATTATGCATTTAAGGATTGACTGTGTATTTCTTTCGTTGCATTGAAGTATGAAACTAAAAACCAAGGTGCAAACTGTATGAATCCGCGACAGTTTGAAAAGTGAGAAATGGAAGTGAAACCCGATGACATGAAGTTAGTGGAACTGAGATTGTAGTATTTGCACAAGCAGAAAGAAGCTGTGATGTGACTGGGATTGCGATGCCATGAACTGATGTTCCAACGTGCGCATGCTCTTGTCGAGGCGTTGCAATGTTATTAAAGTTCACTGATAATTTTGAGTTGTTTGTTTATGTTAACTACAATGTATCACTTCAATGTTTACCCAAAGTTCATTAAGGTACCCGAGTGCAAGGGAATTTCTCGCTGTGTAAAGGTATTCCCCGACATTCCTCAGGTTCGAAAGTAGTCCGGTTCGGTGGACGTGGCTTATTTTTTTTCAGATTCATTTGGGAAATGAAATCAAAAGAAATGTTCCCAGTTAACCAATCAGATTGCCATAATTTTAATGAACACAATAAAAATTTAATTATAACTCAATGAACCTGTTGGTCTCGACCATTCCCTGTTATAAGAATGTTGTAGTTGTCATCATTTGATTTTCATAAATACACTTGATGACTCGAGAAGGAAATTTGGTCCCATGAGATTCAGAAAACAACAATGTTGTGTATATAATCCGAAGTATTGAGTAATGAGAATTTTATTGGTTTATCTGACAAATCCAGTTAACAAACCAGCACGACTCACACTGTTCCTTCATGGACAGGTGAGTTCACTTGGCAGATTTGTTATTTTACTTGTCTGATGAAGACGATCCACACACTGCCGTCAAACCACCAGCATAGGTATCGAAGTGTTGAAGTTCTGTCAAGGACTGGAGGAATTTCTTGAGTTGGTTGCAGGCATAATCAACAAACATTTTTCCCACCTGGCAAGTGTCCGCAAATTTGTGGATAATGTAAGAGTAATTCACAGAAACGAACATTAATGTCAAACTTTTTCCAAAAGTGACTTCGCCGTCATGCCAATAAATTTTGTTCATGGATTTTAAGAGGTACATGTATTTTGTATTCCATTGTGCTTGTATTCAAATTGTATTCATTAATATACTATTTGTTTTCATCATTTATTTCATCTGATATGTTGGTGTGCTATATTTTGATATATGATGTGCTGGATAAAGGAATTGTTCAATATTCGATCACTTTTTTCTACCCTCATAGACATACATATGTTTCAAATACATTGATAAGTCAAATTTATCGCTTGGTCCCCAGCATTTGACTCATCAGGATTTGACTGTATAGCAAGACATCCTTGGTAGAAACAGTCTGTAGATACAAGAAAATATTTTTTTGTTAAAGTAACAATCTGTATACGCAGATACTTCGACATATTTTTGCTAGTCATATTCTATACATACACAGCAATATATTCTTGGTAGAACTACCACAAAGACATTCTTGATGGACTACAAACTAGATTTACCACCAAGGTATGCTAGACAGACATAATTTATAGACACACCACCAATATTCTATTTGTAGAAGCAATCTACAGATTTACCACCAAGATATTCTAGACAGACTCATTCTGCAGATATTTTTTAGACCAAACTTAAGCTTTGTATGTCTGGAATGAAAGAAATATTGTTTACTGGCTTCTCAAAGAAGCAAAAGAACTGTTGTAGGTATTCTGTGAAGTACCGATATATATATGTATCTTCTCATTCATGACTTCACACTGCTTGTGTCACTTTCTCCTGGACCATAACTCAGTCCTATTTTTTATTGGTTGGATCATAGATAAATAAATATTTACTTATATGTTTTAACCAACATGCCTTATTAATAAAATTGCTTTGAGACTGCTCAGTGCTTAATAAAGACTTTTGAAGTTCAGCCTGAGAATACAGTCATATTTTGACAAAGTGTTTCACTGACACATTTTGGCAGAAGTAATTTGTATTTGTGTGATTTCTGTTCTTCTGGCAGACAAGAGGAAATTAATTTTGTTGACATTATTTCTTTTCAAATATGACTGAAGATTAGTTCATATCACATCTGAGTTTTGTACTGGTGTTTTTGAATGTACACATGGATAAGAAGATGGTAAGAATGTATTAACAGATCTTTTTGTGCAACCTTTTTAAACCTGTAGTCTCAGAATGTGTAACTATTACAATGAAAGGCCTTGGTAGTTCAAGTTTTTGTTCAAGTTAATCTGAGATAAATATGGAGAATAGAACTTGAGGATTCTATGGTTGAAAAAGGCACAACAGAACACCAGTCCACAGTCTATTAGATGGTTATATGAAATGACACAGAATCTTGCTCAAGGCACACCCCAACATTGCTCATTGCTCATATCAAAACCCAAACTGCAGGGTGAGGGCATTGTGAACAGTTCATGCAAATACCCTTCATCATAGCAATATATCCAGCATTTTTACTGTCATCACCCCATTAAGTCTTCAGATTTATATCAAAAGTCCTCTTCACCATAAACTGTACATAATCAGTTGTGCTAAGGAATGTGGTAACTAGCTACTCAGATTTTGGATCATGAAGATAGTAAAACCTGATTCCCTTCTTGTATTTAGAAATATTGTTGCATATTTTGAAGCAGTATAGCCAGAGAATTATCAATTTTGAGACCCAATTTCAATATTGGCATGAAAGAAGATGCTTGATGGGCATTTAGAAGTTAAAAGGAAACATACCAACATATATGGTATTATTCTTAATTATCTATAACACAATGTTTCAGGGTGAATGGGGCATACTGCTTGAGAAACATTCTTGAAGTTGTAATCA
Organism: Haliotis asinina; assembly: GCF_037392515.1. Taxonomy (NCBI): domain Eukaryota; kingdom Metazoa; phylum Mollusca; class Gastropoda; order Lepetellida; family Haliotidae; genus Haliotis; species Haliotis asinina. The sequence continues at coordinate 22,011,845 of NC_090290.1, forward strand.
TTAGGTGTGACAAGTGTTTATGTTTGATCAACATCTTTGTTGTACAGTAGTCATGTTGTGACACTTGTACTGATTTCAGTACAGAAGTTGATGATCCATAAACCCTTGTTACTCATGTTGTAACTCCATACCATGTGGTGCTGTGGTATAAAAGAATTAGTGCAAATTATTGATAAAACGTATTTGCAAGTGTAATAAATGTAACATCTGTCAGTGAAAAATATGACACATGTCATCACATCCCATTTGTGTAGAATGATGTTCATGCTGTTGATCACTAGATTGTCTAGTCCAGACTTGATTTTTTTTTCACAGACCGCCACCATATACCTGCAATAGTGCGACATAAAAGTGAACTTGCTCACTCACTCAGTAAAAATTATCATTGACATTATTAAATATAAGTACTGTGAGTAATGTAGAATCTCTGTATTAACATTAACACTCTGGATATCATTGCATGTCATGCCAATAAGCATGATTTCATAGTTGATACGTTTCTTGGGATGACCTAATCATGTGACATTTTGATTGATAAGCTTATTTCTGTTTGAAGTGTGCCAGAATTGGATATCTACAGACCACCGTGAAATAGGTACAATATTTACTGTCCAAACTAACAGTGTCACTCACCAAAGATGGGTAGAGATCAGACTGGCTGGATATTCTTGCTTGGTAGCGGGGTGGTCTTGCCTGCTTTCCATGTTTTCTAGATCTGTATGTCTTCTTGTTTTGTTCTACTTGCAAATTGGGTGGTCAGGCTCCAAACTTACTTGAATGCTGTTTACCAGCAAACATCACCTCTTCAGCACCCTGCGCTTGTCATAAGAGGCAACTAACACAGTCTGTTGGTCAGGTTTGCTGACTTGGTTGACACATGTCTTGGTTTCCCAATTGGGCAATTCAATACTTATGCTGTTGATCATTGGATTATCTTGTCCGGACTTGAAGTTTAGAGACTGCCACCGTCTAGCCCGAGTATTTTTTGCGTAAGTTATAAACATCAAACAAAGTACTTAATCATCGTATGATGATAGTAGATGTTACTCATGATATTAACCACTGGTTTGTGTGGCGGAGACTCAATGTATGGACTGCCATGAAAAATAATAATGTCACAGCCACTCTTAAATTGTTTGTATGTTTGTTGTTTAATGCTTTAACGCTGCACTCAGCAATGTTCCAGTTTTATGATGGTGGTCTGTAAACAATCACGTGATTAACAACATGAGCATCGATCTGCACAGTTAGGATGATAAGATGATATGTTTCGACCTAGTCAGTGAGACTCATCAGACCACCCAGTCCTGTTAGTCACTTACTACAAGCATAAGATTCTGAAGTCCAGTGCTAACCCGGATAACCACACGTAACAGGCTTATACAACAACAAACAACCCAAAAAATCTGGGCAGTTCTTGGTGGGTCCTGCCACCAGCATGTAATAACCGACATGTAGTCCAGTCTCTGTAATTAATTCCCATCCAGCAAGTGTCAGTCTTTATTTGCACTGTGATGCTACCTGTCATATCTGGTTTATACTGGTGGTAATTCTCGTGTGCCAGTGTAATTCACCACATTAGCGTCTTGAGAAAAACAGCACTTCCTGTGATGGTCAGGGATGATGTTGCAGATGCCGCTATTTGATGTGTGCATCGATATGCAGACAGGGCCCCAAGTGACATTCACATGCAGACAGTGTCACAAAGAAGTGTTATTCTCACCAAGCCTGGTGTAATAACGATGTTATTCATTTGAAGTCTTGTGTGATAACACAGTTATTAACTTGCAGTGTGGTGACAAAAAGCCTAAGTGAACTTGCATTCCATGTCCAGCCATATATTATCAGAGATGCTTGTCTTTGGTCGGTTAACTTTGGCTGTCATTAATGCTGAAGATAAATCTGAAGAATATCACTTTAATGTTCATTACAAATCTGTGACATATCTATGTATTAGACAAGGTTTAAATTGTGAAGTTGGCTAATTTTGAGTTTTTTGCGTCAAAATTTCTAATTTCAGATATGTATTACTTTTGTTCCAAGTAGCAGACGCTGTATTTCACAGTGTAGAGTTATGTCCCTTTCCGATATCAGGATCCATTACTCATGGCTTAATAACACTGATTGTGATAAATATTCATTATCCAAATCGGTAGAGTGATGTCTTAAACATGATGATAGTAATCCCAATATTAATCCATAAGGTTATGATGGTTTATGAAACTTTGTGCTAAACTTGTTATGCTGTTATTGTAAAGTTGTCAAAGTTTATGATCAGTGAGATTAAATTCCTGGAGTCACTTCATCAAGAATGTCAGTTTGATTAATGTAAAACCTGTTTGAATCGATTGTTGTATTTTTATGTATATGTTAGTTGTGGCCTTTCAACGATTGAAAATCTCTATCACAACTTTGTAGCACTGTGGTTTATTTAAGGTGCAAAGCCCTACTTTTTATCTTTGCTTTGTCCAAAAAAAAAAACCCCAAATATTTGCTGTTGCCCTAACTGGAAGGTGCTGTATGTCTTTTTGATATGAAACTGCAGTCACCTACATTTCTTACCATGGTGATTTGAGTTCATTGCCAACTGAAACCATGGTAGACCTTGATCATAGAAGATTATAAAATGCTGGACAAAAATGGTCATCATATGGGGAGGAGTGGTTGTGTAGCCTAGTGGTTAAAGCGTTCCATCACCATGCCAAAGGTCCAGGTTCGATTCCCTTCATGGATACAATGTGTCCTATCCTATGGTGTTGCTGAAATATTACTATAAGTGGCATAAAACTACTCACTCACTCATCAAGAGTATTTTATCCAAGTGATTAATTTGCATTAGCTTGGCACACCAAATACCTAGGTTTGATTCCCCACATGGGTACAGTGTCTGAAGCCCATTTCTGATGTCCCTGTCACTGTTGATGGGAACATAATACGAAAAGTTGTATAAAACCAAAATCACTCACTCATCATCATCCTCAAACCGATACACATAACTTACTTTTGTTCAAACAAACTTCAAGATTCCCCAAGTGATTTTAAAGTGTAAGAAGTGCCACAGTTTCTCCGTCCTGAGATGCAATGGTTGGGATGGAGATAAGGAGCTTGGTGCACCTGTCTCTAGTCTGAGAAAGGTTAAGTAAGTTAGTGAGTTGCGTGGGAAGTGATTACAATATTCTGACATTTTCCCATGCATTACTGCAGTGTATACATGATACACCTGAAGCATTCCTCAAGGTCATTGTTCACAGTGCGCCAGAACTTGGTCGATCGTGAGGGCAGCACTTTCTGTTACAGATTTTACATGACCAATAAATGTGCGTCCAATGTGCACCAAGGCATTGTTTAGGTACAGACAATATATCATTGAAAATAAGTAGGGGATATTGACAGACAGACAGATTGTTTATTCAGTATAAGGCCTTTGTCCCCAAATCCAGAGAGATTTAGGGTTAAAAAATATCCCTGTGCATTGAACATATTTGTATAAAGTACAAGAGAGTGACATAAATATATTAAATATTATTTTGCCTTATTTGTTGTGCTTTGTATAAAAAAATTGAAGTTTTATGGAAAATATTATGATCTTGAGACAAAATTATGGAAACAAAGTTTTGTTGAGAGGTGGACTTAATGTGTTTACCAATAAGTGTATTACGAAAAGAACTATAAACTTCACAGATTAAAAGTACATGATAATTATTTTCACTAAAATATTTGTTCTTTGATAAAGAGAGAGGACAGAGTCTTTCTTGATATATCCCCAGTAGGGGATATTGGATTTACAAGATTGATCAATCGAAATTATAAAGCCAAGGAGGAAACAGATGATGAAGAGAAATTAAGGGAAAATGTGGCAATTTATTCCATTCCTTTGGAAATGTTTCATCTTTGGAAATGTTTTCATGGATATATGATACTTTTTGTCATACGCATTTGCACTGGCTAATGATATGCTCTTAAAACGGAATATCCCCTACTTTTTTTTAATGGTATATATAAACTTAGTCCAGGCAGATACATACAGGAAATGAACATTTGATGAATGTCGTCAGTTTGAATTCTGAATCTTTTTATGCACTTGAAATATATATAACCTGTATCTCAAGAGATGCACAACAAAATTGATCATTTTTCATGAAATATATTAAATAATTTGATCAATTTGAATAGTCCCATTTGTTTTGCTGACATTCATTTTTATTATTATATATCTTTTTCCCAATTAAGTATTTAGGTTGGAAAATGTTAGGCACTGATATGTTAAATTAGTCTTCGAAACAAGTAATAATTCAAAGTCAAGGGCTATTCCTCATGAAATCCCAGGATACAGGCAGTCCTGTAGATAATCCATAGGTTTTCTGGGAGAATGCTTGTGAAACTGACTGTTGATGTTAATTCTGTGAAAGTAAAACCTGGCAAGATAATAGAGTGACATCAATGGAGGGTTTTAAGTAAGAAGCAAGAATCGGGTCCCACTATTCACAAAGTACCTCCTGTCACAAGTAAACTCATCGTATCATGCAGGAGAGTGTCAGATTAAAGACAACTGTTTATTTCAAAGCTCAGACTCTAATCTTAAAAATAAAAAATAAGTTTTTAGTCCTGATATGAATGCAGATAGAACATTTGTTGTGATGTTTACTTTATTTTGAAATATATTCATTATAGTTTTTGTTAAGGTTATTTTTTATTCTTTTCATACAGATTCATAAATGTAAGATCATAAGCCCAAAATACATGATCATACACTTATGATGTATTTCCTGCTAAAATTCAATGCATATAGTTTGAACATTTTTCAATGCTTGAACTTCAAGTATGAGGCATATTTTAGTAATGCTATCTCTGTATTTTGTTTTAAACTTTCTTTGCAGTGGTCAAACTGAAAAGAGGTTAAAATGGCAGTTGGTTAGAGTAAGCTTCTCTATCAATACAGGGTGAATATTTTGCATTCAGGGCTATTTTTCTAATCAGCTTTCCTCTTGGCAGGAATTCCTCTGTAGTGGTAAACAGACATTTGGAAGAGATTTGGACTGGCATTATCTGGCGCTGTACATGTGTGTGTAGGGGGAACATGTTGGGGTGCTGTACAGCATGACACCATGCTGTAGATCCCCCCACCTGATGCTGGTTGAATGTTGTTGTCCTGTACCTGTGTCAGATGCTTGTTAAGTATTGTCTCACCTGTGTGGACACTTAATGAATATTGTTGTCCTTCACCTGTGCTGGACACTAGTTGCCTGTTGTGCTCTCACCTGTGTTAGACACTTGTTGAATGTCGTTCTTTTCCTGTGTGTGGCACTTGTTGAATATTGCTGTCCTTTACCTGTGTGGGGTACTTGTTGAATATTGTTATCCTCTACCTGGGTGGGACACTTGTCCCTTGTCTGTGTTGGACACTTGTTGAACATGGTTGTCCTTTAGCTGTGTGGAACACTTGCTGAAGGTTGTTGTCCTTTAGCTGTGTGGAACACTTGCTGAAGGTTGTTGTCCTTTAGCTGCGTGGAACACTTGCTGAAGGTTGTTGTCCTTTAGCTGTGTCAGATGCTTGTTAATTGTTGTCTCACCTGTGTTGAGCACTTGTTGAATATTGTTGTCCTTTATCTGTGTGGGACGATTGTTGGATATTGTTGTCATTAGTTTGTGTTGGGCACTTGTTGGGCATTGTTGTTCTTTACCTGTGTAGAACACTTGTTGAAGGTTATCGTCCTCTACCTGTGTCAGATGCTTGTTAACTGTTCTCTTACCTGTGTAGGACAGTTGTTGAATATTGTTGTCCTTCACCTGTGTAGGACAGTTGTTGAATATTGTTGTCCTTCACCTGTGTAGGACACTTGTTGAATGTTGTTGTCCTTCACCTGTGTTGGACACTTGTTGAATGTTGTTGTCCTTCACCTGTGTAGGACACTTGTTGAATATTGTTGTCCTTCACCTGTGTAGGACACTTGTTGAATATTGTTGTCCTTCACCTGTGTAGGACACTTGTTGAATATTGTTGTCCTTCACCTGTGTAGGACACTTGTTGGACACTTGTTGAATGTTGTTGTCCTTCACCTGTGTAGGACACTTGTTGAATGTTGTTGTCCTTCACCTGTGTAGGACACTTGTTGAATATTGTTGTCCTTCACCTGTGTAGGACACTTGTTGAATATTGTTGTCCTTCACCTGTGTAGGACACTTGTTGAATATTGTTGTCCTTCACCTGTGTAGGACACTTGTTGAATGTTGTTGTCCTTCACCTGTGTTGGACATGTGTCTCATCTTTAAACAAGATGTTTAAATGCTTTAAGCTTTTTGTAAGGATGATGTCAAGAGCATCCAAATACACTATAATTGTTAGTAAATAGGATTAAAGAAGCACTGATGTTTTGAAGGAGCATTTCTGGTGTATTTCATCAAATAACAAAAGAATGCAACCCAAGGCAATTTTCTTTAGAACTTCAGAACAATATTTTACTGTGATTGAGGCAGGGAGTTTTTGATGGTGAGAGGGGAAACAAATAATTAATTTATAAGGGCCTGAATTATGTTTGACAGGAACTTGTTCTTCACAGCATCAGCATGGAATGTTTATGTACATGTGTATACAAGTGTTATCAGTGGTATACAAGTGTTATCGCTGGTATTCAGTTGGTTTCTCTCTTACTGTGTGTACAAACAGTCATGATAATGTCGACATTTTGAAAAGCAGCCATCAACCCTGAGATGATAACATTTGTGTCTACAATCTCTATAGCACATATGTCTTGCCCAATTCAAGATCTTTGGGTGTTTCAAGATCTTTGGGTGGGAGGGAATTTCATGTTTTGAGGAAAACAAAGACTCCCCATAAGTAAGTACACATGCTGTACTTTGGCTGAAATGGATTTCAAATGTAAAATTAGATGCCACAAAAACTGACAACTTGCAAAGAGAAATTATTTACAGAGTGTGTTTCCATATTGTAAATATCATATTTTAGGACTGATTCATGTTTCATGTGAGCTGTGTTTGAGCATGAGATATTTATTCCTTGTCATTGAGATGTATGGCACAACTTGAAGGTGAAAATCTGTTGTATCTTGTCATTTTTGCCATCATGTGTTTTGAGAGACTGCCCCTTTAGTGTTTCGTTCAGTACCAGTGTTGACTTGCACAGTGTTGATCTTAGCGCTACAATGATTGTAAATTCCAATCTCCACCATAGGCCTAAGATAGTCATAGCACTAAGATTGTTTTGTGCAAGTGGGCCCAGGTCTTTAGCTGCTGTTTGTAGAAACACCCAGTTATCTGACCCACATACCTATGTATTGGGAGGTAATAAATAATTAATTCAGTCTGGTTCTTCATAGATTAAAGCAGTAAGTGGTTACTTATAGAGACCTCGTGTTCATATGCATGTTGGATAATAATAACATCTGTAGTGATAAATAATTATTGATCAACTTATGAAGGTCAAAGTTATAACTGACCTGTGAAGAATCAGTTCCCAATTGCGCAGATTGATGCTCATGATAGTGATCACTGGATTGTCTCATCCAGACTCGATTATTTCCAGACTGCCACCATATAGCTGGAATGATGCTGAATTTGGCATGAAAATAAATGTCACTCACTCACTCATTCACTCACTCAGTGTTTGAGACCACCATAAAGCTGCATAAAGCTGGAACATTGCTGAGACTGGCATTCTGCAAACTACACACAACAATTGATCAAAATCATTGTATAAAGCTTATCTTGATATCAAAGGCATGTGTAAATGTAATATGACATTCTGAACTTAAAATGCTTCATTTTCCCACTAAAACCCACAGTGGTTTTGTTGGTTTTGTGTAAAAATATTGTCCCCACAGACACATGTATTTTAGTACTTTCTGCATTCTTTTAATCTGTGGGACATGGACATCGTTGCCAGATTATCCCACAGATTGCTATATCAAACAAATCCTATAGATGTAGGCCTGTAGCATCAAGAACTCTCACACCACATGAAAGAGACCACCTGTAGTAGGAAAATAGTATCTAAGATTTCATGAGGCTTTCCTTACAACCGGTTAGGTATGTTTTCAACAAATAGACCAGCAGTGAAGTGTATCCCTATCAGAACTGCCGAGAACAGAATATGTCTCAAGGCTACATATATAACTGTATGTTCAGGTAGTAAACAGTGCATGAAATTGTGAAAGTGTCAGTGAACAACTTGCAAATATTCTCTTTTGTCAGATGTCCATTCCTAAGGGGTATTCCATGTGTTAATAGAAGCCTTGAGATTGAAGCCTTGTATTCCAGATTTCCACCTGGTTTTAATGTCTGTGTCAGGTAATGTTGTTAGGAAAGTATGATCAAGGGATGCTGTTGGAGAACTCAGAGTTCAGTTGTGTATTTGATTAAGTTTATTTTCTTAAATATTTTTTTTGAAGGGCCATAATCATTTTGAATGCTCGTTTCAAATGTTTCAAATGACAATTCAAGACAAAAATTTCTTTTTTGCTTTGAAAATGTGCTGATGAATTTCACTTTAAGCAAAAAAGTAAATTAAATAAAGTGAAATTAAGATTTCAAACCCTTATGATTTACCTTCCCAATTGAACATTTATATCTCAGAGTGGTATTGAACTTAGTATGAAAGTTGTTTAAACAAATGATCACAGATTCTAATTGCTATTATTGGTTTGTATTTAGCATGGTAGATATAATTATATAAGTCATCTGTACAGAATAAAGAAGTTGGGTTTCCATAAAACTAACTTCATTTCCTAAACTTCCAGATGGCCAATCAAGGAAGATAAACTGCAGTCATGAAAATATCAGTGTTCTCAACTCAAGTAGCAAATTTAACGTCAGAATAATGACCCCGAAATGTCATTGGATATGTAACATTAGATATGTAAAAACTGTACTATGTTCAGCTCTGAAATATGTGCAACACTGTATACGACAACTATCGTACCAATCAATGTTTCATATGTTCCACTGTTTACTTGGATGAGAAGAGAGAATAACAGGAGCATTATCCAAGAAGTAAATTACTACTCGAAAACTCATCCATGAAGAATTATTCCCCCTCTCACTTCACTTGGAGTCATGGTCACAGGCCCCAATATGGTAGCGCCATCATGCTCCAGACTTTTGAGTTGTGTTCAAACTTGTGTCATTTAGTCATGCCAGTAGATCATGCAGTTACATGAAAAGCTTCGTAATCTTGAGGACGAGTACGTAAGTACTCATGAGTAGTTCAAAGCAAATACTTGAGTACTTTTAGTTGCTACCTTGTTCAGCCCTAGATGGGAACAGATATAGCATTTTCATCTAGTGAGTAAGTGAGTGAGTTTTGTTTTCCACCGCTCTCGGCAATATTCCAGCTATATGGCTGTAAATAATCCAGTCTGGACAAGGCAATCCTATGATCAATAGCATGAGCATCGATCTGCACAAATAGGAACCAATGACATGTGTCAACCAAGTCAGCACGGCTGACCACCTGATGCTGTTAGGCGCTTCCTATGACAACCATAGTAGCCTTTTACGGCAAGCATCGGTTGCTAAAGGCCTATTCTACCCTGGGACCTTCACAGGTCACTGTCATGTAAGGCTCCACAGTTTGCTGTGTGAAGTTGCATCCTTAGGACAAATCAGGAACACATAAATCTTAGTTTGCCCCAATTATCTCATTTTTCTATGTTTGCCAGCACCATGCCTCTCCTTGAGGTAAAGGTCTAAACCCTGCATCACCTTCAACTTTCCAACAACATCTATAAAATGAACACACCGTCATGTAATAGGAATATTGTTCAAAGGAGAATTAAACCCAGATCTCTCACTCACCCTGTGAATGGGAGTTTTTTTTATGAACATGTAATGTGATTAAAAAGTAACTTTGACATTTTGTCTGGAGATGAAAGAATGATGCAAGATTGAATTCCTGAATGTCGTATTTATCAAAGTCAGGCATGTAAGAATGCCACCATTTGATGATTATTACAACTGACCATCATGGCGCCAATGTCCTGGTGTAATAAAACATTAATAGAAATTCCCTGAAAATAGATTACTCCAAGAACTCTTTGAACCCAAGGAATGGTAAAAGAGTTCCTAATCCCTGTTCCCTGGAGAAGGCTGACTCCAAGACAGAATTCTGTGTGATCTTCAAAATAAAAAGATTTTTAGGTACATTTTCATAGAATGAAGCTTTTGCACTTATCATTCAGTTTGTTAATTAACGCAAGTGTATTTCATAAGCTGGTTCAGAGAGGATATGGGATTTGTATAATTTGTATGATATTATTTCATAGGTCCAAGATGTTACCTACCAGCTGTAGAATATAAGAACGACTGAACAACATCGTGGACGGTTAAGTAATGCCATACATGGCCCTTATTGGAAAGTAAATGCTCAATGCTAATGAGGGTACTACTCAAGATACTAAGGGGAAATTGTGCTGAACGCTTATGGTGACCACAATTTTTAAGCATGAAAGGAGAAAATTAAAATGAATTTTGTCACTAAATCCAGTGATTGTCATCATGAACTATGATTGTCGTCGTGAACCTGAGTTTGTGCAATGGGGAAATTTGTCAGTTGTACATTGTAGTTAATCTGTAATCTGGAGATCATCTTCATATCTACCAAGCATGTCCGAACACATTTGTTTTTGTGTAAATCATATGGATAACTGTATATCTGGATATCTGGATTTCAGTCATTCATTGTTGAAATGGTAGCGACAATACACACTTCTTGGTTAAAATCACTTCCAAAACAGCATGGCCGTTTACAATTACAATTCACACAGTGTCAGATAGGCCTACACATGTCTCACATCAAAACACGTGGATACTTGCGCTGCGCTTCACATGGTCAGTGGTAGATGATAGCTTCGGGCAGATAAGTGAGTCAATCTTGTGTTGACTTACCTGGTTTGTTTGTAAAATGTCCTGTCCGAAACGAGAAACCAAACATTCATTATAGACAGTCACTCTACAGCATAACTGACTGCTTCTTTTTAAATTAATGAAAATTGACTGGCAGGTGGGGTTTCCGTGTATTTGGGATCAGGGTCTGGGATCTCACTGTTCTGGTCTTGTTCAAAAGTAAAATAATTCTTATCTTTATATCTTTATTCCAAATCTTGCAAATTCTTTGTTCTCTTTGTTCTCAGTATAGTTTGAGTACAGCTGAAGTACACCTGCAGTGCAGTTTCAAGCTGACACTGACATTGTTCTTGTATCCCAGTTGCATAGATTAATGCCCACGATGTTGATCACTGGATTGTCTGGTCAAGATTGAGTTATTTACAAACCACCGTCATACCTGGGATATTACTGAGTGCACCGTTGAACAGCAAACAAACAAATTCTTTCTTGTGCATCAAGGGAGACAACTGGACACCCTCCGGTAACACAACTATGTAGAAACAACAGCGCAGACACTTTGTAACATTGAGTAAAACATCACATTAAAATACTATGACTGAAGTCCTATTTAATAAATACTGACCCTGGACAGTTATGACAAGTGTTCATGTGGACAAAATGTAGTACATAGTATATACTGAAAGATATTTTTCTGACTGTTTTAGCATTTAGACAACTATAGTACTCATCAGCCCGTCATCACCAAAATGTATCAATAAGTACTTATTGTAAGAGACTTTTTGTCTTCTAACAATTAGGCCTTTAAAAGACTTCTTCACCTATCACCTTCATATGGAACTTAAGTAATGTAGCAATTAGTACTTACTGTGAGAGATTTTTTCCTAGTCTTTTAACGGTGAGGCCTTTAAATAACTTGTGGACCCATCATCTTCATGTGAGAAAGAAAATGTAGCAGTTAGAACGTACTGAGAGAAAATTTATGTTGTGTTCTTAACTATCCCAACTTTCAAACTCATCACCTTTATGAGGCCAAAATGTAGCAGTAGTATTTACTGCAAGAGATTTTATGTTGTGTTCTAACACTTAACCCACTGAAGAAAACAGCACCATGTCCACAGTCACTCTGGCGTGTTCTGTGGATCTATTATGCATGGACAGTCTACATTTATTTACTCAAGAGCTTGTTTTATTGCCTGATCTGTATGTAATGGGTGCACATGATGATTAAGGTCTTAAGTAATGGCTTGCAGAAAGACAATAAAAAGGCCTGTCTGTTTACTCAAAGTTTGCACAATGAATGATAAATATGACCATCCTAAAACAAGCAGAATAAACAATGGGGAGAGAACTGTTTTCTCTCTGACATTTTGTTTAGAAATGATTCAAATTTTGTTTAATATGGATTAAGGGTGGACAAGCTTTTGGTATTTTTGTGATCATATTTAGGGCAGACGACATTACAATGTCCAGGAAGATTCAAAGAACACTATGTGTAATATGGATTGTGAATGCATAGAAGTTAGAGTATATTCAAATTTTAAAATAGCTTTATATAAGAGAAGCTTGTCACAGTGATGGACCATTTGTAGGGGACCATTTAGTAGTGTGGTTGCCAATCTGAGCTTCTCACAGTCACAGCCAATAGTGGAGTATTTGACACTACTGCAGCTTCATGTCACAGCTCCTTACTGTGTTGGGTCTTTTCAACCATGCATGGAGTTGAACCTACTGATTGGTATGTTTACAAGTGATGACAGTCATAATAATGAATATATTTTATCAGTTAAAGAGCCCTGTTTGTCAGTTTGAAATCCTGTTTCATGTCAACTACAATTACTTTATTTAATTTGGTGGGTCAATAGAATGCCCATTAAAGAAGTTAATTTGGTGGGTTTTTTTTTTTTTTTTCTTTAATCCTAATCTTGTGCAACAAATGTTAATTGTCAAAATAGCATGTCAAATGGCTAACATTTTCAGTAATGACATCTTCAAACATTAGTTGCTGGGAACGTAACAAAATTGTCATATACTGGAAAGGGACTGACTGGTGTAGAAAAGGCTTCCAAGGGAGACAACTACTCAATCCTTCTGTCGTTTTTTCTCTTACACACATTTCTCATAAGATACCAGACATACCATCGTATTGCATACCAATGGCACCTATTCAGTTCCTTTTTGAAAAATTTTCCACAAGTTCTTTCTCTCAGTTATAAAATATTTACAGTTTTTAGTGCAATCAGAATGTAGGGTTGATGAACAATAGATTCTTGTGGGAACAAATCAATCACTGGAGGACATCTTGTATGGCTTCAGTGGAAGAATACTACTTCTGCATGCTTGCTGTAAGAGGTCACTAAAGAGGATCAGGTGTAGGTTCAGTACTTTAACAACTTGGATTGTTGTTCATGCTATCAACCTTTGGTCTGGCCAATCCATGATTAGAGGCTGCTGGGATCTTGCTGGCATTTTGCTTGGGAACTTCTGATCATTGCCATGCATCTGGTACATATTCATATTGAAGTCTACAGATTATTTCAGGGCGGTGGGGTAGCCTAGTGGTTTAAGTGTTCGCTCGTCACGCCGAAGACCCGGGTTCGATTCCCCACATGGATACAATGTGTGAAGCCCATTGCTGGTGTCCCCCGCCATGATATTGCTGGAATATTGCTAAAAGCGGCGTAAAACTAAAACTCACTCACTCACTACAGATTGACAAATCTGTATATGACAAACTTTATATCTCCAGATACTCACTCATTCACTCATTCACTCCCTCACTTACCCACTTTAAAAACTGTTGATCTTCACTGGAGTTCTTCATTATCCTACTTAATGTTATTCATCACATTTCATGAACAGTTTTAGTTGATAATCATGCTTAGTAATTTCTACTTTCTGCATTCCAGTGCCATCAGCCAGTCGGAGTATTCAGGAGAAGGAGAACACCGATTCCAGCAACCTGCTTGGGGCGGAACTTCGGTCACTTCCACCCCCAGAGCAATATGTTCATCAAGACCGCTCCCCTGGTGCCGAGACCACCATGTCTGCACCGGCAGAAGAACGCAACAGCATCCAAAGAGAGATGGTGTATGTGACCGCCAAAAACCGTCAGGGCAGTCACACGGGTCACCATGGTCGCAGACAGGTACCAAGGCGCCACACTGTGACGGCATCGAAGAATGACCCACATGCCATAGGATACCGGTCAGAGGGGGAGGAGGTAGGTGGAACATGTGACTAAACTCTCATTGCCTCATGCTGCCTTTGTCTGCCTACCTGGATGTTGGTGGATCACGTGACTTAACGCACGCTGCCTTTGAACAATTCTTACCCTTTCACATTTTTTATACCAAACCAGGTGGTCATCTAGTTTTGGGTCATTTTCTCCTTAAATTATCTTATAGATGTTTTGGGTGGTTTGAGCCACAAAATTATTTAACTCCTTCAGAGAAAATTTGTTAGCTGAAAAATAAAGTGTTGGCGGAAAATATTCTCTGACTCCAATAGAATCCCAAATCCCAGTCAGTCAAGTATCAAATGATTGTCACAAAAGAATCTGAAGAACATTCGATTCTTTCACATACATGTTATGTATGGTTAACTATAGCAGGTGAAAGAACCAAGTGTTTCTCAACTTCTTTTGTGTGGCATATATTATGGGACAGTCCCAGTTAAGGCAGAATCGGGCCAAATGAGACGAAGAAGTTTGAAAATGCACGGTTGACAAAATGTAAAGGATTGTTTGCTTTGTGTGTGCTAATATTCTTCCTTTCATATGCCCAGAGATGGATCCAGAGAGCAAAGGATGTGGAACATCCCTTTGTGATTTTTTTTTCACCCCACCAAGCAACCTGTGTCTATATGTTTTTTTAAGTGTGTGTTATTTTATATTCTTTCCATAAATTTCAATCTTTTGCATAACATGCATCTGACAACACAAGTGTTCATTCATGAGTGTCTACACATAAGTGTCTCTTGTCTTTGTAAAATTTTTATTTGAAACATTTGAATTTTAACTGACAATATACTTTACACAAACATCTTTGCACATTTGGTGAAACACTGCATGTTTTTCACCAGCTTCAAACTATTGTCTAAATATTCCAGCCTTATTTTCTAGGCGTGTAGTGTCCGCCTGAAGAATTATCAAGGGAGATAACTCTGTACACCTTCACTACACATGAATCACTCATTGAAACAACCATAAAAGTTGTACAAACTTCACTTTCAGAGGACAGTATCTTCAGCTGGGATTAAACATATGGGTTTTCTTTTGGTTGACAAAATGCCTGTTCATCAGTGTCATATTGTCTTGTAATGTTTGTATTTAAAAACATGTATGAAAAATGGTTTCATACTTTTGTCCTATGTGTGTCATTTTTGTCGCTGTCATATATCATCTGCATCATTTAGCATCCTCTGTGAAGAAACGGATGATTGCCCAAACAGGAGCATTCAGTTCAGTATTGAAAATAAACACTGGTGCATGTTTGACGTAAATGGGTTAAAAGATTGCCAGGTAAGTATTTATGAATCACTAACACCAGCTGGCTCAACAGATCATGTTGCACAGGCTGGTGTGGAGTGGTGTAGTTCAGTGTTTTAGTTGTGGCAGCTCTCCAGGACTCAGCCAGGCAACGTGCAGGCAGGTTCACATCTCTGCTCACTGCTGAGATAGCTGCAGGCATAAATATTGTTGTTTCCACACAGTGTTACCTGTAGCACTTGAAAGAACCCTGAGAATAAAATTTCTGAAACAAGGTCTTCCTGGGACAACACAGTGGAGCTTTGAGCATAGAGTCTCTATTAATGGGCATAGAGCCTTCATCATAGTGCTCAGAGCCTTGAGAATAGTGTTGTAATCATCCGAGTGCCTTGTACTTTAGGTTTGAGGAATGGGGTTTCCACAGTCAGGCTGCTGTGAAGAAGAGGTTATTCTTCCTTGGACAACAACATTGACCTTTGAGCATAAATCCATCATCATAAAGCATAAAGCCTTCATCATAGAGCATAAAGCCTTCATCATTGACCAGAATGTCTTGAACCCTATATTTGAGGGATGGTCAGATGTTATGAAGAAAATATCATTGGTCCTGGTACAACACCATTAACCTTTTGAGCATAGAGTCTTCATCTTTGAGCAGAATGTCTTGAACCTCGAGTTTGAGGAATGGTCAAGGTGTTGTTAGGAGGAGATTATTGTTCCTGGGACAACACTGTGGAACTTTGAGCATAGAGTCTTCTTCATAGGTCATAGAGTCTTGATCGTAGAGTTTGATTCCCTTGGTTTCACTGGTCATGGTGTTGGAGAGAAGAGATTGCTCTCAGGATAAGCATCAGAGAACCCTGAACACATAGCCCTTCATCGTAGGGCACATAGTCTCCATAACAGTGTGTTTAAGAACTGGGTTTGACCAGAAGACTAGATGATTGGTCCATGGACATCACCACAGATCTTTTATCTGAAAGCATGGAGTCTTCACCATTGAGCATAGACTGAATTTCATGAATGGTGGTTGACTAATGTGCTGTGAAGAAACATACATTATCTAATGTCACACAGAGCTTGGTATTGAACATGTTTTGGGGAAGAGATATTTGTCCCATTGGCAACGCCTTGAGCAGGAACTCCAGAGTTTAAGGCAAAGTGGGGATAAGCATAGAACCTTTAACATTCTAGAATAATCTGTATAGAGCCTCAGCCATACTGAATAGAGCCTTGACCATATTCAATAGATCTTTGACCATGATTGATGGAGCCTTGATATAGAGCTCCAGGAAATAGATGGTGGGCATCATGGGTAATGTTTTGAGGAAGAGAATGTTTACAAAATGGGAAGTGGTCTTAAGCATAGAGCATTGTATGAGCAACAGGTCTATATTTCATGAGGTTATTTTAAGGACTATGCAAAGGTAAGTAATAATAAGTATTGTTTTAAAAGTATTGACTTTTCTTAATTGCATTCTGTGAGATGATTCATTCTTTCTGATATCAGATTGGGTATCCTCTTCCAATGTCAATTCATTCAATACCTTTTAATCAAGACAAGTGCATATTTATATTATGGTGAAAAGCGTTTTGTGTTACATGCTTTTACTGCATACGTTCAGTCAAGTCAGTGATTCTGTCACCATACAACAACCACACATGTTGATATTCTTTGCAAACACTGGATTCTTTTCTGATCTGGGAAAAATTAACAGAATACCAATTTGCTGATAGCAATGACAGAACATGTTTTTTACAGTGATCAAGTGAAGTTATTTGTCATGGCTATGTCTCTCTGATGTTATTGATCTCTTCAAGTGTGGTAGAAGAGAGTGTGAGTCAGTCCATGTTGTGAAATGTGCGAAACGTCGACTGCCTAGAGCAGTCTCTGTTACCACACCTGGATCTTCTATTGATTAAATATTCCGGTATTGTTCCCAGGATACTTCATCAGCACCTCTGAGCACTGCAGGTTTGATCATTTCACAGGTGTTCTGTGATGTACATGTATATGCCAACATTCTTTATACTGCTTTGTGAGATATGATGTCAGATTGTCAGACGGAAGGTTCTCATGTGACAATTCATTTGAAAGTTCAGAAAATTCTGCTTCTTTTGAGTATTGACACAGTTCATTCTCATCAGCAACATTTTTGTATTTTCAGAAGATCGCATTTGTTCTTTGTAATTTGATACCTGTCTGCCATATTGCCAGAAGCAGAAACCTGTTTGAATAGGTTTTGTTCTTTTTTTGAGTGCACACCTCTATCATCGTGACCCAGTGCTTGTTGAAGTAGCTTTCCTCTGCATTTATCTAAGAAATTTCCATCTATTGTTACAAGTTAATTTGTCTTTATATTCACATCCATATGGTACATAATGTATATAATGTGAATATGCCTTCAATTGTTAGTTTGAATAGGAAATTATGTCTACAAGATTAAGAATGAAGATGCTTATAAATAAATCTAATGGTCCTAATGATAAAAAGGCAATGATTTACTGTGATAAAGTGACATTTATTGGCTCAGATGTTAGGTCAGACATGATTGGATGTTGGGTGTGGTTGCATCTTGCAGGATGTGATCTGCAGACAGTGATGAGTATGCATCACCTGTGTCAATAGTCAGTGTAATTCTGGTTTTAGTAACAAAGTATGCCTTGTTCTTAAATGGAGAAATAATATGAAACAAGATCCTTTTGCGTCTTTGTTTTAATCAACAGGTATTAAATGATATCATTGTAACATTTGGGAGAAATATGAACTTTTGAGTTGTTGATAAATTTATATGAAAAATTATGTGTAAAGGTTTTTATGGTAACAGGTTTGTACTCATTATAGTGATATTTTCTTAAATTAGGGTAAATTTTAATATGATATATTATTAAACAAAGTGTTGAGAAAGGTAATTGTATCTTCTATACATTTAAATTCAAACATAGATGGATGAAAAAGTGTTTGATTATATTTTTATTTTTCAAACGTATTTAATAATTTTGTGTTTGTAGGGCAATACTTCCAGGTTTCATGTATGACCTTGTCATCTGAACAAGTTGTGTAGGTTGTCCTATGTATGGATCAATGTTATAGGTCATGTGTTTTCAGTATCAGCAGTAAGTTCCAAACAGACCCTTGTATTTATCATCATCATCATCATCATCATCATCGTCATCATCATCATCATCATCATCATCATCATCATATATTATAAAGCTTAACCTGGAACTGTTATCCTAAGCTCTCCCAAATCTGTCATATAACATACATACAGAACCTGCACTCACAACTCATAACAATTTCATAACAAAGTTAGATCTGCAGATACAGCTGTTTACCCATAATAATGAATGACTGGAATCAGGCAGGGTTATGAATTACCTTGTTCATTGTTTATAATAACTCTCCACAACTATGCACTAAACAAAGGTGTATAAGTTCCCCGCAGTTTGGATGTAATTTCATCCTTGAAATGTTTACACTAATAATTTACCCAGTGGTTTATTCACATCAAATTTCAGACCTTCATGGTGCTTTAAAAGTTAAAAATATTCAGGCGGACTTAATTGGCTGAAATCCCAGTGTACTGTGTTTGTATTACTGTTAAATATTCATAACGTGTAAAGATTAATTGCATCTCTTGTTGGAATGTGATTCTCATACATATGAATGGCTCTGGATTTTGTGGATTTTGACAGAATGGAAAAGTTGAAAGAGGTACATTTTTAGTACATGTCAGCAATTTTGTTGTATGTGGAGATAACAAGTTTTGATATATTCATAATAACATGGGACTGTTAGTTTGTGTGAGTCATCACAAGACCTGTGATATCTGAGCTGTCACATTTCAGATCTGATTGACATGCATAGACAAAGGTGGCCTAGTTCAGCCTTTGTCATGCCAGAATTCAAAGATTGTAAGTTTGAATCCCATTTTTGTACTTTATAATGATTCTTTGCTTGACATCATCCTACCCATGCTTGTGGTTTTCACATGGTGGTTAAAGTGATCACTCATCAGACTGAAGACCAGGGCTTGATTCCCCACATAGGTACAATATGCAAAGTTTATTTCTGGTGCCCCCTGCAGGGCTATTGCTGGAATTGCGGGATAATTTAGTGGTGAAAGCGTCAGTCAACCATGACGAAGAACTGAGTTCGATGCTGAGACCAGTATCATCTTAGACCAGACACTCATCAAAATGAAACCTCCTCTCTCTCTCTCTCTCTCTCTCTCTCTCTCTCTCTCTCTCTCTCTCTCTCTCTCTCTCTCTCTCTTTCTCTCTCTAACCCTCTCCCTGCCTTTCTCTCTCTCTCTATGTCTCACTCACTTTGGCTTATCAGCAACAAACATGACAATGCTCTCTGAGGAAAACATAATCAAATTCCTATTAGAAAACTAATCAAGATAAAAAATATTTTCTCTTCAGATGAGCACCCCCCTTCCCTGCTTGTCAATTACTGTGGTTCCTTTCACGACCAGACCATGAGAGCCATAAGGAGATTACAAGGTCTGTTGCAAATTAAACAGCAGTATGATTCACCCACTGTCAAAACGAAAATTTAGCTGATCTATTGAAATTCTTCTGGCAATGATCATATTGAATTGACCCCATCGAGACAACAAATGACCCCATCTTTTGTCCCAGCCTAAATCCTGTCCCTCACTGGAAGCTTAAATGAATGCATTCAGGGAATAATGGATCGTCCATCTCCTTGAAGATAGAAAGACTGGCAGACTTTGTATTAATTGGGTTTTCCTAACAACTGGTCAAGGAAACAGCTGACCTCCGTCCATGGTTAGGCATGTGTCGCATGCTAATTAAGGTCATGGTCAAAAGGGATGCAGCATGCCGTGTTTGGTTAAAGACTCCTGAATTAAATCCGAATATTTAATTATTTGACTAAGTTTGTGTCCCTGAGGAAGATGCCATCTTGTTAGTGTGTAGTGAATGTCCTTTGATGGAATAAACAGGAAGTCGATTGATGAAGTCGTAACATGGGATACGCTTGTTGGATGAACATTCTGAATGTTGAATTAAGAGATAATTTGATAATGAGAGTGACTTCGTGCTAATGAGGACTCATCTAAATTTAACAAGGATGTGTTTTTGTTTGGTTGAGGAGAAAAGATTCAAATATATGTGATCACTGTTTAGGATCACAGTTAATCTTTCTACTAAATATTGTCTTCTATTACATTTTTCAAACCAACAGATTGAAATATATGCTATTAAAAAAATCTTAAAGAGCTCCAGATATTTCTTTATGCTGACTTTCAGCAACCCATGCTTGCCATAAAAGGTGACTATGCTTGTCATAAAAGGCAACTAACGGGATCGGGTGGTCAGGCTCACTGACTTGGTTAACACATGTCATCGGTTCCCAGTTGTGCAGATCGATGCTCATGTTGTTGGTCACTGGATTGTCTGGTCCAGACTCAGTTAACTACAGACAACCGCCATATGGCTGGATTATTGCTGAGTGTGGCGTAAAACTAAACTCACTCACTCTTTATGCTGATATGACAAAGATTCTCTAGTCCAAGCCACAATTGTCACCGTTGTCTTCAGGGGAACAGTCACACTGTTGGATGAGATGTATTTGATTCCAGTTTATATGAACCCAGCATATACAGTGACAAATATTTTGTTTGAAAACAAACTGTATTATCACAAGCTCAAAGCACTTTGACCTATTAACATTTAAACAGCAACACCTATCAATGCGTGGAGTTCTGCAAATTGTCTCTTGTTCATTAAATTTTTCATTGTAACTGAAATTTGAGTTATTTTCATTGGATTGTCTGGTCTGATTAAATCTATTTTGGCCCTGTAACATTTTGAAGGTACAAACCATGATGTTGTTCTGACTGTTTGGTTTATTTCCTACACTGATTCTAACATGAAGCGATTTCAGTTTTAAGTTGAGAAATATGCACTCATCTGTTGTTTAGGGTACTGGGTACATGTCTGTATTTTGACTTCGTTTTGGGTACATTCCTGTCTACTTGTTCCAGCTGTGCCACCAATGACCCCTTTAAATTAACTCTAGATCATCCGTAACATCTTCTTTAACTTATTTTGAGTGGTACATGTCATGTTAGGTGAGCCTTATTGTTGACAAAGACTGTATCTATTGCAGTGGTACTCAGCCAGATATAACAGAACCTCTCCTAAATTTGAAAGGTTGTGATTTCAAGAAATATCTACCCAGCCTGATGGCCTGCTGTTTCAAGAATAGCCTGGCTGCTTATCTTGGGAGCAGTTTCAAATTTGACACATTCACACATTAAGTTGTCCATAAAATTGTAAATAAGTATCTTGCTAGCAAACAAGTTTCTTGTTGCATCAGCAAACAGACATATCTTGAATTTAAACATTTGCTGAATGTTTTTAGAATGATGCATAGCGTATCAGACGTCAATTCTTCATCAAGTTTCAGCAGCAACAAATGAACAGCTTAGTTAGTTGCTTGAGATTTGTGTCTGTCGAAATTCAACCCTTGCAGTGTCAGAACAAAAGATAAAAGTGTTTTCCTACTGTCTGAAAACCTCTGCTGTGTTTGCTAGGATACTATGGTAAGATTTACTGTATTTGTATGTTGTTTAATGTAGTTCATTAACACTTCATTTGGAATCAGGGAGATTGTATGTTTTCATGTTGCAGTAGAGGTAGAATAAGGTTTTATGTTGTGTGGACGTTATTGCACTTTGATAGTGATGTGCATGATCGTGCATATGCGTGCACGTTGTGTTAGTGTCTGTATGTGTGTCGAGAGCATTGTGTATGCCTATGAGTGTCTGTGAGTGTTGTTTGTGTATTTTGAGTGTGGTGCTTGTGTGTCTTTGAGTGTTGTGCGTGTGCATGTGTTGTGTGTGCATGTGAGTGTTGTGTCCTACTGTTGAATATGTCTGAAAGTTGTAGCTGAATGTTGTTTATTTAAAGTGTGTCTGTGAGAGTATATCTGTGACTGTTGTGTGTGTCTGAGTGTCATGTGAGTGCATGCCCTTTGATATGTGTGGGTTGTGTGAGTCTCTACATGTGTGTATGTGTGTGCTATGTGCATCATATATGTGTGTCATATGGTAGATGGAAGTGTGTATCGTGTGAATGTGTGGCCAATATATATATATACTCTTTAAAAAAGTAGGGGAACTTATATGTGTCATGTTTTTTGCTTTGTGATGTTTGCATGTTTTGTATTCTGTGTGAGAGTTATTTTGTGAATGTGTGATATGTACATGTTATGTGTGTGTGTAGTTTTTTGATACGTGCATGGTGTGTGTTAAGTGTGTGTTGTGCGAGCTCGAGTTTGTAGTCAATATCATGTGAGTGTGGTATGTGATGTGTGTGTGTTGTGTGCGATGGTGAGTCCTGCATGTGTTTTATGATTATGTGTCATGTGAGTTCTGGTAAATATGTCCTCTGAGGTGATGTTTCAACATTGATACCCAACTGACACAGACTTGCCAGCCAGTCATTGTGTTATTCCCTTCCTCCTGTGCATCAACTACATGTATCTTTTTACAACTGTTTATTATTGATGCGACAGTGCAAAAAATACAGTACAGTATCATAATGTGCAGATCACAATGCAATTTAATTGATTTACAACTGCTTTTATTCATTATTGTATTACAAGCTGTGTTCATGTAAAACATGAATAAGAAAAACTGTTAAGGAACAGGTAATGCAGATTCACTAGTATTTCTTGGCTGGCTTTTAATGTGTGCAGTGCTCCAAGCTATACGTCCAGAGATGCCAAGCCCAATGTGTTGCCGATAGTAGTGTCAAGGATCAAAATAGATAGCTTCACCACAGAATTAGTAGTCAACTAAATGCTTAAATCATTACGGAGTCTGAGAAATACACTGAACTACAAAAGAAACGTCGTACATGTATGTATTGCAAACTGCTTTATTTATGTGGAAACATATTTCTTATTTAAAGTTGAAATTGAAGGAACTGTTTTGTCCTGTTGATTAACAAGTACTCCAGAAACAAGTCTGACAACACATGGTGCCACATGATGAGGTCATGTCCTTGACATTCAGGGTTGAAGTCAGTAGCGTGTGTGGCCACCATTTGCGTTGATAACTGCCATGCAATGCCTATACATGGAGTGTATCAAGTGGTTGATGAAGGCCATGGGGATAGCATTCCACACTCTAAAAAAACCTGCCGTGAGTTCTGCAGCAGTTGTTGGCCTTGGTCGAAGGTCATTCATCCTTCTCTGAATTTCATCCCATAGGTGCTCATTTGGGTTCAGATCTGGACTTAGAGCAGGCCAGGGCAATGTGTGGATGTTGTGCTGTTGGAAGAAGTCCCTCGTTATCCAGGCTGTGTGAGCACGTGCATTATCCTGTTGAAACACATGGTTTGGATGACGGGCGAAATGTGGCACAACGTGGGGTCTTAACACTTGATCGATGTAACGGACAGCAGTCACTCCATTTCCGCGACATGGACCAATATTCTGGAAGACCTGGGGTCCAAGTTTGTGGTTCAGTCCAATGCCACCCCAAACCATGATGCTTGGTCCTCCCCACGAGTCCCTCCCCATAAGACATGCATCAATGTACCGTTCACCCCTCCTTCTCCAAACTCTAGCTCTGCCATCTGCCACGGATATGCAGTAACGACTCTCGTCTGAAAAGATGACAGTCCTCCACTGCTGATAGCGCCAGTTCCGATGTTGTTGGGCCCACAGACGACGTTCCCGACGATGTCGAACTGTCAGGACAGGACCCTGAGCAGGACGTCGACAGGCCAGGTTGAAAGTTCTCAGCCGACGACGAACTGTTGCTGCAGAAATGGGTCTGTTGTGGGTTCCAACAGTCGCTCGAGCCGATTCTGTCGCTGTGCGGAAGCGGTCCTGCAAGTGCTCCCGATGAAGATAACATGCTGTTGTTACCCTGGGAACTGCGCTGACGATCGTTAGTGCTGTTGGTTGCATGGTACCGCTCCCGCAGTCTCTCGACTGTCCGAACACTACAGTTGAAGTCGTTGGCAATGACACGTGGACGTTGACCAGCGTGAAGACGTCCAATGGCTTGTTCCCTCTGATTTCGAGTCAAACGTGGCATGTTGACAGTGATCAGGAATCGAATGACAGGATGATGGTTTGGGGTCCTTTTTATACCCACTAGACCAGGGATTTGCACGTGCATCGTGCTTTTCAGAAAGTTGCGTTCGAGAGCATTACCATGTTCACGGAAAGGGTATGAGTTTGAATCCTACTCAGAAATCTCATTTCTTTAAAATGATGTGTTATGAATGGTCAATGCCATATTTGTAATGTTACAATAGCATAAACTGTGAGTCAACCTTTCAAATTCCACATCAGGTGTGAGTAACATGACTTTGAAAAGTGCGACCTTTCTTTTGTAGTTCAGTATATAATATGACATTAATCAAGAGTGAAGCTTTAATGTCACATACTAGTACCTCCAGCAGCAGATTTCCAAATGATCAGCATTACATTTCCTCTTGTCTTTACTTAGTTGACGAAGGTATATGTTTTTGTCTATATACAAAGTTTAATAAATTTTCTTCAAATTTTGTAGAATTTCTACTGCAATTGTTTTGGCATAGTTTCAGGCTTAAATTTGTAGTGACGATAAAATTGTAGAGGCTGGCATCTCCAAAGCCAACAATATGTAATCTTGGAGAAATAATCAAGGGCTGTGATTCAACGTATGTTATATTTGGGATTTAGTAACACCTTCTCAGCAAAGTACAGATTCTAGTAATTTTCTTGGGGTGAGTCCCATCCAGGATTTAAACCCAGAGTGAGCCACCTAACCTGCCCAGCCACTACCACGTCGACAAAATTGGAAGTCAGACAAATGGTAGACTAGACCACAAACTTTGAATATTTTGTCATTTTCAGACTTGCAGAGTTATTTCCCTTGGGCATCATTTTGGCCTTCCCTTCATCATCTGGCTGACATTCCATGATATAAGTGATATTCTGCACACTGTGGTGTTAAACCAAATCCTCGCTCTGTATAATAATTGCATGGCATGTGTTCAGCTTATGAGATACAAGTACCATTAAGACTGTATTTACAGCTTCAGGAAAGGGCATTTTAATTGGACGTGTCGAATATTTTTGTTTGATGACAGTAATCGTGATTGACGTTTATGTCTCCAGGCCATTTAATTTTGAGACATTGGTTGAATTAAGATGGATTTTGTTTGGCGGCCATTTTCTCTTTCATTGCCCATCTGGGGCTCGTTGACACAGAGCTGGAATTTGACCATTGCCATGGCGATGATAATACGGTTTGATATTTCCCATGATGACAGGCGAAGATTATGTAGTTGCTGTTACGAGGAAATTACCCTATGTTATAGTTCTTGAAAATCATACAAATGGGTTGCCATGGATATAAGTGACTCAATTGAGACTGATATCTGTATCTTGTAAATCTGAGTTTTATGAGTCAGTGTTCAACATGGTACTCACAAAATGTGCATACTGCTACAAATATGTAAAGGAATGCTAACATGACTGACACTTTGTTTCGTAGTAATGCTTTGTCTGTTATAAAAACATCATAAAGTGATATGACGGGTACTGAAGTGAATTTGTTTATTAAATGCATTAAATATTTTCAGGATGAAGCAGGAATATTTTATTTAAAATTTAAAAGAAGTAATTCCATATTGTGATTTAAATATAATTTAAAAAGGTTTACTAGCCGTCCTTGATAATCTGTCAGGAGGGAAGTTGTCAATGACAGGGATGTTTTCAGGTAAATTCATGAGTTTTGTTGTAAACGTTCATCCTGGATTATGGATTTACCCTGTTGTGTCACTGAGACAAAAGGACATGGAAATATAATTTTTACTAAGTCGTAGCATGGAGGGAGAGATGTTTTAAGGTAACATGTTACCTTTTGTTTGTCCACTGCTAGAGATGGAAAAGCAAATGCATTTCAACCAAAATAGTCATTAACACAGACCTGTATGTTGATTTTGTTTTTATGATCAGTTTACTTACTATCTGTCTCATGAAAATGTTAACTTCTCTCCCCTCCCTTCTAACCGCCAAAATGATGGTAGGTCCAAAGAATCTCATACTGAAGATCTGTCACTCCTCAAATGGGACAATGATGGAATTGGTGGATCTAATGTCTAATTTCTGGAATGTTTGCAGTAGAGATTCCAATCAGAGGTTTCAGTTTCAAGGCATGTGCAGAGTTCTGTGCCATTAATCCAGCAAGAGAATGGCCATTCCACTTCTCACAACAGAATCACCCTCTGATCTCATAATCCAATCAGAACCAAGTCAGTCCAAAGCATGCATAAAATTTTCGAGGTTTGTGAATTCTATGACCATGTGGAGGGATTAAATGACCAGTTGGACAATCCAGGACGAGTTATCTGGTCACTTCAACAATAGCTGCACCTTGAAGATGTCAGTTGCGGATGGATGTGACCAGACTGGACCCTGAGCCCTGAAGGATGAACCTGTATGTCACTGTTTGACGAACATGGCCTATGAATGGTGAGGTGTGATGTAGAATTGTAATCCCAGTGAAGATGTTGACTTAGGGAAAGTCACGGACACTGTACACGGAGACTCCCTGACAAAAGCTGGAATGATGTAATGTGATTAGGATGTTGTGCTCCACGCGTGACCTTGAGGGCTTACTTTGAGAGTGCTCCTAGAAATTGTTTTCTGAGTAGCAAAGGGTTGTAGAATTCCATTACATCAATGACTTTGTATTTTTTAATTTCACATTGAGCATGATTCTGGTTTCATTACATTGTTCAGTCATGTGTACCTGTCATCCGTCAGCTATTTGTCATCTAAATCTGAATTCTCTCCCTTTGGATATGCAGCAAACATGTGATGCTGGTTTGAATCCCAAATTTGCCTTGATTATATTTCTACATTGTTAGACCTGTGAAGCTTCTGTCTTAACACAGCAAACTAGGCTAATGTTAAGTTTCTGAATATATATAATTCTAACTGAAAGATATCATTCTCTTTAAATTGATAAGGAACCCCAGTAGGGTGGGAGATCAGCTTGATATGGGTTCAGCATTGCAGAAAGGGCTGGGTGGAAGAGAAATCTAGACTCATTCTTATTCTCTGAATATATATCATTTTTAGAGTAAAATATATTTCATATAAATTGAAAAGGAGCCCCAGTAAGATTGGTACCTGAGGAAGTCTTGACCTGCTTCGTTTAGGCTGAAGGGGTCATTGTCGGCACAGGTACTACAAGATATTAAGTACGTTCCGTTCTAGTTCCGGTTCAGCTGTTTATAAGTCATATATTATGCAAAGCAGAATATTTTTGCTGTGTATGCTTGTTTCTATCTTACTATGCTCGTAAAACACAATAAAACAAATCTAATACAACAGTATGACATTTCTAACCAAGAAAACAGCAAAAAACTGAATGGATTCACCCTGAGGTAGATTTCTGTATTTTGAGTTTGTTTAGAGTACCTGGGGTACATTTCTGTAGTACCTGTGCTGACAATGACCCTATTAGCATCATTAAGACTTTACAGCAAGGAGGTTTGGCTGTAGGGAAAACAATCTGAATCAAGCAAACCAGTCCAGTATTTTTAATGATTTAAACAAGAGGTTTAGCTGTTCTCTGCTATTCCTCCACCGTGACATTTGAGAATTTGAATTTTTTTCCAGTAGGGTGAGAAATCCATGTCTGAAGCTGTCCACATGTACTCAGCACTTGATGACCCAGACTACCTGCGCCCTGTTGCTTGCACTTGGCTTGGGGGAAGGGGGAAATGGAGCTTGGTGCAGAGAGCAAAGGAGGGAGACAGAGATAGGGAAGGGAGTTACTGTCAAGTGTTGATGTGATTGGTAGAAACCTTTAACCTATCATTGGTGCTTATCAGAAAAGCTGAGTGTGAAGAACATGTTCTACTGTTGTTAACTTATTTTTTGACATTAGTGTCAATTCCTTACCCTGCTATTGGTGTAAAGTTGGGAGGTTCCATAAATTATATATTTTTTTTTTTACTTAGCACTGGATGGTTTCAATGTATATTTGTGCAAAATTCATACTAATTATGTAGCACCAGATGTTACTGATCCCAAGGTCATATTATTTCTGGACCAACACCAACACCCATGAATATATATATAACATAACAAACACAAATGTTTCCTTCTAAAGTGAAAGGGACCGACTGATTGACTGAATTTTACACTTTTTTACCAATATTTCAGCAACATCATGCCGGGGACACCAGAAATGGGCATCACACATTGTACCCATGTGGGGATTCGAACCCGGGTCATCAGTGTGAAGAGCCAATGCTTTAACCAATAGGCTATCCCAGCACCCCAAACTGAAAAGGAGCCCCATGGAGATAGCGAGGTAGTTTTTGCAGTTGATAACAACAGACCCCCAAACCTAAAGAAATATGGACTTGCTTCACTTAGATCTGTGGCATTTCAGAAAGAGTGGAGAAAATAAAGCAGTTCTAATGCTGTTAGAAAGACTACTATATTTTGGAGACACAGAACTATAGAATAGCTGTTAAACTATAAGAATTTAAGGCCTTTCATTGTATTTTTGCACTTAATTACTGAATTTCTTTGTAAACAGAAATATCTGCTTTAGATTTTGATAACAGTCATTATGAAGTGAGACAAAAGTACAGAATCTTAATTTTACAGTCTGTTAGAAAGTTTCCAGTGTTTAAATTGTCCACATCATATCTCAAAGCCAACTGTTATGGTTTTGTAAATAAAACATCTGTTGTTTGAGTCTTGCTGTAAAATATTATTTTTACGAGGTGCAAACACACGAAGATAATAATCACTTTTTCATATATTGTCATTCTCTGAGGAATATTTGAGATGTATTTGCATACACTAAAATATTCGTAGAAACTGTGTATTAATACACTCCCTGAGTAAACTGGCTAGTTTGTGATACAGTGCCAAATTATTTGCTACGGTGTTTATTCACAGCAGCTGTCCCACATCAAGAAACCCTAGTCTAAACTTTATGAGAATGTTATGTAATATTTTGTTAATCAAGCGGTCAGTGAAAAACATTTACAGAGCTTATAAAATCCTGTGATTGGACTTCATTTGAATTTGTCAGATTGAAGTAACTGTTTTACCATATTGGCTTGTTGTAAATTGAACTTGCACAAGTCTCTTAGGTAATAATTCATAGTTTCAATTAAATTTTCTGCTAAAAAAAAGCTAAATAAAATTAATCGTTAAAGATAAAAGCACTATACATCCATGGTCTTAGTATTCAGTAGAGCCTTGAAACAACGCTAACTGTAAGTGTATGAGTTATAAAATATCACTTTTAGCAATATTCTCAAAATATCATCACAGAGGACACCAGAAATGGGATTCATTCATTGTACATATGTGGGGAATCAAAGCTAGATATTTGGTATCATGATTTGACCGCAATGCTATCCACTGCGTTAGGTAGAGCAGTAAAGAATCATGATTAATTTTCAAAGAATAATAGTAATATTTGATAAAATGTTTAGAAATATATCCCTGAAAAAAAGATTTTATAAGTGTTTGCTTATTCTCCATGGCTTCACACGACCTTGCCATCTGCAGCATTGAAATTCAGAACTATGTCCCTTGGCTGAATCAGGATCCAAAGAGTTTGGGTTCAAGTCCCAGATCATTCTGACTGTTGTTCTCATTTTCTTTTTCTTTTCTTTTTTTTTTTTTTTTCAGTATGTGTCAGGTTTTAATAAGACATGTCTGAACCGACTTGATTGGGCTTGCCTGTCACTTCAGTTAAAGGGCAAGAGAGGGGAATGTTCTTTTTCAAAACACTGTTAAATCTTGTCTGTTTCCCAGAGAAATTATACAGGAGTCCTACCTAGTCTAGGAAATTTTGGCAAGACTGGATTGCTTCAGCTCTTTGAATTTAGAAATGTTTTTAGCTCAGTTTGTTTTGTAGTACATTTTTATATATTTTTGTATATTTTTATTTTTTTTAATGTTATAACTTTGCGTTCATGGATTACATATCTGTTTATGTTATGACTCATTACATCAGCAGTGGCACCTCGCTCAGGCACGCATGCTAGCATTCAACTCACTCACTCACTCACTCACTCACTCACTCACTCACTCACTCACTCACTCAGATCCATGTTAGGACTGGTATTCATCACCCAATGTTTCTAACCTGCAACTGACAACAGTGTGTGATGATACTTGTTGATTTACCTGATGCATTGTAGCAAGACTGCACAATCATCTAGACTTGATTATTTACAGACTGCTGGATGAAAGCTGAAATATTGCTGGGTGTAGCTATAAACAGCAAACAAAACCCACCCACTATCTCTGATTACAAATCAGGTGTACAAACACACCTGTGTTCTTCCTTTTGTCAGATACAATTATCTTGAGATCAAAGGCAGCCAGGCAGATGGGGCAAGGTATCCACTGAACGTGATATTGATGTTCAGTGATTGGATTCTTGTTATTGTGATTGATTTAGCAACATGCAGAACTTAACAGCCTGAAAAGTATTTATTATTTTTACATGAATTATTAATGTTAATCAATCATAAACCTATCCCAGTGTCCTCTTAGTGAAAGAAACAGTTGCAGTAAATATGACAGTTTTTATGTTTGTTGTTTTCCTGATCTTCCTGTACAATTTCCTCTCCATTTATTTCATGAGAAAATTGTTGAAAGATTCCATTTTCCACTTATGACCTTACAGAACTTTATTTCAGGTGTCATGTCCATCTTTGTCCACACATGCACTCCACAAGCAGTTTCTCCCACTGCTGTTTTGTGAGTGAGTTAATACTTAACATCACATCAGCAATCTGCTGTTTTGGAAGTCTGACAACAAAACAAACATAACTCCCCTTAACAAAAGATTTGTAATTTATACATTATAAAAATATGCCACATTTCTATAGCGCCCTATGGGAACTACTTCTAGATCACTCAAAGGCACTTCACAAGGTAAGCTCATCATTGAACATAGGTATTGTCAAAGAAATGTGTTTTGAGACCTTTTCTGAAGGTTTTGATTGATGGAGCCTCTTTCAGACTTGATGGAAGCTTGTTCCAAAGTGTTGATGCTGCCTTGACGAAGCTCTTGTTCCCATACATTTCAGTCCTTGATTTTGGTACATTGAGTTATGACGCTGATTCAGACCGGAGAGACCGTGCTAGTTTATAAAGGAGTACAAGTTCCTGAGAATATGATGGTGCTGTTTGTTGTATTGCCTTGAATGTGTATATCAGAATCTTTTATTGGCACCTGAGATGCACTTGCAACCAGTGCAGGGATTTTCAAGGTTCGTGTTATGTGATCCTGTTTTCTAATGTGAGTTATCAATCGAGCCGTGCTGTATTGGACTCTTTGTGGTTGACTCAGCAGAGATTGTGGGACTCCTTAGAGAAGGGCCCTAGGATAATCCAGTCTGGATGTGACTAATGAGTAAACCAGTCCACTTGAATTGTATTTTTTGTGGGTTGGGGAAAACCTGAATTATTTTCCAAAACACCCAGACCTTACTTAGTGCAAAATCTCTTTAATGCATCATGATTACGAATCATTTGCCAAATAACTAAGATTCTTCGCTGAGAGATTATGGGTGCCAAAAGTCCTTTATATGACAGGGAAGTACACTTTTTGCATCATGGCACACTGAAATGACGTCACTGTGCCATTGTTGTCTGCCTTTTTAACATTTGTAATGAAACAAGATGTCACAGACATGTCAAAAGGACAGCACCTCACTAAACCCTAAATTAGGATTGTTACGTTTCACTGACAACATGTTGTTGTTGTTTTTTTCAATTTGTTTTGTGCCTTAATCATTAGTAAGTATTAAATTTGCCATCCTAAATTGAGGTAGAGCAAACTGTGTTTCTTAAATATAAATATATTAGGGCTGGTGGGGTAGCCTAGGGGTTAAAGCAGTCGCTCATTACATTGAAGACCCAGGTTTGATTCCTCACATTGGTACAATTTGTTGAACCCATTTCTGGTGTCCCCTGCCATGATATTGCTGGAATATTGCTAAAAGCAGCGTAGAACCAACTGACTCATTCACTCTTAAATATATGACCTGTATGTTTAAGTCGATTAATGTCTGGTAATGTTAGACCTGAAAGTAGATCTCTGGATTAACAGAATCAAGTGATTCCTCCATTACTTTGTGCCTAAATCACCTGGTGGTGATGTATTGTATCAGATTACCTGCCCGTTAGGACCACATGCTTGAGCCCCCTGACTTTGTAGTGGTCAGATTTCACCAGTGAGATTAGTCCAGGACTTACATATCTAGCCACTAAGCTCAAGAAGAGATTAGACTTACACAGCTGGAGTGAGAGGACAAATCACATCTCTGTTCTTGCCTTTGGTTGTGGTGATGTCTGGATGTCAAGTTCATCTTGTGGTTCGTCTGTCTCATTACACAGCATTTTATGGATGAATTGCAACAAAGGTTGTATGGTGATTTATGTAATCAGAGATAGTAATGTTTGTTAAGTGTGCTACAGGTGACTGATAATGGTGATCACTGAATGAGTGCGGCTTAACACTCCTTTTAGCAATATTCCAGCAAATGTCACAGTGGAAGACAATAGAAATGGGCTTGACACATTGTACCCATGTTGGGAATCGAACATGGGTCTTCAGCGTGACAAGACAATACTTTAACCATTAGGTTTAACCATTGTGTTTTGGAATTCAGATGTTCCTACCAGGATATGTTTTCCAGAAAAATCAACAAATCTAAAATTAGTTCTTTCAGCATGTTCACTGATTTGTTATTTTTCATGTGTTGGTCCACAGCCTATATTCTCAAAATGTTCATAGCCTAAAAAATCATAACTTTGATTGTAGCCATTGTGTTAAGAATGGGTTTAAGACATTGGTGGTGCTACAAATGTTTCAAGAATAACTATCCAGGTTACTGAGTGCACAGTGCATAATTACCAAATTGTAAAGGGGCAGTTGGGTGGCCTAGTGGTTAAAGCTTTTGCTTGTTGCACCAAAGATGAGGTTTGATTCCCACCATGAATTCCCATTTCTGCTGTCCCCAGTCATGATATTGTTTGAATATTGCTAAACCCACTCTATTATATACAAACTCAAGTGACTCTGTATATTATTTATTTGTGAGAGTACCTTTGAGCCGCTTCAGATTTTGAACGCAGCCATTATACAATGTATACAATAAACACCATTCCCTGGCCCTTTTGTACAACAATTGTCAAACCCTAATATCAGATCACTAAGATAATCATACATAGAATTCAGCATAATGATTAGTGGTAAAGATTAGTATGCTGTATTTACCATCATTAAATCCTCAACTGCACCAATTTTGTTAAGAGGCAGTTGGTCAATTGAAGCTGAAAGAAAATCTAACATCCGTGCAGACAGATCAGGTTTTGTGTCTGATGAATGTCATATTTTTCTGTCTGCTCTTCCTGTGAACAAATACGTAAGATATATATCCGTATTAAGTATTACCGTCATGATAATGGGAGTTCCGCATGCTTCTGTTACAAATACCAAACCCTGTTTACCTGAATTAATCCTCAGTAATGCCATTAGGTCACTGCTGTTATCGGTGCAACGTAACAGAAGCTTTGTGGTAGGTTCCTTTCCATTGAGGACCATTTGTCTAAAGGCGCACTGTTTTATTTCAGTGTTTATAGGGGCAGTGGGGTAGCCTAGTGGTTAAAGTGTTTACTTGTCACATCAAAGATCCAGGTTCAATTCCCTACATGGGTACAGTGCATAAAACTCATTTCTGGTATCTCCTACCATAGTATTGCTAGAATATTGCTAAAAATGGAGTAAATCCATACTCACTAACTCATTTTGGATACATTCCCATGGATACTTACAATTACAGTCATTTTTGTAAGTCTGTGGTATATTTAACTAAAAGCAAAAATAGAAATATTGACGTATGTTATTTTCAAGGCATGTCGTGTGGTTGGGATGAAAGGGATTGTGCCTAATAATTGTTATTGCGAGTTGCAAGGCCATCTTCTAGTCTTCCATATAGACTCTAAACAAATATATCAAATCCAGCCCATGCAAGACTAGAATATGTGGCAAGTCAAGATTTTTACAGTTTGAAAGTGAAGAAAATCTCTAGACTCCTTTTATGAATATTATTCAAAAACTGTTTTGTCTGTAATATGTCTTTATTTTAGAAACAAAATCATTTCTACAGTACATCTGTACTAAAAGTGATGTTAACCTTCAGACTTATTGTCCCGTATATTACTGTAGATCAGCCAATGTCATAGACAAGCTGGCCCCTAACTTGATCTTGAAAGTCAGTATCAAAATGGTATGTTCCATATATAAGCCGACCCCCCAACCTTTGCTCATATTTTTGTCATGATCAGTCATCGGAAACAACTTCATATTGAATTACGCAAGTTAATCCTGTTGTTTACACTATCTCGTAATACTAACATATCTGGCCTTATGTTTGCAATCTACTTTGTTCAGTTGAAGAATGCTCATGTTACCACAATTAAAATGTGTTTCCATCCAATATTTATAACTTTCGTCTGTATTATTCACATCAGTTATTGTCATATTGCGTCTACTCAAAATGGAGTGTTGTTGACAGATAATGGATACACACATATTTTGTTTTGCTAAAAGTCATGTTCATTGTAACCTGATGACAACATGTCAACAAACTGTTTTCGCAGTGAAAACAGTGTGATCACACCAAGCCTAATTATTGTTCCATACAATATTAAAAGCTATCAAGCAATGCACAGAAGTGCTGTCACGTAACCTTAGGTGTGATTGTAAACATTTGACATTTAGAGCAATACAAGTGACACAATGGCAGAATATATTCCTCTTGGTAAAATCAGATACTGTATTTTTCCAATATTAATAATCAGAATTCATTTCATATTATTGGTATGTTTTAACTTAATCACTGGTAGATGGCAGGGAAACGTGGGCACAGCTGTTTGCTATTTCCAGCACCTTAATCAGTGCATATAATACAGAGCCAAGCAAAAACAAATTAGAACTGAAAAGGTAAATAATCTTGTCTAATGATGTTTAACTTCAACCTGTCTTTACTGACAAAGCAGTTTTTTTCTTTTTCATTCACACAATGCAATCCAATATCATTTTCTTACCACCAGAAATAAGTTTGATGAAGGCGTAACCCATAGATTAGCCAAGTCCTGACTACAGACTGCGTTTTGGGGTCTGTCTTTTCTAGTTCTAAACGGTATGTTAGATTTGCATTCATGAGTTTAATTTGGCTTTCCTGTTGCACTATATGAACTATGGGTTATATGTCTACATACATCTGGAAGAAGTTTCATGTTTGATGATGATGATGATGATGATGATGATGATGATGATGATGATTTTGATTTGATGATGATGATATGATTTTTGAAGACCTTTCTTCAGTATTATTTCTTTGTATCAGTCTAGTGTATCTACTTTTGGCATTTCATGATTCACCAAAGTTGATGCTTATTTGATTTCGGAAGAATTATTGTATTCTCATGTAGAGAATTATTTGATTTTTTTTCTTGTCTTTAAGAGTATTTTTATTTCTAGGCAATCTTCTCTTCGTTTCATGTTTGCTGTTGTGAAATCACTTGTGCTTAAATAGTTACTATATATACAGCCCAATGAAACATGATGTGAACTTAGCAACAGACTATTTAGGGACAAAACAATTTCTTGAGTATTGTGTGAAAATAAAAAATGCTATATCAAATTCCTGATGGAAATTCAAAGTTATTTGTGTAAAAAATGTCAAAGCAAATACATAAGCACATACCTTTGGTGTCTCTGTTTCAAAAAGCACTTCTGAATTTCTGTAGTTTAGTAAGTAAATACTGATTGGTACCCATATATACAACCTACGCTTAAAACAAGGATATAATGTTTTTGTGAAACTGTTAAAACATGTATGAGAAAAGGTGCTGATACAGATTCAAGTACCCTTCAGAATCCTGACTAACAGAATTAGGTAGTCTTGCTCAACTTGTCAACTTAGTTAACATGTCATCATATACCATTTGCATAGATTATGTTCATGATGTTAATCACTGGATTGTCTGATCCAGACTCAACTGCTGAGTATGATGTTAAACAACAAACAGCGCACTGCACTGCCAGGCGAGGCCACACCACAACAGAACATCTAGGTTAGAACAGGTCTTCAGTAACCCATGCTTGTCATGAGAG
Source organism: Haliotis asinina (assembly GCF_037392515.1). Lineage (NCBI taxonomy): Eukaryota > Metazoa > Mollusca > Gastropoda > Lepetellida > Haliotidae > Haliotis > Haliotis asinina. The sequence goes on from NC_090290.1 coordinate 22,048,418, forward strand.
GCGACAAATAGGATCAAGTGGTCATGTTCACTAGCTTGGTTGACGTGTGACATTGTTTCTCAAATACAAAGATTGATGCTCATGTTTTTGGACACTGGATTGTCTAGACTAGCCACCTGATAGCAGGAATAATTAAGATATAGCTTATTAATATAAAGCAGAAAAAAAGTTCTAAATTCTTGCATTTATTAAACAGTTGTTTTTCCAAAACTGGATAATGAATTTCACAAACCCTATAACATCACTTTTATGCTGCCCAGGTTAGAGTCAGCATGAAAGTGTTTATTTAATGGGTCATCAGTTAGTCTGCCAACATCAAAGGTGTTGATAACAATTGACACGTGTGATCACAGTAGATTCATATGTCATTAGCGATGATGGATTGGCTCTTAATTTGATTTTAATGAGGCAGCAAGTGTCAGTTACACAGTTAAACTGACATGAAATCAGAGTCAACTTACTGAAAATGTTATAGTCAAGTTTGTTCAGAGACACAACACTGATAATTGATGCAAATATCACTAGATGTGTCTATCCTGACAACTTGGAAAATGTAAGTGTCCAGATTAGGAGGGTTCCACTGTATACAAAATACAAGTTTGCAACATAGACAACTAGTTCTTAGACAACAGTTTATGATATTACTATTTTCTTGAACAGGAATACTATCTGGTACCAACATACACAACCAGATCTTTTTACACCTTTGGACAATGAAGTATCCCTGGAAAAAGAGACAAAAGATGAATTGGGTCTCATTAAAATAGGAAAATGAATGATTCACACTATGACAGTTTTGACAAGAACATCTTGACACTTTGGGTAAAGGTCAACCGATCACTCAAGTGGACATTGGCCAGACCAAAACACTGTCTACTTCACAGTACTGGACGATGGTCAGGGAGTTTGGACATGATGAAGGGAGGTTGGAGAGAAGTATATTTTTTCCTAATATTTTTGTTTTCTTATAAATTAGTTTGTTCTCCTGTCAACAAAGACAAAGCTAAATGTAAGTAGTCATCTTGAAGTAAATTCTGAAAAACGTGAGAAACATGTTTTTAACTTTCACCGCCTTAGGTAGGAAATCTATCAATGAGTGAAGTATGTGTGGACGTCAACAACTTGCACCCAGCCAGCCTGGACTGTTGTTCAGCATTAACCAGTACGAGGAAAAGGCACTTGTCACACCTGTGAGGGGAAACACTTTTGGAGGTAAAGCAAACTTTGTATGGGGGAAGAGAATTTTCAGTCAAGAGGATTGTCATGGAAAGATTTACTGCTACCAAGATTGTCATGGATTGCACAGTGCGGGATACTTGTTTCTGAATGACAAGACGGACATGGAAGGAAATGGTAGTTTTACATGCCGGGTCAGCAAAATGTCAATTATTTTGGTGAATTTATTTTGGGACAAAAATATTTTTGCAATTATAAGTATGTTGGTATTGATTGATGATTCTAGGGCTTTGCTTGCTTGCTCTTTTTTCAGTCGTATAGTATATCATAACACTGAAACTCATAGTTATAGGTAATAATTGCCTTCGAGGGCAAACATATCAGGGTTCATATTTTTCATACGATGCCCAAGGGCAAAATAATACTTTGTCATGGTAACGTGACATCATGAACAATGCCTTGGTGTCTCGGTTCTTCTGTGACGTTGTGTTCTACATGCAATAATGGCAGGTAGCCAGCCATGTTTGAAAGTAGATTTGGTTTATTTTCCTCAATTTAACGACTTCGGTGAAAAACAGAATATTTAATATTTGTTCCCATGACATGCTATGTTTACGGCACATGTGCTTAAATGTTGGTATATTCCTGGCTCTCACTTCAGAAATATCAACATTTAGGCACTTGTATTATAAATATAGTATGACATTGGCAGTCATATGATATACTCAATATAATTGTAAGGAAACTGGTTGCCTTTTTAAATAGGTTACGTTCAGCAAAACTAGTGATGAATATAGATGATTTTACAAAGAGCTTTAAGTGTGTTAATGAGAAGATAGTTGAGCAAAACAAAAATAGAGCATGATAATATTGATTCTTTATTGTTACATGTTATAATAGCGTAAGTTTGATGTTGGAGCACACTGACGTACACAGAGGTCATTTTAGCAGAATCAGCATGAGTCAAACCACATGTTGAGTGAAATTTATTGATATACTACTCACCTTTGACTGCATCCAAATACTCCATAAAGTTTACTACATAGCTTATAGATGTATATTGAGTTAAACCACAGCTGTTACATAGTTTTGACATGGGAATGTTAAGACCTCCAAAATGAGGTATTGGTTGTTCAAGCTCTTCAGATGTCATCAGTAAATATGATTGGAATTTTTAAGAAAAGGTTTTAAGAATTTACTTTATTAGGAATATTTCTTTATGTTACAGGTAACATTTGTAGAGTTACTATAACATGTGGGTAGATTATTGACACTGTTTGTTTGGGTATGGTCTGGAACTACAATGTACATAGGAGGAGTGTTGTCAGGTGATAAATGTCAATCATGAATACCCTCACTTGTGAGGTGTTAACTTTTCTTTTATATCTACGTGTGCACCAAGGCCATAAAAATGTGTAGTGTTAGTTGCGAACAATGCTTGAGATATCAGCAATTCTCCAGTTAGTTACGTTTCTCATTAAGGATGATTAAAAGCCTCTTTTACGAGGTATTGACTTTACCCCACTGAGCGACACTGGAGCGGTCAGTGTAATTAAGGACAATTTCCTCGCCCATGTGACCATGGCGCTGTAGAAGACAGTTGTCAAAGTCAAAGCTTTGAGTCATCAACACCATGACATTGAACCTGATAACAACATCGTAGAATGTGAAGAAATATGACGAATTCGATCATTCCAACACAACAGGCCGTCCATTGGCTGTGTTTATTTTGTTAACTGACTTTAACACAACACAAGCATGTTGACACATGTGATAGAGAGGGACTGTCCATTGTTGAGGAATCTACACTAATTACGCCCTTCAGCCATGTCACTGAATCAATGCATGCCTAACTGTTGTTACGCTTCTCAGTGATTAGATAGGTCCTCGCTTGCCAGTTGCAGTTTGCAAGGCCTCTGACAATTGAAGCTGTGAGATCCGTTAATTAAAAGACAGAGATCACTAACTGTTCTCAGGGACTGCCTCGGTGGGTTGTTTACAAGATGGGCAGTAGGGGATGGATTGCCGATACAGCTGGCCGAGGATAACTGGAGGGGATGATGTGATGGTCTCCCAGCCGAACATGGTCAAGTAGGCTGTTGATACAGCATACACCATGCATATCTTGACTACACAGGTATGTGACCGCATCACAAAGCAAGTTCCAGATTACAGGGATTTGTAAACGAGATTATCCACAACAGCTGATAAGGGACCGTGAAAGGGTGTGTGTTAGCCACTCTGTCAAATACAACCACTAACGAAGGTGATTTCTGGTGGAGAGCTAAACTGTTTCAATTACATGAAAGTTAGTTACATTGTGTGTGGACCAAGTTTGGTTTGTTACAGTGTTACAGAGGATCTGTAACAGAAAAGTAACAGATGACTAACAGGTGTGACTATTTTGACCAGCATTTATGGATCTTGAAATATTTCACGATTATGAAAATATTCCACTGACCATTGGAGGTTAATATTCCCCAGCCTGATTTTGAAGAGATTGTTTGACAAGAGCTGTTGTTGTGACTGACAAGTGTTGAAATGTACGTTCACCAAGGTACGTAAGTTTCACACACCTGTGTGAGGCAGTTTACTAGCGATGATCGGTGCTGTTATCAGTTTCTCCATGAACCAAGAAGATTCTGTGTCCACTCTTCAACACACTATAAACCTGATTGTCTTCTTGGTTTGGTCAGTTTTTGTGTAGTGACCAACCTTGTACTGGAACCATTTCACCATGGAAACCATGTAACATATTACTCTGGAGATGGGCCAGAGATTGTGGATCCATATATGTGTGAAGTGCTATCTTGATATCTCCAAGACAAGATAGTTAATGAATTCCAATCAGTCATGTGGAAGGCTTAAATATTAATGTGGAATGCTAACAATGCTCTTCAGAATTATTAATGTGATAATCCTAAAGACTGAGTCATGTTGTGAAGAATATTTATGAGATATTTATCAAATTAATTCCAATTTATATTTAACACATGCTGTAAAATTTTATGAGAATGCATAATATTTAAAGAAATCCTTTCAGTCTGAAATGTTTATAGTTCTGTAAAAACTTGATGATGCAAAGAAGTAAATGTTAGAAATTTTAAAAATATTGATTTAAACTATTTGTTTACATTATCTAAATGTTGTAACAGTTTTTGAAGGTGAAATAGTTTAAACAAGGTCACATCTAAACGTTAACTGTACTCTGCCAAAGTAAGGATTCCATAATATCAAAAGTGATGTGCTAATTTAAAAAAAGTTGCCAAATGTTTAATATTGAATATTCAAATATAAAACAGCTTTATAACATGCAGGATAACTAATACTCTCTAAATGTTATGATTCAGTCATACATGGATGACAGTTTTAATTTGATAAATTAAAAAATATTTCCAAGTAGAATATGCTGCATCTTCTTTGAAGAAAATGAAATTGAAAGGCAATGTGGTGGTGTTTGTGGACGATACTTGCCTCTGGTAATTATTTAGATGGGGTTGTCACGTCAGACTTATCAAATATTTATGTAATTGCTGTGAGTAGATAAACCTACCACAAACCCAGGCAGTATAACGATAGTTTACACGAATATCAATCAGTTTACAGTTCACTAAGTCTGAGACAGTTTGTTTACTGTTTACTTATAAGCCTGTCCACAACACATTTCAAGCATTTTGTAACTAATGATTAACATGTTTATTTTAAGCTTATGTGAGGAAATTCATTAACCACAAGTGAGATATAAAATCTTGTTGTTTGTTTCTGTTATAATGTCAGTATTTGGACAAATTGACTAAGAATACAGAACATATTCAATTTGTCTGCCTATGGTTTATTTGTCTATTGTGTAAGATGTGAGATTGCTGAAAAAAATATATAATGTTTGATCTTCATGGTTTAGATAATTGTATATTTTATCAGTGTGTCAACAACATATTTGTTTTGTTTGTTTTTTGTAATTTGATAAAACTAGTTGTTAGGTTATCAGTGTTGAGTTTCATCAGCTTCAGGATAAAAATCATAATTTGATTTATTCTTTGTTCTAACATAGGAATCACTTTGAACTATTGTTCTTGTAAACATCAACTGGGTCTTGTGTTTTGTAGTCTGTTTTTTCAACCATTTCATGTCAACATTTATTTGAGAAACCTTGGTAACTATTGATCATATTGATCAGTTGCCGTGGTGATGCTCTGTGTTCTGTTGAAACAGGAAGTCACCAGTAACTCTTGACATAAATGATTATGACCATTTGGTCACAAAACTGTGACAGTTGCATCATGACCTTTTGACCCCTGAAAGTTCCTACTTTAAACTGTGCAAGAGGCAATTAATGTCAATTTCATACCTAGTAATACTATATAATCAGTTAATGGCTGTCAGAGGTAATACCATATCACTGCTGATTGGAATTACAGGATGACTTTGCTGGGCAATTGGTGATCCGAGCAAGTTTGAAAATACACAGGGAAATGTTTGTACTTAAGGTTACTTTATGGACCCATTGTTAGCCTTCAGTTGTGGACCCATGAAGATCCGGCTTTGAATTAATCTTAAGCAACCCATGCTTGTTGTAAGAGGTGAATAATTTTGTTGGGTGATCAGACTCGCTGACTTGGTTGGTCATTGTATCCCAGTCGTTGTATCCCAGCTCATGTTGTTGATCACTGGATTGTCTTTTCCAGACAAAATTATTTATCAATTCCATATATGGATACAATCTAATGAAGTCCATTAAAATGCAAACTTGCAACCCCTATATTTCATCACAGTTTGTAACAAGTGTCAAGAGACCCATGTTTGCATTTTGATAAGAAATGATTTGTTTTAGTGTATTATCAATATAATTTTCTCATACACATTCAATACACATTCAGAGCTTGCTATAATCAAACCAATTATCTCTGTTAAAGATTATGTAAAAGTATTTCATAAAAGAATTGATCAACTCGCTGACCCATATATGATGGGTCCATTTTACCCCAAAACATGATTGTCTGAAAAGCATAGTTTAAATGTTAGAAAGTGTATCAGTCCTGCAAATAATTATTAAGGCTGTACAGTGCTAGTTTGCATACCTGGGCTTAGGTTTTCATACCTCTCTTAGCGCAAGGATAGTCATAAGTTAATGTTAAGGTTTGACTATCTTAGTGCTAAGAGAGCTTCGAAAATCTATCCATGGTGAATACTATTCACATCCCAGTCTCTGCTGGTTCATTTCCTAAGGTTAGCTAGTTGATTGGTTAAGGCATTCGGCCATCACTTTTATTGACCTGGGCTCCTTCATGAAGCAACATTTACCAAGGTCAACCATAACTCCCATTCTTTAACATTGCACTAACTTTATGTTAGTGACTAGACTAACAGCTAGTCTCTGAAATCAACATATTTTACTGGAAAAAATGTCCATAGTGAAAAAAAATAATATAATGAAATGGAGCCCTGAGACTTTCTTCATTTTCCTGAAGCTATGGAAATCTAGACTTGCCACATTTTCTAGACTTGCGTGTGCTTTCTTGGATATATATACATCAGGGTCTGTACGACAGACTAGTTAGTGACTTACAAACAACTTAGTGCCTTGTGAAAGAATATCCAGATTTCCGTTTTTTATTAGGTAGATGTGTAAGGTTCATTTCTGGTGACCCTTGCTGTGATATTTTGTGGAATATTGCTGATAGTGGTATAAAATCTTACTCACTCATGTTTTATGATGGATACAGTATTCTCAGTATGATACCCTCTGGTTTGGACTTTGGTGTATTACAAATGGACTTGTTATTATTATTAATTCTCTGTTTAGGATTAATCTGAAACCAAACCTAACATATGCATCCAGTTTTAATTAAAATCTGCAGAAATCAGAAGAAAATGGTTTCCTGACAGTGGGATGTAGTCAACCCATTTAGTGATTAGCCAAGATACTCATTTCTCATCTTTATCTTCAATGAAAATAACGATTCATGAATGTCTGCACCACATTTTTCACAGTGCATTGTTCTGCGATTTGTAATATGAATAGGACTTGAGTTCTAAGGAACAACTGAACTCTATTTATGAATTACCATGATGAATGTTCAAGCTTCTTCTAACAGCAAAAATAATAAGATGACATGAAAATATAATTGTTTATAAACTGGTAAAATTAATATTTTTAGTTAGCACCAGTCAGACCTGAGCCACTGGACTGAAGTTGAAGTGTACATATTTGATGTTTTTTTTTCTGTTTCTGATCGTCTAGGTGACAGCCGTGGTGTGTGGAAAAAGCTACAAAGAAACGTTTCAGACGGAATCTCACACTGTCAAAACTTATGTGTCCATGGCACATATCACACAAGCATGTCAAGAAAAAACATTTGTCAGAAAACTGATCAACATGGGGACCCTGTGACAAAACTGTTAGTTGACACAAGGTTGGCATGACAACGAGAAGCTGATAAACAATATTGTGACTGTCATACTCAACGGAATTCCTCTTCACACGATTACCATAATTCTTCACAAGTATTACCATAATTGTATATGGCATTGCCATGGTGATGTGTGCTCATTCAGATATTGCATTTTCAATTTCGTTTCGTTGAAACTGTAGATGTGATGGATAGTGTTGTTGATGAAGAAAACATGGCATGCTGATTTTGTGGGCATGGTTGTTGTGGAGTGTAACCCAAAGTGCTTCTGGACAGGTGGAGAGAGTATTCACCATTCTAAGGAGTGTTTTAGCATCCAAGGAAGCGTTTTAGTGTCTCAATCAGAGTTACAGTGTCCTAGTTAGTTTTACTGTGCTTAGTCAATGGTACAGTGTCCCAGGCAGTGTTACTGTGTCCCAGGCAGTGTTACTGTGTCATTAGGGGGAAGCCTTTCACTCGCCAAGGAAGAGTTTCGACATCCTAAGCAGAGTTACAGTGTCCTTGGAAACATTGCAATATCCTTGGAACTGTTTCAAAATCAAAGTGAAATTTTTTAACTGGGTAGTGTTTCAATCTCAGGATAATTTGAGCACAGAAGGAAGCATTTAAGATGTCCCAGAAAGCTTTACATTATCCTAGGGACTGTTTCAAGGCTTTGGTGAGTTTGTCCTAAGGAGCATATGAGTGTCCTAATGAGTGTGTCCCTTGTCCAAAGAAAAATTTCAATGTCCTAGGTGTACTTTAATCTGAAATACTGACCGATGATCAGACATACATGGATATGACAGAACATTGTATACAGACAGAACAGAGCATCATTTCAACTTCAATTTCATGCAAAACTGTATGACTGTATACAGAATTAAGTGTGTGACAGTGTGAAATCTGCTTAATCCAGAGCGTGAGGTCCTGGAGGTATTGCTTTATACTAAGTAAAGTGGATTGTTGCTTTACATATTTTAATGTGGAGTGCTGTATACCATCAAAAGGATGCCTGATATTTACACCTCTTGATACCAGACAGCCACTCTCCCTTGGGTCCCATGTAAAAGGAACAGGGCACTTCCCCTCTACAGAATAGACCGATCTGGATTGTATGTCTGAAATGTATCAAATTCCTAGTCACTGTGTCATTTATTCAGTGAAAAAGTTAATGATTCATACTTGTATAAACAAGTTTTTGGTGACGAGCAGGGTAGCTGACACAATGTGGGATCTCATCATCCCATGAAACCCAGGTTTCTATGTTGAACATTCCACAGCATTCGTGGATCAAGCTGGTAGACGTGGATCAAGCTGGTAGATGTCTTTGAAAGTCAATGTGCAAGTTGGGATCCCTACACAACTTCAAGACAGATGTGGACGTCACTCTTCAATAGCTAGAAACTGGACTGTCTTCAATCAAGCCAATACTTACATATCTAAGTATTCTGGATATTTGTAAACAAAGGATATGTGTGTCAGTACTGACATTCAGAAATGCTGAGTTAACAGCATGCAGCTGTGTGAGTTTTTCGGTTTTGGAGCAAACATACTTATAAAATTAACAACAAAAAATACTCCATGACGGTTTAGGTCAATATTCCATTTATTTCTGTGAAACAGATCCGGTCATACATGGTGCTCTGTCAACACAAAAGTCAAAGTTCAAGAAACGTCTGTTGATTGCGTTGACAGTAATTTTTTGTGGTAGTTGTGCATGACGTTCCTTGGAAGTATTTCGGTGGCGATGTCCCGTGGAAAAAATATGTGGTCCCGGAAATCTTCTTTTTGTGGTCAGCTAAAGCTGATATTGATGTTGGAGTCATGAACGGAAGTATTTATGATAAACGGTACCTTAGAAACAGCACATGATCTTCATAACGTCTCTGTGCCATGCCCTGTTAGGGTCTGCTGAGGTCTGTCAGTGAGTGTGAGGTCATATGCTGATGACGGAACTGTTGACAAGAGACGTGTGAGGATACTAGTCAGACCACGCGATGTCAACTTAAAGTGGTATGTGTGGAGGATTAGCAATGTTTGGCTCAATGATCACAACAAGGGTCCGTTAGAATGCGAGACTCCTTCCTCAGGTGCCTAGGCAGTGCTAAACCCAAAGGGGCTCGCAAACTCCGGCGGACTGACTCGGATTATTACCACCCTTCATCTGAGCCGGCGCCCCAGGCTCCACCACGCCCACAGCCACAGCAACAGCCACCACGGCAGCCTCGACATAAAGTACAACCCCAACCTCGGCCTGATTCAAGGTCACATCCTCACATTCGGAATAAACCAATGAAGGGTATTCTAAAAAATCCCCTTGGCACCAATGGTTACTATGGATATCAGCCAATAAGATTTGAGGTAAAGTCCAGTGTATGAGCTAAGTGATGTGTGGGTAATTTTAGATTTTTCATTGCAATTGTTAAAATCATAATTACATTTACTTTTATTTCAGAATTTTTAATGATCATATTTTGACCTATCCCTTTTTAATTGGAAGAATTTATTGATATAGCCTTCAAATGGATGCAACTTGTTTTTTAACTATTAATTCTTTACCCGTTATGTATGTGATGCAGATAAAATATTCAGCCGGAAATGATCCAGTTATTGATTTTCAGTTCAGAACAGGCTTAGCAAACATATATTATTAATTTCTGTTTACCTACCTTGTCATTTGTAATGCAGAAGTTGTATTTCATGGTCTGATTATCAACATATATAGTGTTTTCATGTGTCAAGGGAGGTAACTCTGTATGTCTCGGTGCCAATGCAGCCTGCTCCAGGGGTAGTCATGGGATGGTGCTGCTTTATACCTGCTCTGCATTCCTTGTTTTATGGATTTTCTTGCTTCTGTATTTCCTTTATTCTGCTTCGTTCTTCTGCATCCTTTGCCAGTTCAGGACAAATACTCAGGGGATGAGCATCCCTTTCTTTTAAATGAACAGTTATCTCTCATTACCCCATATTGATTTTTGTGCCAGGAAATGTTGTTATATTCATAAGTCAAATGGTTGTCAAGTACAGAGTGGGAACAGACACCTGATTTTGAAAGAAATTATCAGGAATGCAATATGGTGTCTTCTGCAATACATCATGGTTGAAAATGGGGGATCTGATGGGGGAGGGGCAGTAAACAAGGGATATGTGCGATATGCATGTCTCTCCATCTCTCCATCTCTCCATCTCTCCATCTCTCCACAAAGTGTTCATAATATCATGACATGTCATAACTGTACTGTTTATCATAGGCCTACGCATGTTGTTGTGCTATGAACATTTTGTTGAATGAAACCCAGGTTCGTCTACATGGTACTTGTCTCCCATGGGAAGTATGGATGGACAAGGTCTTGGGTTCCCCGTTTTTGTCTACAAACGGGAATTCTTCCTATCGATTGTCTGACTCGTGAAGGTCCCGGGGTAGAATAGGCCTTCAGCAACCCATGCTTGCCATAATAGGCGACTATGCTTATTGTAAGAGGTGACTAACGGGAGCAGGTGGTCAGACTTGCTGACTTAGTTGACACATGTCATCAGTTCCCAATGGCACAGATCAATGCTCATGTTATTCATCACTGGATTCTCTGGTCCAGACTCTATTATTTACAGACCACCATCATATAGCTGTAATATTGCTGAGTGCTGCGTAAAACTAAACTCACTCCTATCCATTGTCTATGATGGACTTCTTCTCTGTCATACGTAAGCATCAGACAGTTGGGAGGGTCATCGTGTTCTGTTGTGTGTATTTGGGCAACAATTAATCACTAATTTGTTTGTCCATACTTGATTAAGCAAACCATGTATGAGATGCTGTTTAATATTTTAGTTTGGGTTTGATAACTTGTATCACATTGGATTCCCTCAATCAGATATCAGAAAAAAGACACTAAAGAGTTCACTGGGGAATTTGTCTTATATACCTAGTAGGGAATGTTCCATTTTGTGAACATGTGGCTAGTGCCAATGCCAATGCTGAAGAGAGAAAGAAATTTCATGAAACTTAGCATAGTGATACAATGTCATTTTCTTACCACCAGAGACATAAGTTTAACTATTGTGACCTGCTGGAGATAAGCCAATCCCTTCTACAAACTACTTTTTATGTGGCTGAACCATCCCCCCACCACCTCCCACCCACCTTCTGCACACTGCTTTTTGAGTGGAGCTTCTTTTGCATGTTAATTGTGTCACACTGGTTTATTGTAAAGAACTGTACTGGATATTAATATTAATCTAATTTAAACAATATAAGAAGTGGACCATATGGATCTGAATATTGTCATGGACTTATGAAACATCTGTATGTACACCTGGCTTTAATCAAAGGCTGAATCTCTTCAAACACTGATTTCTTGACAAATGTCTTCAAATTCCAAGTAATTAAACAGTTGATCAGCTCATTCAACTGTGCTAGTCACATCTGAGTGAAAAAATTAACTGAATGTCCTTAAATGGGAGATTAGGTGCGTCGTGTATGTATCAAAGTAGTTCTGCTACATCCCCCGACTATTGACTGCAACTAAGATTTGTAACATTGTTCGCTTGGCGGTAAACAAAGTTGTCGTGAGTTTTGATCAAGTTCGGAGTTTCCAAATAAGACAATATTTACACCTGTAGCACACTTGGCGCATTGACATAAACCGAAACTGAAACAGTAGTCCATATCTGTAGGCCTGGCTCAAGGTCAACACTTCGGTGACTGATGGATACATGTTCTTCTCTCTCTTTTGAGGTCTGACATTTTGGGCTATGGGATTTAATTACATCTTGTTGATCACAGAACACGTGATCCTATGTTAATACTTGCAATCCAGGTAATATGTTCAGAGGAATTATGTACAGGAATACAATCCTGAGATTGAAGTATTGCCAAGAACTTGAAGAATTAATTTTCCTACATGTTAATATTACCTTTGAATTCATTTTTGTCTTAATTTTTTTTCTTTTGATATTATTTCCTCAGATAATTTCTTTTCTATATTTTTGAAAGTTATAAAAAATCTAATATATTTGTCATATTTTCATTTTTTTTCTGAATAAATAGCAATGTGTATATTGAATGTTAGGTGGGTCACATTATCCATTCTTTGACATATTGTTTGTTTGTTTGAACATGTGAGTTTGTTACCAACAAAATAATGGAAAAAAGTATCTCACACATTTACAGATTTTACTTTCTCAGAATTTTAATTCTTTTTTTTTTTCCATTTAGGGTCACAGCTGTTGTGTTCTTAGCGGAATGTTACACAAAACAAAATATAAAATATTGCCCCAAAAGATTTTAGTTCTGTGAACATATTACTTCTCCAAGATATAAAAGTCACAGCCAAAAAATGTTGATGTGTTGAAGTAATGGTTGTCTAAAAGTCAAAGAAGTATCTTATGTTAGGTCCATTCAGCTTCAAACAATGGCTGACTGTGTAATATTTTGTGAAGGATGTTATGTATGTGTCAACTTTCAGAACTTTTGTTTTCAAAACCTTTTATAAGGCACAGAGAGTGAATGTCAGTGGGATCCATGTAGATCTGGTTGGTCTTCATTGATCCATACTTGTCCAAAGATGTGACAAACAGAATTGGGCAGTCAGGCTCGCTGATTTGGTTGACGCACATTATCGTATCCAGATTGCAGAGGTCAATGCTAATGCTATAGATCACTGGATTGTCTGGTCCATACTCGATTATTTACTGACCATTTAGCTTGAATATTGCTGAGTGAAAGAAAAAGCTAAACTTCACTCATTCACTTACATGGTGTGAAACCCTATCCTTTCCATGTTAGGCTGAGATCTTTGGTGTTCCATTCAGCTGTGGTATTGCTTCCCTTAGATGGGTCAGGATCCAGGCAGAGTTTGAGTCTTAATTTGACTTAATTATCATCATTGGTTTGTCATTATTATTTAAAGGCTTGTGTAACTATGTGAGACCTCCTTTGTGAAGCAGACTTTTTGTCATATAACTGGAATAAAACTCACTCACTCACTCATTCACTCAACGTGTCCACCCACCAGTAACTCAACCATTCCAAGTACATTCATCAATCTAAATAATAAAACTTATCTTAGGAAAACTTCAAATGTAACACATCAAGCAGTTATCTCCCCTGTCACAAGGCCGTTATCAACACCATGTACCCTACAAGCTAATGACCACTTCTTGCTAACACCATGTACCCTACAAGCTAATGACCACTTCTTGCTCTTGACATGATGCCACAAGGCCGTCATCAACACCATGTACCCTACAAGCTAATGACCACTTCTTGCTAACACCATGTACCCTACAAGCTAATGACCACTTCTTGCTCTTGACATGATGCCACAAGGCCGTCATCAACACCATGTACCCTACAAGCTAATGACCACTTCTTGCTCTTGACATGATGTCACAAATGAGACTTCATTCCTCCAGAGCAGCAAAGCAGGCTTTACATTGTCTCCAGTTGATCCACCATGGATATAAAGTTAAGAATCATGTCAAGCCCCGCCTCCCTGAGTTAAAGGGACTGACCAGCTGACCCCTGGACCGACCTGGGGTAATGACCAACAGGGTTGGATGGACCAATGGCTCTCATTACCAGGAGATAGCCCAGGGGAGATCTGACCAGCTGACATGGCCAAATTGCAATTAGAAGGAATGAACTTGTGCAAGTATCTGTCGTTCTGTGTTTTAGAGGAATGTACTAAGGTTTTCCTCGTTACTGCAGCACAAGAGTTTATTTCTTTTGGCATTTATTCACCCTGAGCAGTGAGAAAATCCCCGCCTCATGGTGTGGGTGGTCCTGCAATATAACTTGCTGCTGTCAGAAGACAAATGTTTGAACCTATCAAACCTGCAATGCAATTATTTTTATTAAAAAAAAAAATCTTTCCTATTTTTCTTTCATATTCAGATCATTATTCTATGAAAGGCTACATAGATATTGTCCCTCTTGAAGCAGACTGATTCCACTTGTACTGCTGCATGTGTTATGATCAGGGTTAGAATTGGTCTTCTGTTACCCATCACCAATGATCATAACAGGCGACTAAAGGGTTTGGGGTGAGTCAGGCTTGCTCACTTGATTGACACACATCATATCCCAGTTGCTTAGATCAATGTTCATGCTGTCAATCACTGGATTGTCTGGTCCAGACCCGTTTATTTGCTGACTGCCGCCCTATAGGTGAATACTTATGAGCATGGCATTAGACAACTGGCAAACAACCAATATTGTTAGTGCTGGAGCAAGCGAAAAAAACTCTATTTTGTTTTCTACAGCTTGTGTGTGGTGGAAGATGGTTCAAGTGTCTGTATCTTTTATTAATATTTTTACTGTGACTCTAAATGTCGCAACATTATCATGACAAGGTGAAAAGAACAGAACATAAATTGAAGAAATGTGATGTAGCTGCCTTAAACAGTGAAGATAATTTGATATCCAGTAATGTAACTTCATGTTGTGTTCAGTGTTGTAAAAACCTGAAGATTGATGTCTGCTTCTTGAGTTTGACACAGTGCTTCATGCATTTACAGCATTCCACTCAAACATCACAAACATCACAATCACAACAGCTTTATGCTTGTTAGTGTTTCAGATATGCAGTCTAGTAGGATGTATGCTGGACTGTTTCAGATCCTCAGAGTATATGTTTGACTATCGTTCATATCCAGCAGGATATATGCTGGACTGTGTTGCAGATACTCAGAGTATATGTTTGACTATCGTTCATATCCAGCAGGATATATGCTGGACTGTGTTGCAGATCATCAGAGTATATGTTTGACTATCGTTCATATCCAGCAGGATATATGCTGGACTGTGTTGCAGATCGTCAGAGTATATGTTTGACTATCGTTCATATCCAGCAGGATATATGTTTGACTATAGTTCAGATTCACTGTGGTATTTCTTTGACTTTCAGATCTAATGTTATATATTGACTTTCAGTGTTTCAGATTCAGTATGATGAATGTTTGACTATTTCAGATCCTATATGGTAAATGTTCGACTGTGTTTCAGATTTAGCATGGTACACATGTTTGAATATGATTCAAATATTTGGCTTTCAGATCCAATGTGATATATTTACTTTGACAGTGTCTCAGGTCCTGTGCAGCATATCTTTGACAATTTGTGCAGATTCATTTGAGCATTTGTTTTTCATTTTTATGGATATGTGTAATATGTGTTTTATGGAACTAAAAGAGGTACATACATATGGGTTTGTTTGCCATGTTGCAGGAACCAGATCGTAAACGTGAACAGTTCATGGCGGTGCTTGCTCAGCGATACCCTCAGTATGCCGACCGGATCAGCGGTTCTCAGTACAGTGGCTCTGGGAGTGAGAGCGGCTATCCCATACAGGTATGTGGTACACATGTCACACTCCTGGTGCCATTGGACATATCTGACTTTAATAACCAAAATGTTTGACAGGTTCAAAGTTGTTCGTCTCTTACACTAACCTGCGAAAGTGGTGCCATTGAACATTGGCAACTTTGGTAACCAAAATTTGGTCTTGAACATGTGAGATATTGAACCATCGTTGGAAATGAAACACTACACCCAGTGTCTTCAATTTTGTTGACAGTCTACATTGGCTGATTATGCAGACATCAGTCTTTCAGGCATCTTGTGTGTGGCCAAATAGTGAATATTTAGTCGATATTTCATTCTTCTTTAGCGAAGGGGAACATTGCCATATTAGTGGCAAACAATTGATATATTTGATGATCAACATGAATATTTACACCAGTTAACCTTCATTCTAACTGGACTTAAGTGGTCATCCGAAACATGAACATTTGGACCAGGGGTGGAAACAACCCATTGCCCGACATGCCAGTTTAGTGGTTTTTCTGTCGTGCAAGCTAATTTGTATATCACGCTGTACCTGTGTCCAGTTCTATTCTTAGTTATGTTGTTTATTTGAATAATCAACAAGAGAATCGGCTGGTATAGTGGAAAACTTATCAGGGCAAGTAATTTTGCAAGTGCCACTGTACTGGGGTACATTAGCAATTCAAGACAGAAAATGACAGTAAAGGCAACACGGTTGACTTCAGTGTTTCCATGTGTGATTCACATGGAGTTTGAATGTTGCATTGTGTATCAGGTATTGTCTAGATAAGTAAGAGTGGAATGTTTAAAGTGAGTCTCTTTGGTAATAATGAATAGTACTGAAAATAGAAATAACAAACTGGTGTCCTGTCCTCTTGTCTGGACTTCCTGCTTTAAAGGATAGAGTCACTATACATCAATATCCACATGGTCTTGGAGCAAGTCTACTAGACTTGCCAGTTTATGGGATAGAATTGCAATACATCATGGGCTTTACATTCAGTACAGTGTTGGAGCAAGGCTACTAGACTTGTCGGTTTATGGGATAGACTTGCTATACATCCATGGGCTTAACATTCAGTACAGTCTGTGGAGCAAGGCTACTAGACTTGTCGGTTTATGGGATAGACTTGCTATACATCCATGGTCTTGACATTCAGTACAGTCTTGGAGCAGGTCTACTAGTCTTCCAGGGTTCATGGGATATACTTGCTATACATCCATGGTCTTGACATTCAGTACAGTCTTGGAGCAAGTCTACTGGACTTGTTGGTTCATGGGATAGACTTGCTATACATCCATGGTCTTGACATTCAGTACAGTGTAGGAGCAATTCCACACTTACAGGCACTTTGGACATGACATAAGGGCTTTGGAGGGATGTGGCAAAACTGAGCATAAAATAATGTAGCAATACCATGCTGACCAACAGCTACACATGTACAGATGTTGTATATGTTTTTCATTGGAATCTGGATTTGGACTGTAACAGATTGCTCCCCAAAACATTAAACAGTTTATGATGTTGCCAACCTCAACTTTATATCTCTTTTATTCAACACTAGCCCCATGTCAGTCTGTCTCTTGTTTCTACACCTCGGACATATTACTGACATCCAATTCAACACCTCGCTTAGTATGAGACAGGTTTTTCTGAAGTGTTGCACGGTTATCACGTAATTCTTTAATTTGGCTTGTCAATAAAATTAATTGCCTAATTTTCCTCGTCAATCACCCAGTGGCTGCAGAGCGGATGTGTTGCATGTAGGGTGTTCGCTAGTTACACAGTCTCTCACTAGGGTCCATGTCGTAACATCGACACCATGCTAACCTCATCCTTGGGGAAGTAGGATACACATCCTCGGGCACATTAATCTTCCCTGGTCGGTCATGAATATGCAAATTATCTGACTGGAGGCTGACCTTGGGATCTGGCTTTGATTACAAAAGTCCTTACGATGTTTACTCAGAGAAGTATTATACAGTCATACATTATGCAAATGAGGTGTGTTAATCACCAAGGCTAATAGTTTTCTCCTTTACGGGATGAACAGGGACATTGATGTCAAATTACAAGACGGTAGGATCATGAAATGTTGTAATGTTGCCTGTAAACCTAGGTTTGATTCTCAAAGTGGTCACAATGCAGCTGACTCGTCCGTTGAAGTCTTTTAGATTGAAATTTCCTGAATGTTGGTTAAAATACATTTGTTTAAATATAAAGTGAGTGAGCTTGGTTTTATCACAAAGGAGGACACCAGAAATGGGTTTCAAATCTTCAGGAATAAGAAGTATTTAAATAGAGGCTAGACTGGACCTTTTTGTATAGTTTTCACTATTTGGTCTTATTTTGTTTTATGCATTTCAACTTTATTAAAAGTTGTGGTGACGAACTAATTGGAAAATTTTACACAGTGTTGTGTTTGGCAGTCAGTCATCATTGAAGTATGGTTGTTAGATTGTTTACGCCTTTAAATGATGAACCAGTTACACTGATATGCTGGAATTTACTGTGATGTTGGTAGCTCAGTGATTTAAGGTGTTCGCTTATCATGCAGAACATTCAGGTTTACTCCCTGACATGAAAACAGTCAGTGTGTGTGGAGGTGGGGGTTGGGGGTGGGTTGGGGTGTTTTTGGTGGGATGGAGTGAGGGAAGACACCAGAGATGGACTTCACACAGTGCACCCATGTGGGGAATCAAACTCAGGGTTACAAGCAAACACTTTTCCCACAAGGCTACCCTGCCACCTCTGATATATGAAGCCCATTATGTTCCACAACCAGAAAATGGCCAAAAATCATGCCCCTTCTCTCAGAGATTCTGGGAATCAAGACTTTGGAATAATAGGAGTTCTTGATCCAATTGATAACTTTCCAATGCTCATTTTTTTCATTTCCTAAATACTTGTTGTCACCTTGACTGAAGGTTTTCACATTTGAACTTTAATATTGATTTTTTTTCTTCCATTGCTTTCTGGGTTTTATTGATGGTATTTCCCTGGTTGAGGATATGATGAATTATCTCAGCATGTCCAGACCCATATAATTCCCCCATCACTTCCACCTGGATATTGATCTCCGATCTGCTCTGCTGTTTACAATCAATAAATCATCTCCGTCTCTTCTCGCTCATTTAACATGCCATGTTTTCCACTGACCATGTCCAAGGGTGCCATACACCTTGCATGTAAGTCTGTCAAGTGACATCCTGGACAAATCCAGAGCAATGTCAATAAGGTCGTGCCAGGATACTGTGGTTGCCAGTGAGTGACCTCGACAGGTGCTTGGAACACCTTGAGGACGTTCATGTGACCCAGACCCCAGAGAGACCCATGTATGAGCGGTATTTATATCTGCCATGCTGCTTATCTTGTGATTGCGGAGTCCATTAATACTACATTGAGTTACTCTAGCATTCACTTTGATACTGGGGCACTGTTCAGTCGGGACTTGAGTCGACCAAGCACCACTTTGTAAAGATCAAAGATGACGCTGTAATTGTAAAAGGTGTTTTGTGCTTGTGACATCTTGTGCCGGCCCCGGTAATGGTGATTTTCATCTGATAATACTGATGCAGACTGATACTTGCTCCCATCTAGACATTAATGACACAGACGACCTCTGTCAATTTGTGATGGCATTTAAAGGGAGATTTGGCTACTGGAATTTGGCAGCCCAGAAGGATTTGTTGACTGGGATCTTATCTGGTTAAACAAGTGGACAGGTGTTGACTCATTTGTCATTCCTACTGGACAACATTAAAGATAGCTTTGAACAGTACTAAGTATGAAAAAATACAACAGTCAGTAAACGTTGTTTCTGAAGTAAAACCAAAACTATTGTCAGCAGAACAATTTGTCAAATTGTGTATTGTTTTTGAGTTGTGGACATGCATGTCTACATTTGTAATTATGGATGCTGTTGGTGCTCACTTATACTCAGAGATTAGTTTGGAGAAGCAAGTGTCCACATTATCTCTCTTTAAGTTTGTTATTTGTTGTCTTATATTGTACAGTAGAGCTGCAACCAGAATTTGCCGAGTTACTTCCCCTTAGGGGTGCAGAATCCTATAGTAATGGTGTGAATCCCAGTTCATTATAATAACGTTTCATGGTTTGTCAGTTCCATACCCTAGTTTGTCTCACAGTCCCTGACCCTGAATTATTTTCCCTAGAGTTCTAAAGCCCTAAATATCTAGTCTTGATTTACCCAGGTCCTGAATCTTACAACTGACAGGAGATCATTTTCAGTATAAATGTGTTATTGTATAAATGATAATTATTGATTGTGAAAAAAAGATATTTGTTATTAATCAGAATTTTGTGGTTTTAGTATAAAACACTTAAATGAAGTAAACCAACCATTAAATTTTATAAGTATTCATGTATAAAGGTGCGTTCAACAGCATAAGGCTATGCACATTGTAAACTTTCAACCACTTTTATTGTTTAATTACAGTTCCAGTGTCTTTCTTGCATGTGTGCATTTCATTGCATGACAGTATTAGTTATAAAACACTTCTTTTAACAAAAAAAATGAAAACCCTTCACATTGACGATTACATTCAAAATGAATATATTTTTAATCTGAATCAATAATCAATCATTTTGAGCTCTCTGATAATCGATAGCTGCGAATACACTACTGACCCACTCACTGACTCACTGCTTTCAATGGCATCTGTCTTGTGGGCATGTCTTCCCCATTTAAGTGATAAAACCAAAACACTGAAATGTTAAAAATCCCAGCTTTCCCCCTTATCCAACCTTCCCAATAATTGTCACGGACCACATGAGAATTCCAGCAGTCCAGCTCAGACTTGAGATAGAACTGCTAGAACAAATCATTAAATTTCAAATGAAGGAATGTACTAATCCAGTACAAGAAGGTATGTTATCTGTTAACACAACACTAGCACTGATAAATTTAGTTGTGGGTCAGGTAGCATGTATCTGTAAAATTCATCATGCAGCGGAGGTCATTGCTATTTACTCCCCCTTGTAACGGAGGTCATTGATTCCTGTCTCATTGTCAATACCTACAGGGAATATATATCCTCCTCTGATAAATGGTCCGGGTACTTATCATGTTATACAACCCTTGGAGATTTGCTTGATTGAAGGTGCTGTGAACTATACTCGCTGATGAAAGGTCGTTGTATGGGTCGATGACTGCTTTGATGGTGGGATTACATCAACTGTTGAAGTGGGTGATATATTTTACAAGAACTCCACATCACCTCTTTGTTGCGACAATGTTTATCTGTAGAATCCACCCGAGGTGTGGCTCGATACATATTGGTTCAATGGATCGGAATTAACGGCACATTTGCAAATGTGTGAACACTTTTTGGATTCTTTAATTTAATGATTTGGTTGTTTTCAAGAATTATGGTTGCTGTTTTCAAGAATTATGATTTCAGCAATATGTCTGAAATTTTTAAGAAATTAAAGTAGGGTTCTTGGGTCTCCAACATGTAATATTCTATAAAGATTTTAATTACGATCCTTATATTGTATTTTCTTAATGTTACACTGTTTTATATTCTTGACAGTTTTGAGCAGGCTGGTATGAAAATCAGTCCAGTTACTGTGAGATGAGTGATATATATTGAGTTGTTTTTTTCATCCCTTGTATATTCATAACTTCTGTACCAATTATTTCTTGCAATTTTCAGATGTCGTACTTCATCTTCGGGTCTTGATGTATTTATTTTTTAAGGTTACAGCTTTTTTAGCTTTTGTCCTTTATTTTAAACATACTTGTATCAACTAATTCCAGCTAATGTGAGGTGATTATTTTCATAAATTAAGTTCTCCTTCTCCTGTCAACTAGCACCTCTATTTTGGGAAGTTTCTAGTTATTGTATACAGTATATCAGGTCTTGTAATGTTACACCCTTTTCAGATTTTATCCAAAATTTTGCTCTGATAACATATGAAACTGTTTCAAATTCTGTGAAATTGGTTAATTCAAGTAGAGTTCTTCTTTCTGCTAGTGTCACCCCATTGTCTCAGCATCTGTTACCTGGTACTGTGATAAGATAGACCTGTAAAACCCACCCTGATTTACAGTTGTCCCCAAAGGCTTTGAGGCCTGCATCAGCTTGGAGGGAGTCTGTGCATTATTACACAACAAGGGCCAACTCCTAGCTCCACCTGTCAGACCCATTCA
Source organism: Haliotis asinina (assembly GCF_037392515.1). Lineage (NCBI taxonomy): Eukaryota > Metazoa > Mollusca > Gastropoda > Lepetellida > Haliotidae > Haliotis > Haliotis asinina. The sequence continues at coordinate 22,070,488 of NC_090290.1, forward strand.
AATACCTGCATTGTTCCTGAACTGTTCAGGTCATTTAGCCTCTCAGTGAAGAGAAAACAAAACACATGTGTGACTGGTTGAGGGTGACAGAAGTGCCCCGGGGTATCTGGATATTTGCTGGTGTTGTCCCGGGAGGTCCTGTTCTTCCTCAGTGCAAGGTCTGCGTCTGAAGCTAGTCACTTCAATCTGATCCTAATTGATGCTTCTGCCTGTCGTATCTGATATGTCACTGTACTCTGTGGCGACACACATGTGTATGTGTGTGTGTGTTGAAGGTCATATGGCTGCTGACATCCGGTATCTATCACAGAGCTGATGTTGGAAGGAACAGCTTTTCTCAATTCTGATCAAGCTCTGATATCAAGGAAGTTGACAGTGGGAGATTGTTTCTCAACAGACCTGACTGGTCTTGTTACAACAAATGGACAGTATCTTTCTTGCTTTTAATCAGGCTGTGATACCAAGCTAAAAGGAGAGGAACATACAGGACATCTTGAGAAACCTGGTGGTCTTGTAAACAAGATTTCAACAATGTCTGACTCAGTTCTCATCAAATTGTGATTTGATCTAAAAACAGACTTTGAAGTACATCATTTCTTGTAAAGAAACAATGTTTAAAAATTATCGAATTCTAAAATCAAAGAAAGGAAGGACACAGTGGATGTGTATCTGATGCTTTTCTTGTCCATATGACCAGCTATTGAATGCTGAACAATCTCAGTTGTCATCACATTCTTACAACATCAACAACATAGGAATGTGTTGTACAAACAGTTGACAGATCAGCCTGTCTCTCAGTCATCTTCATCTGTTGAGAATTCTTGCTCAGCATCTTCAGAAAAGTTTCCTGTGTATCTCTTTGTTACGGTGGACCTATTACTTTAGTGACTGCAGTAGTGATTACTACAGTGTGCCACTGATTACTACAGTACCATACATCTCACCTGGGAGTGTTACAACAGTAACGATGCGCTACGAACAGATCCTAGCACGTGGAGGCATGGAGAAGCGTAAGGTAAGGAATGTCAATACTTACATATGTTTCACTGGATACAGAAACAAACAAAACAAAGGAAACATATATTAATGTTCTGTAATAGAAAGAGATTTTGTAACAGACAGGTAACATGAGTTGTATACTCGCAAGGGAGTGGAAAATGCACCCCAGAACCCAAGGTAAATATCATTAGTTATAGTCACCCCCAAAGCATGGACTACATGTGTCTATTGTTATTTTGACTGTTATTGTGATTACTACCAGTAATGTTATTGGATGAGGAGTGGGGATTAAAGTATTTTCTCGCTATTTTCAATACACTGTATGGGTACAGTGTGTGAAGCAGATTCCTGGTGTCGCCGTCTGTGATATTACTGTATTATTGCTTAAAGCAGGATAGAACATACTTGTATCTCCATTACTGGATGATGATTCAGTGTTATTACTAGAGTTTTTGTCATCAGTTTTGTATTTGTGTCAATTTAAAATCAGACAATATCAATTCAAGATCGGACAATATCAAATAAAGATCCTTCAATGAAAATCTTCAGCCTCCAGATTGGCTTTTAAAGAATAGCACCTGTGACCCTCAGTGCAACAAGGGTTTGTCAATAGCAGGCGTTTAGCTGTGACGATAGTGAGTCACTCTTGACTGAAAATAATTCCTGTGATGAAATTAACATAGTACAAGATGGAATATCCAATTAGTACAGTTGATGATATTGACTTATATGCACCGAGTGCCCAGAAGGCTGTGCTGGTTGTCAGTGTTTCGTGCAGGTACTGAAGTAATGCATCCGTTCCGTGTGTTCTGTCGGGTTGGCGGCGTTCACTGTCCTTGTTGGGGATGTGTTGTGGGAAGTCACGCTCCAGAGACCGAGTTTATTGTTGTTGAAATATATCTGAAAGCCATAGCTTTCAGATGACTCAGAATGTAATAATGACATCCTTCCAAAGTCAGCCATGCACGTATTTTTATATATACTTATATTTTAATGTTTGTGTGAAGCAGAATGTTAATGTATAAGTATATTTTAATGTTTATTTCACACTCTTAAAGTGCAGTGAGGTAGCTAAATGAATAAAATGTTAGCTTGTCATGCCAGCTTTGGGGGTAGCCCAGTAGTGAAAGTGTTTGCTTGTATTGCCTGATAACCAGGTTTGATTTTCCACATTGGGTTCAATGTGTGAAGCCCATATCTGGTATCCAGATATTGCTGGAATATTGCTGAAAGTGGTGATAAAACCATATTGACTGACTCACTGACTCACCATGGTCCCTCTATGTGCGATGTTACTAGTCTAGGTTTAATCTAGGTGTTGATTTGCTGTTCAAGACCAGAATCTCAGAGTGATGTATTCTTGTCATGGGCTACATTCAGCCTTTCAGCCATTAAATAAGAGCTTATGACTACCTCTAACATGAAAAATGCAACTGAAAAAAAAAACAAAACAAAAAACAAAACAAAAATGGTTGTCCCTCTGTAAATGACTGATGTGTAGTGTTGTAGGTCTGTCATGTGGTACTTTTGGTCATCCAGGTTTGTAAAATGATTTGATCACTATCTCTAACATGAACAGCACAATTGTGCATGGTCAATATGTAAATGGGTGATGTGTAGGATGTCTTGTGTTGTTTGGTGGTCATGTGGTACTTTTGGTCTTCCAGCTTTGTAATATAAGTTAATGACTACCTCTAACATGAAAACATAGGTGTGTGTGGTCTCATTGTAAATGAGTGATGCTTTGTGGTGTGTGTTGGTCATGTGGTATTCTTGACCTTCCAGCCTTGTAGTATAGGTTGATGATGATCTCTAGCATGAAAACACAACTTTCAATGTAGCTTGATAACGATGTATGAATCTACATTGAAACATCGCTTAAAGCAGTAAACAAGATATTGTAAACATAAAGTTGTATGTTTACTAGTATTTTTGAAAACACCTATGGTTATCCTGTGTATATGAGTGATGTGTAGTGTTGTATGTCAACATGCCTATTCACAGCTCCACCATGTTCCCCTGACATTTACTGACAGAGGTAACAAAATACACCACATACACCCCACACAAACACAGTGTTTGATAGAGTAACAGGTACTCCATCAAAGACATGACACTTCTAATGTCCCATACATGACTACAACTGTGGAGACCTTTGTTCAGCCATTGTGTAGTCCATACATCCACATATACCACTCACAAGACGTTAAGGACCTCAGATTCTTCAAACTGCTATAAATTGTGACAGATTACCAGTAATAATTTGTAGAATCAAGTAATCCTTCTCAAACTGAAGTATACATACTTAACAAACTTACATAAATTTAGTTAACCCTTTCACTGCCATATTCAGTGACTTTGTTTCCCTATTTTACAGACCCTGAAGGGGAGTCGGGGTAGTCTAGTGGTTAAAGTGTTCATTTGTCATGCAGAAGACCTGGGTTTGATTACCTACATGGGTACAATGCGTGAAGACCAATTTTGGTGTTATCTGTCATAATGTTGCAGGAATATTGCTGAAAGTGACATGAAAGCAAACTCGCTCACTTCATTCAAACATTACATTTATCTTTAGTGATTCTATCTTAATAGTGAGGGTTTATACTTTTAGCAATATTCCAGTACCTGTTGAGCATATGCAGAAATTCAAACCAGGGTGTATGAAATGACAAGTTACAGCTTTAACCACAACCCCATTTTCTGACAAGAGGTTTCCTGTCAACATGTGCAATGATTTTTATTTCATATTCATCGAAAGAAGATGACATAAAATTAAGCTGCAGTGGAAACATTGGTCCAAGGTATTTATCAGTACAGATATATATAAGTTCCCTTGATAAATGAGGATGATACTGATAGGTAAAAGTGTTATAATTTATTCATAATTGGCTAAGATCAAAGAAGATATCTTGAAATTAAATCACCATAGCAATTCACTCTCTGCATCATGTATTTACACATTATGATAATCCAAAGCTGATTAATTACCAAGCCTTACAGGCTTACATAACTTTTTTCCTCGGAAGATCCCAAGTGTAAGGCGTGTACTTGATATGTTGATTACATCACCCCCATTACAGAATACCTTTGATTGATGAGGTGCTGCAGGATACAGGTGTTACCGGCAGTGTTGCACCGTTATGGCCTCGTCACAGGTGAATGCACACCTGAAGTGATGTTGCCCCAGGGAATTTGTAGTCATGGGTTATGGGCTGTCAGCTTCGCCTGGATCCGTGGCACATGGGGAAATAAACCTATTTTGTCTACATGTTGTAGTGAAATGTGTGGTTTAATCATCTCTGATCCTAGGTCATAGTGAAATGAGGAAAAGTTCTTTTGCTCAATCTGCTCTTTATGCACGTTTATTTTTCAAACTGTGAAAGTCTATAATGCAATAAATCAGTGAGTTTATTGTAGCCCCAGATTGTTCCTAATCTTTGTAACACTGGATTGTTTCCAATCTTTGTAAACCAGGATTGTTTCCAGTTGTAGCCGAGGATTGTTGTATTATAACTCTTGATCTTGATGTTAACATTGATTTTTGAAATGGGATCCTGGATTGTTATGTACTACAATTCAGTTCACAATCTCAGCACAATGATGACTGTTGGATGATTGCTCTAGCACTAAGATAAATTAAACGGAACCTTACATTTGGAGGCTTTTCTTGTTACCAGAACTTTACTCACTCTTTAAGATCTATACTCAACAGCAAAAGAAATGCAAGTTTTGAAAAAAATGTAATCTCATAAAGTAAGCTTTCACATTTATGTTTTCTGTTTATTTGAAAAAATTATACAAAGTCAGAGTTGAATTTCTTTTGCTGTTCAGTATATGTGATTAAGATATTTATTTTCTGACCCAGTGAAAACAATTCAAAATTACTTATTTGTTATCTTTGAAAGCTTTATGGATTTGCCCCCTGAGTTTGTATATGAATTATTGGCTGTACGTGCAAATATTGTCTCTCTCTTTATACTCCGGTATTTGATTGTTTAAGGTCCATTGTTGGTCTCTCCTGGTCAGTCTGTGTAAAGTGACCCCTCCTAAATCTATATACCTTTACAGGTGACAAACACTGAATGACAGAAGGCAGTTTTATATCCTGCTGTGCTTATGGTCGGGTTCAAGGTAGCTCAGTTGTTAGTGCGGTCATCTTGTACAATGGAGACCTGGTTTGATTCCCGAACTTGGTGTTGTTTTGATCCAGTTTGAACTTGTTTGGATATTGAATGGTTTTGTTTGTGTTTCAATACCACACAGGGCAATTTTGTAGCAGTCGGTAAATAATAAGTTTGGACCAGACAATCCAGTGATAAACATCATGAGCATCAATTTGTGCAACTGGGACAGGATGACATGTGTGAACCAAGTCAGCGAGCCTGACGACCTGACCCTGTTAGTCACGTCTCATGACAAACATGGGTTGCTGAAGACCAAATCTACTAAATCCTGTAACTACAAGAAATTTCACAATGAACTCAAAGTCACCTCTAATTTTTTTTTATTAAAAAAAAGTCTCCACAGTTAATGATATTGATGGAATAGTTAACATCACATTGCCAGAACCAAAGAGCACGGATATGGTGCTGAGAAATCTGAAATCAGTAGAGTTGGCCTTCCTGTCATTTCTATGGCCCCCAAAGTGAATGGCTATGTCTTTGACAACTGTGCTACCAGTGCCACCCCTACCCACCCACCTTCCTACCCACCTGCCAATCCTTTCCCCACCCCCTCTTTCCTAACCTATTGTTCATGACAGGTTTACAGAGCAACAATACCATATCACCCTTGTGCTTGTTATCATCCTCCATGTATCGATAATTAACATCTAAATCTTCATGGGAAATGCGACAATGGTATTGATCACCACTTTATTTTTAGAAAGCATGTCTTTTACACATTATTAAGACTCCCTCAGGTGCAAAAAGCATGCAGGCAAGCGTAAGATGAGATCAGAGATAAAAAATAGGAACTTTTAGCTCACCTCACCTAGCTTGTATGTGAATCTGCTATGAGACCAGACCAATTTTATTTCTTGTTTTAAGGATTTTTGTCCTCAGAAAACTTGTTTTTGTGGGTTTTTTCTTGTGTTTGACAAAAATATGGCTCGCATGATGTGTCAAACAAGAAATAAAATTGGTCTGGCCTAAACATCATCTCACCAAAAACCACAGGACCTATCAAGCTGAGACTACACTATTGCTTTCAGTAATGATGACATTCCACTTACTGTAAAGTTCAAATTTGTTTCACAACAGCAGCTATTTTGTAAGATCTATTTGTGTCCATTACTCAGTCAGTTTGTGTCAAAATGTAATGAAATATTGTGCTTTTTATTAGTTTTAGCCAGTCTGCACTAGTTGGGTCAACAATTTAATGTTTGACCTTGTTTTGACTATTCTCCAAAATCATATTTCTCTAATTTAGCCTATACATCGCTTACTGTAGAGAGATTATTGTATTCTCAAAGCATTACTTTTTAGCATTGGTTTTTAATCCTCATTGTTTATATAGACTTTTTAGAAAATCTACATTAAGCAAACTAATATAGAGAAACAGGACTAACACCATACTAACATTTGATATTTTCATATGCTATTTCGAGTGTCACACTACCAATAATGTTTTCAACTTAAAAAATATCAAAACGTATTCTTCTGCTTGTTTTAAGAACACCTTTGACACACCAAGTTTGGGAAAAAAGGTGCACATTATACACAAGAACATGTCATATTGATTTTCTTTGTGCTCAGGAACTTAGGCATGTTGTGAGGCAGTTATTTGGTACTGAAATACAAATGAAAACCGAAAAATTTCTTCAAAACTATCTCAGTGCTTTTATTGCTTAAATGTCACAAAATCTCACAGTGTGATCAAAGTGGTGCTTTTGGCTTTGGCATGAGGAACCAAGTTCACGGACAGTGCAATGAAACGGAAATTTAAAGTGGCAGAATGACATGATCACATTGTAAAGGTGCAAACTTTACACCAGGGCTGTGCAGGGAATAAAACTTTTATCAATGATGAAACCTTTCTGTTTACTTTGAATTCTTTTCTGCGATTCTGCCAAGGTTTAATATTTGCCGACACTTTTTCAATTTGATGTCAATCTGTGTGAATATTTGTCCCAGTTTCAGCAGATTGATAAGATTTGAACGTATATTTGAATTCACCTGTTTATGCTGGCAATGACAGGCTTTTGCGAAGTAGTCAGATTGCCAAACGGACATGCCGAGTACAATGATAAAATCACAGTGGGCAAGGCCTGTTTAGACAGCTTTGATACCGAGCAGCTCGTTTAGCGACACTGTGAACCACTGTTGACATTTCCAGACAAAATATTCGAAAGATTTATTCACAAGATAATTTGTCTACCCACAGGAAAACGCAGATTAATTTAACTTTTGATTTGACCCTAATCTGATTTGACTGTTTGACTGCTATCACTTTTCTTTCATGTTTTCATTTGAGACTGATTTGTGACAAATTAAAATCATGCATGAAACTGGCATTCACACGCATGCAGCTATTTTAGTTAATGCATTTGAAGAAGCTCTGTAAGAGTGCAGTTTGTGAAAAACAGAAGAACAGAACTCAGCATGGAACTCTTCAGTGTTGAAGTCTGATACTCTCCAGAGCATTCACCTGGATGTGATTGCCAAATGGATATGTTTGTGTCAGTGATATGAGATATGGCTGTAATCTGAACAGAGCGAATTGACCGTTGGCTATTGAAGACTGTGATGGTCATTGATGAACACCAGATAATGATGTTCATCAGAACAAGATCTACCAGATCAATATGAGAAGAAAATTATACAAAATTGCAAAGCACAGAGACGAGACAAATCGCACTGATCCCAGAAATGATGTATAATTGCCAAGAACATGTGCCATGGCTGCAATTTATTTTAGGAACAAAGGTTTAATTAACCTTCCATGTTTACAAACTCGTCTTTTGTATGGCAGAAAGGAAATGCATGATTGGTCAGCTGGGTTAGGCTCCATCCGAGTGTTCCCTGGGGTGAAGTAGTAGGGGAACTGTCCCTGAGGTTCGGCATCACAGTTGCTAAATTCTCATAGTGAAGATGCTCATTAGCGCCAAGAGTTCTTGGATGGGTTGTTTGGGTGTAGACAGTTCCTTAAAAATCATCATGGCCAGTTTGTGATGTATTTTCATATATATCTGGGATTTATGTCACAATTCAGATGGATTTAGATTAATAAGGTGTTCTTCTGTTGGATTATTGGATCTGGAGAGAGTGTCTAAATGAAGTATTTTGATGAAGTGTTTGAAGTATTATTGTGTTTGTTTCACAAGGCAATCAGATCGAGATTTGATCTCCAGGAAACACTCCCAAAACGAGGATGTCCAAAGCTCTTTGTGTATGCTGAAAGTCTGGGATCCCCACACAGTGTGTGTTGTAAATATCAGATAGTGAAACTCCACGCTGCAGCAATGTGACAATGTGACAATGTGACCGTACACAGATAGAAGAACAGTTGTAACAAAACTAATCTGTTGCCATGGTGATGCATTATTTGTCCCAGAGACAAAATTGGAAAAAAAATTAAAGAGGACAGCAGTTTTCTATCAAGATATTCTCATTGTGGAAAACTTATTTCTTTCAATCTTGTTAACATTCAATAGAATTATAAGTCAAAATTTGGTGAAATATTTCAATTTAAATGTGTTAACCTTGATGTTTATCACAGGCTGGAAAATTTTAGTTGTCGTGACAACTTGAAAAAGAACCATTTAAAGACACGAAGAACTTTATTTAACTATAGGTGAGGTGGCCTTATGGTTACAGTGTTGATTTCATCCTATGTAGGACAGGTTCAGTTCCCACCTTGGTATGATGTATGAAACCTGTTTCTGGTATCTGAATGTTGATAAAACTCTCACTTGTTTTACATGAGAATACTTTAAATCTTTGTCTTTTTGACCTTCATGCATAATACCACTTGACTTTAAGCCTCCAACATATACTTTGGGAAAGTCATCGTATTAAGAAATATGTATAGCTTTTATCCCCTATGAAAGTTTCTCATAAATTTCTAAATGCATGGGTAGACATTTCTAAAGCATCTGGCAAAGCATCTTCTAACCAAATGCGATTTATCCTAGATTTCAGCATGCTAATGTTCACCAGACCGTCGTTACAAGGCTGTGATCTAACATTCTTTTCTGCCTCAATCTGATGATCGTGATAACATCAGTCATTAAGTTTGACAGGAGATGAATATCTACGAGGTATGAGTCACACAGCCATCTCCCGAGCCAGCTGAATTGGGATTATCTTACACACACAAAACAACCAGGACCTAACACGATTATTTTTTGCTGGGGGAGTTTGGGGATTAATGAGACCTTTCGCTGTCTACAGGTGTTAAAAATGGTTGTTGATAACTTTAAAGGAGGAAGTCGAGGAAGAGTAGAACTTTCCATGGAAAAGAGATCACAGCAGTATCACACAGCAAACCTAGTTTAAGGATTGAAATAGCAGTCTGTGTTGACTGACTACCAGTCAAATATTTGTCTGACAAGTGACACTACTGATTGTCCACCGATTGACGCCATTCAAATATTTCACAGTGATTGAGAGATCTGACATTTCGTGTGGAGACTTGGACAAGGTGCATAGAGGAAGGTCTGGCTGTAGCTGTAACTAGACTGTAATCAGGTATTGATGAGCTGAAGACAGGCCTGACTGTTAATGTGCCTTGTCATGCACAAAATGGAAGGAGTTCACACCTTGCCCTCAAAGGGTTAAAGTGCCACACGTTTTGTGACATTTCCGTAGTTGTGTCAGTTTGGCTTTAGCAGTGTACTTGACATTGTTGGATTTCAATATTGGCATGTAAATCTCTGGATATCGTCTTTGTGAGGACTCCTTGTGATTTTGGAATTTACCTCAAATGTCTTTAAACTGACCAGCTTCACTGTTGAATGGTCAAGTTTGTAATGAATTCATGAATTTAGACTTTGCTTGAAGTATGTGCAGTGATGGTCAGTGATGGTTGAAACACAGGACTACAGTTAGTTTGTGAATGAACATGCTATTTTGATACTGAGATACAACATAGAAAAGTTCCTGAAGCAATATGGCTGACCAAACGCAGAACCTGTAAATAAAACACAAATGGAATTGAACACAAAACGTTTCAAGAAAGAACATAAATATTGCTAGCATATGGCAGACATTGCTTTAATTAATATACCAGGTTTACCTACAGCATCATTTTGTTTGAATGTCTGTAATTGAGGAACTGGAATAACAGACTCTGGATTTCAGTTTTTGTGTCAACAAGTTTCGGGTAATTACTGGAAGGTTCTATGCAGCTAATGGCCATTTGAGCAAGTGACTTCTTGTATATTCAGAGCATGTCTTTGAGCTGCTGGTAGAATGGATGGAATTACAACCTTATGTTTTCATTCACAACAACCTCCTTGTCTTCACAGCCAGAAGTAGGGGAGGGGAGGGTGGCTAGGATATTTTACACTTGTATACACAGAAAATGTTGTGGTTATCATTGTGATGAAATTACCACGGTAATTGGAAAATAAACACATCATTGGTATAACAAGTGTTACCTGCTTTGGAAGACAGTTTAGACTATTTTGGAGGTGATGAGTAGAGATGAAAACTTGGGAATGATCAACTCTGTGTTTTCTCTGTGATGATTGTCAAGCCTTTTTGACCTTGTGGGACTAATTTTGATTTTCAAGATGAAATTCTGCTTCAGGAATACCCATCAAGCCTTTTTGGGACTTCTTTCGTCAACCTGTCTCTGTGCTTTCTCCATTAATGTCAAGCCTTTATGGGACTTTGTTTGATTTTCAAGCCTTTTTGTGATTAACTTGTTCCTGTCAAGCTTTTTGAGGAACTTTGTCAAGCCATTACTGTGCTGTCTCCTTGATTGTCAAGCCTTTACTGTCGATGATGATGATGATGATGATGATGATTTAGAGATTTTACGTGACTTTGTGAATTTAAAGTTCTTTGAGCCTTCTGTGATGACTATGAGTCCATTGTGTTTTTGCAGAGGTGGTTGTCTTTCAGCTTGCAATCACAGGGCTAATTGCCACTCAATAGTGTTTTTACAGGAGTGATTGTTCATTCAGGAATTTTAACAAAGGCAAGGTAACAACCTCAAAGGAAACCACTGTTCTGTGAAAGGCAGATACTGCTCTTTAGCCTTGAGGGTGTTAATTGGATGTGTTTGGAACCATGTGTGCTTGAAGCATAAAAAAAATATACTTTGTTGCAACAGGTTCATTCTGTACATCACTGTGGAGTCACTTCTGGTAGGGTTAAAGCTTTGAGTGTGGAAAAGACTGATCTGTTTATGGCAGTTTTATACATCCAGAATATTGAAAATCCCATGGATCCTACTGTTCAGTTTTCTTCTACATGTCAATGTGGACTTGGCACTGGAAGGGTTAAAACTTGAAGTGTGGAAAACATTGATTTGTTTACAGCAGTTTTACCAGAGTCTGAATATCGATACATCCCACGGATCCTGCTGTTATGTTTTCTTGAACTTTTAAGTGGTTAATTTACACTGAAAGTGTTAACCACCTGTGTTGGAGTAGTCGTGCTGGAGATCTAAGCGCTATTTACCTGGTGCAGTTGGCTGATTTAGAAGATTGAGTTCTACAAGGATCACCTGGAATATTACAAAATTGTTGTGCTGTATCCTTCATTGTGTCTTAATGGAAATTATCACAAGGGCATGTCCTAAAATTACATTTTATTTTAATGACATGAGAGAAATGCCATGTTTAAAAATAATAATGAGTTTAATGATTTTGTAAATACATTTCAGTCATTCATTATTTTTATGCAATCTTAAGTTCTAATTGTCACTCATGAAATTAAATTTCTACAGACATGTTTTTCCAGTATTTAATTTTAGTTCAAACTGGTATTCTCACAAAAACATTAATTTGGTAAAATGTTTCATCAGCTTTACATTAGCAACTTTTGTTTGCCCATCAACTGGTTCCGCTATTCAGGAAAATGTCAACCTGTAAATTATGAAGACAGATCAATGATTTGTCAGCGTGAATGAGAGGCAGATAGCATGACACAGTATAAGCTTCATCAACAATATTTCCTTAATACGCTTGTCCCCAGATAACAGAGAGAGGCTGTATATGTGCAGTACCTACATCACTGACTACAGATGAATAGACCAGGCTTGTGGACTGTGGGGGTTTGTGTTCCTTTAGAGCTACACGATGCCTGCTGTTCTCTGTCCTGTGGGGTTTGTCTGAGAGCGTGAAACTTGCAAACATCTCATAGTGTTTGTTCAATCACAAACAGGTTTCGTGAGATCTTCGTGGTTTGCAGGGCCTGCAATGTTATGCAGGCTTTTCGTACTCAGGGTGTTTGTCAATGCCAAATGAAAGTTTTTGTGCAAATGTGACGTTACAAGACTTTAGTGGATATCTGGATTTGCTGAGGATACAACTTCAACATGAACTCAACCGAGAACGTCATTTGGCGGGAGTATGGCCAGGTAACTCAAACTTTATTTACATTAGGACATCGTGTTGCAAAGCAAGACTGATATAAAATACAGGTATATGCATTTGATGAAATTTGGAGTTTATTTTAATTAATATGCAGTTATTTTCAAAATTATTTTGTTTTCATGTGCATTTTGTGTCAAGCAATACTGTTGACATCCAATATGAGTAACATGACATGTAGGTGCATTTATTAAAGACTGAATGAGATATTTTTTCATTAACATGCACAGACTCTTTGAACTTCGCTTACTTAGCTTTGTGTCATGAAAAAAGGCTATTGCCATACAGCATGACTGACATGACATGCAGGAACATACTCTTGATAAAAAAAGTTTTAACAAAATATGCAGTCAAAAGATTTTCAAAACTTTGTTTACATTTGGATATATCAAAAACAATGGCTACCCTGACAGATAGTAGCACGAAGATTATGTTTGATAATTAGCTGTAATTATTAAATTTTTTGTTAAAATGTAGTGATTATACCACAAGACACAAGTTACTGTGTAAACATAGCAGATGTGAATCTGTGTCAGATGTTTTTGTTGTCTGTTGACAGAAAATGTCCTTGAAGATTTGACTTGTATTTCAGAACTATGGTTTGGTCAGATGATTAAATCAAAGTTGAGTACATTTCATGCTTGAGGTAATATCCTGATAAGAAAACCACAAAATGAGGCTGATTTTATATGATGATTTTTTCAAATGCAGGTTATATGTCAGTGCGGTCTGGTACATTGTTATCAGACCAGTGTAGCTCCGCATATGCATTACTGTATTCATTGTGATAAATGTCCCAGATACTTTGAAGTTGACAAAGGGGTTGAGGAAAGGGGTTGCTTATTGAAAGGATCAGTGAAACGAATACTTCCTCAGTTATATTTAGTCTGTTACTGATACAAGAAACTGAAGAAAAGATTATTAGACAAGTGTATGTCAGAGACCATTGATCTGTTTGATTTTAGAAGTTGATGAAATATAAGAAAATTTGATACTCCATGGAGAACATCATCTCTATGATGTCAAGCAAGAGCTAAGCGACAACAGTATCAGAATAGCAAAGAAGTTGTTAGGCAAACAACATACTTTTCTTAAAATACTGTTTATCTTCAGTGACATTTCAAAATGTATCTAATTAGAAAACCATGATCAAAAATATATGAAACAACAAGTTATGAGATAAATAGCATCTGTTTCTCACACACTCTACAATCGCACATCGCCATATTTTGTGTAGTTTCATGTTCACTGTAATGCATTAGTACATGACAGAACTGTACAGTCTGCTGCTCACGTCTCATTTGTTGTTATGAAATGATCTGACATAAGGTCATCGCCATGGAGTAGCCAATCACAGACCATGAATTCTCATGTTTGATGCTGCTCATCTGTGATTGGTTTCTACAGATACTGGTGTAACACAATGGATTGTGACATTTTGGGTTAAATATGGTTTTGATAAGTGGTACTTGCAATTCATACAACAAATACGGTTTGCTGAGGTCTACCTTATTTGTTTTGCTCTTACTTCTCAATAACAGTCTGTCTGTGTGGGTTTGTTGGATAGATTTAAAAAAATGAAAATTTGTTTTCTGTGTTTAGATGCATGATTTCTTTAAACAATCTACATCTGTATTGCCATTCAGACTGTATACACCTAATCATGTTAGTATAAAAATTTGCCTATCAGTCTTAATCTTATTTCACACAATATATTTCTTTATTGTGGTTGGGTAGGTTGGTGGTAAAGCATTTGCTTGTCATGCTGAACTGTTTTCGGTTACCCACATGGGTACAATGTGAGAAACCCATTTCTGATGACCCTGTCATGATATAGCTGGAATATTGCGAAAAGCTGCATTAAAAAAAAACTTAATCACTCAGTAATTTGAAAATGCTGGTTAATATATTACATGATTAAATTCAATGCAGATATTCTGCAGCTGTGGGGCAGTACCGTGGTATATATAACTTTATATTGACCAATGATTAGTCTTTATCCTATTGAGAAGGCTTAAGGTCAGAGGTGGATACTTTTTAATCAATGGTATTAGCTATTAGTATTGAAAATCCTGTAGATATATCTGCTTGTGAGAATTTTGTGGATTACTAGCTTAATATCACAGATAGAAATTAATTAATATCATTTGTAAAACTTTGTAGAATGAACAAATAACATCTGTGTAATAGTGAAGTGGTTTACTGCAAGGAAATGTAACAACCCATCTTTATTTGTAAGAATTCAGCCAAAACGTGTTCATTTTGAACCCTGTATATTCTAATGCCTGTTTTTCTGTGAACATTCCATTCTAGAAACAAGGCTGACACACGAATGTGTCTTTTTAGAGATCTGTGTTATTGGTTAGAATGAGTGGGTGAGTTTGGTTCTACACCACTTTTAGTAATATTCACACAGTATACTGGCTGGGGATCCACGAAACAGGTTTCAAACGTTGTACCCATGTGAGAAATCGAACCTGGGTTTTCTGTGTGATGAGCGAACTCCCTAACCACTAGGCTACCCAACTGCCCGTCATTGGTTAGAGTGTGAATCGATACATTTATGATATCCTAAACATTTGTTAGGAAATTAGTGCCAGATACCAAACATGTGGGCTATTTACTTTTTTTAACATATTGGATACCTGTGATACCAAATATGCGGTGACTCTTAATTATGGACAGACTGGTTGTTACACCTGTCCTGTGTAACACAAAGAAATATTGCTGGATTGTTTGAGCTAATTGACTCTCATGAATTGATTTGTGTTGTATCAACACCCAAATTTCAACCTGCTCATGTTAGTGTGGGATGTTTTGGGGTGCTACTGTTTCAGACAGGGGGTCAGTGTTTGACAACTGTTTGACAGCCATTGTTAAAACATTTAACTTGTGGGGCTGCTTGTAGTAGCTTTCAGTCAAAATCTAACTGGGCTACTGTTTTTTCTGATAGCATTCCTATCATTGGTTTCAGGTGGAGATTTTGAGATTCTGCGGTGAGACATTTTTGCTTTGTGTACAACAAAGCTATGTTCAGTCTTGATCGGTTGTTCAACGTGCAAGTGTACATGTACTCTGGTAGTCTTGTTATCCTGTAATGCTGTTGACAGAGAGACAGCTTAGCTTGGTTTAGTTACGTTTGGCTTACTTGTAGGAACTTTCTGTTCCTTTGCTTAAAAAAATTGCTGCTGAAAGAATGTGTGAATAATTTAATGATAAAAATATATTTTGATTTTTTGTTAAAGCTCATAAATTGCATGATGAAGTTGTCCATTGTAAAGTAATTATGTACATCTGCCAACATGAATAAATATGCTATTTATAATACAAATGGCTAAATGATAAACTTTCCTAACTTAGAATAAACAAAATGCATAATGGAACTTTCAGTGCTTAATGAATAATGAAAATAAATGATATTTCACAAAAGATATTGTGTAAAAAACACAAAAATTACTGAATTTTTTATAAGGTTTAATTTCCAAAGTTGAAAATTTGTTATATTACATTCAAAATTCCCATTTTATGCTGCGTAGATACTTCTAAAATGGGTAAAGCACTCCCCATTATCTCTTACGCTGTGAGAGTAATCTGTGATGGTCTGCAAGATTATATTCAGTAGTGTAAAGAAGAGAAAGTTAATTTTGAGTTTTTACAATTATGTATTTTGAAACCTTTTTATTTTTACAATCATTCAACAGGGTACAGCCATCAGTTTAGTTATGTGTCCTTGACATTATTAATGATTAAAATCATTGCAGGATGATGAAAAGGATAAAAAAGGACCTAGTGCACAGTTCATGAATGGTTTAAGACATATCATATTTCCTTTCTAATCAGTATTGTCCAAGGTTGTAGTTTAAAGCTGATGAAATAAAAGGCCTGTAATATCATGATTTCATTTATGTGTAAAATCACATCAATTAGGAAGGAGTTTTGAAGCCTTGCAGTTTTAGGTTTTGTAACTGAAGTAGAATTGTATCACATATCTGATCACTCATGAATGGTTTACGTGACTTACTACAAAAGTGTTAAATAATTGCACAGCTTTAGTTAAACATGCACATTTTTTTTTCTCTAGGGTTATTATTTGTTGTTGGTTTCAAATATAGTTTGAAGTACAGATGAAAGATAGATATATACTGTTACGCTTAACATTGCCACAATAATGAATATCATAGGGATTCAGTGACACGCAAGTCACAATTAGTCATGAAATCTGACCAACCAATTCACACAGTTAGTCACCAAACATGACCAACCAGTCCATTAAGTCACCTCATAACAGTTTGAGTGAAGGAGTGGGTGAATGAGTGAGTGAGGTTTTTCTCTGCTTTTAGAACTATTCTGCAGTATTATGGTGTGGGACACTAGAAATGGGCTACCCACATTGTATCCATGTTGGGAATCGATCCCAGACCTTCAACATGATGAGTGAACACTTTAAGACCATTGGACTACCCCATTGTCTACATTGTCCA
The DNA here is from genome assembly GCF_037392515.1 of Haliotis asinina. NCBI lineage: Eukaryota > Metazoa > Mollusca > Gastropoda > Lepetellida > Haliotidae > Haliotis > Haliotis asinina. Next base: position 22,087,513 of record NC_090290.1, read on the forward strand.
GGTAGCCTGAAATGATAGCAACAGTAACAACAGCAACAACTCAGTTGTCATCACAGATTCACACATCCACAGTTAAAAATACATCCCATTTAATCCAACAAGTCTGACAGTAAACTTATCATCTTCCCTGTCAAGCACTTCCTGTGCTTAGATGGTGTGCCGCCATACTCTTCATGTGCAAGTTGATCATTATAAAGACGTTAACGCCACATGCAATAATTACAGACAATTATACAGATGACATATGTCGGAGGCAGTCGTGATAGTCAGCATATCGTGACACTTAATGACTTCTTACTGTGCTGATAGGGCAATTTCTGACTTCTCCACACTGCTGTGTCTAGCTCCTCATTTTGACGGCTTCCGGCAGGGTTCGTCCACCTATGTAGAGTACCTTGTGAGTTCTTATAGTAGCCATAACAGGTGAAGTGAAAAGGTTTGTTTTAGATAATTACAAGACTAACATCTAGTCCCTGAAAACATATTTTACAGAAAAAAATACTTAGTGAAAAAAAAATGAAATAATGAAAAGGAGCCCTGAGACTCTCTTAATTTTCTGCGGAAACCCAGACATACCACATTTTCAAGACTTGCATTGGCTTTCTTGGATATATTTTCTTCAGGGTTTGTATGACAGATTAGAAAATTATATGACGTGATTGGTGCAATTATTAGTCAAGAACTCTGTCACATATATTTGGAAACATTAAACATGTATTGATAAAAATCAAATGATTGAAAACCGTAGTATTTGTCAGCTGTTGATGATGTACTGTCAGTGGGTCACAATGACATGGAACTTCTGTGATGCAGTGATACTGAACTGCTCTGTCAGCTGCAGGAATGACTGAACAAGCCAATAATATTTATTGGTGAACTGTTGTCAAAATGTTAATCAATCTGAAAAAGGATATGATCTATGCATACTCATTGTCACTGTCACAATAAGCTGTGCAGAGTTATGTCCCTTTTGTGTGACAGGATCAGAATAATGGCACGTCAAAGCCTAGGTTTATCTTTTTGGGGATTATTAGTTCCTTGGAACATCTAAATTGTACCTTACTTGGACTTTGCTTCTGTTTAATTTGCGAATGGGGAAAGCAGTCACTTGCCATGCAAGTCCCATGTTGGATTGCCTTTATGGGTACAATCCTTGAACCCTATTTCAGGTGTCCACCACCATGTTTCTACAACCACTCAACCACTCACTCAACCCCTCACTTACTCAACCACTCACTCACTTAGTCAACCACTCATTCAACAACTTACTCGAACACTCACTCAGCCACTCACTCAGCCCCTCACTCAGCCACTCACTCAGCCACTCATTCAACCACTTACTCAACCACTCACTCAAGCACTCAACCACTCACTCAACCACTCACTCAGCCACTCATTCAACCAGTTACTCAACCACTCACTCAAGCACTCAAGCACTCACTCACTGAGCAACTCACTCACTTACTAAAGCACTCACTCAACCACTCATTATGCAGACTGCAACAAACAACATATAACTAAAGTGTTGTCACAACAGCACCAAGCCAAACTCAATCTGTCTTACACAGCACCAGATACCTCCCTAAAGATATTAATCTTGCAACTATATTATCACCCCGTGACTGTACATAAATGTGGTGATTGTCTTAATTCTTTATAGCCAATCAATCCCCATTAAGTGTCCTTCTAATACCTGTCTATTGCATCTTTATAGCAATATCCGCTCAGGACATCTTTTAATTTGGAAATCTATTAGCTAAACCCTTGATAAAACAACCGTTTCACTTGCCCAACCAACTATAATGATTAAGAGAGCAGTATCAATTATTTCATAGGCAGTAATACACTTTGGTTAGGAGAGTCTCGATCATTCCCTGGAGGGTAATTACCTGTGTTACGAGCAATCCACGTGCAACGAGGACATACATTGTTCACGAAGATGAACTACATGACAATACATGTGGGCTGGCTATATCATATTTTTGTAATCTGAATAATGAGGGGATACTGTTTCTATACATGTTATTGATAGTTCTTATCACGTTTCACAGAAATTCTCTCATTGACAGAATAATGTGGATTTAAATTCAGATCCTTTTGGCAAAAATAAGTCATTGCAAAATATGTTCTTGTCTGTTTTTGTGATTATGATTTGGCTGTTATTTATTTTAAAAAATGGGGTATTTAAAAGTACTTCCAGTTGAACCCATTCAGCTATGGTTAATTTAACAGTGATTACAACTTGCATCCCATTTTTTTCACAGTCTCTGTTCTGGCATCACGTTTTGTTCACAGTTTCTTTTCTGGCATCGCATTCTGTTCACAGTCTCTATTCTGGCATCCCATTCTGTTCACAGTCTCTGTTCTTCCATCCTGTTCTGTTCACAGTCTCTGTTCTGGCATCCCATATTGTCTCATCTTTAGCTTCCCAATGCCATCACCTTCTATTCACCCTTGATCCAAAGTCATACATTTCCAAAGCCTGGAATCTCATTTGGGAAAGGTTATTTTCAGTAAAGCTAAAATACTTGAGCTACAAATCTGTGCTACTCTATACAATAACAGCACCTTGTGTTAGTTTACCCAACAATCTATGTTTTCATAGAGCTGTTGAACAGATATTGAAGTACCGCCTTAAAGCATCATCTTATATTTAAGCCTCTGACACCCAAACAGGTTTCATCAATGACTTATAACATGAAGTGCCTGGTATGCCAGACCTGAGTCATCTGGTGTACATGTAGTGAGACATGGATCATCAATCTGCCTACTTAACACTTATAACGAGGAACCTTAGTCTGTCTCACAGTCCCTGAACCACATTATTTTCCCCGTCTTCCAAGCCTACTAGGGCAGTACTGAAGCCCTAAATTAAGCAAGTCTAGATTTCCTCAGGTTGAATCTCAGGTCTCCCTGCGGCTCCTTTTCAGTTTGGATGGGTTAGTTTGTTACTATCAAAATTATATATATTCAGAGACTAAGCATTAGTCTGTGAGGAACCTGGGCAGACTTGAGTCAAAATTGATCTTCAGTAAACCATGTTTCTCATAAGAGGCGACTCAATGTTGGGTGGTCATGATCTCTGAGTTTGTTGACACATATCATTGTATCCCAGTTATGTAGATTTGTGCTGATTATGTTGATCAGTGGATTGTCTGCTCCAGGCTTGATTGTTTACAGACTGCTTTCATATTGCTGCAGAAAAACTATGTGCGGCATTAAAACACCAACATGACAAACTATCAACATCCCAACAAGTTAATATGGGATTAAAACTAAACCAAGCTCGGGAATCAAACAAGGTCTCCATTGTTAAAAATGACCACATGGCCTGCCATATAGCTGGAATATTGTTGATAGAAGTGTCAAACTAAACTCACTCACTCACTCATAGTGATAGCTGTGCTACAGTCTCGCAAAGACTACAGCCTTACAATTGCAGCATGTAGTACTACAAGTAGCTAATGGGAAGGTGTTTTCTCTTTGTAAGTTTGGGTGTATGATGTTTTAAGCCTTATTCCAGCAAGGGACATCAGAAATGGGCTTCACACTTTGCACCCATGTGGGGAATCGAACCCAGGTCTTCAGCTTGATGAGCAGACACTTTAACCACTAGGCTACCCCATTGCCCAGGCAGTTTTGTCATCCAGCTAATCTTATAGTGACAAATTGTTGTTAATGGCAGTTGTGTTGGTATTTGGACCCTTTGATGTCTGTCTTGGTCTGTGATTGTTGACCTCTCATATATACTTACATGTCCTACTTACTGTCTATGAGAGCACTTGTCTCTTGTTCAGAGCTTACGCTTTCTTAGACAATCAGACAACCAATTGTTCACCTTTTCTGGTTCAGCAGCCCTCTCTTGTCCCATTTTCTGCTCCAGTGATGTATTCTCCACCCTTTTTAGATTTGTATGTGATCTATGTTGTTCAGGGTCAAACCTGAGGGTTAAACCCTTTTGGTGAATGTTTACGGTCACCTTCAAATTTCATCCCACATTGACCTGACACATCACAATAAAACTTCAACTCTATTTAAAGTCATCAGACCAACTCAATCGCTTGCTCGCTCGCTCACTCAAACACTCACTGTTGTTTTGAAAAACTTTACACAATATACACACTGGAAAATAGAACCCAGACCATCTACTAAACAAACAAACACCTTACCTTCTAAGCCAACCAGCTTGCTTAAGTCAGGTTACAATCTCTGGCACGTTTCTGCCTGTCATGCATAACAGAAGCGAATCTGTTTTTATTTCTGTTTCCTTTGCATCAATATTTATCTAACTTCCAGCAGATCGGCCTTTCACATCTGTGACTGTAGCAATACTATGTCATGCTGTGTCAAGATTTCCACTTTGCAAGGAGATGATTCATTGCACAAACTCTCCAGGTATTTTCTAATATGCCCTCTATGGATTTGCATTGAATATGAAAGTTTAGATTGTGCTATGTCATCAACTGGAAAATGAAAGTTGAAAAACTATTTACCTTTCATAACCCTGAATTGCATGATTTGATCGAGCAACCCTTTTACTTTTACTGTTGCTTTGACAATGTCACAAATGTAAAGTGCAGTTGAAGCCAGGACTATTGGCATATTTCAAACGAGTTCGGTTTGATGTTTTCAAGTGGTGCTTTCCATCATTGACAATATCCAGGGAATTAGACCTTGAGTGCCAAAAGGTACCAGTAATTTCATTTGTTTGTGTGTATAGAAGTTTGAGAAAAATCTATGAGGAAGTTGAACCAAATTACCTATGAATCGATTGTCCTGGCCGGGGACGACCGGTGTTCAGTGACGTGAGCAGCAATGACCTAGATTTGCATCATTGCGCACACTTGCAACAACAGTGCTTCAGTACGGGTGATTGACAGGCTGCATCCAGTGTCTGCTGTGCATGATTTATGATGATGACATGGAAGTAGGGACTGTGTATCTCGCAACTTGTTGAAAGAAGCGGAAGGCTGATCGGAGGTTGTGAGTATTGTAGATTATCAAAAGAAAGTGTTGGCTTTGTTTTGCCTTGTTAAAGATTTATATAACTAGAATAGAGTATAAACAGAACAATGTTCGTCAGTTTGTACATTTTGCGACAAAATATTCCTTTAAGAATGGTTAATCCATGTATAAAAGGTATCAAAAATTTATATGAGTAAGACAGAAAATTAAGATAATACTTAGAAATATGATTACTGTTTTGTTCAGTAGATGGTTTGGTATCTTGGAAACATAATTGAATAATTTAAACGGAAATATGTACAAATAATTTGAATCATATACTACTCAAAATATGTTAAGGAGAACCATTTCTTTCACATTACTGTAGATGATGTGCAATCAGGTTGTCCTTAGCTTATTTTGTGTAATGTATGTGCTGCTTGGAGATATGTAAAAGGTAGGTCAAACATCTATTATGAATGGGTTTGAAAATATATAACATTTCTAAGATGTGAAAGTGGTTCATTATCCATGGAAAAGTATATTGCATTTACAGTGTAAAAAGTGAAATTGTTTTATCTTAACCAGGTGAGACAACTGCTGTTCAATTCTCAAACAACTTAATAACATTAGTATCAAAATTATTGGTCCCTTTCAGCTACCCTCTACCCCTTGGAACATAGAACAATAAAATTGTAACCAATCAGGTTAAAGAGTTTGTCAAGGTGAAAGCACACCTGTGAAGGTGAAACATGTGATATTCGTCATTGACTATTTATAATAATTGTCATTAAAACAGCATGATGGCATGAGAAGTAGACATCACAACAAGTCCCCAACCATAGTACAGACATATAAGTAGTTGTGTGACTCATAGCATCACAATACCTTTGCAAAAGGAACCTTTCACCAACATGGCAGTTATTCTGTTGGTGAATCAGCACTTTTTTTTAGATGCATGGTAAACATGAAAGTTACAGTGAGCGTGATGCTGGGTCTTGTCTGATGCAATGGTGCGTGTAGCAAGTGACACGTATTGAGGTGCACATTCTGAGTGTTGATGCTGTGCAGACACGCCGTGCATTTGGTGGTGCCATCATCATCACCATATTTTGACAACATTGTGCATTTAGAGGACCACACATTTACTGATTTGGGACACACATAAGGTTAGTTTTCATACTGTGCTATTTCTTTGAGGTTGTTTCATTGCTGTAAAATATTTATTTAAGGTGCAAATGTTGACATTTTGTTTTTGGACGTCGGCTTTTATCTAACTAATAAGGCTGTACTGTCTTGGTACAGAGTGGTATAAAATATTTGAAGGATTTAAATAGGGTGGTAGGTGAGATCAGGGTGATTGAATTGAGCTGGAATGGATTTTATATACATGTGCAGTTTGTGAAGCCCATTTTGGTGTCCCAGGCTTGTACTTTGCTGGAAGATGCATAAACTTTGCTCTTTCGCTCATTCATCTACTTTCACTCTTTTACCTGCTCACTCACTCACTCTGCAATGTGGATACTTTCATTAGGGCCCTGTCTCCACTTCACCCCCTTTGTATTCTCATCATTCAACCCTGTATCACCCCAATGTAGATACATTTGCACATCTCACACTGCACCCTTGTCATTGTTCCATCAGGACCTGTAGCCCCAGTACCAAGCCTACATCACCTGAATGTCGATGATTCTGCGCCACCAACTCCATCATTGCAGCTGCTGTACCCCATCCTTCACCCAATGCTGCACCCTACCCCCATGACATTCTCCCTGTTTGAGATGTCTGCTTCAGCCCTCATATCCCCTATCCTCCTCCCCCACCCTTCACCCCCACCCTCTAGGACCCTGAGCTCTTCCAGCTGTCATGGAGTTGTCTGTTCCAGAGGGTTACTAAGAGCCTTCCGTTTCACCACAACCTTCAGCACCACACTCTTCATTCCTCATTCCCCACAGTGCCCACACAACCCCAACCCCCACCCACGATTCTTGGTTCTCATAGCAGTTTCCATGTCTGCACTAACCCTCATGCCCCTATCCTCCTCCCCTACCCTCCACCCCTCACCCTCTAGGGACCATAGCTCTCCCAGCTGTCATGGAGTTATCTGCTCCAGAAGGTTACTCAGTCTCCCATCTTTCGCCATCATGTTGTAATATTTATTGCAATCGATTCCTCATCCATTATATACTACCAAATCAGTCCATGACACACTCTGGGTACAGAGTGTCTTTCTTCTGATTATCTGCCAAAACCCTGAAAAATCCATTTATACACGATCACGTGTCCCATAATAGATTCTGCAATTGATCATTTCAAATATTAGCATATACCTGTTTCGCCATGGTAATGAAGCAGACATACTTTCAAGCTGTAGGCATCATAGGGCGCAAACATATCATGGATAACTTGTAAGTGTTAAGTCTTTCACTATACTGAAGCTGTGATGTTCTGACCTGGGGATACTGCCCACAGACAAATCAGGTCAGCTTGACCAACTTCAGGCAAGGTAAGGATGTGATAACAGTTGATAATATTGCCCATCTGACTGCTTTGATAGAGGTAGAAGTTGTGGTAGACAGTTAAATTAAGACGGTATCAGTAAGAGTACAGAATCTAGCAGAGCTGATTATGTTCCCCTATGGACTGATTGTGACTGAGCGTAAAACATTTTGAAATATTGTAGAAATGGTAATCTTTTTCGTGGATGTTTCTAGGTAACAATGGTGTCAGCACCAGATACCAAATTTTGGTCTTGTTTTATCCTCATGGGTATATAAGTTCTGGTTTTGGTTATATGAGGTAAACTGGAGTTTTGTGCTGCTTTCAAGATTATTACACTGACGTGCTAGTCAGGACTTCCGTACTGCTAGCCCACATAGATTTCTTGTTGCAGTTTGACATGGATGCTTGCCTCTGTAACATAAATGTTAGACTCAGGCACATTGTATAGCCTCCAGGTTGACCAGTAAACATGTCATTAATGCCAAAGGAACAATAATTACCATCTTTAGCATCATTTGGTGTGACATAACAAGGGGTTCAAACCACTGGCATACAGCTTTCTGGGAACCACTTTATCAGGCTGTATTGCCAGCATCCTGCTCTTGGTGTCCTCAGGCCTGACATTATCACCCTTGCAGTTGCATTATACAAGTAAATTCTCTTAAATTTGATTAAAGTACATTTTCTCAAAATAACTAGGCATTTAATATTTAATAAGTTTGGCAAATCTAATCAGTGGAAGAATTCCTTTATAATGAAATTGATTCAAAGTAGAATATGAAACATTTGTGGAAATAATTTCACATTTTCTGTTGAAAGATCTTTCATAGGAAACTATCCATGTCAGTTTGGCCGAAACTTTGTCTTTGCTTTAGGTATTAATACAAGAGAAGTGTGTCTCAAAGACGGCATTAATGTGACGTTGATCAGTGTTGTGATTAAGCATGAGTGTGGAGACATCAGAGAGAGATATTGATTGGACAGTTGGGAGGATGGTGCAACACCTAGAGGAGATGTATGTGGAGCTGAAGATTGAAGCTTCAATTGGAGATGAAGCTTGGGACGATTGTTTGAAGTTGTTTGAAGCAGAGTTGTGTGATAATCATGTACATGTGCATGTATATCATGATGGTGTCAGCTCTTTGTTCCAAACAATATGGAGTGTCATGGCAACGCATTCTGACAACAAATGTGATAATGATGACTTTGATATATTCTTGCTGACAGTTAATGACAGCTGTTGATGATAATGTTGATGATGTATTTAATTGGGAGTATGCCAATATGAGATGAAGATTCATCTGTGATGATGATGATGGTGATGATGATGATGATGATGATGATGATGATGATGATGATGATGATGATGATGGTGGTGGTGGTGGTGGTGGTGATGATGATGATGATGATGATGGTGGTGGTGATGGTGGTGGTGGTGGTGGTGGTGGTGGTGGTGGTGGTGATGATGATGATGATGATGATGATGATGATGATGATGGTGGTGGTGGTGGTGGTGGTGGTGGTGATGATGATGATGATGATGATGATGATGATGATGACTATATCATGATGGTGATGAAAATGATGAAAAGATCATTGTTAGTCATGAACAGTGGGGTAGCCTTGTGGTTAAGTCACTTGCTCATCATCCAGGTTCAATTCCCCACCTGGGTATAACATGTGAAGCCCATTTCTGAAGTCCCCAACTGTCATTTTGCTAGAATCTTCAAAAGCAGCATAAAACCAAACTCACTTATTACAAATCACTCACAGTTTGCTAATATTGTCAGCCACATCATTCAGATTTAAAAAATCCAGCCAACAAGACATTGAGACATGATCAGCACCTATGGAGGAAGGAATGTACCTTTAAAATCATGGCAGGTGACATTTGAATGGCCTTCAATGAAGTGTGACCTTTGCCCCCAAGGGGTCACTGATAACAGGTAACACATAATCCACAGCCTGCTGTTTGAGTGACATATGGTAACACATATATCACTTGGCAAGCCGTCCTGCATTCAGTCGGTAACCAATATTGGTTGTATTCGGCCATAAACATCATCATAAAAGTATATATAGATATATGATTGATAAGGCCTGAACATTTTTCTTTGTTTCACATTTATATTGTCCTTGAATTTATAGTTTTGTTTACATTTTTTTTCCCAGTGTTTCTATGCTGCCAGTGGTAAAATATATCCCATTAAAAAAAAGTAGGGAATATTGGATTTACAGGATTTATAAAATGCAATTGATGAAGTCAAAGAGGAAACAAATGATGAAGAGCAATTATGGGAAAATGTGACAATTTATTCCATTCCTTTGGACATGTTTAATCTGTATGGATGTATATTACTTTATTCTCATATGCATTCCTCTTATACATTGGCATGCTCACAAAATGGAATATCCCCTACTTTTTGTTAGTGGTATATTTGGCAATGACTTTAAGTTTAAACTGCTTCAGGAAAAAATGACTGAGGATTAAAAAACATTTCATTATTTAAAGTACATTTCATTGTCAGACCAACACAACTTTATCTCTTAGCGCCCAAGAATATGCCTTTATGCCTTCTGAAAGAATTGAATTTATTTTTCTTCTTAAACATACTGACTATATGTTTCAGAAATAAAATCTGTTTTGAAAAGCTTTAATTATTTGGATCCACTTTTACATACAATACAAATCATCTTAGAATTGCTTGCAAACTCTTGAGAAGGATGCTTTTTATCAGTTTATCAAATTATGTTTTTTTGTGTGCTTTAAACTTATTTCTTAAACAATATCTGCAATCAGATAAGGATTTTATCATTGAAATCTATCTTAATGATCTGCCACTTTGCACTGTAGGTCGGAAGGATTTCTAAATGTTGGCACAAAAATGACATTATCTTAATGGGCAATTTCCTGTGTGGTTAATGATTGGACCAGTGAGGTATTCAACCACTGACCCATAGCCTTGTCATACTGAGAGAGCTTGTGCTGTTATCTCCCTTGAGGTAGAAGTACATGATCCACATTGTGCTATGGGGCATTACGACACAATGACAACACCTCAGTGGGTTGTCGACACAACATCAACACAACGCCTCAGTGGGCACCGCGACCCACAATCACCTTCAACCCACCTAGGTCATCATCGATCCCAATGGCTGGCGGATACAAGGTGAAGCCTGTCACATGACCAAAGCGACAAGACATGCACGTTTGGCAGTGCTGTAAGATGCAGATGCATGTTTGACGCTGTTGCGCTCCCTGCAGACATGAAGTCAATCTGACAGGCTGCACATTTGCACATTTAGGTGTTGAACTATCCAGCATGATTCAAAGACATGTTGCGTTTGAAAGGAAAAAGGAAAATTCTGTATAAATAGCTTCAGGATTCCAACACACGTGGAAATCTTTACGGAATATTATATGGAACTTGATTTGTTAAATGGAATTTACAAAAAAAAGGAGGCACTGAAACTATTATTCACGGATGTCAAACTGTATTCTCGAGGACAACTAAATACTTGTTGCTGCCAAGACATCACAGAGATCTACATCACCATTCACACATCAAAAGTGTTTTAAAATGTTCAAGAGCTCATTTAATTTTTGGTGTGAGTCAGGGATAAAGACATTTCTGGAAATGACAAATGAGTTCTTTCCATGCTGTCGTGGATAAATCTGATGTTTTGTGTCTTTTGTTTGGAAACTGGGGTCAGTTAATTCGTGTCGTGTCTAGTTCCAAGGACTATATTGATTAAAACGGTTCTGCAGATTCCACCACACAGACGTACCCAGAGGATGCACAAGGTGACAGAGACGTTTTATTTGATTCAGTTATTTTTTTTCTTTTCTTTCTTTTTTTTTTTTTTTCAAATATTTTTCACAGAATGGAAACACATTTTCTCCCAGTAAGTGTATGATTATCAATCAGTTGTAGAACTTGTAGATATCATTTACAAAATACAGTTGTCACTCCTACGTAACTTTTGTATATTTCACTCTTACAAGTTGAAGCATGTTGTGAGATGCTTGAGCGAAGATGATTTCTCCTGAGTTTTGGTGTCTTTACATGATCTCCTGCATTGACTTAGGATGTCGTCATATTATTCTCTCATTCAACAACTTATATTATACCTATTGTGCATGACCTGAAAGTTGTTGTATCATCTTTATTTTTTCCTTAATGTATCATGTCATGTCATGTATTCAGTTTAAATTGAGAATGGGCTTTGGTAGGCTAGTGGTTAAATTTGACTTGGGTTCGAGTCACCAGTTCACAATGTGTGAAGCCCATTTCTGGTGTCCCCTGCCATGATATTGTTGAAATATACTGGACAAAATAAGTTAGGGATATTGGTATTTTTATGACTGATATTTTATCAGTATGTCAGTGAATAAATTCATCATTATTCGTAATTTCAAAATTTACAAATAACAGTAACTATTTTTGTCCAGTGTATATCTAAAAGTGGCAGAAAACTGAACTCACTTAGTTTAAATTAGACTCATTTGCATACTGCAATAATGCTGAATGGCATAAAACAACACTCAGTCTCATATTCTGGAAACTTGTGTAGGGTGTCTGGGTGAGACTTCTGGCTGAGGTTGTGGGGCTTCTGGGTGAGACTGTGGGACTTCTGAGTGAGGTTGTGGGGCTTCTTGATGAGACTGTAGCCTGGATAACTGGTTGTGAACACTGTATTGTCAAATTTTGAGTCACTGTATTCAGATGACATGTTCATTCTATCAACCACTGGTTTCCCCAGCCTACAACAGGTTGGTGGGATAGCTTTGTGGTGAAAGTGTTCGCTTGTCATAATGAAGACCCAGGTTTTATTGCCCGTATAGATGCAAATTGTGAAACCCATGTGTAATGAAGTTCCTTTGCTGGAATATTGCCCAAAGTGGTATAAATCCGTTTCCTTGTGGTGAAAGTGTTTGCTTGTCATAATGAAGACCCAGGTTTTATTCCCCGTATAGATGCAAATTGTGAAACCCATGTGTAATGAAGTTCCTTTGCTGGAATATTGCCCAAAGTGGTATAAATCCGTGTTGACTCACCCTAGCCTAAACACTATCATATCAAAACCGACTTGACTACAGACTGCAGTGGGAACAAAACCATTTTGAGATTGACATTATTTCCACCAAGGGAAGCATGTGTTGGACGTATCATTTAAAAATGTCAGTAATTGAAAATATTTTTTTTTTAAATTAATGTTCAGCTTTATTTGAGGTACAGGTTTAAAAATATAACATGAAGGCATTCCAAAGGTGTGACTCACATCTGTTAGGGCATTATGACAGGCTGTCTATAACCTCTTGCTCAGACAAAGACAGCAGAAATCTACCCCTTCATGGCCTACTTGTACACCTCCCCCTTTTCTAAAGACTAGGTTCTCGTTACATACAATGTGACTTCAGTGTAGAGGTTTTCTGAATCCCTTTTATTGTGAAGAGTTGTTTCCCTTGGGTGTGTCAGAACCCTGTGACAGTGGATTAAAATCCCAAATTTGATGGTGGTTTCCAAGTGGTTAAAGCGTTTGCCTGTCACATAAAAAATCTGAACACAATTCTCCACATGGGTACAATGTGTGAAGCCCATTTCTCGTGTCCTACATTATATTGCTGGAATATAGCTAAAAGTTGCATAAAACTAAACTCACTGACTCACTCACCTTGTTCGTTCCCTTTACCATAGTTTAAATGTCTACTGGTATTCTATTCACTTCTCAGATCAGGGGGAACTATGTAGTCATATAGACCCTGACACGAATATATACAAGAATGACCATACAAGTCTGGAATAGATTTCCACAGTTTTAGGAACTGAACATGAATAAAATCTCTGTGGTTCTTTTCATTCTATCTTCTGAATGTTTTTAATGATTTTTGTAAAATACGTTCATTTCAGAGACTAGCTGTTAGTCTATGTCGCCCTGGATAATTGTGTTTGTGACATGACTGTTTTGAAGAAGTCATTTAGGAGTGTCAAATGAGTTAGATTTCCATGTACAATAGCACCTGAGTCATAGTGTACAAATGAGAATCAAAAGCCTCCCATGCCTGTCATAATCACCATCTTTAACTTACTGGGTTACGAATGCAATGGTGTATGAGTCAGATTTTGTGAAGGATATTATGTTTTCAAGCAGGCAAACATGCCTGTCCCCTTATTCTGCAATTAAGAGCAATGTACGCTTGTCAGATTTCTATGTTGGTTAATGTAATCCTCTAAATGTGTTTTGAGCACGGAGGATCAATTGGTATCACAATACTGCAGTTCACCATGAGTTTCCTCCCTTGCCCTTACCAGGATCTGCTGGAGATTGGTTATGATCCATTGCTTGTCAGTATCACTCAGTATCACAAATTGGTAATATTCAGTGGCAACATCTGTCATTATGACTCGTGCTTTGATCACGTCAAGTTGACGTTTGATGAAATAACTGAAATACTAATTGAAAAGGGGTAAAATGCAAACCCTCTTGTGAAGACCCGAGTTGGAATAAGTCTCCATCACCCTTTGGTTGAAACAAGGGACGATATTCAGTCAAACATTCGCAGACAAAATAACCGTAGCACTGGAATGATCATAGGTCAGTTTTAAAGTATGAGAGTTACGATCGGCTTAAAGCTACAATTCACCCTGAGGACGCAGGTTTCAATTCCCCACATTTCTACAATGCATAAAGCCCAACTTGGGTTTTCCCCACCATGATATTGCTGGAATATTAGCAAAAGCAGCATAAACCCCAAGCCACTCACTCACTCAAGCACACAGTACTTCAGGGAATGTGGGGGAATCATTGTTAATCATCTTGGGGGATCTCTGTATTGATCGATGTATGTATTGTATGTAAACACAGGTTTTCATTGTCTAGGTGTACCTAACAATTAGTGTCAAGAAACTGGTACAAGTAAGTAGTGTAATCACATATTACTCTTTCGATTGACGTCATGAGACATCCAAAACATTACTTAAACATGAAGCACACACCATTTTTTAGAAATATTTGGGGTTTTTTATTTCTGGATTTTTTTTTTCTGATATGAATAACATGTTGAAGCCTTGAAGCCTGAACTTCCCTGGAATGAACATTGAGAAATGATGTACATTTCATCAGATTTTGAGTAGGTGCAATCATTAACACTGTCCTCATTCACAGTCAGATACTCATACCTGCTCAGGTATATAAACAAGACACGGCATGATCTATGGTGGAATAAGGTAGTGAAAGATTATCATTGAATATTTACATGTGGAGGGATTGGCATTACTTCAGTTTTGAACGTCATATAACCACCACACAACTATTTGAAGCAGATGTGCTGAGTGTGAAAATTCTGAGCCGGATACAACTTTTAGAGAAAGGTGGGGTGAGCACTCTTGAGAAAGGGGAGTGCACACGCTTGAGAAAGAGGCAGTGCACACTTCATTTTCATCTGTTCTTATGGTCATTTAATAGATTTTCAGGAGAAAAGGGCAGGGTGCGCAGCCCTGCAATCTCCTCTCAGGATCCGCCTATGAAATCGACAAGTTCAAAGCCTAGTGTCTCCTAAATGGGAATTTAAACTGGCTTCTTTTAAACCTTGGCTGTCAGACTATTTGCAGCTAATTATACTCCAACGAATCACATAATATATCACCAAAAAATAATTTGTTGTGAACTTGATGAAATGAAGTATTGACATATTCACAACGTATGTGGTTCAAGGTGAGTGAGTGAGTTTAATGATGCAGTGCTTTTAGCAATATTCCAGCAATATGGTGGGGGACACCAGAAATGGGCTTCTCCACATTGTAATTGAACTGGGGTCTTTGGCATGACAAGCAAACACTTTAACCACTTGGCTACCCTACTGCCATCAGAGTTCAAGGATAAGCCATTGTATTTTTCAGAGAAGAAATATGATAAAACCCTTGTTTGTATGCTGTGCCTTTGAGGCAGGTGAATGCTTGTTATTTTATCCACCAACCCGCAATTACAAACAAATCTGAATTTTTTTACAGATCAGTTTTTCTGTAGTCTTTAAAGCAACTCCAGCTTTAAAAACAATATTTAAAGTCTTTTCTGTTTTATTCCACTGGCAATGTATAATACATTTGAGATCACTTTGAAAGTTGTTTTCTTTTTCAATCCTTTTTCACCCACTGATCGAATTTTTAAAGAAACTTTTTCACTGTCCAAAATCCTTGTTACACCATCTCTTAAAGTGGTTTCAACAGCCTGCAAAGTTTGACAGCCCTTGAAAGTTTTTCATCTGATTGGTCGTACATTGTGAAACAGACATGCATGAAGTTGTAGTCAGGGAACAATGGTGCATTGTCACCTAGAGTGTTGTGTTAACAATAGGCTGATTCAGACTTTTCTCCTCTAGTGGTGCCTTCAACACAAAACACATTGTGTCACATTGTGTCACAGCCATCTTGGGCAGCTGATGTAATGTGAAGATTGTTATAGGCTGACATGACTAGGTAAATAACGTACTTTAATCTTTATAATTGCAGGCCAGTCTTAACCTCAGAACAAGAAACCTACATGTGGAATACGTATACATGTTGTATTTTTAAGAGAAATTTCACAAATGATTAAAATGTGATAGATTTTCAGTGAAAACAAACACAGTAACTCACACAGGCCTCTACAAATTCAGTGCAGGTGTACTCAGTTTTGTTGTGGTTTCTGTTGAAAATGTGGCTGGTTAATCATTACGATGCAAACTTCAGAGGCCTTGTGTCTTGTTTGTAATTTTTCTGGCTATTTCTTTTCAAAGTGTGTAGTTTTCTATTGTTAGGTATCTTTCTTTTGGTGAACCTGAATTTGATGTCAGTAGAATGGAATTTGGGCCTGTTTTGATGAAACATCATATAAATGCAAGAGGTCTTGTGAAATACGTCTTAATTGAGAATATGTTTTAATCTGTTTGTATTCCACTGGAGAAAATATAGTCAAGTATTGAGTGTATGAGAGAGTGAGTATGGTTTTACACCACTTTTAGCAATATTCCAGCAAAATCACAGTGGAAGGACACCAGAAACCTAGGTCTTAGTCAGGATTAATGAAAGCTTTAATCATCTTCCTACCCCACCACCCCTCGTGTGTATTAACTGATGTGGATTAGATGGTTACAATGGCAGGCTGGCACCACCACAATTGTTCATGACATCGACCACTAGTCTGATCGTCTTTTTATTTATGTAGTTTTAAGTACATGTGAAGAGTTACACACTTGCAGGAATCTGCCATTTTCCATAATCAATAACATTATTGAAGGTCAGGTCGAAAATAAATTGTAGTCGTTTGTAATATCATCTTATGTTTCGTCTTCATCTTGTCACAAAGGGCAGTGGGTACCTTAGGGATTAAAGTGTGCACTCATCAGCCCAAACCACTCACTCACTCACTCACTCACTCACTCACTCACTCACTCACTCACTCACTCACTCACTCACTCACTCACTCACTCACTCACTCACTCACACATAATATTATCTGTCAATGTACAGACAAGCTTTAAACATTGTAATTAATTATTTTTTATAAAACGTATATTTTAGCTATCCAGGTCGTCATTGCTGTCAGATTAATAACTCATGATGTACATAGTAAATTTAATAAAAGATAAGTAAAATAATGTTCAAAAGATTTTATTTAACTACCTAGGACTGCTGCTTTGCCTGAAGTTAAGTACCTTAAACTAAATCCCAGCTTGAACCGTGTCATATTGCACAGCATGTCTTCCTAAGTTGTAATCAAACTGAGCCCTACATGTTCTCCACTGTGCACCTGTTGACCTCCAGCTTGTCGTCAGTTTACCTGGTGATTGCTCTGTACCTGTCTATCCATCAGAGAAGACAATCATGTAATCTGTGGACACAGAATTACCCACTGGCTCAACTGCCCATCACGCCTGTTGTGTACACCATGGCTGGGGTGAGTGACCTAACCACTGACCAAAGCTTCTGTCTTTATTACAACCAGGTTGACACACTGTTGTAACCAGCCTTGTAGAATGATGACATAGGTGTTTGATAAGCTGTTTATTTCATAGGGTGTTATAACTGGATTGTGATATTGATGAGTAATGCTCTATGTTGTCAGTAGCAGCTTTGAAATCAACAACATAGTGACAAGTGATGTTCATGTCTATTTCACTTCTATGTTTAACCTTGAAATAGACATCTGGTTTTGTTTATTTAAGGTAGATTACATAGCATGACGTTAATGATAATGTAATCGCACGATGACAGGGTATTGTTTAATGCTTGAGTAGTCTTCTCTACAAAGGATTGGCTGTTCAGTATTTCTCTGCCCAAATACCGCCCAGTGTTAACAATATTCAATCATGACAGGGCTTGGAATTCTGGCTTTTTAAGATCTAGGATCCCAATCTATGGACACCTAAATCCTTTATCTTATCATTCAGGTCATGACAGCATGCCTTGACATAAATATTATTTTCAGACACTTAGTATTTATACATATTTAATGTTTTTGAGCTGGATCTCAAGTGTATAATCAATAGAATGATTTCGAATCACAGCCACCATAATATTAATGAACATTTATGAGACTATCTTGTAGTGGTATTCTGTGGTGATAGGTGTCCTTGACTTGGCCAGTATTTTCCCTGAAGAACTGAGATATCATATCTATTGCTGTGAGTCATGTTCATTATCTCCGAACATTGTTATCAATGTCCATATTCTGTACTGTAAAATGCAATGTGAAACAAGTAGAACATTCTCGCTAGTAAGGGTTTGGATTGAATATGTGTTTGAATAGGAAATAGCCATGATATTTTAGTTTTGGTTTTCCTTCAAAATAATTATCTTCAGAGTTTGTTATAAAATCCAGTATTTACAAGAAATGGTGAAGAAATTTATGTACAAAATTCCTCTGCTAAGTTACTGGATTGAAATAGGTCCCAAGAAAGCAATGGTTCTGAGAGGATGAATGGATTTTTTCATTTTTCTTGGTGCTTTTGTTGGTTGATTATCATCAGACCCCCAACTGTTTGACATGCTCATGATATCAACCTCTGGTTCATCTTATCAGAACTTCTATAATTACACATGACATAGATTAGATATGCCGTTGATGTGGTGTTTGGCAACAAATAAACAAACAGGCACATTATTTACAAATGTAAAAGGTGTCTGGATAGCCTAGTGGTTAAAGTTTATGGTTGTCACACCAAAAAACGGAGCTCTATTCCCCTGATGGTTGCAATATGTGAAGCCTGCCTTGATGCTAAAACTACGCTCCCTCACCCTAGAATTGAAGAGTAGGCTAGCAGTTAAAGTGTTCACATGGCAAATGAAACACACTGATAGAACTGGTTCCATTTCCTCACAATATAAAATGTCATCTGTCATGTCTTTGGTGCAACATGTATTGCTTTTAAAACATTCCTGTGAATGTCTCGAGGTGTTCTTCAAGGAAAGGTGGGCTAATTGTCTATGGCGCTTTGATGTTATGAGTTGTCTCCCTTAGCCTTGCCCAAATTATTATTCTGGATTTGAATCACACATCAGCCTGAGTATATTTCCCGCTTTTAACCCCTGGCGTGTCATGTAGGTGGATATAGTCGTTGCCTTGTCTGTCTGTCTGTCCATAATCATTTTGTTTCATTGGGTTAACTCAAAAAAAGGTAAATACTTTCCAACAAAAATTGATAAATATAATAAACAGAACCTAGGGTGATGCCTTTTACTATTTACAGATTTTTGTCATTTTTATATTTTTTGGTTTCTGTGGAAACATTTTGCACAACTCGAAAATCATCCAAAATCATTGAACTTAGCAACTCTCCAAATTTATGAGACAGATCTTGATGTGGCGCCTTTTGCTATTTACAGATATTCGGCATTTAAATTTTCCATGATGTCAATTGAAATTATTTGGACTTAATCTAAAAACACATCAAGCTGGATTTTAAGTAGCTGTCACATGATGTGTTCTTTCAAATATGTGGGGTCTAGGGGGACATGTCAACTTCTGATGACTCTTGTTTCAGCATCATAGCATGTTGGTCTTTCAAAGAGAGCAGTACACTCATGAAGATCAGGGAAGATCGTTAGCAACAAATGCTTATGATAGAAGGGGACTAATGGGATCAGGTGGTCAGACTTGCTGACTTGGTTAGCACATGTCATTGTATCTCAGATTTGTACATGATGCGTATGATGTTGATCACAGGATTGTCTGTCCCAGACACGATTATTTACAGACTGACACCATATTGCTGGGTGTGGTGTTAATCAACAAACAAATATAGAGCTGTAAACATGTAAGATTACCTTAGCCTTTCTTCAGACATCAAGCCATATGTAGCTGTTTTAATGCTAATGGAATAACGTTCAGATGAAGGTTTAGTCAAACTCACTCAATCAGTCAAAATGCTTCTTTTTCTTTAGACTGGGCATGTATGGTCCTGTTTAGGAATAGAGACAATTGTCCTTTTGACTGACAAATCCAAGTGTCATATGGCACATGTGATAACGTGTATATCATTCATGGAACATGTGCTGTTCAGGATATGCACTTCAAGCTGACATAGTGATGATAAAGCAGTATTTGAAAATCTACCAGATTATTTGGGCTGAGTTCTCATTCATTTAAGATTAAGAAACACTGTACTTGCAAATCTATGGATAACAACTTCCTCTTTTTGTTTTTGTCAGTCTTATGCTTTCCAGCTTCGAAAATGACTCTTGGAAATGATGCAGTCAGTTTCTTTTTTCTCTCTTTCTTTTTCACATTTTCCAGTATGTTACTATTTCTTTATTCCTTGCTTTTCTTTGTTTCCTCCGCCATATAGCTGGAATGCGGCGTAAAACTAAATTCACTCATTCTTTGTTTCCTTGAATATTGGGAACAGTGGAGCAGCCTAGAGTGTTCACTCTTCACACCAAATGCCGGGTTTGATTCCCCACTAGGGTACAGTATGTGAAGCCCAGTTCTTTAGTCCCCTGCCTTGATATTGCTGGAATATTGCTGAAAGTGGTGTAAGACTCACATACTCACTCACTCACTTACCCATTGAATTATTTTTTTTTCACCTTTTCAAATTTGTTTTTCTCTTTTTGTTCTCTCTCCTTTCTATCACTGACTTGTTCATTTCACATGATTTCAAATGTTTGCTATTTTGACACTGCTGTCAACAATTTTAAATTTCATAAATTTTATCTCTTATTTTGAGTTTCATTTTGGTGATGTAGCTGGTAAGTGATGTTACAATAATTGAATCATTTGGATATTGCTATCTGGATATTGCAAATATCTCAGAAAAAAATCAGCTCTTTCCTCTTTGTCAGCAGATATTTTATTTTGAAGTCTTAACTATATCCATTAAGAGCCTCACAGATACTTCATCTTGCATGACTCACACCTAGGGCTATTACTGGTGATAATCAACATACACATTATCTTTCATGGAGAAATAGTTGTCAGAATCTTATTTCATAAACCTGGTGTTCTTCAAAAACATAATGTAGATTGTTGCTCTGGTTCCAGTATAGCCTTCTATTCTTTGGCAGTTTCTGGCTCCATTGCAACATTTACCATTTATCAAAACAGCATTATAACTTGATGGGTGAACTTGATGGGTGAAAGGTGTACCTCGACATTTTTTATTTTTATTCTGTAGTGCCTGTTTTTGTCGTATATTGGCATGGCTGGGATTTAATAATTGATAAGCATGTACATGATAACCATTTATCAATAATTGGGACGTTGTAATGGCTCCTGTGAGAGGCGTGTTTGTGAATTAGTTATAAGGCTGTAGTTCTGGCAGAGCCAGGTGACCTACATTGTGTAGGAGCAGTGTAGGGAGCTTGACTGTATGCCAGCTGTAGTAGAGACGTAGAGAACATGACTGTATGTCAGCTGTAGCAGCAGTGTAGGGAGTTTGACTGTGTCAGCTGTAGTAGGGGTGTTGAGATCTTGACTGTAGGCCAGCTGTAGTAGGGGTGTGGAGAGCTGGACTGTATGTCAGCTGTAGTAGGGGTGTAAGGAGTTTGCCTGTCGGACAGCTGTAGTAGGGGTGTGGAGAGCTGGACTGTATGTCAGCTGTAGTAGGGGTGTTGGGAGCTGGACTGTAGTCCAGCTGTAGTAGGGGTGTAGAGAGCTGGATTGTATGTCATCTGGTGTAGAGAGTATGACTATGTCAGCTGTAGTAGGGGTGTTGGGAGCTGGACTGTAGTCCAGCTGTAGTAGGGGTGTAGAGAGCTGGATTGTATGTCATCTGGTGTAGAGAGTATGACTATGTCAGCTGTAGTAGGGGTGTGGAGAGCTGGACTGTAGTCCAGCTGTAGTAGGGGTGTGGAGAGCTGGACTGTAGGTCATCTGGTGTAGAGAGTATGACTATGTCAGCTGTAGGAGAGGTAGGGCTGAAACGGTATACAGCGGTGTATTCATATTGCAGTATTTTGTTGTTAGCTTGTCACACCAAAATTCACTTTTAAAATACAGTATGTTCGGTTTACTTACCAAAAATATCATCTTACTGACCTAATGCACATTACTTTCGGAATGTCATCACAAGTGTTCCATGTCATTTAGTTCTAGAGGACATCTTCATGTAGCTACAGTTTCTGACATTTCTGTGCCGCTATTGTCAACAACTCATGCTAAGTCACTTGGATGAACAAGATTTCTTCTCAGAACATAAAACCAAACCAACAGTGCCTTTCCACGAAAACATTTATCCTTTTGAATTTCATGGCTTACAAACAAAAAACAAAATCGTGCCAGACAGAAAGCTGTGTACCATGATACGTACTGAACTGTGTCATGGCAAACAGATGCACCTTAAGTAGGGTGTAGAGAGCTAGACTGTATTTCAGGTGAAGTGAAAGTTTTCTTTTTTCAACAGGTGACATATTTCCTTCTATTTGCAGCAGCAGCCACGACAACGAGATCACCAAAGGAGGCGCACAACAATCGTAACCTACAACCCAGATCACAACCGGTCTATGGAATATGACTCAGGCACGATGTCTGACGTTGATCTGCCCCCCAGCAGCTTTCAGCGGGGAGGCTTCACAAGGTCCAGCCTACCGATAGTGCGAAGCTCATCCAGCACATTTGACAGACCTTTAGGTAAGTCCAGTCTACCGATAGTTCGAAGCTCGTCCAGTATATTTGATAGACCTTTAGGTAAGTCCAGGCTACCGATAGTGCGAAGCTCGTCCAGTACATTCGACAAACAATAGTGAGTCGCGTACAGTCTGCATCACACTGGAAGATGTTTTAAGGGAAGTAGTACCACTCACAGGCAAACTGTAGCGCAAATGGGTTGCACAGCATAGAGAAAATGACAAGTCTTATTACATGCGAGCAAAGTGAGCAAAGGTTGGCTACGTACTTTCCTCGCTTTGGTCCAAAAAATATTTTTCATGTCAAAATAAAATACTGCCACCATCCAAGGTATACACCCATTTCTTCACTAGGGTGTGTTCTTACATTTCCATCCCCATGGTGAACAATTTCTCACGTGAGCTATTTTTTAGTCAACATTTTAAGCGCAACTTGTGCTATTCAGACTGTTCTTCACCTCCATTCCCCCTTCCAGCTTCCGGTTCAACGGAGTGAAGGAACAGGGGGGTATTATTCCATATGGAATACTTACAGTTACCTCCCAAAATGACAGAATTTTTTTTTCTATGTAGAGTAAGTGTTACAAAAATTCTAACAAAAGCGATGACGGATAAGACAAATAAGTCTAACATGACATGGTTAATGATAAAATTAGGCAATATAGTATTTCATATTTATTTCTGCTTATTCTTATTCCGTTATTCCGTTCAACCGGAGGCTGGCTGGGTTAATGGAGGCAAAGAACGATCACAATACCAAGAGAGGGGCTTAAAATGTTGGATAAAACATATTTCATGTGAGTAATTATTAAATATGGGGTTGGAAACCTGAGAGCACAACCAGGTGAGGAAATGAGATATACCTTTGATAGTGGTGATATTTTATTTTGAGATGAAAAATATTTTTTGATTCGAAGCGAGGAAAGTATGTTGCAACCTTTGTTCACTTCGCTCGCGTATAAGAAGACTTGTCATATGCTCTATGCAGCGCAACCCCTTTTGCACTACAGTTTGCCTGTGTACCACTACACTTCATGACTCTACTGTTAGAAACACATGCAATCTGCATGATACTGAAAGTAGTTTTAAGGGAAGTAGCACCACCACACTGCATGACTCTAGAGTTACTGGAAGTAGTTTTAAGGGAAGTAGCAGCACCACACTGCATGACTCTACTTTTGAGTTACTGGAAGTAGTTTTAAGGGAAGTAGCACCACCACACTACATGACTCTAGAGTTACTAGAAGTAGTTTTAAGGGAAGTAGCACCACCACATTGCATGACTCTAGAGTTACTGGAAGTAGTTTTAAGGGAAGTAGTAGTACTACACTTCATGATTCTAACTTCGGAGACACATGCAATCTGCTAGCCAGCAGGGGAGGCACAGAAACTGCTAGTCTGTGTTCAGTAACTGCACCTATTCTTTATAGGTATATTGATCGTATGGGTCTACATGCTATCTGTGATTGAAGTAACTGCCAGACTGTTCCTGTAATCACAGCAGTGTAAGGATTGGATTCTCAAAATGCAATTAAACTTAATTTGTTGATGGTCTTAGCAAGGGTAGTTTCCTGAAAATGCAAACTGGCTTATTTGAAGCGAAGAGGCTATTTTAGCAAACTGTTTTCATTCCTGATGTTTATCTATGGACCTCTTTACTTATGTAAATAGTAAAGTATATTTCAAGTTTTACAAGCATAGGCTTTCGTCTACTTCATATTTGTCATTTCTGTGCCATTATTTGACAACTTAATGGTGTTGTATATTTCATGTTTTACTTGCATATATAGACTTGCACTGGTCTATAACATAAAAATGATTATTTTAAAGGATAATTTCTAAAGATATAGTAAGTAACGGACTGGGGTCCCTACTGTTGCTTATCTATACTTGCCCCTTTGAATAATGGAATTGCTATATATCCATATACTCTACATTCAATACATCCCTGGAGCTAGGCCACTGCATATACTAGAACATCTTCACATGTAATGTTTGGTAGTGTTTTATTTGAATACATGACACGGTTCTGTCTTACATGGACATTGTATTGTGTTTATTGTGGTACAGTTGTGTGATTCATAAACTGAATTATCATGTTGATTTCAGGTTTGGTGTTCCTTATATTCCGCGATGAGACCAAGAAAGCCCT
This sequence comes from Haliotis asinina, assembly GCF_037392515.1. Lineage (NCBI taxonomy): Eukaryota > Metazoa > Mollusca > Gastropoda > Lepetellida > Haliotidae > Haliotis > Haliotis asinina. The sequence continues at coordinate 22,112,215 of NC_090290.1, forward strand.
GCTGCCCAATGAGATCACCAGTCTGGACACTGTCCGAGCGCTGTTTGTCCGGTCATTCCCAGAGAAGCTGTCTATGGAATTTCTCGACTCACCGAAGAGAAAGATTTACGTATTAGAACCCAAGTCTAATATATACTTCCAGTTGGAAGATCTCAGGTAGGTACAATGTCTGCTAACGCCGTCAGTTCCAAATTTATTTCCATGCTTCAAATGCTCAATAACATCCTGAAATTGGCCTACACATACTAATTGTGTCACATCTCAAGCAGTAACACCAGCTCAGGGATGCATCTCTTCCATGGAATTATGAGGCAGACGCAGTTGTGTCTGCCAAAGTCTTGTTGATAATGTGCAAAGGATAATTTCAACAAAAATGACAGTTAGTACAAAGCTTCAGTACTTACTGTGTCAATCATATACTGTCACTTATGTCCTGAGTTTTGGAGGTACTACTCAATCATATGCTGTCATACAAGGATGCGTCTCTTCCATGAAATTATGACGTACACGCAGTTGTGTCTGCCAAAGTCTAGTTGATATTGTGCAAAGGATAATTTCAACAAAAATGACAGTTAGTACAAAGCTTCAGTACTTACTGTGTCAATCATATACTGTCACTTATGTCCTGAGTTTTGTAGGTACTACTCAAACCTTCCAATTACTTTCGTGGACATCAGTGAGTGAGCATGATCACATGACTGTCTTTTCCGGGAGTGCTCATATAGTTAGGTCATAAAGTTGTAAAGTATATAACATTATGGCCTCTCAGAAATCACTGGGCTAATTGGCCTAGTTTTCTGAAAAGCTGGTTGTGTACCTGCATGTAGGAACAATCGCCATCGTATCACATCTCGGGTAGGAACAATCTCCACTGTGTCAGATCCAAGCAATCTCCATTTTATCAGATCTAATGAAGGAATAATCTTCATCGTATCAGATCTAAGGTAGGAACAATCTCCATTGTATCAGATCTAAGGTAGGACTACACTATTTCATCACAAATCTAAACTTGTGTTTCTCAATTGTTCCCCAGAGATATCAAGGACCGTTCATTGCTGAAGATCCATGAGTGCGACAGTATTGAGCCACAGAGAGTGAAGGAGTACCCGCCAGCGCTACGAGGTCGTTCCGTTCAGTCCAAGAATCAGCAGGCTCCCCCTAAACCAGCCCGCGACCATGATGCTGTTTTTCGAGAAGAGGTAGAACCTTTTTTCACCTTGTCACTTCAGACTAATGCAAACAAAATGGCCCCAAATACAATCACTGTGCCTTACAGCTTTTACATTTCTCATTGTAAAGAGATTCAGAATATGTGTTGTGTTAGACGTCATTGTCTACACTAAATATTACACTTCTTTCAACTTCTTTTAAATCAGTTTCTGTCCCCGCTATGTTATTTCTGGAATATTGCTGAAAGTGGCATAAAACACAACTCACTCACTCACTCACTCACTCACTCACTCACTCACTCACTCACTCACTCACTCACTCACTCACTCAAGAAATCATATACTGATGACAGTAAGTCACAGTTCGTTCCAGTAGACACATGAACTGCAGAAATTCTGTAAAAATGTTTAGTTTTTGTCATGCCATATCATGAAATGTGGGAAAGTGACACAGCAATCTGATTGGTTAAAACGTTTGTTCAATTTAATCAGAAGCTAAAGAATCTTTTGGATTTTTTTTCTGCATATGAACACTTTTCTTGAAAATATCTTTGTTGTCAGTTTCTAATTTTGTGAGAGTTATTTAGCTTGGTGTTAATTTGTTCCAAATGTATCAGAAAAAATAAAATTGTATTTTGCAATTTCACAAACCAGATTTTGTCAGAAGTATGCATAACATGGCGTCACTGCTTTACATCATGTCTGTCTCCAAACTATTAGAAGTTTTAGATCTGAGATTAGATTTTAGCACAGCCTTCATAGCATGCTATTTATGGTACCTGAGGGAGAAATCAAGTTTTGAGTGGACTAATAAATCACTTTTACCCCATAGTGAAGCATAAAGTGTCACATTGTTTTGAAGTCAATGAAAGTAACATGCCATAACTCTGCTTAAAAATAAAACAGGTGTTTTCCCAGGGTGTGAAACTGTCTAAAAAACAGGTGTTTCTCCCAAAAATTTCAGCCGGCTGATTAGACTTAAAACTTGCCTGCCCTGACCAAAACTTACTTTCCACAAAATAACAAAATATCTTCATATATACAAGTCTAAATTTTAACCCAACCCTCAGGAAGGTAAATTTGAATATCTGGCAGTCATTGTTGAAAATAACCCGTCCTGTTCAGTTTGCTTTAGATCTGTCGCGATGGCAGAATGGAATATATCCGTAAGACACAAACACTGCAGCAGTATCCAAAATGTTCGATGTGAATTTGGTTATTGTCCATTTTGTTTTATACAATAAGCTGTTCATATCAGTTGAGTCTCCAATAGCAATTAACCAATGATAGAAGCGAAAAAACTATTGTTTCATCGATAGTTTGTGTGACAAAATACAGATGTTTAAATGTTCAAGACAACTATCAAATCTGACAACATGTAACTTGTAGCTACCAGTTCACATACTCTACCAATTCACTCAGGGTAGGTAATCTAGTACACATATAGCAATGATGTCCCCTAATTTGTGTGCATTGCATAAATGAGGGCATAATTGTTTGTAATTTGTTTAACTTAAGTAAACACACAAGAATTCTTTTTATTTTTGGTGTTTATTGGAATAGTACTTATGAGAAAATGCAGCATTTACATGATTCTTTAAAAAAAAAGATTATTTTTATATAAATCTTACGCTTTTCTTGTGACATTTTTCAGTATGCAAAGACACGTAGTTTACCTGCACAGTTAACCAATCACTACCAAGAAATCATCGATGACCAGCGAATGTGGGAAGTTGAAAGAAGGTCAAGGTCACACACGCCAGAAGTAGATCGGCCAAGGTCATTATCAGTAGGACCAGCCAGAACACGTGCCTCCCCAGAGAGGCTGCCAACACCTGAGAGGGCAATGCTTAGAACTATTCCAGAACATCAACAGATGAGAAATGGATACCCTGCATCTATGAACGGCGGCAGTAACGGGAATTACGAAACATTGCCAGCCTACCAGAGGGACTTAAGAAGTCAGGCGGCATCTCCGACTGGCCCTCCACCCCACCGCCCCTTCTCACCCCCAGGGACCTCCTCCCACTACGAGCCAGTGTACGGATACCACCAGCAGCCTGGGGCTCCCCAACCCCCTCAGACTTACGTCGCCCACAGTGTCCGTGCCCACACTGTTCACGCCCCTCAAAGAGCAACACCACCAGTAGAACTACGTAAGTGCAAATGTTTTCTTTCTCACTACAGGTACAAAATATCAGGATTCTTTGTGAGAATGATTTACTAGTACCCCATACTTGTCTCCTACTAGGGTCCCAGGGCTGTGTAGGGTAAAGGATCTCACAGTTTTCTGTTTGATGGTGATAGGACAGAATAGGCCCACATTACCCTTGCTGGAGATTTCATGTCAGAAGACGGTACAGGATCTCTCACATTTTTTCCAGTGAGGATTCCATAAGGGAACAGGTTGACAGAACTGCAAGCTTTCTCACCAGCTGGAATTATAGGACAGAATAACTACACATTGAATTATCCTTTCAAATACTTATGATAATTAATGTTTACATTTGTATTGTGCTAATTCCACACAAGGCATGTCACATGACATTCTCATTACATTATATAGTCATTAAGGATTCATGTTCTTTCTCAACTCCCTTGGGTGTGCAGAGAGAGTGTTCAGGTTCATCAACCAAAGAACTTTTTTCTTCAACATTTTTCAGGAAACGGAACAAGAAACAATAACCAAAACAGACACTCTCTCACTTTCGCACCAATGTCTGGAGGTCAAGGTCAGGGCCAGGTTCCTAATCAAGAACCCCCCTACCAGAGGTCGCAGAGCTACCGCGTGACCCCCGAGAGAGATACTGTGGCACAGAGAGCACGAAGCCTCACACCCCAACCATCCGACTCTGATACCAAGTACAGCGAGCCAATGTTTGTTACTCTGCTTTGTTTCCTACCCTGCTTCTGTTTCTTCATTAACATCAGACCCCAAATTCTTGAATGGTTTTCGTCACAAAATAAGAGTTTGTTAATTGATAAAAATAAAGTAGTTGCTTTAAGAACTCAGAATGACTGAGAGAAATAGTACATGGCCAATAGTCTTTGATCTTTATGACTAGGGTGTGTTGCACATAGAAAGTCGTAGTAGGTTAGACAGGAGTGGCTATCTGAGGAGCAGATAGTGAGTGGTCATACAAAAATACTGCACTGTCATACAAAAATACTGTAATAATTGTACTAGTTCTTACACAGCCTGACACTTTGCATTAAGCAGAGATGCCCACCTCTACGATTTTATCATCACTACAAATTTTACCATACACCAGTACCATTGCACTATAATTTCTAAGAAATTTAAAGAAAATTCATTACAATTTGGATATATAGACAGAAACAGTCATTTGAAACATTTACATCAACTCAAACACTTTGTACTCAATCATAATGAGTGGAATGAGTTGAGTCTATGAAAGTTGTTTCAAATAATCATAAGTATCCACAATGATGGACATCAAATCAGCTTTTTTAGAAGTGTTCATTGTGATTTGAAACCTCTAACTGATTTATAATAATTGAGTCTTTATGATGGGACAATGGTCTCTCAGCATTCTAGGCTTTCTTAGTTTGTATTAGTTGGTTTGTTAAACATGAATGAATTTCCATTCCTGATTGTGTAAATGCTACCCACCTAAAACTGTTGTCATAACATGGTTATCTGAATTGTTTTAAAGTGATTCATATGTCTGAATTAGCAACCCTAAATGTGTGATGATATTTTTCCACAATATGTATTTTCTTATTGTATTATTTTTAACAAAACCATTATTTTGAAGGTGTTTGCAAAATTTTCATCTCAATGGAACAATCAGTTTTGTGGCAAATAGTTTGCGAACCAACTAATGAACTAGGCCTTACGATATCAGCTTGCTTAAGTGTGTGACAAAACTATTCAAGACGGGGTAAATTTGTTGGTTGAAATTTATAATTTCATTTTCCTTTTTGTGATTTATCCTATAATTTTAATGTGGTAACTAAAAAACATCCACAAAATTTGAACTCCAATCGAATACATCTCTGTCAAAAAAATCGAATAAAAACTTGCTAATTTGTATGAAAAAGATTTCTCAACATTTTGAATCTGTTTTATTCCCAAAGGTCCTCATTAAGATACAGGTGATTTTCCTTCGTCTCCCTCTGGTGGTGGGAATGTGCGGCTGCTTGGTAGCAGATGCGTTTACCATAGTTCGCAATCAGTATATCTGTGCAAGAGAGGCAGCAATTCCAAACGCTTTTAAAATCTAACTTTTATCCTGAACTAACAATATTATAATGGAGCAGTTCCTTTGTACAAAGTAGGTTTCTGTGCATTCAGCTTGTTCTTTGGAGCTACCTACTAGCATTATAGTGGAGTACTTACAGCTATATATTCTATAACTTCCTAGTCCGAATGGATAGGGGGCGATGGGGTAGCCTAGTGGTTAAAGTGTTCGCTTGTCACGCCGCAGACCCGGGTTCAATTCCCCACATGGGTACATTGTGTGGGGCCCATTTTCTAGTGTCCCCTGCTGTGATATTGCTGGAATATTACTAAAAGCGGCGTAAAACCAAACTCACTCACTCACTCATGGAATGGATAATCTAATGATATCATCAGCTTATTGTAAACTACAGTCTCATTTATTACTCGAATTTAAAATCTAACATTTAGTACTTTCACACTTCTGACTGATGAACCAGTTATGGTTTATGGGCTTAAATGTTTAATTTGTATAAGATGTATTTTTATTGTTCATTTTATTAACGGTGTATAGTTTGCTTGTGAGGACTTTGTGGAAACACTACCTTAAAGCAAAAAGAACTGTTTTAATCCGCTCTCAAAATCACCTCCAAGTCTGAATTATCTCCTTCAAGAAACTCACTTAATTTTCCCCCAGGAAATATTGTCTTAATTTTCCAAACAAAATGGAATATGTCAATTTTCCCAAAGAAATGACCCATATCTTATTTTCCCTTACTATCAAGTAATATCTGAATATATCCACCCACCCTACTCCCATCTTCCACCCATCCCAACCAACAGTATAATGTTTTATGCCCACTCCCCTCAAAGAAATATGCAAGTGTTAATTTTCCCCAAATTACCCCTGTTCTGTTTTACCTACCAACAAACAAAGTCCCAGTCTCTTCCCACCACCTGGCAACGAGACGTGTTTTTCTTCTACCCCCTCCCTTCCCCCCACCCCAATTAATGTTTTTCTACCACCACCAACACCAACTAGCAACTAGAATAGTCTTCAATTTTTCAAAAGAAACAAGTGTTTCAATCTCACCACTTCCAGCAACAAGCAATGTTGTAATTTCCCCCAATAAAATCAGCTGTGTCTCAGTTTCCCCAGCAACAAGAAGTGATGTTATTTCCCTCCAGCAACTTGAAGTGTCTTTAATTTCTCTCAGCAACAAAAAGTACCTCCTTTCACGTTGTTGAAGCTGTCATGGAAGCTAAAAACATGGAATCTGCAGAATGGCATTAATACAACAGACTCACAAAAGTCGCCAAACATGTTCTGTCAATTGTGTTCGCAGAAATTGATTTTTATCAGGTTTATTTGCACCCACGTGGATTTAGAGGTGTTTATCTGCATTGAAGGGCCTTTTCGATCGTTGTCAAAGTTGTTTATCTATTTGACTGTCTTCAGACACCGTATAGACAAGATGGAAGCTCAACTGGCCAGCTTGACTGCCTGGGTGCACAATACCGTCAAGGCAGACAGCAGGTCTAACAGTCTAGAGAGAAATGGCGGCCATTCCAGCAGCGCTGTGTCTACATCCGACAGCTCGGAGACTTTCCCTGGTTCCACAGCTAGCAGTAAGTACACACTCTCACACTCCAAAACACATCAGTTCATGTATAAAGGCATTATGACACTTCTGTGCTCTCTGACGGAAAAATTACCAATTCTGTTCTTGAAACTGTTGGTCGTAGCTTTGGGATAGTGTTTTATTGCCAGTATTTTGAAAAAGAGATTCGATGAATATCAGACGTTGGAGTAAGTATTTTGTTGTCATTGCCAGAAAGGTTTTGAATAATTCATTGCATAAATTAAATATATATTGGGGAGATAGAGCAGTTTCCATGATGGTATGCAAGGTAGCGTTATGTAAGTGTTGCTTGAACTCAGAAGAGCAAGAGTGGTCTCCTGTGGTCATCTTCTTGACCAGGAATTCAGGACGATTCACCAGACTTCCTGCAGGTATATCTTATCCTGTGAGCAGGTAGGGTTTTTATGTGAAATATCTCTCATCTCTGTTAGGCTGTTATCTGGGTTTAGAGGTGATGCTTGTGAAGTGGCAGATCATGAGGCTTGTGGGGAAAAGTGACTGCGTAATTTGTATGTCTCATCTCTTGCAAGTGTTTCCAACTGTTCTGTTGATAAGCTCTAGACAGCAAGGACAGTGGGGTAGGCTTTTAGTTTTTGTGTTTGTTCCTCATGTTAAAAACTCAGGTTCGATTCCCCACATGGATACAATGTGTGAAGCCCATTTCTGGTGTCCCCACGTTGATATTGCTGGAATATTGCTGTAAAACCAAACTCACCAGTTAACATCATTTAGAAAGAAACTTGAACATTTATGTTTGCATATTGTTTTATACCAGTGGTCTGTAAATATACAAGTCTGGACTAGACAATCCAGTTATTGATCATATCATTGATCACCGTCGCATGAAATACCCATGTGGTAAAAAATATAATGTGGTTAAAAAAAACAAGCAAACAATATTTTTCACTGTTCCTCTGTATGCAATGGAGGCACAATGGCTCAGTGTTTCAAAGAACATTTTCTTTTCTTTTTTTTACGTTGACTATGACAGGATCCATTGGTTGTTGATTTAAATCAGATTCACGCTATTCATAGAGATTTAGATTCTGGGGTCAAAATGGTGTTGGTTTCAACAAGGTTGTATCCGGTAAACTCTCGTTTTTAACAAGATGTTAAGACAATGTGCTGTGATATAACTGTAATGTGACCCAAAGTGACATATAACTCACTTTCTCTGTGGCTGTATCTCTTTAGTTCATCGTCTCCTAACCATTTGGTTTTGTGGTTCATCTTCTGCAATAACACTTGACATTTCTAAATAGAGCAACCTGATATCTGCATAATCCCAGGAACAAATATTACCTAGCAACTAACACCATTGTATAATGTAGACATCACTGGCTGGGAACGTGTTACCTTACTAACTCTGATACTTACTTGTAGCTTAAATGGTAAAGATGTAAATGTTTTCTTTACAACAGAGGAATTTATTTTTATCTAATTGTTTTCAAAGGTCAATCAGGATTATGAAAAATTATGAAACACAGTGGAAGCTGTCTAAACCGGCACTCACTGAAGAAATAATCCAGTTTAGATAATGTGCCGGATTATGGAGCTGATGATACATGTACAAGCCACGGATGGGACTGAGATTATGTGCCAGTGTTGACAACTTGCCGGATTGGACAAATGCCGGTTTTAACATCTTCCACTCTAATTCTAGTTAATGACTCTACTAATGACGTAATTAATGACTTGCTAATTAATTATTTCATTTCTCAATCAATTTGCCAAGGGATATTTGTATCAGGAATTTTCAGCTTTTGGGATTGACATTAATTTTTTGTGATTGATGCAAATGTTTGAGATGACTTTTATGAAATTTGATTAACTGTTTAAAATGAAAGATGAAGGGGCAAGTTTTTGGTCTGATTTGATATTTTAGGCAATGAAACAAATGATGTGGTGTTAGTACTGAATGAGATAGGGAATGAAAGTCTCATATTTCGTGATTGATATGAATTGTTTTGTTCAGGTAGCAAGTTATTATTATATACATTTTTGTGTATTTGGGATCTCAGTCATGACTGTAACTAACTGAGCATTCTATACAAGTGTAATATATTTAACGTTCCTGACTTTAAAAATGAATGGAAAAAATGTCTTGAGTAACCAATTAATGGAGAGAAAGATGCATGAGAATAATGCATGATATAAAGTGCATTCATAGAGCATAAGTTTAGTATAGTTATACAGACAAAACAAAGGGACACAACTGTGATTGCTGCATTTTGTAACCATGGTAACTGCAACAAGTGACATGATGTCTATTTCAGCGTATAACACCGAGCGGAAGGTGACAGTAACAGGTACTAATATTGGTGAAGGACAACGCATATAGTTAGAAATGTTTGTTGCTACCCGCTGCCTTACCTTACCGACATGCATCATGAAATGTCTAAACCTTCACAGACGTCGCGGTTATGGGTGGATGGTTTTCTGTCAAATTTGACCAGAGCAATTTATCACTAGTAGAACTGAATTAATTTCGTTTTAAAACCTTCCAATGCACACATCTTGTATGTTGGCTGTGGTTTTCGTTTCACAGGCAACAAAAGTAATATTACCGGGATATTTTTGAAAGCAAGATGGCTGCCCTAAGGAAACCTCTACTGATGCTGATTTTCTTTGATGAATATTTACAGTTTAGTCATGGAGTAATGTCTTTCTGGACGAGGGAATAGAATAGCTTGAATGTTTTAAAATATCTTGTTTTGTACCAAATCAATGAGTCCTGCCTTGCAAATGGGCACAATATTCTAACTGGCAATCTCTAGTCCCATATAGTGAGAAAGAGAAACTGATATTAGGCAATGAGTGGATGGGGGACTCAAACATCATAGATACCTGTACATTTGGTTAATTCATTTTACAAATTAAAGGGTAGCCGAATGGTAAAAGTATTGGTTCTTCAAAGTAGATCTGGGTTGAATCACCAAGTGGCATAAGCATGGTTTACTTCAGTTTCTGGAACAAGACTTAAAGTCGAATAATGCATATTCCTTCAATCATCATTTAAAGCAGCTCTGGTCAAATTTTGAATTTTAGTACTAACAGCTGAATGCATTATAATTCTACCCATCATCGATACTACTCAGAAGAAATTAAAGATCACCCAATTTTATGTATGAATGTATTTAATTTGTCAAAACCACATATGCTGTCCATGACTGAAGTAATACAAAAACATATTGTGTTGTGTGGATCCAGCCGATTTGCTTAAGTCATGTAGACAAATTAGGCGATTTTTAACTTCTTTTGAGTGGTATAAAATATGCAAATATTTACCTGCTATTGGACATGTTTACACTAATGCATCGTACACTATGCATGACAACAAGGGTTTACTCAGGAAGAATGTGTCTGAGGTTCAAAGGACATTCACCATGACATCACTTCACATTTGAGTGTGTGGCCATATTGAAGACGCTTGCTTCCCCTTTGCCATGTCTCATTTCCAATGCAGATTTGCCATATGTGCCACACCATTTTGTGTGGTGCCTTGTCAAAATTGAATGAAATTGTTTGTGTCCTGTACCTCAAATAGAAACCAAGGTCCTGTTCTACCAAGCATTCATACTGTTTTGACTTGATGTAACTAGTTAGCGTAGGCTGACGAATGACATCGCATTAGGAATGTTTTGTTGATAGGGACCCTTTTCTAAAGCTATCTTAATAAAATAACCATCTGTGTCTGCACATCCAACTGCATCGCTATAGGAAGTTATTTCAGTTGAACTTTGAAATTAGCCAGTGAGTGTTGAGGATCCTATATTCTGGGTGACCAAAGCATTCAAACTGGTGAAGCTGATTTTAATGCTTGAACATAATCAGTCCTTGATGACAACTCAATATATTATTGTGATTCATGATGACAACACATTTTTGTTATTCATGCATTTTAATTTTTTATTCATATTTTACACCCCCAGCCTTTTCTGTATATCATAGAATTGAAGAAAAAATGACTTCCATTGATGATATTTATGCTTTTGATTTCTTTTCTTTGTTTAAACCAAAATTCCAATCAAGGTAGAACATAAGCAAAGCCAAACATTTCATAAAACTGACCTCTGATTGACTCACCAGCCCAGACATCCTTTATTTAGGCTCACATCACAGTTCGTACATCATTCACCTGACATCACCTCCTATGCAGGGGTCATCAAATCCTCAAACAAAGAGGAATCATATTTAAGTAAGAACTCTGATTGTAATGAGATCGTCAGTATGTCACTTGTGAGAACCCACAACTGCTAAGGCAAGGATTTCAAGTTACCACTTCCTGTCACTTTCTAACTGACGTTAACAAGCTTGAGAAGCCAATTGATCATTGTGGTCGAATTATCTTTGTAGTCATGTGAAAAAAGCCCAAAAACATTAGATGCTAACTGTGAGGATCTCATTAGTCCACTCGTGTTTCACTAATTAGATGACAACAAATTTTAATACCCTTAGAGAGTCAGTGAGAATTAAAATGAAATACGAGCACCTTGAGCGTGCACAAGTTCAAGGATATGTGCACTATATAAATATCCGATACTAATATTCAAATATGTACTTTATCTGTGAAATTTTAATCCATACTTCTTTACGTCATAGGTGGTGGGGGCGGGTTCAATTCTCCCTATAGGTACTATGTGTGAGTCCCATTTCTGGTGTCCCTTGGTGAGATTTTACTGGAATTTTTTCTAAAAGTGATGTAAAACCATACTCACTCACTCTTCATGTCAGACGAAAGGGAAAAGTATTTCTTGTGGCAGGTCAGTTTGCACTTGCCTTGGGTTGAGTAAAATTCCTCTGACTATTTCAACCTCTGAATGGTGGATTGGTGTTTTAGGAACCAGCAACACGTTAGTCAACTCCAACAAACATCATACCAAGGTCTCTCAGTTCCTTAAACACAGATCCTTAAGTTTTACTTATGCAGGGTAATCCTTCATCATCAAACAGATGTTTCTGTTCAGCTTTTGATCCTTGTTTGATCCTGCATGTATTTTAGGTCCTTGCTTCTCCATCATGTTTGATTATCCATTTACCTGCTTCTGTTTTTGCATTTTTCTCCTTGTTCTTTTATTTTCATATTTAAATATTTTGTTTTATTAAGAATCTTTTCTCTCATCTCCTTAGTTTAAACTGTTCTTGTTGGGGTCACTGCTGGTATGAGGAACATTGCAATAATTATTTCAGATTTGGAAAAGCCATTTTTACTGTTAACTTTTTCCAAAGTTGGTGTCTTTTGAACTTGAGAAAGGCTTCTCTAAGATGAAACCCTGTCATTCTGGACAGTAATTCGGCACAGTAGGGTAAAAGTCATCTTTGCCTGAAGGAAAAGTCAAATTTGATGGTTATGAAATTTTTTTTAAGTTTGGGGATGTTGTGGGCAGAGATACTCGCCATACTTTGTCCCCTCAGTTGAAATCCACTATGAAATAAGGTGTAATAAATTAACTGGCTACTTGTCGCGATGTTCCTTTTAGCTTTGTTAGATTAAATTCAATGCTTGACCAAGGAACAGTGAACACTTGTAAGAACATCTGCATTTCTGTAAAATAATCAAGCTCTGAACTGATGTGTTGGTGGACTTTAGGAGTTACCTCCCTTCATCCGCTGACCTCTTGTTTCAGGTATGTCAGACATCCCCACGGTGTCCAGTCAGAGTGGGACGTTGACTGGCTCTGAACAGCGAGATGCCGATCTGCGGGAGTCCATTCTCAACATTCGGCAGAAGGCGTCAGAGCTGAAGGTCGAGCTGCGTGGATTGCGTCGCATGCAGCAAATCAACAAGGAAGACATGGTGGACACAATCCAAAAGACCATCGTCCACCTGAAGGTAGGTCATGTGACATGATTCTGAAGCCCATCATCAACGATATGATAGGTGGACATTGGTCAGAAGCCAGCAGAGAGATTGCCTGCAGACTCATTGTGAGTTTGTACTGACATTTGGGCACATACTTTCAGAGACATGACAAAATATGTCATTAGACACATCTAAGGAAATTGTTTCACTAAGACACTTCATGATTACCCCCACGTTTTAAAATATCTATCAGAATGTTTGGGGTTTTTTTGGGTTTTTTATTCCACATTTTCTATTGTCCAGAAAATCATATATATGTCATAGTATGTCATTTAATATATGTGTCTTTGAAAGAATTCAGATAATGACATGCAGCAATAAAACAGTTTCAGCTGAAAGCGTATTTCAGTAGAATGGTTCAAACTACCTGCTTACAGCAACTGGACCATTGTGACAAAACTAACAGAATGGTAGATCATGTAATCACCCTGTCAGTGTAGGATCCACACAGGTTGTTACAGTGTGTGATATGGAGATCTGTTGTTGTCAGGATGTGCTGCGGACAGTTCCGGGTTCCAGCACTCAGGTGGTCCGGCGCCAGAGGTCTGAGACAGACATGGACAGACACACGTACATCGAGGACAAGGCCAAGATAGCCAAAGAGTTGACGTGAGTTGACAGAGGCAATAATATCTCTGATCCTGTAGAGTTCCTGCGTTGAAGCCAATAGCATTCTGCTGAAGGTGATATTGTCAGATCAGTTCTGTGTGGATTGGATTGGTTCTCAGATCAGTCAGATGGTGTCTGTTACTGATCCTTCGAGAATTCAGCTACTTGTGCATGTATGTATTGTGGAGTCTAATGTTCCTGTGAATGAATATTCCCAGTTAGAATTTGTCCCCAGTGTCCTATGCTGCTTAAGTAATGTGACAGGATGGATGAGTGAATGAGTTGAGTTTTAAGCCACAGTGAGCAATATTACATCAATATGGCAGCAGTCAGTGAATAATCCAGTGTTCAATAGCATGAGCATTGATCTAAGCAATTGTGATACAAAGACACATGTCAACCAAGTTAGTGAGTCTGACCATCTGATCTTGTAAGCTGCCTCTTAAGCCAAGCACAGAAGGCTGAAGACTATTAATAACATGGAGATTCATGGGTCAGGATCAGTGATGAAGTCAGGCTTGGTATCTACTTTAGCTTCATGTCATCATACCCAAACAGCATGGATTGATGCTGATGATATCAATCACTGGATTGTCTAGTTTTGATTCTTTACAGACAACCGTTATATGCCAGGAATATAGTGAATGTGAACGCTAGACTACCCCACCACCCCACCAGGAGAGTGTATTGTGTAGACAATGGTGCCATCACCTGTTAAACAAATGAATATTTATAAAATAAATCTCAGTGCATTGTTACCTGGATATATCAAGGATCCCTATTTAAAACATAAGGATTCCAGCTTTTCTACATCTGTCATCTTGTTTCAGTGATCTCGAGTCCAGTGTGGAAGAGTTGCGAGCAGATGTCATATCCCGCCAGTGTCGAGTCAACATGACCGACGTCGAAGGAATGGCTCTGATACTAAGTAATGTCACCAAGTCACTGGCTGATCTCAAAGGTAAAAAAGTTAAAATGGTTCTTTTTCTTATTTTCTGGTCTGTGTGAGTTTTGTTGAAAATGGTAATTCTCAAATCCCTTGGAAATGGCTTTTTGTGACATCATTCAAGACCTTTCCAATTTTTTGTAATGATTTTTACGAATGAATTACCAAAATGTCATCCAATGGACTTGCACCACCTGCTTATCTGCATATATATGTTCCCATATTTGTTCAGGTGGACATTAGCCTTGCCTCCGAATGTGTTTATAGTGCACATTCGATAAAGTCACTATTTCTTAATTAGTGAGACACAGATACACACTTATTATTCAGTCAGACTGTAAAATAAACTTGACACTTGGAAAATATTTCTTTGAATTACGGAGATGATTTAGCATTTATGTTTAGAGACACAAACTGAGTGTGTCTTTGGCCTAATTATACTTCAGTGTTGTTGATTATTTATAATGTGTGTACATGTTAGGTCTGATAATTTCTTTGAGTGAAAAAAACTTTACTTTTTAATATTGTTGTTAATACCTTTGAAGTTATGATTTTTCAACATCCTTTGTGCATGCGTGCATGCGGGCCAAATTTGGGTGCACATTTTCATATGGAACCAAGGATAAACATGAATATGTACAGCAACTTTGGTCTTTTCCACACAGTCTAACTACATGATATATATTCTGTGTTGATGTTCACAGCAAGGTATCCGGCACTGCAGGAGCAGCTGAAGTCGGTGATGGCGGGGGAGATGGAGATTGTGGTGCAGGAGGAGAAGTAGGATACAGTCTTTACTCTCCTTACAATCGTGCTAACCCTTGACATTGTCCTTGAGTCCAGCCTTTGTCAGAACACTATTGACAATCATTTTGACTTTGAATTTATACCTGGTCTGTCTTAGGACGTCACTGAGAATCACTTGAACCTCTGACAGTGTCATTAAGACCAGTCTTTGTCAGAACACTATTGACAATCGTTTTGACTTTGAATTTATACCTGGTCTGTCTTAGGACGTCACTGAGAATCACTTTAACCTTTTGCATGGTCCTTGAGGCTGTCAGAACACTATTGACAATCATTTCTACATTGAATTAATACCTGGTCCATCTTAGGACGTTACTGAGAATCACTTTAAGCCTTGACATCATCATTAAGACTAGTCTTTGTCAGAACATACTTTAGAATCATGTTAACCTTTGATGTTGCCAGTAAGACCTCGTGTCTGTGTTGTGTTTTTCTTTAATCAGTTCAGTACATTGTGTTAGGCTTGCGTGTTCCAGGTTCCTGAAGGAAGAACCGGAGAAGCTAGAGGCAGACCTGAAGAGATGCAAGAAGTTGACAGGGACGTTGTACACACTCAAACGGTACGAGTTGCTCATGTCTGACTCACCGGGATGAGGGAGTGAGTTGTAGTTTTATGCCATTTTTAGCTATATTCCAGCAATATCATGGCGGAGAACACCAGAAATGGGCTTCACACATTGTACCTATTTGGACAATTGGACCTGTTTTTTTAGCAAGATGTTTTTTGGGTGGCACTTTCACCACTAGGCTACCCCACTTCACCATCATGATAAGCGCAGCATTCGAAATAAATGTCACGGATGCTCAGCGCTGGTTGTTATTGTATTGGGTCATCAGTTTAAAATATTTTGCAGGCCCTTGTGGCTTTTAGTAAATTATGTGTCGTACCTTTTTCAAGTGGAATCTTTCCTATATTTTTATTCTTTATGAACGTGCGGGAATCACCCATGATCCATCATGTTACATATATTATGGCAGCGGTCGGCCATAATCCAGTCTGAACCAGACAATCCAGTGATCAAATGCATGTTACCTTATTAATTTCATTTCTCTTCCTGTTCTGAAACCGTTTGACCATATTCCACAGGCTGGCATCGGTCCAAGAGCATCGTCCGCCCCAGATTCCCCCAATAGCCTCCAACCTGAAGGAAGTAGGTGACGAAGACAGGAAGAATGTTCTAGAAAACATCCGAGCCATTGTACCCAACCATGACACCCGAGTAGCGAAGATTGAGGTACGGATAAACTATTGTCTCTACCTCGCGGGATGTGTAAGTTGGCTTCTCCTTGTTATGTGTGTTGTGATGTCACACAAGGTCAAAGGTTAAACTTCTGAAAACTTCAGGAAATCAAAGAACAATTTATTATGTGTTTTGCGTCTTTTTTATATTTTTTTACAATAAATGTGTCCAAAGATTGCAGAAACGTAATTTGCCAATGGGGTTGCAAGGGTCACACTTTCCCGGGGAGTTTCTTGAGCATGTGTTTATGAAAATTATCCTCATAATTGAATAATTGAGGCTAGAGTTGAATTAGTAACTATTTAACAAGTTTGAATGATTTTAAAGAGTTTCGATAATGTATATCTGAATTAAAAACATAAACTTCAGAAAAGGTTTCTGAAAGAATAGGGTTTTCCTGTATTAGGTTAGTCAGTGAGTGAGTGAGGTGGGTTTTATGCTGCTCTCAGCAATATTCCAGGAATACCACGACAGGATATACCAGAAATAAGCTTCACACATTGTACCCATGTTGGGAATGGAACTTCAGTGTTCATTGTGACAATACCATACAGCCTTTCACTTTCAGAATGTGTTGTGTGTTAATATCAGTAAACAGGCTTCAGATATTGCTGAATATGTGATATTCTGATTCATGTGGATATCTTTTTTTGTAATGCCTGTGTTTGATCTCCACAGGCAGCTGAGACATCCCGTGAGAGGAAGAAGAAGATCTCTACCCAACAGGAAGCTCTCAAGATGGGGAAGTCTCTGGAACTTGCCTCCCGAGCTCTGCGCCCGGCATCAGAAGGTGATGGGGATGTGGACTTCAGGGACACAGTGGACTGCGGGCCGAAGTCAGCACCACCACATGCATCCATGCCGCTGACGGAAACCACGGAGAAAATCAGTAATGTGGGCATGAAATGTGAGAATGAAGCTAAAAAACCAACAGATAAATATGCAGCAAGAGCAGCCTTCTTCGGGGACATGTCTCCACCAAAATCTCCAGAGAAGGAGGTGAACCCTTTGAGAATGACAATGGACTATACTGTGAGAATACCATCATCAAGTTTAACTTCTGGTACTGGAGGAGGATCCCAGCCAAATAATCTGAATGATACATATATTGTAAAGAGCGACACCTCACCCACACGATCTCAGCTGAGCATTCCACGAGGATCTGGCAAATCATCCTCCCAACCTACATCCCCAAGCAGCAGGAAGGGGGAGAGTTCTGACGGTAAACAGAAAAAGGTTCCTCCACCACCTCCTCCAAGGAAAAGTAGCCGTCTGCCGACTGCAAGTATTTCCAATAGTTCCAATACAGCCAATGGCAATGTTATGTCTCCAGTTCGTACTGTCTCTGTAACCTCACCATCACCTGACGAGTCAGAGGAAGGTCAAGGTCGTGGGCCGGTATCATCCACGCCAAAGCCGACTCCTCCCAAGAAACCCACGTCTAAGTTTGAGAAGGATCTTGTTGCAGGAATATATGCAAATATGAATCGTCCAGATCTTCAAAGTCAGAAAGTGGCCCCCGAACGCATAATAAACAAAGCAAGTACGGAAGAAGGGAAGAGATTATCTCGGGAAGAGCGAGGAAGCAGCAGCGAGAGCACAAGTTCAAGTGCGAGTCTGGACTCACAGCAAGGGGGTGTTGTCATGAGGCGGACATCAGCAGAGGTTGTCCGTCGGGAGAGTACAGGTGAGAAGAAGGTCAAGCCCCCACCCCCAGAACGCAGATCAAGCCTGCTTCAGAAGAAAGCGACAAGTCCATCGGACGAGAAGATTTTAGCACAGCAGAGAATTCAGGAGGAACAGAGAAAGTTGGAGGAACTTGTTCGAGAAACAAACGAAATGATGAAAAGACAGAGTGCAATACAGATGACCGAGAAAACCAGCATGAACGGGATCAACACAAAGGCTGGTGACAGAAAGTCTGGAGTGAACAGGTAGCTGGAGAACAGGAGTTGACAGATGGTGCTATTACTACAGATGCAAATACCACAAGTGGTTGCCTTCATTTTGTGCCATTGACCTGCACTCCAGACTGGAGCTGACCAGACAGAGATGGAGACTTGTGTGGTCAGTACCTTGACCAGCACCCATCGGATGTCATGTTCGTGCAGGAACTCGGACCATGTCCCTTCATGTGCCAACAAACTATTGCTTGTTTGGGTATAAGGCATAAAGGGAAGCAACTCTTGCCATGTTTTAAAAGTGATACAATGTGATACTGGATATAGAGAGAGGGATATGACCGCAGCTTGTGATGGACGTAAATACGACTGCTTGCTGATGAAATTGATCCAAAAACGTTCATGTGATTGCATCGTAATCACACATCAAACTGATGAACTACATCAATTTTCTGTGGATGATTAAATGAACAGTCTTATCCAGAAACATTTGTCTGATTTGATGAACACACAAGTAATTAATCATAACAGTGAACTTGTCCTCGGATGAAGATGAGATAACATTTGTCTGATTTGATGAGGACACAAGTGATTACTCATAACCTTGAACTTGTCCTCGGATGAAGATGAGATATGAAGGGTGAAATGATGATCAGTGATACTTGGGACAATAACATCAACATCATGGATAGTGCTGTGATTATTGTGTCAAACCCATGGCATTCATAACTCTTGCGTGCTTTTGAATGCAATATAGCGTGAGTGCATTACACTAGCATGTTTGTAGATAGGAGCTTGATGGTGCAATAAGAAAAGCTATAAGGTTAGTGAGAGCTGGAGAGATCGAGGAACTCCAGTGGAATTCTTATCAAATGGATTGACCTGCAATAATGTATGGAATCAAGATGGACAAGCAATGTACAGTCAATTGGATTGTTTTCAGGTATGGATATACAAGCAGACGGCAATGAGTGAACTCACAACACTGTCACTGTAAACTATACAGGCAGTCAAGAGAGAAGTCTGAGGAATGTTCAATGATACCCTGTTGTCACAGGAGCTTTTGAGTCATGGGAGCCTTGCGTTGTGGTGATGTAGCTCCACACAGCTGCATATAAAATGATGTGAAATTGACGTCTGCTGATTCTGTTGAAAAATGAAAGACTGTTCTTTGGATCTGTGACTGGTAAAGTGGAAGCTGTGTTGAACATTGGGAATCATAGGTCATTTGTTGGTTGCATTTATAGGAACAAGTTTCTTGGCGCTTGCAGGAATATTGACCTCAACCTTTGATTAAGGGATAAATGTGTTGGAACATGCCAATACTCAGTGGACACATCTAGATAATGGAGGAGGGAGTGGCACAGTATCTGACTAGAGCTATTGGATAATTGGGTTGCATATCAGATGATATTCCTGGATACTGGATGGTATGACTGGATATCAGGTGGTATAGCTGCATATCCGTTGGTAAGGCTGGATATCAGATGGTATGACTGGATATCACACGATATGTCTGCATATTGGATGGTAAAGCTGGATATTGAATTATATAGCGACATTTTGGATAGTATGGCTGGATATCAGATGGTATAGCCACATATCTGACGGTATATCAATTTGTGTTATATATCTGATGTTATGGATGAAAATCTGACAATGATACATTTCTGACAGTGTAGCCACGCATATGACTGCATAGATATGCTGCAACTAATGATATGACTTCATAAGGCTACCTACCTGATGGTACAGCTGTATATTTGATACGCTGTTGAACGAAGTTATATCTGTGGAACTAGCTACAAGCTAGTGAGGACCCAAGTGGTCGCAGTCTCTCTCATTCGAACCCATAATACAAAGCAATTATACTGGAGATGTTCCCCGTGCATTGTGCAGGGTTAAACTGCAAAACAGGAATATATGATAATCCAGACATTAGTATTTAATCAAAGAATTGTACATTCATGTCATTGTGTGTCAACTATTTGCATAGCAATGGCAGATGTTTGTGGTGTGAGGAGTACAGTGCAAATCAGTCAGGGATCTCTCACAGCACTTGTTTGATGTTGATTGTCATGAAGTCGTGGTGTAGGAACTGTTTGGAAAACTTGCATGCAGTTGAGTTTCTGTCATGTATTGTTATCTGTATTGTACATGAGAAATGTTACAATTCGTCCAGACTGCTTTCAAACTCATACCTCATACTTGTCACTTTCAATTCTACTTCACAAGTTTTGTGGTTCAGCTGTTTAATTTTCTCAAGTGAGGATTTCAAAGTTGAGAGTAGATTTGTCCTCTTATAACACTGGACATTTAAAGCATTTAAAGGCACCGGTTTTCCTTTTGAGTATTTAATTTGAAAAGTCACATGTACACTTTTCCCATTTTTGTCTGTTAAACTTTAAGCTGACTGTTGCATGTACATACTTATTTTTTTTTATGATGGTAGAGTGGGTAGTTCTAGAGTTACGCTACACCAGGTGCAATACGTTATGTACAGACATTTCATCGATCACCAGACAATGAGCTTGTCCAGTTTTTGTCAGTAGATTCTTTGTTGCATTGTATAATAATCAAGTGATCTTTGGTTGTGATTTTGATCATATTTCCACATATTCCGATACGAAGATCGGTGGAACTAGTGACATATGCAAGAATATATTTGACCTTGGCAGCCATCTTTGTTTCATGTTATGAATTGCTATTATGCTTGTTTAAACCACCAGTATTTTCCATGATGTTAGACAAATGGACTGGGCGAAACCTAGTTATTCTAAACAAATATTTTAATTGGGGTTCAGTTGTAAAATGTGGGTATTAACTTATTTTCAAGCTTTTCTCAAATTCTTGTTTTGAAATTAATAATCTTGCATGGAAACATACACTAACATTCCATCCTGCTAAACTGAGACTATGCAAGCTCGCTGCAAATTTTCATCAAGTTTTGAAACGTGTGTCATCTTAAACTGCCTTAGGTTGAAATTGAAGATTGAAAGTGGTATGTTCTGTAGAACATCATGCAGGACTGAATAAACGATTATCACAAACTTAGTGGTCTTGTTTTCGTACTCTCTTCCACAAAGTGATCCCTGTAGATCAGCAGTCATAGATGTGAGCGAGTTTGGTTTTATGTCACTTTTAGCAATATCATGGTGGGGTGACACCAGAAGTGGTCTTCAAACATTCTTCCCATGAGGGAGCAAACACTTTAACTACTTGACAAATTCTGCTACAGTATGCGAGTTACGATCACTTCTGCGCTTAAGAGCTTTGCAGGAGTAATCACAAGATTTTTTTAATTGGCACTCACACTTTAAAGCCAAAATCATTCAAGCCATACAAAGAAAATACCATGCTTATTTGCAAATTCCAGATTTTTGGGTTTGTTCACCTGGCTTTCAGCATCTCTGAAACCATTTCTTTTTTTTAAAAATAAATTATCTCCCCTGTCTCATATCTAATGTGTATCTTGGTCTTTTAAGCGACCCAGCCAGCAGATGTGACCTCTTGTAAAAATCCTCACCTTTAGCACTTGTTTGTTTTAAAAAATGCAATAATACCCGCCACCCTTACACACGGACTACAAACTGTCCAGTCCTCAGTTCATCTTCATGCAATGTTAAGTGAGTTATTTCATGATTCATCCCTCTGCATCTGGTTTCCGTCTACTCAGAACACTGTTCTTGTAATACGGCGAGTATGATTCCAATGCATCATTGTTGATAGCAGTTTGAATGGTGTGTGCTACAAAATCATGTTCTACCCTGTGAGTGAGTGAGGATATACGCTGTTCCAGCATCAACATGGCCAGGACACCAGCTATGAGCTAGCTTCATGTTGTACTGCAATGATGAATATCAGCATATTCATGTGATGTGAGTCGTTTATATAAACTTTTGATGGAGAGTATATGATCAGGTACTTTGAAACTAATATTGAGAAACAACAGACAACCTGTGACACTGTACAGAATTAATTTATTTATTGACAACCTGGGCAACTGTCAACATAATATTGTCTATCCTCTGAAATGTACAACCATATGCACCAACACAGCAGCTATGCAACTCAAACTCGCCTCAATGTCTTCACATTGTTTCTGTGACGTCTCGGTTGCATTGCTACCAGCCAGTCACGACCATTCTCTATTATCAACTGTATCATTCTTCCGTTCTATTATGACATACACCCTGAAATCACCAACCAATCAAAATACATCTTCGGAATTTGAAACTGCCTCAGATCTAATTACAAAATGATGGCTTCGGATGAAACTTGTTACACTTATTTGAATAGAGGAGAGACAGATATGTAGGGGTGGCTTATTTATTTTGTGGTATCACATGAGTTTAGTTTGCGCTGCTTTTAGCAATATCACAGCATCCAAAAATAGGCCTCAGACACTGAGGGGGCATCGAACCTGGGTCTTTGGCATGAGAAGCACACATGTTGTCCCCTCACACTCCCCCCATTTCTGTCAAGAAAGAACAATGTCATTTCAGAGGAATTATTTTTAGTGACACTTTCATTGCTTTGCAAAAGGTTGCAAAGGGTACTATGGTTCTAGAACGGGGTAATCTGAGTGGAATTTTTAGCACCTTATTCAATCCGGACAAATGTTTCTATGGTGAGAAATGGTTTCAGTGTATTTATCACAACAGCACGAAAACGAAATACACTCCAACTGAGAATAGCCTTGGATTCATGTTATATACCTTGAAGCAGTTACTGTACACACACACACATAGCATCTGTTAGCTCTGAACATACTCAATATGTACACAACAATTTGTACACACTCTACAGTCATATTACATCTAGTCAGTCTCAAATGGGTCTCTATCATACTACTGATTTCATTAGCAGAAAACGTTATCCTTCACACTCCTTCAGGGGACAACTGTTGTCCTAGCACTTTTCATTCCAGTCTTTCAAACTCCTGTTGGTCTGCTAGCTCAAATATTACATGATGATTTTACAGCAGTCTTGGACAAGGTTTCCCTTTTCACGTATTTTACAAGATTAATCAAGATTAGAATTGGACAAAATTAAAATTTAAAGGGATTTAACTCTGGTTTTCGCGACTGAACACACATGGAAATGAAATTACCCACACATTTCAACTTGGATCAAGATAAGACATAAAGAGATAAGCTGGATTGTGTGGCATGTATCAGTGAAATCCATTGTTTAGTTCAGGTCCAGCAAAACCCTAATTCCAGCACAATCACACAATGTACAAATCAGACAGGTTTCAAAAGGAATGAAACATTGGTGTTTGATAAGTATCTTTGCCCTGATGAAAATCATAACTGCTCCAAAAATGAACTTTTAATGGCCGAACAGACTAGTGGTCATTGGAAAACTTTGACATGATTTGCCTAGGAAAGACCCATACGGACACAGAGCTGACCCCGCCAGAAGTTCTTACCTCCGAGATACACACATATTGCGATAACAATGTCACCTGGTAACAATATACCAAAGGCTACTTAAACGTGTCTCCGATCTGATGTCATATGGGAATACAACCACCTCCATTGACCTCTCCTCCAGGTTATTAATGCCCTGAATCCAGCCCTGAAAACTTGTCACCATAACATCAATACCACCCATAATCAATGTTTTGATTCCTCCATGAATATAATCAATGTACTTGCATAGTTATGTATGACACATGTTATCAAAACAATACAACCAATCCTGCTAAAATTTCCATCCCAACAGTACTCAATATACAAAGTCAACAATCGCAAAGATGACTGAGCTCCTGTAACAAGTCACAATCAAAAAGTACTCAAATTCAAGAGATCCTTGACAACCACTTGGAGCCAAAATGTGTCTGACTTAACTTCACAACCCTAGCATGAATTCCAAGCAAATGTGATCGCTATTTTTTTTCAGGGATACAAAGGTCCTAAGTTTAAAAACAAAAACAAAAAAGGTCACGTCTCTCATTCCTTCAGATCAAAATCTTGCTAGCTGCTTCTCATACTAACAGTGTTACAATTGTAGGTTCTGACTCCGGACCTCGGTCCTCAGCTGCAACTGTTACATATATATCATTTTCCCATCTCAAAAAACAGCAGTCATTTCTTTCAATTCAACACCTTCCACAAAACACTGTCAACAAGAACTAACAATTTCCTCAAACATTTTGTCAAGCTTGGTCTTGTATTCTTGGTACAGTGCTCAGGTGCTAACATACCCCATCCTGAGTTTAGACTAAGATGGGTTGTGAAAGCTCTGGCTTAAAGGATCGAACAGTACCTGTCGGTCTACAGCAGATAGAATAATAGTAATTATCTGTTTGGTCAGGCTCGACCAACCCATCCTTGGATGTTCCAAACTACAGTTTTGACGCTGCCATTTGGTGACGAGGCATGTTGAGGATATGTTTAATATCACAGCTCAATCAGCTGCCTCCATGTCAGTCCTACTGGCAGTTCCGAGAAACGTCAGAGTCAGCCGAGTCCAGCTTAGCTTCTATAGTTGATATCATCACAGTAAGATCCCCTGAGTATTTGCATATCAAGACTTCTTGGAGGGTTCAACCCCTGAAACAACAACAACAACAATAATAATGATAGTAAGTGAGAGAGTGAATATAACTGGTTGGTCTGGTGTATATTCCAGCTATATATCGACGAGTGTATATGCCCTTACACTACTTTCAGCAACATTCCAGCAACATCAACTGCACACATTGTACCCTTGTTGAGAATCATACCCAAGCAAATTAATCACCATCCATCCATCCATCCATCCATCCATGGTAATATTACCTAAAAGGCCCTGCACAAAGTGAAGCTACACAATCGCGAAACTCATTGGTGGTAAAATGGTCACTTTACCACGCATATTCTCCAGTTTGATTCCCCAACAGACACAAATGGTGAAAACTAAGTTTCATATCCTCTCTTCAGCAAGAATTATGGAGTTTTGCATTACTGCACTAGCAATAAAAACCTGCTTCATTCACCCTAATCAATAAGCGTAAATGTTTTCTTGGCACAGTGGGAAGACAACCAGTCACTACCCATGCCATGCTTATTGTCAAATTACAAATTGTTCATCTCGTTCATTGGTATTCATTATGTCCCCTAGTATCTTTTCAGCTATTTGTCTGAATTGTCTCCCCTTGACTGTCTCACTTCAAGGTGAGGTGAAATGGGAGTCTACGTTCTTATCTAAAGTATTATGAGTGTATGGCTGCAGGTTGTAGTCAGGACTGGCCAGTTTCATCATGCCAGACATGTCCGAACACTTCAGCAGGAGACGATCTGCCCAGACCTTCCTACTTCCATGTAATGCCTAACACCTGGCGAAAGGTCGAAACAAGTACTGAGGCTTGCTGTTGATACAGATCAGAGACATCCATCGTCATTAACTAAATGTCATTTGAGCAAATCAATGCTCCAAATGTCTGAAATATATCATGTATTTTTCCTCATCTGTGAGTGGCAACATGTTTTTTGTGTGTTTTTTTTAATCCTAAATTTGTATTGTATATTATGGTTTGGTTGGCATTTGTTTTCACTGTATTGCTTTTTGTTGGTCTTTTGTGTGTGTGGGTTTGTATATGTTTTGTTGTTGTAGGTTTTTGTCATGTTAGCACTAGTTAGTTATTTGGGGTAATACAAGACCAACACAGCACTATTCTATGTTGATGGTAGTCTACGTA
Organism: Haliotis asinina; assembly: GCF_037392515.1. Taxonomy (NCBI): domain Eukaryota; kingdom Metazoa; phylum Mollusca; class Gastropoda; order Lepetellida; family Haliotidae; genus Haliotis; species Haliotis asinina. The sequence goes on from NC_090290.1 coordinate 22,138,264, forward strand.
GTGTAGAAGGACGAGTTCAGGTGTTTTACTGCTGCAGGCTTCCTTCAATGTATCTGAATTATCTCCCCTTGACCACACACACATCCACAACTCACCCATTGGTTTGAGAACTATGAATGTAAGAAGATCAGAGAGAGACACAATGCCAACGACATGATCCTCCACGTCAACTACCACCAGCCGATGTACCTGCAACAGTTATATAGAAACTTCAGTATGTGGAAGTACTAAGGGCATGCACAGGGAAGAAATATTTTTTACTCTCACCAAATCACATTTACAGTTCATTCCCATTGCTCTCAATGCTTAAAGGCCTCTATTAAAAATAACAAATCATGTGAGATGGTGTCTAGATATTCCTTTTATCTTTTCTTCATAGTTACTTTGGATAATACATCACATAGGGAGTCAAGGCTAGGTGACATATGAAGAACATCCATGTTGCACATTCACAGCTTTTGTCTGCTAACACAATCAGTGTTTCGAAGTCTAATTTCCAGCATGGCACTGGTGAAAACATGGACTTGAGAACGTGGAGCACTATCGCCCATTAATGTTGAAATTAATTCACTCTGGACACATAATACCCAAAGCTCAAGCTTATAACCTGTCCTGTTAATAACTGGCAGTCATCCTAAGTTCACTTGTTGAAATTGATCTCAGTTTATTTTAAAAGTTTCTTTATGGGATTAAGCTGAGGCCATGTCAGGGATAGGCAGCACTTGTTCATACCTCTGCCTTGACGATAGTGTCCATCACTTGGCCAAGTGTGTCGGTCTCCAAACACTTTGCTACCCCTTCAAACCCCTGGAACAGCCAATGATCAAATCACACATCTGTCTAGCTATCATGTACACAGTTAGATATTTGTTAGTTTACCAATATAAAATGCAAATTAGTTCACGAATGTTTCATTACTTATACTGTCATATCATTTCACAACATCTCCCTTTTTCTGATTCTTTGACTGACTTGGGTGCTTGTTATAATGATTAACATTGCTAAAACATAATTTAGTTTTCATTTATCATCTTTATTTGGGATATGCATATCTATCCAGCCAGTAAAACTACAGAGCAAATGCAGCCAGTAAAACTACAGAGCAAATGTGAAAAGAGTGAGTTTAGTTTTACACTACACTCAACAAGATTCCAGCTGTATGGTCTGCATATAATTGTGTCTGGACAAGACAATCCAGTGATCAACATCATGAGCATCAATGGGATATAATGACATGACTAAGTCAGCGAGTCTGACCATCCGATCCCGTTAGTCACATCATACAAAATGTATGGGTTACTGAAGATTATTTCTAACCCAGGTCTTCACGGATCAAATATGAGAACAATTGTGTGCATTTTGTTACACAATTCACACTCATTTGTGTCTTTTTTAATGCAGCACCTAATATTATTCCACCTGTGTAATGGCAGTGCCTAATTCATAACGTCAGGACCAGACAATCCAGTGATTAATTCAAACAACTAGCATATGATGACATGTCTAGTCAGCAAGTCTGACACATCTCTTATGACAAACATGGGTTGGTGAAGCTCAATTTTAACACATATCTCCACAAATCTCACATTCAGTAGATAAGGGCTAAACAGCACATAATATCATGGTCTTTCGGCCACTTTTGAAACAACACTGACATGGCTTACATCACATCGATGCTGTAGAGCCTGGGCTATTGTCACATCAAGATTGTTGTATGTCTTCTCCGCTGCCAGGTTCTGAAGGAAAGAAGAATTACAATGATAACACTGAATTTCTATATTTGACTGTTGAGAGCATAGAAGCACTGAGCTTCAACTATAACAGTTAAGGGTGAAAATGTGCTTTATTACACTATAAATGGTGTAGGGGCGGACTGTATTTCTTTCAGAGCCCTCACCTAATTTCATGGATAACCTTGATTCGTGGATCACGGAAATAATTATGCCAACTGACATCACAAAGTTGTACTTTTGATGTACATACAATGTCATGCCTCACTGAGAAAAAAAGTTCCAAACTCTGCATTACTACAGATAATTGTCCGGCATTGAGATGAATAGCCCCAGATCATTAATATCACCACTGCCAGACTGTATTTTCACAAAATGTCAAGTATAGATACAGTTAGCTCCAACATTCTCACTTTTTGTCTGCTTTCCTTGGTGTCAATACTTACTGCAGAGGGCTGTCATACATCGTGACATATAAGTAAACAACTACATAATACATGAAACAGGGAAGGTGATGTTGCATTTTGTGGGCACATGAATGGGTGATGTTTGCAAATGGCTTCCTTAAACAAAGTGGAGTGAAAGAGTGGAATATTAGGAATTTATTGTTTGCTGAATCAATGAATTAAATAATCAGTGAGCATACAAACTGAAATAATGCATTTAAAATAATTTAAAATTAATTCTGCTGCATTTCCATTACATCCACGAATCAAGGTTATGTGAGTGTAAATAATGTTGACGACATCAAGATTGAAAGTGATTCTGGATCTACTGTAAGACAACATCTTTTTTTCATTAACTGTCCAAGCAATAACAAGTCTAAAACATATCTAGAAAAAACTATTGAACTCAAATGGTATGGGCTACTAAGTACTACTCACAATGACATCAAACTTGGCATATATGTCGACGACCTTGTGTTGTTCATCGACAACCGGCAGGGCTGATATCCTATGATCCATGAACATATTGAGAGCCTTGATCAGCGGTGTGTCCTGGGATGTCTGCAAATACAGAAGGTCCCACAAGGTAAAGAAAACTTGGGATCCCCCCTCCACCCCCCCAAAACAAACAAAACAAAACAATAACAAAAAAAACAACATTCACCTTGTGTATAACAACTAATGTTCAAAGTGAAACAAAAACATATGAAGTGCTCCTAACAAAACAATCTAATTTTGGTGTGATTACTTCAGAAATCTCTGGGTTGCTTTTTTCGTTATAGATCAAGACAGTTTTACAGAAACTGTAAATCTTGCATAAATTTGTACCATTGATATCCAGATCTGCGACTGGAAACAAGTATCTAAAACACAGGGGATTGCACACAGATGCATCTTTTGCTAAATCTATGCTGATTTGGAGGTTGAAGGAGAGATTTCCGAAGTGACTGAGTTACCTCCCCTTGAATACAGGCTATGCCTGACAAGGTACTGACTTCTCCCAGCACAACACTGGTTTTGTGCAAGGTATGAGGTAGCTGGCCAACAGGTGGTTTGTAATTAACTTACCGTAATGACGTTGTCGTATGTTCCTATACCCAGCTCCCGTATGCTCTTCAACATGTAGGAGGGTTTCGGTAGATCCTGAATCTGATAAAGTAAATAAATGAATAAATTACAGCAAGTATATGAAAGTGAGAACATGACAGTGACTGCATTTGTGTACCACACAAAGTAATATTGGCTTCACAGAGAAACTGTCACAGTTCAACATGCACGTCCCAGTTGTCCTGACACAGCTTATGGGTTCCAAACAACCTTTAATGCTGAACACCGAGAAATACCATCATCCATTTCCACATGCGATATGGAAGCATTTAACTTATCTACTCATTAACTTGACTATGGTAGGACTCTCTTACAGATCACCGAGCGTCTACACAAAACTAAAATCTGTTCCACATAACATTTGGGGGCCATTATTCTGGGTCTTCTTAACAGGCAGTTCTCAAACTACTCAAATCAGATTTTCACTCAACATGATGTAGGGAAGGTCATGTACTCGAGAGAAATCAAAAGAGTCAGTTGACTCTCCTTCCAGAATTCACAAATTTCATTTACTTATCCAGTTTGAAACACATATCTCTCAGTAACTTTGCATTATGCATTTGTTAAATTTACTTAAGTTGTTTTTAATGGCCATTGAAACTCTTGCTCAGGGTCAGAGCAGCCACATCTGTCGTGATACTGCTTTAACCATGGGTATGAATAAAAAATTGCAAACGGGAAATCCCAATGAAAGGTTTTGGGCGTGCTCATGTGTAGGCCTTACTATTGGCCATTTGAAATATATTTTGATACATATATATTTTGATAGGCCTTACTATTGGCCATTTGAAATATATTTTGATACATATATATTTTGATAGGCCTTACTATTGGCCATTTGAAATATATTTTGATACATATATATTTTGATAGGCCTTATTATTGGCCATTTGAAATATATTTTGATACATATATATTTTGATAGGCCTTACTATTGGCCATTTGAAATATATTTTGATACATATATATTTTGATAGGCCTTATTATTGGCCATTTGAAATATATTTTGATACATATATATTTTGATAGGCCTTATTATTGGCCATTTGAAATATATTTTGATACATATATATTTTGATAGGCCTTATTATTGGCCATTTGAAATATATTTTGATACATATATATTTTGATAGGCCTTATTATTGGCCATTTGAAATATATTTTGATACATATATATTTTGATAGGCCTTATTATTGGCCATTTGAAATATATTTTGATACATATATATTTTGATAGGCCTTATTATTGGCCATTTGAAATATATTTTGATACATATATATTTTGATAGGCCTTATTATTGGCCATTTGAAATATATTTTGATACATATATATTTTGATAGGCCTTATTATTGGCCATTTGAAATATATTTTGATACATATATATTTTGATAGGCCTTATTATTGGCCATTTGAAATATATTTTGATACATATATATTTTGATAGGCCTTATTATTGGCCATTTGAAATATATTTTGATACATATATATTTTGATAGGCCTTACTATTGGCCATTTGAAATATATTTTGATACATATATATTTTGATACAGGTAACAGCATTACAATATTTATTGCAACTGATTGGGATCATAAGTGTTCGACACTGTCTGAGACTGTACACGCAGACCTTACTTCTCCATACTACAGCAACTACTACAGACAACTACTACAGCAACTACTACAGACAACTACTTGCCATTCTGTAGGGGAAATAACAGGAGATAAAACTCAATTCAGCATTTCCTCCATTTTGTCCAAGAAATATGACAGAATGATCTTCTTTTGGGTTTAAACATACTAGTATAAATTGAATTTGTTATAACTGTTTTACCGAGAAACACGCAAAAAATACTGTAATATCTATAGTTTCAAAAGTATAGCGTATGTATACACTAGAAACACTGTACAGTTCCACCCTGTGAAACTTTCCTACGTTGTCTTTTGTACCAGGACTTACATATAGATGTAGGAAGCGCAGTATTCTCTTGTGCGTGAGGATGTAGATAGCATTGCCGGTGTTCTTGTCCACAACAGGTAGACGGTGAACATGGTTCTCTATCAGCGTCTTGACAGCAGTGTACAAGCTAGCATCAGGGTCGATGCATACAAATGGCTTCTGCTTGTGTCGTAGCACTTCTGCAACAATCATGAACAGGATGCTACTGAACACTAACATGATGTTATGCAACCAAAGATGAACACACTCCCAATTAAAACTGTGCCCATGGTAAAAGTGTGCTCTAGATGACCCTTTGTCTGGTAATAAGTACCACACATCCCTGTGCAATTTCCCTACGGCCATCACCTGTTTATAACAAGGATAACAGCCATATTTTCAAGGTCACCTGTAGCTGTATGCAACAGAAGCCCCACCCACTATATTATAAGCCAATCAGGAGAAAGTAGTCTCTTGGTGGACATTGCTTAAGTTTTCTAATGCCAAACAACCACCAGCAGATTATTTTCAATTCACCAATGATCTTGTTTTTGATTATAAATCAAATGACAAAAGTCAAAGGATCCTCAACAAGAAGTGCTGTGAAATCACATGGAGACAACAATTTCACTAACATGTGTCACATTGGGATAACGCTTTCTCATTGAATATAACATTTACATTTGACTACTTTAAAAAAATGCAATGGTGTATTTCAGTGTGAAAAACTAAAACCTCAATTTCTACACACTACTGAATATTTCCAAGTAGTGACATTCTTTCGATGAAATGGGTTTGATTCCCCACATGGGTACAATGTGTGAAGCCCATTTCTAGTGTCCCCCACCATGATATTGCTGGGATATTGCTAAAAGCAGTGTAAACCCAAACTCACCCTAAGTAGTGATCTCGTTAACTGACCAAAACCATATCCAACAGCATCAAGTTCCTTTCTTCTTTACTACGCCCACATTAATATGTTTAACGATAAAGCAGATCAAATGGTTTTCTCCCTGATTCAGAACAGCCCCTTAGCAAGGGTTCGGGAGGAAAGAGAAAACAGTAACAATGTTACATAAATTCTGGAGAATAGTATTAAAAGCTAAAATAACAACTATACATTGCAGTGTCTTCTTAATTTTTGTTCCTGATGTCTGCTAAATCCAGATCAGGCCTGCAAGATCATGATAACAGGTCATACTGAAACAGCATAGGTTTGCCGATTTTGCATCTTAATTTTGAAATTTTCATTTACTGCTTTTGACTTGGGGCGAAATATCAACTGTAGATCTAAAGCTCTGAAAACTTGATATGATTCGAAATAAGCCTTAGTGTTGTAACACCAGTCCCCTGAGCCACTGCACACAGAAGGTAAGTCCCTACATAATCACTTCCCAGGGTATTAAGATACCTATAACATGACAGCTAGCTCCTGTTTATGTAGAGAGTATCTAACCCAATCTCTGTCACATAATCGCTAACTAAGCATTATCTACACCATGCCATCTGATGCCCTTTCAACAAAACTAGCGTATTATAATGAGTCTCTCCAAGATGTCCATATAAGGCTATATGTATGTTCCTCCAGGTAGGGGAAAAAGATCACGTTCCTGTACAAAGCGTCAGTGTTATTTCTAATCCTTTACGATAGCTGCCAAAGACTAATAGCTGATTATTGATCTCTGCAACACAAATCATGACCACTAATAGCTATACATTGTCAGTTTAAAATGGTTGTCTCATGACATCCATTCGTGACTGCTGAAGGTTTACGCTTGTTGCAATCACCGTTAACAAACCTCTCTGATTGTATCTAACTGCCAAACGTTTGTCCACTATACACGTATATATACTCAATGAATCAAGTAACTCAAGCTGTTAATCATTTCTGCCCATGGTGCTTGTAGTGTTGCAGCATTCATTTACGTATCTATGCAACAATTTGATCAAGGGATGATCCATTTAAAAAGCAAATCAAACTTCTTCATGCATTCCGAATTTTCAACCAGTCTTTGCATATCTAGTACAATGGGGTAGCCTAGGGGTTATAACAGTCCATCTTCAGACAAAAGACCTGGCTTCGATACCTCTCATGGATACAAAGTGTGAAGCCAGGTTCTGGTGTCCCCTGCTGTGATATTGCTAAAAAAGTGCTAAAAGCGGCATAAAAGCATACTCACAAACTCGTTCACTTTCTATGTTCATGTATCAATTTACAACGATGATGTCTGCATCTTATTGATCTTCTTCTCAACTTACCTCTCCAGGTCTCAATCTTGTGATCCTCTAGCTCATCCATCCGCACCTGCAAATGACAACAGAATCTCAGGGAAATGGCTCCAAGGGTATCAAAATCATAAAATATACACTTGCTCAGGCAAGGTAAACTAGCAACTCTACTGCTGTATCTAACAGGCAACAAGTACAATTTGGAACAGATACCAATCTCAATACACCATTTGTTTTTAGCTTGTCTGACTGTGCACACAGTAATATTCAAGCTGTATGATGGCAAATTGTACATACTCCATTCACTTGTCATCTTTTACAAGAAGCATATGCTGTTTAGTGGAATAAGTGGGATAGGTGAGCGAGTGAGTTTAGTTTTGCCCCACACTCGGCAATATTGATGGCAGTCTTTATATAACTGAGTCTGGAACAGACAATCCAGTGATCAACAGCACAAGCACTGATCTACACAACCAAGTCTGATCCCACTAGTTTCCTCTTATGACTAGCATGGGCTAATGAAGATCAATTCTAACCCGGATCTTCATGGGTCTAAGTGGGCAAAGACTCATCCCACACCTTTGTCTGGCTATATCACAGATGCCTGTAAAACATGTCAGGGCTTAGACTGACACTTAATGCCAGAAATAAAGTGAGCATATATAAAACCTTATATCCACAAATGACAATGTAAGTCATATCATAACAATAATGTACATGAGACCTTCTTGATCTCTTCATAGAGGTATCTGATTGTATTTTATTAATTCATTTGTTTATTACACTAATAAATAAACATATACTGTTTGAAAAGAAAGACCCCTCTACAAAGTAACTATTACTAAAAAGTATCTAGTAGAGGGCAAAAAACCCCCAAAGCTACAAAGAACAGAGCCAATCTGGCCATGCTTAGCATTTCTCAATTTGAGGTACACTCCTCTTCAAATTAATTCTCCAAGGTCTGTGAGATACTGCTTTGGGTTCTGACATGACTTACACTTGCTTATTTACCAAAGATAAAGCAGCATCACAGGATATCTACAAGAAATATGTCAGCTGCCTGTCACTGGAGCTCTTAACCACTAGTGATACATGATCTTGAACTAAACCCATGTATGTTTCAGGCTTAAGGTTTAAAGCTGTTTTGATCATAACATGTAGGTGACTCAAGACTTATGGTCAAGGCAAGCCCAAGTTTTGCAGGTCTTCAACACTTTGCACTTTGCGGGTTCCCTTGAACACAAGCAAGGCACTTATGAACAAATGGCTTGGTGGGGTTACCTAGCCTTCGCTCATTCCGCTAACAATCCAGGTTTGATTCCCCACATGGGTACAATGTGTGAAGGCCATTTCGGGTATTATCCCCTACTGTGATATTGCTGGAATACCACTAAAAGTGGAACACTCACTAAAAAAATTTTAAAAATCATGGTAATAAAAGTCAAGACCAATCTGGAACTTGAACCCAAAATCTAAGGGAGATCACTCAGCACATTTGTTTGCTCTCTGACTAAGCCATTATATGGGACTAGTTCTGACTCAAACTCCACAGAACTATCACAACATAAGCAATAACATCATGTTTTGTAGGTGGGTTCAGACAAACCCACCTTGTTTACAAAGGGCTTACAACAAATATGTCAGTGACCTGTCAGTCATGTGTCAGGACCATCACCTGACCTGACATACACAATGACAGAACTGATCAATGATCCACTATTATGAATTAATAATAATGCTTAGATTTCATACACATATTTCTCAGGTAAATCATCCTGGCATTTGCCCTGGGGACTGTAACAGCTGAGACAAGTTGTTGTGTCAAGTTGAAGCCTCTTCAAGCCCTGGCTGGCACACTGACAGAATGATGAACACCTGTTAAGCCAAGTTTTCACCTCGTCTCAGTCATGTCCACAGTATTCAACCTTCAAGTTGCCACTTAATGAATTTTGTTGGAGACAGTGTCAACCGTCAAGTTATTCGCAAACAAATTCCTTGTTTTCATGGAAATTAATTGTAGTAAGTAAACTCTGGCTCTCCAAAACGGCTAATTTTCACAAAGTGTAATTATAGTGATGAGGTTTTATTTAAACTCTTAGTAAAACTTTGCAGAGTTTCAATATATGTCATATTTGGGATTTCTCTTTCTTAGTAAAGTACTCCGGGATTCAAACCTGCAACCTCAGAGTCAGGCACCTAATCGCCAGCACACAAAGTCAGCCGCCTAGCCCACTCAGCCACCGCGACTTCCACTATTGTTTAATACTGCTTTTAAATGCATTCCAAGTGGGTGAGTGAGTGAGTTTAGTGTTATGCTGCTTTCAGCAATATTTCAGCAACAGCTCAGAGAGGGACACCAGAAATGGGCTTCACACACCGTACCTATGTGAGTCTTCAGTGTGACGAGCAAACACCTTAACCACTAGGCCTTTTTCCCCTCCTTAAGTGGTATGTCTCAGCTGTTCACAGCCTCTTTGAAATTTAATTGAGTGAACTAAATGGCAAGTTTTATACCACATTTCGCAATATTCCAGCAATAACACGTCAGGGGACACTAGAAATTTGCTTGACATATTCTACCCATGTGGGGAATCAAACCTGGGTCTTTGGCATGATGAGCAAATGCTTTAACCTCTAGGCTACCCCACCACCTGTGAAAATGAAGAGAACAAGGATGGTGCTGACACACCTGGAGTAAACCAGGATTTGTAACAGGAAATTGTGGTGCCCAGGACAACGATTTGTAGACTAAGGCTTAGTTTCTGAATATATGTAATTTTGAAAGTAACAAACAAACTGAGTTTAACTGAAAAGGAGACCCAGGGAGACCAGAGAGTAAGGACCTGAGGAAATCTAGACTTGCTTCATTTAAGGCTTTAGCATTGCAGAGAAGGCATTAGGCAAAATATTGTGGTTCAGGGACTGACAGACAGACTGCAGGATTTGCAACTCTGAACAGGAAGTTGTGGGGCCTGAGACAACTTTACCAACAGCACCCCAAAAACAGAGGTGCTACAAAATATTTTCCAGAGGGTTCTATTTTCAAATTAGGCATTACATTGAACAGCAATGTAATGGTTTCAACACAAAAACATACTTAAATTAATGCATCTTAGGTGACTGGTATATTATTGAAACGAGAATAGAGCTAACTTGTTATATTTCCATCTGGCCTTGACGTAACAGGTAGTTTGTTGTTACTGTTATTCAATCAGGATCAATAAATCACAAAGCAAAGTACATAGAAGCCATTCCCCGCAGGAAACCCCATCTACCTGTTTACGTCTTGCTTTACAGCAATCAGTAAAGAAAGCACTACAGTAGGATGCAATATGTATTAGTTTGATCTAGAATGGAAACAAGCACTAGAGATTCATTTTGGTGACATAACCATCTTGAACAATTATGTGTCACACTCCACAGAGGCTACTTCATTTGACTTTTGCTTTGAGGTTACTTTGTTCCTCCATCACTTTGAGGTTACTTTGTTCCTCCATCACTTTGAGGTTACTTTGTTCCTCCTTTGCTTTGAGGCTACTTTGTTCCTCCATCACTTTGAGGTTACTTTGTTCCTCCTTTGCTTTGAGGCTACTTTGTTCCTCCATCACTTTGAGGTTACTTTGTTCCTCCTTTGCTTTGAGGCTACTTTGTTCCTCCATCACTTTGAGGTTACTTTGTTCCTCCTTTGCTTTGAGGCTACTTTGTTCCTCCTTTGCTTTGAGGCTACTTTGTTCCAACTTTGCTTTGAGGCTACTTTGTTCCTCCTTTGCTTTGAGGCTACTTTGTTCCTCCTTTGCTTTGAGGCTACTTTGTTCCTCCTTTGCTTTGAGGCTACTTTGTTCCTCCTTTGCTTTGAGGCTACTTTGTTCCTCCTTTGCTTTGAAGCTACTTTGTTCCTACTTCGCTTTGTTCCGCCTTTGGTTTAAGGCTACTTTGCACCCCTCTGCTTTGAGGCTACTTTGTGCCCCTTTACTTTGATGCAACTTTGTTCTTCCCTTGCTTTGAAGCTACTTTGTCCATAGTATTTTGGAAGGGGAATTTGCAGGAGAGACATCTGCAACAAATGTAACCTTCACATCTAATGATGTTTTGCTGGAGACTGTCTATATCCATCTCCAAATGTCAGCACAATGGAAATCTATTGCCATGGTTACAGACAAATTCAAATAGCCCCTAACAGAAATAGCTGTGTGTGAGAGGATGGCTGATTTACTACCACTGCTGCAGTGTATATGGGGAGAAAAAGACTGGCCACAGTTGGGCTGTAAACTTGGACCAGCCAAATATCAGTTTCCTATCAACTAGTTATTGTTGTAATAATAGACATCAAAAATCATAAATCACATTGATGGAGGAAGGGAGTGAGTGAGTGGGAACGTGGGTTTGTTGGTTTCTATTTCAGAAGGGGTCATCATCTAGGTTTTGGCTAGATGGGGCAAGTGATTTAGTTTTACTTAGTGAGTTTAGTTCTAATCACTTTGGCAATAATCCAGCAAAATCGAGGCAGGGACCACCTGAAATGGGCTTCATACATTGTACCCATGTGTAGAATTGAGTCACTATGCTTTTCCACTTTAATAACTTCACTTCACTTACCAACAACACTTAGAAGACTGTTTTATTTTTATGTACACTTGATGTGGGAGAAATGTTCAAGTTGACTGAGATCTTCGATGTGATAGCCTTATGAGAAACATACAAAGTATGTTGGTAGCAAACCAAGAATCAAAACTGGGCCAAAGATGGGAATAAAATGCATATGATGAGGACTATGGATTATCTATGGTACATAACTCTTCACAACAAGTGCTGCTGTCTCATGGTGAGTGAGTTAGTTTAGTTTTACGCTGCTTTTAGCAATATTCCAACTATGGACACCAAAACTTGGCTTCACACATTGTACCCATGTAGGGAATCGAACCCGGGTCTTTGACATGATGAGTGAATGCTTTAACCACTGGGCTACCTACTGCTGTGTCACGACTGGGCTGCCTTTGACAGGGCCTTATCTTCTTTTCAAATAAACAACTAAAACATTATTTGTAATCATTTGAATATTTTCTAAAGTTATACTTGCACAATTTTCAAATACATTTTCACTGGCTTCTGGTTGCTGAACATATGAAGAGAAATCAACTCAGCTTTATGATAAAATCCCATTAGAACTGCAATTAAGAATTTACCATTAAGAAATTGAAATAATCGACATTTCTCAACTTCACAAATATTTAATGGCTGTTTATTTACCTATTTGCATTGTTTAATCCCAACCAGCTCCTAAACCACAATGTCTTGTCCACACAAAAAGTCAGCAGACTGTCCTTTTGATGGGCATCTATGTTACATATTGATTCAGTCATTGCACATCCAATAAAGCCACCACTCCAACAAAATGCAAGTCAAGCCCCTTACACCAGCACATCTTCAAGCCTTTTTCTGGAAGTGACTGAAGCGAAAGGTCAACTGCTTGTACTTTGAAGTTCAGAAACAACCAAGATGGACCACTCATCTTTTAAGCCATTCTTTACTTGGTGTGCTGTTAACAGGCTCTGCCAACACATGATCTAATTCCGTTAAGTAGATTACCCCAATAGTACGATGTCTTAAACAACTGATGTCTCGCTAACTGCCCGCAAAACCAAAAAGTAATAATGTTGTCAGCGAAGTCAAAGTGTTGAGGCTTGTCCTAATTGCAGGATTTTGTCTGGTGGAAATGGCTGTGGGCTCATTTGAAGCACATTTGAGAGAACACATCAGTTGCACAGAACATAAGCTTCATTATATGGTATCTATAACTGCCAATATTCAGCTCCACTTCATTACTTTAAGTGTCAAATTAAGCTTAGTCAACTAAATTGAATGGACTAAATTAGACACGTTAATTCTCCGAGTAACTTTATTGTCTAAGTGTCACTGTAACCCAGCAAGCATGAGAAGATGCTCACAAAGTCAATCACTGGGTGGCCAAGACTCAGTCATGTACTGCATCTGTTAAACTGTTTTACTTGAAGACTGTAACTTTAACAAAACATCACAGGCAGGAAGACTTGGGGTCACAGAGGTTGTCTGAAATGCTACCTGGCTTCAGTGAGTGAGCAAGTATGGTTGTACATCTCTTTTAGCAATATGCAAGCAATATCACAGCGGGGGCAAGGTAGGGGGAAAGGGGGAAAGGGGGAAAGGGAGGAAGGAGAGACACCAGACATGGGCATCAAACATTGTACCCAAGTGAGGAACAGATCAAAGGGCTTTGGCATGATGAGCGAACACTTTATCCACTAGACTACCCCACCACACCTTATCCAGTATGTAATGGAGTGAAAAGATGCTCGTGATATTAGTCACTGGATGGCCTTGATAGGACTCAATCATAGGACAGCTGGAATACTGCATCCTGACATCCAACAAAACATCAAAAGAAGACTCTGAAAGTCTGTGGGTGTCTGTAAAGTTTTTTCGCTACAAGGTGCTCACGATATCAGTCACTGGTTGACCTTGACCTGACTAAAGGGATAATGGAGTACTGACGACTCTAGCTTACATCCAACAACACATCCCAAGCAGACTCTGAAAGTCTGTGGGTGTCTACAACGTTCTTTCTCTACAAGGTGCTCATGATATCAGTCACTGGTTGACCTTGACCTGACTAAAGGGATAATGGAGTACTGACGACTCTAGCTTATATCCAACAACACATCCCAAGCAGACTCTGAAGGTCTGTGGGTGTCTCAATGCTCTTTCTCCAGATGCTGCTAATAATGTTTGTCACTAGTTGCTCTTGATCATGTTCAGTTATATAATGAACTTTCCCCAATGTTTTTTGTCAAATATGACCAAGGTCCCATTTCTAAGCTCTTGCAAGCCTAATATCTCGTAACTTTCCCTGTGGCATTCCTACCTCCTATACTGTAACACGGACATAGGATAGTCATAGCGCTACAAGTGCTTTGTGAAGCAGCGCAGATCCTAAGGAATGTCTTTGACTGTTTACTTGAAAAGAAGAAAGAAAAAAAAGAAGAAAAAAAAAAAGTAGAATTTTCAAATTTCCCCTTCTTCCTAAATACAGTTGTGGTAAATTTTAGTAAGCTCCCACACAAACGTTTTTTTTTGCTGTCAGTTTTCACAATATACTCCTCCCAGCTCTTCCCTTCGCCTCTAATAAATGACAAGACCCTAATCCTAAAGACAATGAAGAGACTTGCAAGATCACACAAGCTACCATCCAAGACACATGCACTTCTCTGACATTTCCTTCCCAGCCTGAGCAGGAAGCTGCCACAGCCCGAACATCTGCTGATTGATAGTACAGTACTTGTAGCTCTTTGTAATCTCTGGACAGATGGGCTGGCTTCATCTCTTAGTTGTCTCATGATTCAAGGCAACTGCTTTACTGACAACAAAGCAATTGAGGGAGTAAAAAACAACAGAATCGATGGTCTCCTGGTTTGTTCTCTCTATCTACATTGCAACAATTAATGAACAGCCTATATGTACCAATCCCATATAAGCGAGTTTTGGTCTTATGCTGCTTGCAGCAATATTTCAGCAATATCTCCTCAGGAAAACCTGAAATGGGCTTCACACTTTGTAGCCATGTGGGGAATCAATGCCCAGGTCTTTGGCAGGATGAGAGAACCTTTTCATAACTAGGCTACCGGACTGTCCCTAATCACATATAAACGCCATAAATTAATTTCTATTGCTGTCATTGAACATGTTGCTTTTGGATGCATGAGTAAATGGATTTCTGTTTCAGCCTGCACGTAGGTTTGGAAAGCCTCTTTCAACATTATTCCAGACATGTCCTTGCATGGCAGCTTGTGGGAGGATAAGCTTAAGTGATGCAGATCTTAGTCTGTTACCACTTTGGTTACAATGGTGGTGACAAATATAGAATGACAATAAGGATGAAGCAAGACTCACGATGACAGGTTTCAGGTATACCAAAAAAGCCCCAAACAGTACGGAAAATTGTGGTTCCACCTGATCCAAAACTAAGCATGCAAGCCCACACATGTATGTCAGTCAAAGCATACTCAGCCATCACTTACAAATGTCATTTTAGTCAAACAACAATCTTCAAGGAAATTACGGTCATCGCAATTTTCTGGAGGCCTGATGATCACCTTGCCCAATCCACTTATTTCTGTCTGCCTAGCCAAATGTGGGACAGTCAACGTCAGCCTTCACACCTCCTTCTACCAAGACGTTAATATGACATAGAGGAAAGACACACAGACAATAAGACCATCTGCTTTTAGTATCCTCAATTAGGATGCTATACCTATCCTCCTTTGCCCATGCCACTTCAACTATCACTATTCACTTAGTGGTCTGGCCATCTGTCCCTTCCACCAACCCTCTCTGCAATGCGAAAGACAAAATGAAGTAAGTCTAGATTTCCCCAGGATCTGAATCTCCCATCTCAATGAGTCTCCTTTTCAATTTAAAAGGAATCACTTGTTTCTATTCAGGGACTAAGCTGTATTCTATACCTGGTAAGACTTCCTTTCCACTGTTCTTCCAGAACACAAATCATTCCATCCTACATATATACAAATTTAGAATTGGATAGAAAATGATGTGATTTGAAACCTGGAGGAAACAAAAAAGAACATAACTATTTGAGTCATTAGATTTATTTTATGTGACACTACATTTCTTGGGAAAAAAACACTCAAAGTTCAGAGTGTCGGTGGACATGTTATTTCAATAAAACACTGAAATCCTGATATGTGATCCAAGGCATCTGTGCAAGTACAACAATATCATGTTTGTAAAATCCGTGACAATCAAGTTAAGTGCTACAAATCCATGACTGAAAGATACAGGTTTAAGTCTTGGAGGCCTACATTCTTTTACCATAATTGTTGTATTGAATGCTCTGCTCCAAAAAGCAAGTCATTCCCTCCCCTCCCCCGAAGTTCTGTAAGTAATGTTAACACTAGACCCTATTCACTTTTTTTATTATAATGACATTCCATACTTGTGTACATTGCATTCACGCATGTCAACTGGGATTGTGAGGTTACAGTCGCTAACTGATTTAAAAAACACTTATTTTCTGTCAATCAGGTAATAACACATTGATGATTAAAACTGGAAGGATACATATCTAAAAAAAAAAAAATGAAAAAAAAAAATAAATAAATAAAAAAAAAAAGAAGATCTGAACGGAAATCCTACTTGACTTGCAGTGATTTATTACTCTACCTTATTTAAGCTGACACTTTGTGGAAACATAGTAACATGGTTTGACATGGGAATTTCTTTTGTTAAATGTATTTTTTTACTATTACGAGCTGAAATTTTTTGCCAAAAGTCAGTTGATCAAAATATGCACATGATCTGGCCTGATCTGACATCTTACGTCAAGGTGTTTCCACATAAACCTTTCCTGGAAAATTTTAACGTGAAAGAAAATACTCCATGGGTGAAAGAGCAAGTATAGCTTTATGCTGGATTTAGCAATTTCATGTTGGGGAACACCAGAAATGGGCTTCACATTGTAACTGTGTGGTGAATCGAAGTTTGGTCTTCGGCGTGACAAGCCAACCCTTTAATCACCAGGCTACCCCACTGCCCCAAATACTCCAAGATATGGACACATATATGTGTGTTGTTAAATGAGAAGTCAATCATGAAAATACAATCCTGAAAAGCTACAGCTTGGCAGTTTTAATCTTGTGCTTTAATGACACAGTTTAGGACAGCTATGTGATCGAGGACAATCTGACCATAATTAAATGTCAAACTGAGGAAGGATCATCAATCAACTCTGTTCTGAAAAAGAGATGGTGATGATCCATACCTACAGGATAAGTACATTAACCAGATGTCTTTAAAACCGGAAGGTGAAGTTGACTGCAACTGAAATCCATCAAACTTGCATCAAACACCTGGTACATCTGCCTGCAGCTCTGCTATTTCTGTCTCAAATGCAAATTTAATAGATAGGCAAAATCATTTATAGAAATCTGGGGAAATGTTTCAACTGAAATTATAACCCGTCAATGTGGGACAAGAGGCTTGAATAAGTTACGCTTGTTTCTTTGCCCCTTCCAGCACAGGTAGGCTATATACAACAGCTCTACATAAACTAGACACATCCATCAGTAACAGTCTGTGTGTCTGGTACAAATGTCCTCATGGGTCATATTCTTCTTATACTTTAAGTTAGAAAGCTCTGGTGAGTGAGCTTGGTTTAATGATTCTTTATATTATGGTTATTACATTATTTCAGATATTTCATAGGGTATCAGCTTGTTTTAGAACAACAGCCTGAATTGATTAATATCTTCTTTTTTTTCGTGACCTACCACTTTGTTGAAAGGGCAGTGACATGTAAATGTGCGTCAGTACGCACAAATGTAGAGAATTGACACAGAATTTTTTTTTCGCAGAATCCTGAGGGATACATAATATTATTCATTGTATCCACAACACATCAATGACTTTGCTGAGCATTTATGGTTGTTTCTGTCAAAGCAGTCATCCCTCACCCTCAGTCCATATGATCAATTGTCCATCAGTTCTCAAGAACTTATCAAACTGTACAGTTTTCAAAACCGTTACTTCACAGGCCCCCCACATTGCCAGCAAGGACCTCTGTGTCATTAATAGATTATTGTCACTGTACATGGAACATTTGCGAAAATAAAAACTGGTCTTCCTTCCTAAACATGATCTCTATCTAAATCTGCGGGCAGCGGTAATCCCTGCTTATGGAGACCTACATCCAACACAACACAGACAGCAGTAGCAGCAGCATGTCCTGTCCCCAAGGACCACATTGGCTTCCCTATTGTCACGACAGATAGGACTAATCACACAAACATGGCTTCCTGAATCAGTCTGCCTGGTATTAAAGCGTCTGAACTAATTCACTACCTGACAGAGTGAATTAGCTGGTTGAGAAACCTGAAATGTGCACACTGATAAGATAAAGGTGATAACAGGATAAAGCTTCCTCAAAGGCAGAATCAATGCCTCGCGTGGTAACTAATGAGGAGGACACACTTGTAGCACTTCAACAGCCAGATGTTCAGGCTTACCAGCCTTGTTCCATCAAAATGACATAAATTGGCAAAATGACTGTAATAATTTGCTAGAAACACTGACCTGTCAACAGAGAGATGGGAAGTTAAGAAATATGTGAGTAGCATCTTTAACTAGGCTCTGCTTGAACACCTCTTTGACACTGAGTTGCAGTTTTAGTTTTATACCACTTTTTAGCAATATTCCAACAATATCATGGTGGGGACACCAGAAAGGGTTTCACACATTGCACCCAAATCAGGAATCGAACCAGGTTCTCGATGTGTTGAGTGAACACTTAACCACACGGCTACCCCACTGTCCCACCTCTGAGAGGATGTTCTTAGAAACGACAGAGCTTGTACAGCCATCTTGGCATGGCCATGACCTCTCACTCTCACTGTTGAGTCACTGAAACTTTAATCAAGAGGCAACAAGAAGACATATGTCAGTGTATTTATGGCAGGTGATGACCTCCTTTTCTTCTTATCTGTGTTAGAGGCTTGTTCTAGATTTTATCAAGGAGAAACTGTGTTTGAAGATTTGCTGAAAGGCACTTGATAACTTGGGTCATCATCATTTACTGTTAACATTTCAGACATTTTCTGTTCATGGTTTTTAATAGTCTTGTGCTAGGTAGATAAAAAACAGATATGTCTCATCTCAGTACTCAAACAATGAAGGCATTGAAACACAGTATGATCTGTGGGGTTGGCTAGGAAGCGCTTGCACCACTAGGCTACCCCCAAGCACATCCACTTTAGATCTCAAACACATCAGAGACATGAACTCCAACAACTGGTGTCTGGCACGCTCAAGGGAGACAACTCAGCACAGCCACTTGCAGTGATCTCAGACGAGAACAGCTGTGTCCAAAGAATAAATTGGGACTGGCAGTATACATGTACCGTATATAAATCTGGGCTACTAACTGACCCTCTATTGTGAGGCTAGGGATGGAGCGTGCCTGGAACAAAGAATACCTAAACCTTCAGAAGCACCAGGCTAGTAATCTAAATAAATCAATCAAGACAGATGAAGAAGCAGCTTCCTAACCCTCATTAACTGGCCTCAACATCACGGCATCAATCCTCAAAGGGAAACCATCACAGATGCTGCCATTTCGGACCATCTCGACCATCTTCCTCAACAGCTAGTTCAAACCCATCAACACAACTTCAACTTAAAGCAACGAGTATGAACAGAAATCTTTCAATTATTTTCTTAACATGTTGCTTAACAGAAATATCTGCAGCACTTTTTTTTAATTCAGATTTTAATTACGATTATCATGCTATAAATATTTGGACTACATGTTTCTGCAAATAAAACCAAATATATGCTTACTGTACCCAGAATATCTGTACGTGCCAAACTGCAGCTTTACAAGCAGACAATAAATCATCCATTGTTGGTATCCCCTACCCAATATGGAGCCAATGATAAACCCCTAACCTTCCCTCAAAAGTGTCTGCTTGCTATTCAAATACATATGCAGATTGACAATTAAAACTATGACCCTAAATCTGTCTATGAGAAGTTTTTACCATGTCTATACCATCTTCTCCTACTATCAGACATATATTCCCACACCAGACAAGCTTGGAATAAATTAACATGAATTGCTTCACAGTGTAAAGAAAACATGACACAGTAATGTGAAGATACACGCTACGCATCAGCGCCCTCTTACAAATAAACATCCACAGCCAACAAAACTTAACGCAACATACACAGCCAGTTTCTTCATCCTTTCTTCAACAGCATCACATTTGTCTAGCCTGAGTCTCTTCAAAAACAATCAGCAAACTGCCGTCTCCGCTAAATTTGTTCTCCTTCCCAACCATTAAAGCATAATTATCATTCCCCTTTGATCCTTGAAAGCAATGAAACAATTCATATGCATCTTGAACTTGAAAAGTAGACCACATCATAAAAGATGGCAGTTTCAATGCAAGGCAGTATGCTCGAGTGCCACAATAAATTGATCCATTGAGATGGCTGAATCCTTTGCCTGATTCTTGTAAGAGATCTATTTTAGGCATAATAAAGGGCTATGCACGCAAAGATAATACAGACAGTCATCAAGAAAATTAGCGCAAGGAATCATCAAGATGATTGTGTTTGCCCAGCTAAGCGTGCAATGTAACTCACTAAGAAATGTAACTCACTAAGAAATGACAAGGACAAACCGCAAAGCAGATATAGTCCGCATAGGCTCGGTGCTCCGTGAATCTCTTACCAACCAAGAACCCTGTCAGTGGTGTGGTTTCCATAACATCATTGCTTGTTTATACGGCTCTTATCACCACAAGGGCTATATTCCAGTCACAAGACAGTGGTTTGTAAATAACTGACTCTGGACAAGACAATCCAGTGATCAACAGCAAGAGCATTGATCTATGCAGCTGGGATATGATAACAAGCATCAATCAAGTCAGGGAGCATGGCCAGCAGACCATCCTAGATCCACGATCCTAGATCCATTTGCCATTTGCACAAACTTGGATATGGACAATCGAAATATTGCTATGTTTGGTCAGAATCCCACCCCCACCCCCCACACAAAAACCAAAAAAAAAAACAAAAAAAAAACACATACACAAGAAGAAAAGGAATTATTTCAAATCACAACTTTTTTTCGTATCAAGCAGAACTGCAACGATTAACTTGGCTAACATTCCAGAGATAAAACAAAGATGGTTTCACAGTGCTAGCAATTTTGAACCATTACAAAACCAAGATTGTGAGTGAGTGATTGCGAGTGATCAATTACTTATAATAATGTACATCTTGTCAAAGTACAGTTGTCCCTCTCTTTAATATATAAGATACTGGTACTGAGTGCCTCTAAGGACAAGGATCAACTGTGTTGCTATGGATACCAATCAACAGAATATGATTCTGTACTTCGATGAACTGAATGCTGGTCTGGACATCGATTAATAGATTGCCACTCCGGACATCAATTAATGAAATATTGCTGTTGACATCTATGAACAGAATGGAGTTCTAGATTTATGAAAATCAAGATTGCTCTTTTAATCATGGATCAGCCAGTTGACACTCCAGACATGAATGATGAGGTTGCTGTTCCAGACATGGATAACAGGTTGCTACTCAAGACATGGATCACCATATTGCCACTAAAGACATCAGGTGGTTGCTTTAGCCATGAATCAAGAGCCTACTCCAGACTAACAGATTGCCCCTCCAGACAAAGATCAACAGGCTGCAGATCTAGATGAGGATGAACAGGTTGCCGCTCAGGGCAAAGACCAAGATGTTGCCACTTTAAATAAAGACCATCAGACTGTTGCTCAAGATAAGTATCAGGTTACTGTTTTAGACAAGGTTGCCACTCTAGACAAGGACCAACAGGCTGCTGCTCTAGACAAAGATCAAATGGTTGCTGCTCTAGACAAAGATCAAATGGTTGCTGCTCTGGACAAAGACCAAAATGTTGCCATTTTAGAAAAGGATCAACAGCCTGCCCCTCGAGATAAAAATCAACAGGCTGCTTCGCTTGACAAAGATTGAAAGGTTGCCTCACTAGACAAAGATCAAGATACGGTTGCATGGATGACCAGAAAACTGTTGCTACCTGTCATGAACAAGGGCCACAAAGTAGTAAATCTTCAAGTAAGTATAAGAATACATGATGTCATGAAAAAAAACCCCCAAAAAACGATAAAGGGAAGTATTGCAAGGCTGAAAGTATAATGAGATGAGATGGACACTCCTGCCGCTGTCTCCTATGACCGCCTCTTAATCCTAGCTGCCAGGTTGATGTTTACACAATGTCAGTACTCACCAGTGGAGACTTGTAGTACATCTTCAGAATATTGATGAAGTCAGTAATTGTCAGCATTCCTGCAACAGAACACTTCATTAGGGACCATTCATTTCATGTTTTGTAATAAGTAGGTGGCATATTTGCCTTAACAATTAGTTCAACAAAGTACATGACAACAATTCATCTTCATTTTTTAAAAAAGAATCTCCTAAAATACACTGTATGTTGGATGTCATGAAAAAAAAAAACAAAAAAAACCCAAAACAAGAACAAAAAACACAAACAAACAAAAATGACGTCTGCTCCAGAAAGAATAGCATTTTGTGCTCATTCCACAAAAAATATGTATGCTTGGAATCATTTACTGAAAAAGTTCCCATATTTAAGTCTTGTATTCACAAACTATGATGAACAATATCAAGCTTTACACACTGTACACATGAGGATTCGAACCTGGGTCTTTGGCACGATGAGCATACGCTTTTTTAAACACAGGGCTACCCCAACCCCTAAAACTACTAACTTAAGGACATTCTAACACTATGTGTATTGAAAGTAAATTTAGAACAGAAGTTGTTAAACGAAATTGTTTAATGGTGTCTTCATACTGAGTGAGTTGGCTTTAACATCGTTTTTCACAATATCATCCAGTAACATCATGGCGGAGGACATCAGATAAGGGCTCCACAAATCATACCCATGTAGGGAATTGAACCTTTGGCATGACAAGTGAATGCTTTAACCACTAGGCCACCAGTAAGTCACAATAGCACTATGAGATACATGTATACACTACATCACGGTTGGCACATCACATCGCATCCCAATTGTGCAGATCGATGCTCATGCTGTAGATCACTCACTCAGTTGAAACTCACTCACTCACTTACCACTATGTCAGGCAGCGCCCCCTTTCACATAGCACCAACATGATCTTAAGTCACTAAGGTAACCTAGTGCAATGCTATAGAATGGGACTTCGTGAAAGGAGACTCAAGTATTTTAAGTATTGTGCTGGAACTTTACGAAGCAAGGAATTGTGTGCCCATTGCAAATTCATCCACATTAATGCCCTCATCACTTCCACCATAGTCAAATATAACACAGACTAAATTCAACCCTAAAATGATAACAGCTGAAGCTCAATTGAATAAACAAGACAACCTAACTTGATATATTGTCTGTGTGTACAGTATGTCTGCCATCGAAGAAACACCATCAATTTATTGTGATGAGGCCAAATTGTTTGATCTGAAGTCTATCCAGAATTGCAAATCATGCAAACTGCATCTGATTAGTGAAGCCGAAGGAAAAAGATAAGACTATTGATTCCTAGCTGAAACCATGATAGTCAGTTCTCAAAGTGCTAGTGTCTGTCACCGTCTTGTAGAAAGACTTCTTTTTGTGACATATTAGCCTGGTAGGATCAGAAAAACAACACTTTCACAGCTCAGTACTTAATACTGTACATCCAATTTTCAGCAGTATCTAGGGTTCTTCGTTTAGAGGAAAAACAAGTGTTAATTCTGTAGAATATTTCTTGGTTTGCAGAGTCAGTGAATGAGTAATGTTTCATGCTGCTTCTAGCAGTATTCCAGCCTCCAGAAACAGCTAAGCAAAATGCACCAAAACTGGGAATAATGCATTTGTAGGGGTGAGCAAATGCTCTAAATACTTCACTACCAAAACTATATGCTTCAAATAGGGGCACATTCCTTTAAAGGTCTTTGCAATGGCCATAAAAAGCAAATGAGTTGGACTGGGTATAATTAATGTCGCTTTAGCAACATTCCCACAATATCAACGCTAGGGACATCACAATTTGACTTCACATATTAACCCATGTGGGATACTGAACCTGGGTCTTAAGCATGCTGAGCAAACAACTTTAACAACGAGGCTATCCCCACAACCCCTGGACATAAATACAACGCACTGATCACTAATCACATCAGTATCTGATGGTCACTAAAAAGTCATTTTTGTTCAAATTTGTTTGTCCTGTAAATCTTGATTTTGTTCTTTTACCACCTGCTTTTCCATGCAGACGGTCATACCCCTAAGCAAACAATACTGTAAATCTGCGTGGGTTAGTTCAGTTTGCGAGACGGCAGCCATAAAACAGAAAGTGATACTTACCAACATAATCTTGTTTCGCACTGTCCCACAGCGGTGCTGCCCGAACACCATTGTACACCAACGCAAAAAATGCTTTCTTCACCTGAAAATAATATGAAGCAAATTTACGAGGTCATTATGCCATTGACAATCTTTTCTAAGCATTCCAAATCTAAAGAGGTGTTGAATTAGAAGATGTAATAAAAACTTCCAGTGGGTTTCTATTTGTAAAATTCCAAATTAAAATTAAAATTCTCCCTTTAAGATTTTTATGTTTAACTTAAGACATACACACTCTGTAACTGAAAGGAAAACCAAATTGTGTTGACTCCCACAATGCACTTCAAACAGCACTGTGTGTGCAGAACTTTATCCGGAATTCTGGATGGGCAATAACATTAATTTGGTTCTTTATGAGTTCAAAATTAGATTTCTTTCATGTTGTTGTTAAAGCTGTAGCATCTCTTTGAAAATCTAAACTGAAACTAAGCATTAACTCATATTCCTGTTGCCAGTGAACATAAGCCTCACCACAAATATATAAAGTCTTAATTCCAATGTGGCAAGATTTCCAGTCATTTTTCTCAGACTTAGGGCTGAATATCAGCATCAGAGCAATTCTAAATAAACCCTACATTGACCAATCTGTAACGCCACATAATAACATCATAACGCCTATTCATGTCCAATTACCCAGACTAAAATAGCTCCAAACTGCAGCCTGTGGTTTATTGTAACACTCACGTTTAACTGTGTATCAAATATGACCAGCTTTGCACTCGTAGGAATGAGATCATAGCACTTGTGGGCACGCATAAATTTGGCAAAAACTTGTTCCTCGTTTTCATCTGAAATGAAATGAACATGTCACGATAATTCACCGGGATCCGTTACATGTATCAAGACAACTTCAGCCCAACAATGTCACATTTTTTAGTTCAAACATAAAAATAGAACCTGGGGCTCGTGATGCACATCATGCAGCCTTGACACCATTGTGATAACTCAAATCTTCATCTTGCAGTTAAATCCTGTTTGGTTTGTGTCACTGCAGCTATGTCATGTTCTGAGCTGCACAAACGTATTTCCTCTATTAGGAGTACATCCAGTGTTTCCATTTACTTAATACTGCCAGTTGGCCATTACAGCCTGCTGCTGTCTGCAAGCTTTAACATCTGCAGGCCCTGAATGAAATCTGCAGGCCCATTTTGTCAAGTCAAACCAATAAAAACACAACAAACTTCACTGTACACAGTTTAGCACTATTTCTACAAAATCAGTTATTGAAACCTATGGCGGAAAGAGCAGTTTGCATTTGTTAAAGACTGGTGTTGACATTCCTATGCACAACGCAATGAAATACCAGGAGGGGAAACAATAAATTATAATAACATGAAGGAAAATAGATAAACATTAATAAAGAAAACAAAATATGTGCAAGATCCTAGTTGAAGAAAAAAATAGACAGATAATCTACTGATGGCCACAAGGGCCTACAAATATTTGAAACTGCCTGCCGAATACAATAACAACCAGTAGGGGCTTCCAGGCTGATGTACTAAGGTAACCTAGTGCGGAGTGTACCTCTGTATTGCAGAGCCTAGAATCTCAGTAAAGTTTTAACAAATGAGCCAGATCTGGTTCACACTGGTTCTTTCTCGAACTGCTCATGAGATATTTACTGCAATGTTTACCATACAGTGACTTCTTTCTAATCATAGACAGAAAAGAATCAAGGCATGGACTCTTACCAAAGCTGGCATCTAAGAAGAGATGGTCTCCAGCAAGAGAAGGAATCTATGAAAGACTGGCCCCTGATGGCGAGCAACAATGTCTGGTTTAATACCATTTTGAACAGTATTCAATTCATATTAAACCATATCCGCTCGATTTGGGAGAATTTTAGCAACATTATGACATGGGACACAAGAAACCATCACAACATAAGCATCAAATACTGTTTTCAGAATAACGACCAAATGCTTTAACAACTCTACTTCTCAAATGACCCTGAAATTACTCAAGGAACGTCCGGGCTCAAAACAGAGGAACTACAGACCAATGTTTATACAACATGTAGCCAATGGTAAATCTTCATGTAGTCCTGTAACAGGCGTCGGCAACAAAGAAGTTATATAACCTGACAAAACACCAGAGGGCACCTGCTGTAATCAGGGATCACTCTAGCATAACACAACAACTCATTGTTTTCTGCCCCCATCTAGATCATCCTGGGTCATGTCCTTCAGATATACGCCTGGTCACCTACACATGATGTACTTCTGGTAAACATATTGTTAAAAAATATTCTAGTCTGTATATAAGCTTCTCAAACTGAAGGTAGTTTGTAGACTGTCTAGATCCAAGAGCACCATTAACATTTCAGGTTTTGCATAAATAGGTTTTGTTTTGGGGGTTTGAAAGCTTTTACAGCCATATACATCAGTGTATGTATCCTCTGTATGTCAACTTCTGGAGACCTTATTGCTATGTCCCTTAAAAAAAAAACACTAACTAGCCTTGATTTCACTTAATTGTGTACACCCTCAGTGAAATTGGACTCACAGATTGTGGATAACAGAAGAAAATTGTACATTATAAGAAGTGTGAGTGTGCATGAGTGAGTTGGGTTTTACGCTGCTTTTAATAATGTTTCTGGAATATCATGGTGAAGGCACAAATGGATTCACATATTGTACCCACGAGGGGAATAGAAACTGGGTTTTCAGCATGATGACCAAACACTTTAACCATGTGGCTACCCCATAAGTACTTGATGGTTATGGAGGTTGTCTCAAACAGTATCCTCCTTCCGAAGACAAAGTTAAAATTTCTCAAAATTTGGCTCAACTGAACAAGTGAGCCAGCAAGTATAGTTTTATGCCGTTTTTAGGATTATTTCAGCATGATTCAGTTTGGAACCAACCAACCCCACTCCCACCTTTCCCAACACACACACAGAGTGGATGTATTCTTGCGTGCATTCGTGCCTGTGTTTCTGCGTGTGTCTGTGTCGAACCCCAACATACTGGCAAACACTATTTTGTTGCCCTCTAAAGAAATTAAATTAAATATTATGCTGAAGCAACTGAGACTCCAAACTGGCAAGAGAAATGTACACAAACCCGTTAATACTTAATTTACTGCACAAAAACTTCTTTCATTATGTAAACAGTTTCAAGCTCTTATCAGGCCAGTATCTAGGGCCTACATCAGACATGCACAAGTCTCTAAGATAATAATTAATAGTCTGAGCGGTAATTTCTAATAAACATATACGAACATATCTCTCTAAGAGACTATACTGTCTGCTTTTCAAGATTTCACCTTAAAGGATAATGCATGGCCTTTAGTAGAGCCGGGAAGCAAGGCTAGACCTTCACGATAATACAGGCATCCTCCAACATTTTACAAGGACAGTCATTCTGTTTTAGTCTTGGGAGAGAGAGACTGGGAATTTTTACTGGTACTCCATGCATGATGAATGGTTCCCTGGCTACCACTGGAAGTCTACAGGCAGACAATACCACACTCATAAAGTAATAACAAAAACATAAATAACACTGTACATTCCCTGAAGCCCTGCATTAATCATTAAAGGTGATATCCTTGAGTGACAAAGATCAGCAACCCAGGAGGACAAAAATCAGAAATGGACAGTTAAACCTGGTTATATTTCTTATGAGAGAAGAACAGTCTCACGGAACACATCATTTCCATCCCTTGTGAATTTCTATGTGTAAAGGACACAATATTGCCTGTTAAATTACCTAGAACAATGAAAATTGGCCATTACTGGGTAGGCCATCTAGCAGGTAACTGATATCTCCATGGGCTTCGAGTTTGGCATTAATCCAGCTTTTGGGATTGTTGTTATGCATCTCTATTAACCTTACATTTTCAGTCTCTCAGAACACAATGCTTGAACCACATCAATGCAGAACCTAACTACAACATCCCCTTGGAATATGAGTTCCCAATAGGTCCCCTGGTCCCAATCTGATGACATAAAATGACAGACTGGGAGGTCAGACTTGATGACTTTGTGGAATGAAGGGTCATCGTACTTATCACAGATCATTGCTTACTATGCCAGTGACCGACTTGACTCATTCAACCTTCGTTATTATATGCCCTTGTACAACTGGAACACTGACGAGACCTGGATTAAACACACGAGTGAGTGAGTGAGTGAGTGAGTGAGCGAGATTTACACTGCTTTTAGTAACATTCCAGCATTATCAATGCTCAGGACACCAGAATTTGACTTAAAAAATTATACACATGTGGAGAATTGCACCTGGACCTTCTTCATGATGAGTGGGTGCTTTAACCACTAGGCTACCCCACCACCCTTTAAACATAGAACCTAACTGTACAGACATTATTATAACAAATGAGGCAAAGACAACTTTCAACACAAGAAGTTAACGATAGTGAATTGGTGAGTGAGTATGGTTTCACACGACTTTGTAAACTATTAAAACCAACATCAGGACTGGGGCCACCAGATATCGGCTTCACACATTTTTCCCAGGTCGCATATTGTGTGCATGTGTTCAGCATGATGAGCAAAAGCCATAACCACATACCGCCTGAACCCAACAATACGGAGATTACTTATGTGGCATAGAAACCTGTGGACACTCTCCACCCAGCTGGAGAGTCCATTTTTTTTCTATGCTATACATGTCATCTCCATACAATAGGGTTCAGTTGGTGTGTTCAACGATTATCAATATTCCAGCCACACAGAAGCAAACAATACCTCATCTATGCATGCTTGCATAGGTTTCCACATGGTCACTGTCCAACAAGATGGCTGTTTGTTATCTACGCTTTATTTCACAGGAACAAACAGACTAATGGTTAGTCTCTGAATACAAGTAATTCTGATAGTAACAAACCAATCCATATAAACTGAAAAGGAGCCCCAGGGAAACTAGAGGTTCAGACTGACCCTGAGGAAATCTAGACTTGCTTCATTTAAGGCTTTAGCATTGCAGAGAAGGCTTGGCACTTGTGAAAATAATGATGCTCAGGGACTATGGAACAAAATGCAACTGTTCACTTGATACACTGGAAGCTAAGCAGGTAAACTTTGGTTGTGGTTCCTTACAATCTTGCCAAGGAAAAGTCCATGCTGCATCTGTGTTTACCAGTACAGACCCCACCTGCAGCAGTCCTTCAATCCCCCCACGGCCACATGGTATTGTCATAATCAATGTGTACTTCCTGAAGAAGTCATCACTAATGATCATCTCATTCCGCCCCAAGGCAACCTGAGGTCTGCACCAGGAGCAGGCCTCTCGCCCTGTTGAGAATAACTAGTACCAACAGGGTCGGTCCTGGACTTAGAAAAATAGGTGTCATCATGACCCTGTACTTTTCAGTTTTGGTGTCATTACACCACTTTTGGGAGTCATGCACCAACAATAATTGTAACTCAAATTGAAACAAATTTAAACATTAACCATAAATATAATATTTATGTAAAACCTTGGTGAAAATGATCAACTGTTTTATTTTTGTATTGAGAATTGAAAATGTTTTTAAAAAGCCACTTGCCACAATGACTTCAAGAAAGTAACTTGTCCTGACTAATTTTCCACTTGCCCTGATTTTATTAGAATGTTTGATGTTAAAGTGTACTGGACTATTTATCGAAGAGTGAACAAATTTCAAAGAACAATAGCTCTACTTTATTATTATTGCGCAATTTAATACCCACATTATGAGCAGATATGAAATGAAATCCAAGTTTATTTGCAGTTTGAAACCATAAGTGGAAATAATCTAGTAATCCATGGACAAGTAAGATACCATTATTTGATTACCCGAAATGAAAACTGACTTCTCCCTGGAGTTGGGCAATGGTGTTTTTTTAACCCCTGTGTATTTATGATATTATTTTTAAGTTTATTGCATCATGTATGATACAGAAAATATCTCAGCTTGTATTCACTAATTCATGCATCAAACACACCCATTTTCTGCATCAGGGCAAACTCTGCCTAAACCAACGGTCATATTAAAGCCAGTCTATTCTAAGCAAAGTTTCAGCAACCATCATCAAAACATATATTTACCTGTAGCAAAACAGATCCTATTACAGATTTTAACAGATTTTTCTGTTTGAAACCGACCTCTATTATTATAAAAAAAGACATACTGTTAATGGCTTCTAAAAATAATCTTCCTCTCAAGACATACTGAATAAGACCTTTGTAAATACCAAAGTTTGAAAGGCAAAGGCTTTGGATTGCTATTAGCTTTAGTTGTTATGATGAATATCCATACTGAGGCCATTATAATGGGATGCCTGCTTCATTCCAACAACAACTACAGAAGATGAAAGCATTTTATCTTTTCCATTAAGTCTTCAAAAGGTAAAAAGAAGCAATTAGTTGCATTCTCAGAGGGTGATGAAGCTAAATGTGTTTCAAAATGTTACACAATGTTTTCAACCAAACCCATCCCCTCCTGGAGTTAATGAACCAATTAGTGCATGACATTCTTGCAAGATTTTTCTTCTCCATCAGGTCATGAACACTAATGCAATACTCACGCTGCATGACAGGATACCCATATATATTACAATCTGGACCAGACAATCCTGTGACTGACTGTTCACTTGTTAGATCAACATCATGAGCATCGATCTACCCAACTCAGACACAATGACATGTGCCAAGTAAGCAAGCCTGATCACCCAATCTTGTTAGTTACCTTGCACAAGAAGCATGAGATGCTGGAGGACAGTTCTATCCCGGATCACCAAATTTCATACTGTTTGATACAATAACAATCATCCCAGTGGATTAGCCTGACCATCCAATCCACCATGGCCTCACACAAATGAAACGGTTTGCTGGGACTATCTGCTGGTTTAGTTAGTTTAGTTGAGTAAATTCCACAGGCATCTGGACATGTCCATGTGTATCTGACCTACCTATCTATATTACAACAGTCTACAAAGTATAAAGTGAGTGAGCAAGTTGGGTTTTACGACGTTTTAAGCATTTTCCAAGATATATCAGTGGGGGACACCAGAAATGGGCTTCTCACATTGTACCCACATGTGGAATTGAACACTCTGCCTTAGGCGTGAGAAGTGAACACTTTAATCATTGGACTACCTCCTTGTAAAGTATCAAAAAATACTTAGCAAATTAAAGGAAGACAAAATCAGCATTTATCGGTACCCTGATGTTACAGTACTACAGCCAAAACACAGTGGCCTCAAAATAACCTGCATCTGTCCAGATCATGCCAGTTTGTAATTAATGGACCCATCAAATCATAAATGATCATGGCATGGGAGCCATAAATAATCAAGTCCAGGCCAGACCAGTCAGTGAAGCATGAACACTAATCCACATAATCATTTCAATCTGTAATACCAGAGACTATGGACTAATAATCTACAGCATCCTGAGAAGCCTTGCGACACCTCACGTTAGAAATGTATTGAATGAGCCGAAATAATTACTGTCAATCATTTCATACCAAAAGTAAAATACAAAAGTGTGCACACAAGCATGATGATGATGATAACTGCCAAATAACACAACAGAAATACTTTAATTTGTTCACACTTGAAAATGGCAACATGCTCTTCCATGTGTTTATGCGCAAAATCGAAGTTGCCGGGTTTTTTGGGTTTTTTCCCTCCAGTTTGAGCGACTTAAGGTTGCCATTTTTACTGATTCAGAGGCAAGGTTTTGTGTTCATGGTGCTATTTCCATGATTCAAGTAGGCTTTTCTGCATTCTTCTGCACAGTGGGAAAGTTTTCTTTGGAAGGTATGACCTTGCTTTCCTTCAGTTAATGCTTGCCACCCCCTCTTACCTCGAGTCTCACAGACACTGAACCATATTATTCCACCTTGAACACAGCGTTCACTGAAATACTAAAGCCCTAAAAAGTCTAGATTCTCCTTGGTTCTGAATCTCTGGTCTCCATGGGTCTCCCTTTCAATTTAAATGGGTTTATTTGTCAGAAATTATAAACAACCCGTGAAGGTCCTGGGGTAGATTAGGCCTTCAGCAACCCATGCTTGCCAGAAAAGGCAACTATGCTTGGCATAAGAGGTGACTAACAGGATTGGGTGGTCATCCTCACTGACTTGGTTGAAACATGTCATCGGTTCCAAGTTGCGCAGATCGATGCTCATGTTGTTGATCATTGGATTGTCTGGTCCAGATTTGATTATTTACAGAAAGCCGCCATATAGCTGGATTATTGCTGTGTGCAGCGTAAAACTAAACTCACTCACTCACTTACAATTACATATATTCAGAGACTTAGTGTTAGTCTATCTCTAACCTTGAAGCCCTAACTTGGTAAACTGGCCACTCAAAGTGTAAATGAAAGACCCACAAACTGTTCCCTGGCAACTGATGGAGAGATGCTGATGGACTTCCAAGACTGAGACCAGTCGTACAGACATAATGACCACACAGTTCAGCACCTCAGGAGCTTCGTCAAACCCAGACCTCACTGATGTCCCAGTTGGTCTTGTGATGCAATCGACTAAACCATACTTTCGTATGCCCTCGAAACCCTTCAGCTAGTATCCATGGCAACTAACCACTTGTTTTATAGTAACCCCTTGATCGTAACCTAAAGCACTATCCAAACATCTGTCAAATATTCAACATCTACAAAGCAAATAAAGATTTTCCAGTAAGATTGTTGACTTTCTTCATCATCTCCAAATCATAACTGAAGTAATCAGGAGAGAGTTTTGATTCCTCTGCATTTGAAAAACAATCTCATCATTGCAGCTTCAAAGAATCCTCACATTTCCCCGCAATAAGATTTCATCAAAAGTGTTGAATTTTCTCAATTTAAAAGGACTTAAAAGTTTCTTGTAATTCGAGCACATGCTTTTTTCTGGCACAAAGGAAAATGACTGTTTCATCAGAAAATAAGACACTTCTGATCAAGGAAGTGGTGTCCTTTTCTTGCTCATCAAAAACTCATCATGTACTCTGTAATTGTAGAATTCCTTTTGCTGGGAGCAAGGCCGTAGGTGTAACAGGATAATCTGAGTTAGATTCTGTATATATAAGATTACACTCAGATAAAAGCCCAGGGTAACCTTAGAATTTGTGAAGCGAGTGAGAGAGAGAGGTGTAGTACTTTTGAACACTTCGGGTTTTTTCACTGATGTTGGAATATCAGTGACACAGTGATCTTATATTTTTCCAGCAATTCAGGGGATTGCAAACTAGGGAGCTTTTCTTTCAAATCCTGTGCATGAAGTAATAATGGTCCCTACAATGTGTCAGCTTATGGTCAGAAGCAGTCATGGTGCGTGTTTTCAATTTGGCTTCCAGGATCAATCATTGCCACATAACCTACACCTGCTATGTAAGCTTGTTGTCAAAAGTCAACACACTCTCAACATGAGAGCTTGTAGTCGAAAGCACACAGAGTAGCTATTTGCAAGCTTGCAGTCAGAAACACAGTTCAAAGTAATATCTATACATAATATGAAAAGCAGCCCTGCGATTTTCTTCATTTTCAGACATGAGACTGTGGAAATCAAGACTTGCCATATTTTCTGGACTTGTGAGGGCTTTCTTGGGAAATGTTTGCTTCAAGGTTTGTGTGACTGACTATCAGAAACAGACAGAGTCCCTATATGTAAGTTCAGCCTGAAGCAGAAAACTTGCAGTCAGAAGCACACATACAAGTGAAAGAACATTACAATTTATTGAGTTAACACAGGTCTGCCCCCAGGTTACAGAACATTGACAACATTTCTGGTCACCTCACTGCATGTGATGGACCAGAGCAATGTATGTCAACATAATCAGCATCTGCAACTAGAGATACAGTGATGGCTTGTCTGAGGCCAGACCCATTCATAACATGCATCAAACCTCAGCAGTCAAACATAATCTAGCTTCTCTCAGGCTTCCTGAAATGGACATCTTGTCTTCTACAGATGACCCTACATCCTACTTTCAAGTGAGTTTGTCGTATTCAACCTGGTACAAAGGCCAAGTTTCCAAGAAAACAATTTTGAAACTGCTTTGAATGTCCACTAATTATACAGGAAATCATGATATAACTATAACTTCAATAAAATCCATGATTGCACTACACCACAAAAGTTCTGAACGATGCAAAACATACACCTTGCTCTATCACTGTACACTTTGTATAACGAGCATGTTTTCTCTAGTAATGGCTGTTTCAAAGTATTTACTTTACATGCTCAGCTCATGACAATATGGCTCTCGTAACTGAAACAAGGAATGCAGAAATATAAATGTCAGTTAAAAACTAAGGTGAGTGAGTATGGTCTTCACCACAAATATGGCATGTCCCATGCCACTAAAGAACAATGAAATATTGATGACATTGACCTTGAAATTATAGTCAAGGTCATCAAAACTGCGTAATTCCCTTATGTAGGTTGTCACTAATTTTTAAAATGTTGGGTACAATAGTTCATGAGATATCACATTAAAATAAGGTCAAGGTCACCAATAGTTCACGAGATATCGCGTTAAAATAAGGTCAAGGTCACCAAAACAAACTAGTGTCTGTGTAATCTCCCAGTGTAGGCTGTCACTCATTTTGAAGACGTTGGGTATAATAATTCATAAGATATCGCGTTAACAAGAATTGGGACGCGTGGACATATGTACATACACCACTGAATACTTAGTCCCCAGCTCTGCAATGCCGTGGGGAACAATTAAAAAATGTAGCAGGGGCTAGTATTATATCCAGGTGAAAGTGGGGCACTTCCAGCATGTTGTTCCACTAAACTACTTCATTGAACCTGTATTTCTTTTCTGGACCACGTGACAATGGTGCACAGATCTGCCAGCTTGTTTTATTCCTCTACCTTATGGAAGCAATATGTTCTCTGGTCAAGGTGAATCAACACACATATTTACATAACCCTGTGTTAAAAACGGATGACTCACATTCTAGGTCAAATATTGATTTGTGGCAATATCTCAAATATAATTTAAATTATAATTTTTTCTCCTATTTCACTCCGTCAAGTCTCCATGCACTCAAGACAATTTCTCACAAATTTTTCCTCCATTCATGACTGCATGTCTATGTTCATCTTCCCCACAAAGAAGTCAATCATATATGCTGACTTGCACCGATTACTGCCTTGGTGCAATCGGTGACATTTGAGCTTGCATCTCTCCAGCAGGATAAACATCTGCCTGCTCATTGCAGAATTGTCTGTTAATGAATCAGCACAGGGGGATCACAATGGAACATAGGTACCAGTATTTCTTTACCAGTTATTCTTTAAGTAAGTGAACATACTTCTAAATCAATCTCAGCAATATTCCAGCAATTTCACAATGGAGGGACACCAGAAATCTGCTTCACACACTGTGCCCATGTGAGGAATCAAAACTGGGTCTTTGTGATAAGCGAATGCTATAATAAGCAGGTTAATTTTAGCCACTTTTAGCAATTTTCAACCAATATCACAGCAAGGGACACCACTAATGGGCTTCACACATTGTCCCATGTGGAGAATAGAAGCTAGGTATTCAGCGCAAGGAACGAATGCTTTAACCACTTCCCACTAACCCACTTCCAATCCTGCACAACAGAAGCTTTTTTCTTGTATCTACACTTAAACACCTTCGTCAGGAAGGTAATTAATGGTAATTCGAACGGTAATGCTTCTTGAAAGTATTTTGATAATGGTTTATGCAAATACAGTACAAGCTGTGAGTGAAACTTGACACGAAGGCAATGCGATCAGGTTGAAAATGATTTCACAACATCAAAATGTACCTTCTGTTACATGTACCTGGAAATATGCTGCATGACAATTAGATCATCAAAGCTGAAACACGGAGGACACATGTACTCGTGTCTTTGTTGTTTAATGTCCCACTAGGACAAATGTACTAGCTAACGCATGTAAAATATCATCCAATCTCTTTATGAAACTAAGATCCTTTCTCATACCTTAAACAGTAAAATCTTAATGGTTCAAGTGTTCACCTGACATGCCAAAAACTAGAGTTCACATACTAACAAGGATACAGTGAGCGAGTGTTGTGAAAAACAATATTCAAGCAATATGATAGCAGGGAACACCAGGAATGAGCTTCACAAGTTGTACCCATGTGGGAATCAAACCCGCATCTATGGCATAGTAAGCAGTCACTATAACCATCAGCCTACCCCATCGACACTGGATACAATGAAAATCCACATCAGGTGACACCCATTGTCACTTTACAACAATATTCTGGGAAAAACAGTGTAACCCGCACTCAATACAGAACAGTTAATCCAAGTTTCCTCTTTCTGATTGTGGTCTTGTAATTTGCAAATCGGTGATGATGAGAAGTGAGCTGAGTCATGTCTAGGTCAACCATGAGACAGATGGCGACAGCTGGCCAACCTCACACCAGACCGTAACATCAGATTCCTAATGGTAACAATCGCCACAAGCACAGTAAACCCACTAACATTTCTCCACCCTGCACTTTCTATTTCCACTCATAAATTCAAGGGCCCAGACACATAAAGTTCTTGTTTACCCAAACGAGTAGGGTTTTATGCTGTTTTGGAGCTATTCCAGTGAAACGAAGGTGGGGAAACCAGATATGGGCTTGACATATTGTATATTATGTGTTTTATCAAAATCCAGCTTAAACTGTAGCTACACACATGTAGACAACCTGTAGCTGTCCTCATTAAATATTTTATCAATGAGAGTGAGTGATTAGGGTTTTAAACCAGTTTTAGCAATATCCCAGCAACAGCATGGTGGAGACAAGAAACAGGCTTCACAAACTTTGTTTATGTAGGAAATCAAACCTTGGTCTTCTGTGGGATTAGCAAACACTTAAACCAAGGTCTCCTCCAGCAGCCCAGGATCAAGGGAAAGCAAAAATAAATCTGATTGACTTCTATATCTAATAAGTGATTGAGTCACTTAAAGCTGCCTTGTACAGCATTTCTTTTTGGCAGGAAAATGTACTTTTCGAGAAAAGTCCACTGTGATGAAAAGCTTTGTGAAATAATTAGTTTTATGTCACAAATCAGTTGAAGTTAAGCACCATTGAGCTCTGGGCAGTCTTTGGAGGGGTGACGTGTTTGGCAGCTTGATTCCTGAGAGTTTCTATGACTTCAGTCCTGCCCCCACAACAAAGCACATGTTGTACATGTGGTCACCTTAGGCAAGCGAGTTTGTTCTAAATTGTATCTGTTCACACAGCAGAAAATGGGTACCCGGTGAGAAAAAGTCATGGGACTATTAACCTTACAGCTCCTAAGTGGCAGCTTGGATTATCGGGGGTAATAATAATCAGATTCTGATTACAGCATCCAGTGAGCAACTAATCAGATGGATATCCACTAGGCGCTATATAAGTGAATCATCATTATTTAATATCATGGCGAGGGACACCAGAAATGTTGCTTCACACATTGCATAGCATGTGGTGAACATAACCCAGGTCTTCAGCGAGATGAGCAAACACTTCAGTAGATGACAGTAAATTGGGTTTCCCTGTGCTATGAAGATCATTCATTGTGTGTAAGGTGAACATTGGAGGAAAGCCCTTTGTGATGCCTGTTTGACATTTCCATGATCACAGTATTGACAAACCCAGAAACATACCTGTGGCAAACCAGAATTTGAAAGCACAATCATTTCTGCCACTTAAGAGAGATCCTAATCTACACAGCAAATTGTGGCTCCCCCAGGCGGTTCAAAAGATGCACCCGTGAATCTCTGGGTTAGAAATGGTCTCAAAAACCCATGCTTGACATAAAAGGTGTCTAACGAGATCAGGTGGTCAGGCTCACTGACTTGTTTGACACGTCATCATATCCCAGTTGTGTAAATCAATGCTTACGCTGTTGATCACTGGATTGTCCGGTCCACACTGAAATTATTTACAGATTGCCACTGGAATATTGCCCAGTGAAGCATTAAAACATAATCAAACTGAGGATACTGCCACATTGGTACGAAGAGCATGATCATTCTGCTCACAAATGAAGAATCATCATCATCATCATCATCATCATCAAAATCTTGGTAACAACCTTCAAATTATGACATGCTTACTTCCATATATACCAAATTGGGGAACTTGACTGTGTGAGTGTGGATTTACACTGCTTTTAACAATATTCCAGCAGCATCACAAGAGGGGCCACCAGATATGGGCGTCACACATTGAGGGGAGTCAAACCTGGACCTTTGGTGTCCTTAACAACTTGACTTGTGACGAGTGACCAGTAAGTGTTGACATTAGTGATGTCATAAATTGCAATTTTTTCATGCCATCTTTCATCCACTATTCACTTCAACTGTCAAGACAGGCTGTCATGCAGTTGTCATGCTGCTACACAGTCGTCATGCTGCCATGCTAATGGTCTATGTTGGAAAGGTGAAGAAGCTTTGAAATGATAGATGAACAAGTAGAACAGAGCATCATCTGCTGTTGTCATGGCAACAATGAAGCATTTCATGACAACATCTACTTAACCTAATCCAAGTTTTCACAAAACCTGTCCCACAAAGCATCACTGCCCCACAATAAAGAGGCTTCTGGCGAAAATGTGCAGTTGCATGGCCAATCCGATCAATTACGGCGCTAAAGAACTGTGCCAAGGTGTTTTGACATCAAGTTCAAGCAACTGCCATTGTCTTTTAATTAAACCATAATAAATTAATCGTGATCGGCTGTAACGAGAAGATCGACTGTAAGATTCTACTTTGATGCAGATGGGTGGGATGAGCTGTCAGTGCAAGGCTGAATGTGTCTCATCGTACACGCAATGTGGTTATTTGGGCCAATTTTTACACTCACACATGTGCAACACAGATTTTGCACTGAAGGTCTTAATCACTGAACTCTTTATGAAACTACATGAGAAACACCTAAATGTCTTATAACATGCAAGCACGTGATGCAATTTTATGCAAGCACTATTTCACCTTTTTCACAACAGCCTATAAATCTCGCTGACAGAAATAAACAGTAGTTGATTGCAAAAGCATGACTCGCCACTGTGGTGAAAAATATTCACTCAAACCAATGAGTATTTTTTCATCGGTTGTTTCGATAGAAATAGGATACTGGGGTTTACTACTTATATTTGTAGTCAACATATCATCACAGTCAATAGAGTTTTTAATCTGGACCAAAAACAAGTGGTCAACAACATAAACAACAACACGCTGCCATGGTGATAAATTCCAGTGGTCAACAACATAAACAACTACACACTGCCATGGTGACAAACTCACTGCAGCCAACTGACCTTGATTCACCTTGGGCTTCTGTACTAAGGTTAATCTTACCTCCCATTCTTTAACATTGCACTAAGGTCACCTTAATGACTTATGACTACCTTAGTGCTTTGTGAAAGGAACCCATGGTCTTGAAACAAACATGGAATATGAAGGTCCTATTCCTCTGTAATTAAGTAGCTGTTCATCTACTGGCAGTTACCATATTTCAACATAGTGAAAAATGATGAAGTCTTGACTATAGTAGTCACTTTCGTCAGAGTAAGTGAGTTTAGTTTTACGCAGCTTTTAGCAAAATATCAACCTGGGACACTAGAAATGGGCTTAATCTGTGTGTTCGGCATGACAAGCTAATGACTAGGTTCCCCCCACTGCCCTTTAATTAGTGTTAGAAATTGGTTGAAATCTAACAATTGATGACTGCTTCGTTACCAACGAACAATTATTGAACAACATCGGTTAGCCTCATTTTTCGATTTTCCTATCCAGGTTGCTATTGCAGATATCTATTAACAAGATGCAACTTGCAACTTCAAAGTGATGACTAATATCTCATGAAAATAACCGTCCTGGAGTCATCAAGAAATATTCAGTCATGATTTTTCAGTCAGTGAAGTAAGTTTTCTAAGAAATAAATACGTTTTCAGGCTAATACAACGTCAATGATATGTTCCATCATCAAGTGTTTCAATGACTAAAACAGTAGTTCCAAAATGGTTTTCGTTCGATGATGGGGAAAATGTGATCAACAGCTTGGTCGTTTGGTCACTGCGACAGATCTTTGAGTATTTGAATTTATCGGAACACCACTGCCTTTAATCAGAAACCACTGGCGTCAACATTTTTCAATTCACATGGTGACCAGAGCAATTCAAAGTGTGCTCATCCACAAACTTACTTTCGAAAATCTGGACTCTGCGATCAAAAGTGTATATTCTTACCTAAATCTTCTATTTCCATTTTGTCAACATCAGAGTCCATTGATAACTGTAAAATAATGATCATGTAAAATCAGAACCTATAACATGTTAGAAGCATTATTATCAGCATAAAGCACAAATGAAAACTGTCACATTACTTCCACAGGAATGAATGTGTATTAGTCAGAAAAGACAGAAACAACAATCCATTCAAAAATCACCGCATCACTTTTGCAACAACTCAAGGCCACAGCTCACATTTTATGGCTTAGTAGATATGCAGCTTGCGTGGGTCTAAACAAAAGTAATAATAAATTAATGCGGGTCAATTACAAGTTGTCCAAGGTTTAACTGAGAGAACAATAAGCTTACTCTACAAGTGAGTATGGTTTTACAGAGCCTTTAGCAATATTCCAGCAATATCACACTGGGGAAAACCAGATATGGACTTTTCACATTTTACCAATGTGGAAAATCGAACCTTTCCCTTATCGTGATTGTTAGGATACCCTACTGCCCTCAATTCGGTTTCAAGTGCAGTATGTAAACTATTTTCCCAAACACAGGTGTGTACGTCTGTGAGATAAAACTTTGTCTTGCAGGTGCCTGCAGTGACAGAAACTATATTCCATGCTTTTGATCACTAATTCTAAAAACGTTTATGTATACAAATACCTTTGCAAGTGTCAGGAGCATAACAGTTCGTGAGGTCAACCTAGTGTATATAATACAGTATATGTCCCTTTATAAGGTTGGACTAGTGGGTAATTATACTTGTGTACCCAATTGATTTCAGCCTAGTGTAAAATTATGCTAATTTGTGTATAATTATACAAATTATACTAGTACACCTTCATGAGTTTGGACAAGTGTATAATTATGCTTATGTACCTTCATGAGGTCGGACTTGTATATAATTGCATGCGAGTGGTCATTCTGGAAGGATCGTGCCATGGTGGGTGGTGCAGACTTTGGCTCGTTGCTGGACTGGAACCGGAGGGGTGATACTGCAACAGACAATTAACAAACTGCTGACTCAGCAACAAAAAGCATCAGCTCATGCACAGGTTAGCTCAGAAAAATAACGGAAAAACATCGAACAGTTTATCATGCAGATTCTGAAACTTAATATTGGAAACTGAAACTGAAGATATCCCCAACGATATATGTTATTCATACAAGGCAAGTGTACAAATAAACGTCTTTAAACATATTTATTTCTGAGACAAACTATTAGTCTATGGTCAGCAAGTTGCAGTCCTCTAAAGGGGTTGTTTGCTATAGTTCAACAATCTGTAAATTATTTCACACAACAGCACATCCCGAGTCTAGTAACACACTGTTTGATAGTGTG
The DNA here is from genome assembly GCF_037392515.1 of Haliotis asinina. NCBI lineage: Eukaryota > Metazoa > Mollusca > Gastropoda > Lepetellida > Haliotidae > Haliotis > Haliotis asinina. The sequence continues at coordinate 22,180,220 of NC_090290.1, forward strand.
AGCTGAACGTGGGTGAGTGAGTCTACTTTTACGCTGCACTCTGCAATATTCCAGCTATAAGGTGGCAGTCTGTAAATAATTGAGTCTGGACCAGACAATCCAGTGATCAACAACATGAGCATCGATCTGCGCAATTGGGAACCGATGACATGTGTCAAACAAGTCAGCGAGCCTGACCACCCGATCCTGTTAGTCGCCTCTTACGACAAGCATAGTTGCCTTTTATCATGTTTATGGCAAGAATGGTTGCTGAAGGCCTGCCTATTCTACACTGGGACCTGCACGGGTCACAATAACCATTAAACTGAAAATGATACTTGGAGCCAGGTTCAAGCAAAAGAAGGCTCAAAACTGTCACCAACCAATATGATGATGATTCTAATGATGAGGATGATGATCATCAGTTTTCCTTCATTATCACCATGGGAACTCATTAGGCTTCACTCATCCCCACTGGAACATGTGCTTCAATCTTTCTATGTAACAGCCTAGTGATAGAGAGCTTACCTCACACCATAAACCTGGGTGCCAATCCACAAAGCGTTTGTAGGGCTATAACATTCGTAAATACATGATAAAATATAGAGTTACGACAGGTCGTACTGTTACGAATGCTTTGTGGATCAGTACCCTGGAGAAGTAGGGGACAGTGAGGTAGCCTAGTGGTTTAAGTATCCACTCATCATGCTCAAGACCCAGTTTTGATTCCCAACATGATCACGTGTGAAATCAATTTCCATTTCAGGAGTACCAAAGTTGAAAATGCAGGAATACTGCTAAGAGTAGTGTATAATATTCTTCATAATTTCTTCTACCTCCATGTTTTCACAATGGGTGTTCTTAACAGGACCGAAAAATATTATCAAAGATAACGCGGCATGAAATCCTGTCCATGTACAACTATGTATGTTCACTTCACAGGGCTACTGGACTCCACATTAATCTCCCTAAACCAGAAGTGAATCACTACTGAAACACTACACGATGCTTAAATTCTGTGGAGATCCAGGCTTGATTAGATATCCAGCAGTATACTGCTCGTTGTCAGGGGCAACTGATTTGATCAGGTGGACAGGATCAGTAACTTGGCCAAATGTATGTCGTCACACCTGGTTGGAGTCAAATATTACCATCACTCATACAAACTACAAACTGGCATGATAAGACTGGATTAATGTTGACTGAGGCTTTTAACAACATTCAATCCCTCCCTGATGAAGAATTCAACAATCTCTCGATGGCACAGGTAATTATATACCTTAGGGTGCACAGCTTAGTGAACAAACACAATGGACAGGAATAAAAGGTACCCCCAAACCCGAGGCAGTTCAAAGCTGTTTACAACAATCTAATTTCATTGTGTTCACGTCAAGAGTTTTCTATTCAAATTGAATAATCACATGATTAGCTGTCTTCATTAAAATTGTCAAAGAGCATACTGCCATAATACCTTCAGCAGTAGCACAGTGCTGTGATCTATGTTCTTCAAATATACTTGCAGGAATGAATGATTTATTCCACCAAAACAAATAACCTGCTGTGAAGTTTAATAGCTGCTTGTGACATAGGCACTGCTTCTTGGCACTGTTCCATCTTCCTCTCACACAACAGATCAACCCCTAGCCCAATCAACTATGGATTAAACAATCAAGGTTGTGATGATTGTAATCGAAAGAAGGAAAATATGAATTGTTTAAAAGCTTAAGGATATTTATTCTGTTTTAAGTCCCTTTGCCTTTTTCTAAAACAATTAAGCCAAGCTCCTCTTCCTGAAATAAACATCTGAGATCCTGCATTTAACAATTGATTTTAAACCAAGCACTTAATGCTGTGGTGCAGCATAACAATTGCTGTAATATTGTGCAGGGTAATTAACTTCCATGTGGGCCGACTTCCCCCTGGGTCAAGGTCAGGTCAGGTCACCTACTTTCTATACATAGTCAATAGGTCACCATAACAGTAGAGCTTGTCACGATTGTGCTAGCCAGTTAACTCAAGGTCACTCAACTATATCCCACTATTCAAGAAATATGTTAGACTTGCACAAGTCTCCAAGGTAACAGTTGATAGTATGAATGATAAATTCTAATTAATATATATATATATATATATATATATATATATATATATATATATATATAAGCAGCCTCCTTAAAGAATACAATTACTATACTTGTATGGGCCTAACACTCAGTACAGCCTCAGATCAAGGCTAGCACTATCTCTGAATGTGTAAACAATAGCACATATATCATGCCCAGATACCTGTGCAAGGATCCGCATCACTAAGTGATCCATACCATAATGCATGATGGACCCACAATCAACAAAGTCACAGAACTGAATAACCCAAACTATGACAAAATACATTATAATGTTACTAAAATCATCAACCAACATCAAAATACTTGCTACATTAAGGACAAAAAAATGGTTCTCAGACAACACCTTTTACAAAAAGGGTGTTGCAGGCTCTTTACTGCCAACCTGGGAAAGGTTTCCCTACTTAAATATTCCTTGAAGTACAATTCTGTTAACTTTATCCTTGGATCAAATTTTAAACAGCTAGCAAAGTCACTATGGTAACACTTCAGACAGAAGTTGTAATTCACAGAGCTAACTTGACTTGAAGCTGATTTGTATACTGTAGGTACAGTGGGAGAGTGAGTTTCTGGGTATTTTGGGGAATCGAACCTGGGTATTCAGCGTGATGAGAGAACACTTTAACCTATAGGCTACTCCACCCCCTGTAGGTACAGTATATTCTACCAAGAGCAAAAACCACAAATCCATGCCTTACAACCAGTTAATTGTGTTTGTACAAACAGCAGATGCAAGTATGTCTTAAGGGTAACCCTTGCCAATTCATTTAATATCCAGAAAATTATTATCAATTTTCCAACTGTATGATTGCAGTCTGTAAATAAATGAGTCTGGACTAGACAATAAAGTGACTCACATCACAATCATCGATCTACACAGTTGGGATATGACAGAACAATTACTGACTATCTATTCAGTGAGAGTGTGAGGATCCAGGTTAGAATTGGTCTTGAACAACCCAAGCATGTCGTAAGAGGTGTATGACAGGATCAGGTGGTCAGACTTACTCACGCCAACATGTAATTGTTTGAAAAAATGCCTAGGTCGAAGCATAATATGTTGTTCACTTGTCCAAACAAGATTATTTGCAGACAGTCCGAGATCGGAAATTTTGCTGAGTACCGCGTTAAACAACAAGTGTCCGAGTCTTCATATTTCACATTGAGCTGAGTTTTCTGTAGGCAATTGATTTACCATTGTCTCCCATGGTGATCAATCAAGCGCATAGTCCACAGCTGAAAATGGCTACGACATAATTAAAAGGTATGAAAATAGATTTATGTGGAAATGTGCGTTTGGCTTCTACTAATTCAGATGCTGCATGATCCTTGCAACGAGCCTAGCAGTCCAGCACAGCGTGTGGGCAGCAAGTTGTAGAAGATTAACACAGCTTGAAGTCAAGTCAAAGTCTTTCAAACGAACTGTTATTGAACTCTTTACCATCAAACAGAAAAATAGATCATTCTTTTAACTTTAGCACATATACATTATTAGAAGCAACTAATGGGATCAGGTGGTCAGACTTGCTGACACTGTTGACGCGTGTCATCATATCCCCAGCTACACTGATTCATGCTCATGCATTTGATCACTGGATTGTTTGGTCCACACTTGATTATTTACAGACCACCGCCATATAGGTGGAATATTGTGACATTAAACATAACTCATTCAGTTACGAAAAACAGTAAAAAAGGACTATTGATCTCCTTGCTGACAAGTACCTAAAATGCAGACAGTGCATTTCTCAAGCCAGCATAAAAACAAGAAAACCTCTTCAACATTCCCCTCCTCTGACATCTATAAACTGCAAGGATATCATGAGTAATCATCAAGTTTTTAACACAAGGGAGCTGTTCAGATTGAGGATAATTAAGAGCAAGATGACACAATCTGACACCCATCTTTTGCAGAGCTGCAGTGGACACATCATCATCGGAAATATTAAAGCTCAGATCGCTGCATCGCTGCATCCAGAAAGCGAGTACCTGTTGCATGCGACCACCTCATATATTTTCATAATGTTCACTAAGCGTTCAACCTGTCTCAGCAATGCCCTTCATTTGGCCGTCCACTTACTAAAGTACACATAGTTGAAATGCAATTGCTTTCATCTTCTTACTTCTCACATTTCAACGATTTAAAAATTTTACAGAAACACTGAGTAGAATTTTCGTCACAAAGGGTTTAAACTACTTTCCTAATATGGTAGGCTGCAGCTTTATGATGATTAATATAGGAAGATGATGTGATATAATTTCCTCAGCTGAGCTGGTTGTGTGGCCTCCAGGTTAACTGGCCCCTGGATGAATGTGCGTGTGTGTGTCTGGCTGGGGAGTTGAGGTCTCCAGTGCTGGAGCTCACACCTACATACAGTTAATGTGCAAGGTCCTGTTCCCAGCATATAGTGCATATTATAATAATCTGCTTTTGATTTCTTCAGATCTTTTATCTGTAAATGCAGGAGCAAGTCTGCAAATGTTCATTAGGTCGGTGAAAAAAAGAGTTCATACCATATTATTAACTTAAATGAAGAGTCTGGTCTTGGGGTGTCAGTCCTGATCTCTCTCAGATACTTATGCCATAATTTAATATCCTCATGACCTGACATTCCTAGTCTGTCTCACAGTCCCTGAACCACATTATTTTCCCCATTGCCCAGCTCTCCCTTCAATGCTAAAGCCCTAAATGAAGCAAGTCTAGATTTCCTCAGGTTCAGGTTCTGAATCTAGCAACTCACTGGGGCTCCTTTCCTATCAAAATGGGTTTATTTCTTAAAATACAAATACAAATTCTCTCTCTCCCTTTTCAGAAACTAAATGGTTGTCTATTAAATGCCCTTACACACCATTCATACCCCTAAGCCACAATTTGATACCCTTAATACCTTTCATACCCTTTTGCCACAATTAGACACCCTCAATACCTTTCATACCCTTATGCCACAATTTGACACCCTCAATACCTTCATACCCTTATGCCACAATTTGACACCCTTACCTCAATACCTTCATACCCTTATGCCACAATCTGACACCCTCAATACCTTCATACCCTTATGCCACAATTTGATACCCTCAACACCTTCATACCCTTATGCCACAATCTGACAGAGAGCATTGTAGAATGGGGTCTGTTACCTAATAAATATGGAGCATGGAGACATGGTAATGAAAACATGTGTAGACCTACATTGACCAGATTCTTGTGAGGTGGCCTACATAAGATCCCTAACCAGGCAAAATAGCTGTGTGTCCATGTTGTTCTCGACCACTGTTTTCAAACTTTATGACAACCCTCCATTACAAACAAGTAAATCATTGCGACGCACATCCAATCAGTAGCCATGACATATCTAAGGTAGGGGTTACGAGAAATTCCTTCACAGGTACACCTGTTGTATACCAAGGCAAGGTGTTATAACATAGGAGACTACCTACAAGAAAGAAGTTGATGTGCTTACTTCCCCAAGTACTGTTATGGGATACACTTTTTAAGATAAGGGCAATACCTTTTTTTTTCAGACAAATGCTACAGTTTTGAGGCTGAAATCAGCAACTGCCTAACTGACCAAGACTATATTCCTATGTGGGCAATTTACTTTCAAATACTTTGAGATGAATTTTTTTTCCACATCTCTTAGAGTTGAAGTGAAACGATACAAGTGACTTGCTTAACTTATTAATGCACTGTCCTTATGACAAAATATGTGAGGCAGTAGATAAGTGGTTAAAGCATCTGCTCATCGCTGGGTTCTATTCCCAACATGGGAACAATGACAAGCCAATTTTTGGTGCACCCTGCCATATTGCTTGATTACTGCGACAGAAGCATAACAATATACTCACACTTTCACCAACCCAAACACCATGCCATCCGATGCACCAAGCAACCACCTTCTCGCTCACCTACTAACCCACCCATGACAATCAGTGAACATGTCTATATATTTGTGAATGGCAGGCTGTCGCCCTGTTCAGCCATGCAACACAAGTGATTGAAAGCCTGATGCCAGGTCCCATAAACACTAACACACAATCTGACAGAAACCTTTACCTCACCTATATCACAGCTATGACATTACCCCGTGCAGCAGTCTTAAAAGAAGTGAGTTCAGTGCTATGCTGCATTCACAATATACCAGCCATATGGTGTCAGTCTGTAAATAATCAATTTTCAACGTGATAATCCACTGATAAACAGCATGAGCATTGATCTATGCAATTGGGATACGATGACGTGTCAACCAAATCAGCAAGCATCACCACCCAATTCCGTCAGTCACCTCAAACAAGCATGGATTACTGAAGACCAATTCTTAACGAATTACTTTTAAACTGAATGAACTGATCAGCTCACAGTAAGAACACAATGACAAGCTTGCCACTCAGCAATTCTTTATCAATATGGGTTGATCTAACATTATCGGTGAGAAAATTTCATCAACACATCCTAATGGTAAAATGACAAGCTGACCACACAGATTTTCAGTGCCTTCATATTGACTTACCATTTGTGGCATAATTGATTCCGCTGAAGATCTTTTTAATCATTTGACACTGTCCAGTACCAGAGTGAGAGAAAATTGGCGTGTTAGCTTTCAAATATACTTGATCACTTTTTAAAAAAATAAAATCTCTTGCAACATATTCTTATGGTAGGATGATTGATTCCTTTAATTATTGCCATAAATAACAGAAAACCTTCAAAATCTCCCATTATGACATATAAAATTGGATACATTCATGGAAAATGATTCTTGATTATGTATAATATACGTCACATGGATGCAACCAAAAACGTTTTCACATTCCTGTAACTTCAGACTTGGTCAGATGACACGTCCACGTGAGAGAGTATGGTTTTACGCCACTTTCAGAAATATTCCACCAACACCATGGCAGGGGACACCAGTAATGGGATTCACGCATTGTACTCATGTAGGGAATCGAACAAAGGTCTCCAGTGTGACTAGAGAGTGCTTAACCATTAGGCTACCCCACCATCCAACATCCACATGACAAAAGAAGTAAATGCCATCACCAAGCTAATAAGGTAACAGAAACACTTGTCTGATGGCTCAACCATAGCTGCATTGTTGGAAACCAAAGCTCATTTTGTCATTTTTCTCAAATTTGACATGGTGAGTGAGCAAGTTTCATTTTTATGCTGCTTTTAGCAATATTCCAACAACATCACAGTAGGGGACACACACAAAAAAAGGGCTTCACACATTGTATCAATGTGGGAAATTGAACCTGGAATTTCAACATGATGAGGGAACTCATTAACCACTAGGCTACCCTACCGTTCCAAGTCTAAAATGGATATTTTAAGCCAAACATAGGGCGCAATGTGGCAGCCACAAAATGTCTGATTACCAAGACAACACTAGACTTTGTGATGTCAGAAGCCTTTTTCTCTTGACCAATCAGATATAATACTCCCACATGGGAAAGAGGACACGATAATGATATTACGTGTGATACTGACTCCATGCCCTTTCAGGATTTCAAGTCACATTGAAGACAAGAAGGTTATTCAAAATAATCATCTATACAACGTAAAAACTCTTCAGCGGATTACTTTCAAATCAAACTTGACTTACCACAGATTTATGTCATTCGTATCTTATAACACAAAGCCATCAACAACACATCATAAAAACACTAGTACGTTAGGATAAAAAGATACTGCTATTCATAACAAGACATTATGAAAGCTAAGTTAAGCTACTGCAATAATACAATGGGGATTTACAGTATAGCTAGAAGTGTGATATAGCTTGATTTACACCATCCCTTCAGCTGCTGGCAATTGATTCCATGTCAAGTCAACAGACACATGACACAACTAACATGCATACACATAATAAACCTAAAAACTGCTTACCATACACTTATAGCCTCTATGGTATCCTGTATGTATTACAACTTAACAAAGAAGACAAACAATGCATTCAGCTGCATTGTACTGCCATACTTCAACTCGTGTTGCCATATGTATTACAACAGATTACCAATTTACATATTTATGAGATAAACAGAGTTATACCCAGTGTTAATGTCAGATACCATCAGTGTTCCTTTACAGTCAAAACATGAAGGATAACAAAAACAAAGAATACACGCCAAACAGGAAACGAGTGTCATATCAACCAGATCAGGGGGCAGTAGGGTGGCATGGTGGTAACAGTGTTAGTTCATCATGCTGAAGGCCCAGGTTCAATTCCCCACATGGTTACAATTTACTAAACCCATTTCTGGTGTTCCCTATATGATATTGTGGGAATATTGCTAACAGGCATAAAACTGAACTCACTCACTCACTCATTAACCAGGTCACATCAGTATTATCAAATACGTTTATTTACATTTGCTCCAATATATTTACAAATGTCTTGCCAAAGATTTGCAGCATGATATACTTATGTACATTATAGAAGTGGCCTGCTCATATTGAAGTACATGAATACATAAGTCACTGTCAGTTATAAGGCTGTCCTTGGCTTCTATCTGACAAGGCCCAGTCCTTGTGGATGCACACATGAACACAGTGTGTTCTTGTACAACCTCTCTGTGGGTATTTATGGCACTTGAGTGGTGCTCCGCATTATTTGTTGTTGACATCTCTCTGCAGAATTCCACCATTATGACAGTGGTCTGTAAATAATCAAGTCTGGACAAGGTGATCCAGTGATTGTCACCATACAACAATCATGGGTAGCTAAGGACCAACTAGGAGGTGTGGGCGGGTTGTAAAATAAGCTCAATTGCACAACTGGTGTACCCAAAAAGATGCATTAAGTTCAGAATGCACTGAAATACAAGAGGGTTGCTTAACTTGTTTCTTGGTGAATACATAAAATCATACATGGGAACTAACACCCATATTTATACAAATTACACATTAATGTGCCAATATTTACAAAAGCCTTACAGAGAACTTCACAGCACTATGCATAATTAAAACCTACCAGCTTAAAATGCCTTAATCAATCCTGGCCAGTTCGAAGCCCACAGACCTATGAATATTGCATTACTAAATTCCTGTTCCTGTCTTTATGAACAACTATGTCCATGAAGAGTGGTCAATTTGACAAATCACTGATACAGAGAACCATTTTGTTTTGTTTGGCACGGTAACCCTTGGTGGATTGATTCTGTATGGTAATACATCTCATCAACCACTGTACTAGCTGTTGTGCTGTAATGACTGCTGATATCTACCTACTGAAACACAAATATTACAATGAAAAATAGATATTTCACATAACATGTAATTAATAACAACCCTGTGAATTTGGGGTTTTACTGCGACAGTAAGGCCAAAACTTCAGTAGTGGGCAGTAGATAAGAAAAAATATACATTTAAATTCATAATCATAAATCTTGACACTTTTGAAAAATATTAGTTAGGAAAACACTGAGATCTCCAGACTTCTTTTTCACTGTACTTACTTTTGCTGATCAAACCCCTCTATCCCTCAAACCCAAGTTATTTAATTGTTACTATTTTTACATTTCAGAAAATAGGATTTGCCTGATTCTCAAACAGTTTTTGCATAAGCAGCAGAAACCTAACTACTTGACAACACCAGAGCGACAACAATAATTTTGTTATCAGACTTCAGAAGCTTTGCACATGATATTCCCCATTTATTTCCCTCAAAATTCATAAAAACACTGCTTAGCCGAGAAAACAATCAAGCAGCAAGTTTCTGATCAATACCTTGTCGAAAACTGAGAATAACTAATGATCAATTAAATCAATGATTACAACTCTTGTCAATACGAATCAACCCTTGTAATTTCTCTGGCAAAAAAGCACAGTAAGGAGAAACTTGCTGCACTATTTTGCCAAATAAAATATGTCGGTCCAATTAATCATATTACTTCTGCAAATCCTCGAAGCTTGTTTATGAGTGGTGTGAGCCCTGTAACATATGCCATGAACCAATATCTCCATATCAAGACAATCCTCAAATCAGAAACTCAAGTAAAGCTGAACTACTGCAAGCAATGGGAATTCAGATAGCCTCTCCAAGCAAAAAACATACCCAAATGATATGGCCTTGAAACTGACCCAGATAGATGTAAACAAACGAAACATAGTTCTATGACACTTACTGTTGGGTATCCGAAGGCGGAGGCTAAGCTTTCTCTTGCGTTTGCTCATGATGGTGACAAGATTGACACGGTCAACTCACACTCTTAAGTCAGTTCAGTGTCAGTTCAGGTGAGAGTCTGAGGCTTGAGAAGGTTGCGAACATGAAGTACAACCTCAAGTCTGTCCAAGCACTGCTGAGAGCTTGCAGTGAGGCTACAGAGAGCAGTCGGTGCTGTCAGTGAAAGGAGTCCAGCCCAGCTCAGCCTGTCCAATGTTGCAACAGTGTGGACACACTTCTCCTGGTTTATATTCTTATGGAAACCTGTGACCTCAGTTCATCTGTAGCTGGTCACATGATCATCTTATTTGCATAAAGAATGTCAACTTTGTGAAATGACCAATGATAATGTGGCATGGACGTGAAGCAACAGTCTTGTATGATGATGTTTACTTTGGATGTTCAAGCATGGCTGGTTACAGTGACAATCAGATCACACAATGTAAGTTACATTTTCATGACAGATTCTCATGATCGCTATCAAAATCTATCCTTCTCACGTCTTGTTAACTTAAGCATTTTTTTATATCTATACACTGTGTCAACAAAATTACAAACAGCTGACAATGCAAGAATTGTAGTAAGGAAAGTGTTGTTAAAATCTACTTGACTATTGTGTATCGCTTAATTCTAAACAGCATTTATCAAACAAAATGACTGCGAGGTATATGCATGCTATGATAGTGTTTCAACATTTCTGAGTAGCAACAAGAGAAGAACACTCTTGCATGGTAAACAAAGAAAGCAGTATCTGAATGGAAGTCTGATGTAAGATGATTCAAAGAGTCCTCATCTGACCCCATTCTTTACATTTCTGTTTGCAGCTTTATTCTCTACATCACTTCGATTATATGCACCCCATTTTTAAAAAAAAAACCAGGTTTTAAAAATCAAGTATATACATATTCAAGGTTGTCAACAATTTTTCACAAAAAAAAAAAAGCTTCAGAAATACACCCAATCCAAAGCCGGACATAGGTTAGTTTGCTACTAATCTATCTTTATCCTTGTACTACTGTCCAAACAACTAATAACAGGACTTGCGAAACATATCCTGCTAATCATCAGCAAAGCTTCGCATGAAAAACACTAGACCTCAGGGTTCCAGAGAGCTGCTGGCCTCCCAGACAAAACCAATAACTAAATATTAACCAGGACCAGTAATCCATATATCCATGTTGTCTCTGTATGGACGAAATTATGCTGACTGACGCTAAATTGTAACTAACTTTTACACCCAGGTTATTTGTGGAAAGTGCAGTATCTGTAACAGAAAGAATCTTTAAAGTTGCATAAAGCAGATCAATGCCTAAGGGTCACTGACACATCTTTGTCTAGTCTGAGGGGTTAATGTAATTATGCTGTCACACCCTCTACTATAGAACAATATGAGCATGGCACCAGCATGTTGTAGTTGGCATGACCACAGCTTCCTGACCTTGCTCAATCCTGGCAGAACACCTCCTGTGAGGTAACCAGTTCACTTACTGAAGGCTACTGAGACCAATGCATCTCTGTGGTCAGTTTCATGGTTAAAGCATTTGCTTTTCATACTGAAGACCTGAGTTCGATTCTCCACATGGGTACAAAGTGATTAGCCCATCCATGTCTCCCAACATCATATCACTGGAATAATGCTAAAAACAGCATAAAACTACACTCACTCACTTACTTACATGAAATAAGTATCATACATTACGGAACTTTGGTCTGCAGGAACTTTTGTTGACAAAGAACCTTCAGCTTACTTCTTAAAAAATAGATGTCTGCACAGGGCATCAACACTAAACTTATATTTTGGTGAGGACAATAGTTCTTTTACTCCAAACTATTTAAGGTACGTTTTGTTTATTTTTACTAAAAATCCTAGTCACTCCTTTTTGCCAACTAGACTATCCAAATTTTGGTCCTTTAAGGGCCCTTAATGTTTGCATTGGAACAATGGACACAATAAAAATGCAAAACCATTTAAACATTCATGTAGAGAACAACTAAACTCTAAAATCTGACACTAATTAATAAACACAGTATTTTCTCCCTTCAATACGAGGACGCAGTACTGATTAATCAAACTGAACACATCAATCAGTGGTATTGCCAAATATGAAGTTGTGCACTGGATCAACACAGAACACATAAAAATCTACTTTTCCAGTACAAATAGCTGTCGGGGCACCGAGAAGCATCAAAATGCTGGCTAGTCATTTAATTCCGCATCAGATTTCATCTGCTCCAACACCACCGCTGGTCAAACGTTCTTATCGAGGCTTATATGCAGTCCACACTTCTATAAATCAATAATGTGACTTCTATCAAGCTTGTAAAACGTGGTCGATTGGCCTAGACAAGATATGTTCTGAATGGGTTTTTTTAGAAGATACTGACTATCGACCTTGCACCAAATTTACCCATGTGGTATAAACAAGATTTTGTCTTTACGGCCTGTGCAACATGCCTGTTGACCCTCCTCTATTGTCTGTGTGGTATATACAAGATATTGTCCTTACGGCCTGTACAACATGCCTGTTGACCCTCCTCTATTGTCTGTGTGGTATAAACAAGATATTGTATGTATGGCCTGTACAACATGCCTGTTGAGCCTCCACTATTGTCTGTGTGGTATATACAAGATATTGTATGTATGGCCTGTGCAACATGCCTGTTGAGCCTCCTCTATTGTCTGTGTGGTATATACAAGATATTGTATGTATGGCCTGTGCAACATGCCTGTTGAGCCTCCACTATTGTCTGTGTGGTATATACAAGATATTGTATGTATGGCCTGTACAACATGCCTGTTGAGCCTCCACTATTGTCTGTGTGGTATATACAAGATATTGTATGTATGGCCTGTGCAACATGCCTGTTGAGCCTCCTCTATTGTCTGTGTGGTATATACAAGATATTGTATGTATGGCCTGTGCAACATGCCTGTTGAGCCTCCACTATTGTCTGTGTGGTATATACAAGATATTGTATGTATGGCCTGTGCAACATGCCTGTTGAGCCTCCGCTATTGTCTGTGTGGTATATACAAGATAGTGTATGTATGGCCTGTGCAACATGCTTGTTGTGCCTCCACTATTGTCTGTGTGGTATATACAAGATATTGTCCTTACGGCCTGTACAACATGCCTGTTGAGCCTCCACTATTGTCTGTGTGGTATATACAAGATATTGTCCTTACGGCCTGTGCAACATGCCTGTTGAGCCTCCACTATTGTCTGTGTGGTATATACAAGATATTGTATGTATGGCCTGTGCATCATGCCTGTTGAGCCTCCTCTATTGTCTGTGTGGTATATACAAGATATTGAATGTATGGCCTGTGCAACATGCTTCTTGTGCCTCCACTATTGTCTGTGTGGTATATACAAGATATTGTATGTATGGCCTGTGCAACATGCCTGTTGAGCCTCCACTATTTGTCTGTGTGGTATGTACAAGATAATGTATGTATGGCCTGTGCAACATGCCTGTTGAGCCTCCACTATTGTCTGTGTGGTATATACAAGATATTGTATGTATGGCCTGTGCATCATGCCTGTTGAGCCTCCACTATTTGTCTGTGTGGTATGTACAAGATTTTGTCTTTATGGCCTGTGCAACATGCCTGTTGAGCCTCCACTATTTGTCTGTGTGGTATATACAAGATATTGTCCTTACGGCCTGTGCAACATGCCTGTTGAGCCTCCACTATTGTCTGTGTGGTTTATACAAGATATTGTATGTATGGCCTGTGCATCATGCCTGTTGAGCCTCCTCTATTGTCTGTGTGGTATATACAAGATATTGTATGTATGGCCTGTGCAACATGCTTCTTGTGCCTCCACTATTGTCTGTGTGGTATATACAAGATATTGTATGTATGGCCTGTGCAACATGCCTGTTGAGCCTCCACTATTTGTCTGTGTGGTATGTACAAGATAATGTATGTATGGCCTGTGCAACATGCCTGTTGAGCCTCCACTATTGTCTGTGTGGTATCTACAAGATATTGTATGTATGGCCTGTGCATCATGCCTGTTGAGCCTCCACTATTTGTCTGTGTGGTATGTACAAGATTTTGTCTTTACGGCCTGTGCAACATACCTGTTGAGCCTCCACTATTTGTCTGTGTGGTATATACAAGATATTGTCCTTACGGCCTGTACAACATGCCTGTTGAGCCTCCACTATTGTCTGTGTGGTATATACAAGATATTGTATGTATGGCCTGTGCAACATGCCTGTTGAGCCTCCACTATTTGTCTGTGTGGTATGTACAAGATAATGTATGTATGGCCGGTGCAACATGCCTGTTGAGCCTCCACTATTGTCTGTGTGGTATATACAAGATATTGAATGTATGGCCTGTGAAACATGCTTGTTGTGCCTGCACTATATGTCTGTGTGGTATATACAAGATAATGTTTGCTGGGTCTCAATGCCCTAGATTCTGGCACGATGTCTTATTTCATGTCAGAACAAATTACAGTCAAAAGGTATTCCTAAGAATCACAGAGACTGAGTAAAATACGCCATCATCGGTAGTTTCTGACTTATTCCATAGTAATTTTTCAAACTATGTATAATATGTCATTATGGGCAGTTATCAACTTGTTCCACGAGTTATTATTTAAACTGCCTCAATCCTGCACAGGGACCTGGCATAAGAGGAACATACAAACTCACTTCATAGATGTACTGCTTTCCTTGCAACAAATTTCATTAGGAACTAATTTACCAGACAAGATAATTATCAATTTACAGTTCTCTGTGAACAGTTGTCATGCCAACACATAGTCCCAGTTGTCCGACACAAAACTTAAGCATCATGGAATGATTGAAACCTCATCTTTTCTACCCTATGTACAATCATCTCATGTACCAGTCCAGCTGTCTCCTCGTCAGTCTCACTATATAGGGCTGAACACATGAACATGGATGTATGAGACAAATGACAAATGGCAGCCATGTAAACCACCTCATGATCAAGTGAGCAAATATTCAGGTAGATGCGAACAGCTGACACACGTGTCAAATATGCCACTCAAATTAGCATCAATAAAAATAAATGAACACAAATATTCAAAAAATTCCAAAACAACAAATGATCCCAGTTCAGTCATTGCTGCAAGTGAACACAGAACTGCAATAAATAAATAACATAGGAGTCAATGTGTAGGTAAAACCCAAACTAAGCCAATTTCTACATCACAATCAGCTAGAAATATCAATTTTAGGACATGATTAATGAACATTGTATTGCAGGTATTTCCCCCTTCAAGATGAATTAATTCTTATAAATTTATCATTTTGTTTTGCCATATTTTTGTTATTTTTAACGCTGTGCAGCATGTACCCAATTATGTACACATATTCCCCTATATACTATGGCTTGCAGTTTGTGTTTGTGTATGAAGTATAACATGCTGTCTCAATGACTTGACTCTGAGGCAAGCTCTTTAGAATCACTGAGTCAAATTGTTTCCAAACTGTTGGTCGGTCTCCAGTCGGTCTAGCTATGCCTGAAAGTTACTAGCCCATAAACCAATTCACAAGCCCGAAATTTGAATGGAGAAACTAAGCAAAAGATTACAAAAATAGATGAGAGTAAGATATTTTTGACACGACACAGGTTTCATCATTAAGCTGCAAATAGGATTAAACATTTGTATCTGGAAATAATCTTGCATGATTTAAAAGTGTATTATATTTTGAATGATTATAACTGAACAAGTCGAATAGAGTGATATAAGTACAAAATGAACCCATGAAAATTCACAAGCCAGTCAGACTGGTAAAGTCAGAAATTCACTGGCCTGACTGAACTATAACTAGTCACATGCTAGCTGGCCAGTTGTTATTTTGCACACTGTCTAGAACACTGTTACCCTGAAGCAAGATCTGTAGAACATAGTTCTTCACTGAATACATGCAGCTGGTCAGCCTGACCAGGCCCATTGACACAGTACAACTCAAATCATCAACATGTCTTGTACAGGAATAAACTCCAATAATGACTTCCATTCTGGCAACATCCAAAACAAGAAAGTTTTGGCAAGTCATGAACACAGGGTCAAACTCACTGTTGAAGGCAGAATGATACTGTTTTCTTGACAACCTACTTAAAACATATAATGAGGCAAATCTCCAATATAATTGATGCATGTAAGTCAAGGAAAACCACTGTTCTACATAATTACACTTTACTCAGACATAACTGAGCCAAATACTGATACGAATTGAATATAAGATCTAATGATACATCTAAACCCATCAGGTATTTGCTAAACATGAATTACAAAAAGTAACGCCATCTGTTGCCAGTTTCCTGACTGGATGATCATCGACATGCACATGGAGATGATTTCATATTCTTGATCCAACCTGGTATCTTTACAGGAATTTGTTAGTTCTATACGTATTATTTAGTCCCCAAAAGCAAAGCAAGTGTTTAAATACATCAAACTCAGCACTGGTCCAGCGGAAAAGCCATTCTCATTTCAGTAAGAGAATGCCTAAATATGGAGTTAAGGCAATTATTCAAAGGATCTAATTCCAACCCCATATATACAAAACATAACATCTGTGAAACTAAATGACAAAGCATATTCAGATACAATGATGATGCAGCCAGAATTCTTCACTTACCCCTAAGACCCCATAAATATGAACACAATAGTTACAAATTCTCAAAAGCCCACATCCAGACAAACCAAACCTGACTGCTTTTGAGGAACAAATACTTTCACTGCTTGACCATCCAGAGCTTATGCTTGTCCAAAAATTCACCTGTTTAACTGGTTATTTCCTTCTTGCTTGATCACTTTAAAAGTTAAAAGTTTATCTGACAAAATTTGACATTATGAACAGCAGGAATAAATAGGAAAAAGTATCAAATACAGAATTAGTTTTTCACATATATAATGACACAAGACATTAAGTTTTTGTGTGTGAGGTTCATGATCATTTTACTGTAACTTCCACCACTCCTTGAGCAAATCCTCAGATTACTGTCATAACATGCCACTCACAGTTACCTCCCTTGAAACATCTTGTCCCTTGAAACATCAACCTGATCCAAATCTTCTGATAACAAAAGTATAGAAGTCATCTGCTCACTTCTGCCGTAAGCTAATAAAACATCTAACTTAGAGATGAATTCCATAGCAATGTTATTATAGAGGCTTGTGCTTCTTTAATCTGTCATAAATCAATATAAATGTTTTGTCATCAAGGTCAACATCAAACACTCCCATGCGCCACTCCCTGATCTTAGACAGACATGAAAAGAAATTCATTTGCAACATTCTAGAAGGGCAGCTCAGAATTAGCAATAAGACAAGATCAGATCCACTGATTTATGTACAAATGGTATCAGTGCCAAGGAAATGATTGTTTACATTGAATGCTTGCCAGGGAGACAATCTTGCATGTGTAGCATGCCTACAGAAATGTTTACTGATGAAAGCTGCATAAATCAAAATAATTACCTATCTACGTAGTAGCCTGTTGTTTTATCTAGTTTGGACTCAACAAACAAGTGATTGACATCATGAGCATCATCTAACATTGTCAGGGTATGACGACATGCACGAGTCTGATCACATATCCACTTAGCAGACAATGAGCGAGTTTTCAGTTTTATGTCGCTTGCAACAATATTCCAGTATTATCATGGTTGGAAACAGCAGAAATAGACTTCACACATTGTACCCTTGTGGGGAATCGAACCTGGTACTTCTGTGTGACGAGTGAATGTTTTAACCACTTGGCTACCCCAACCAAAATTGTTTACTTAATAAGCTCTGAGAACACATACAGGTCACCAAGACCTCCCTCAGCTTGCCATCTCATTTCAGTTCAGCTGCATAACTCATAAATATTACTCACAAGAAGTTAGCAACACCCAATTATTTCATAATTCTACCGTCAATCCATGATGCCATGACAAGTTAACCATGGTAATACGAAATAATTGGGCATTCATTCACTTCATACAGTTGTATGTATAAGCTGATGCATGTGGAGATAGTACAGTGCAATGAGGTGAACTGACATTTGAACAGAGTTCCTGTCTCATATAAATCACAGTATGTCAGCTTGCCCAAAGCAGTGCACATGTTAGGCATTTATCATCTGGGTGAAACCTGTGTGAACAGCTTGGTTGATGACAGAAAAACCCATAATTCTTACAAGATGAGATTCAAACCCCTAGACACTGGTTTATAACATGCCGTAGAGACTTAATCCTGTAAGCTAATTCCAGTTCCTTACACGAATGGGTCACCCTTATGTTTACAGATGATTGCACGCCCCTGCCACCCACTGATTATTATTTGTTACATCAACTATGGTCCTAACCATCTCTACCAGGGCCTTGTTTCTCAAAGCGATTGTGATGATAAACTTCTTCAACACTGGCTTACGACTGAATGTGTTCCATATTTAATGAGGAAGTGCCTGACACTATCTCTAAAATAAAGAACCCTTGTGTATATTCTTACAACTCGATATTATCATACTAAATGTAACCTTAAAATCTAAGCACCTTTGGAACCAAAGTAATAAATGATTATTTAAATTAAAACCTGGGAATTTTTTTCACGTCCTTGTTTTCTAAAATTCAGTAGTTTCATGAAAGGAGATGCTTCTACCAGGAATCTTCTGCATTAGGCAACAAACAAACAAATCTACCCTGAACACAATCACCATAATACTACATTTAGGTACTATGAAAGAAGCATGGCTACCATCAAACCAATCCTCTGCATGGCTACCATCAAACCAATCCTCTGCATGGCTACCATCAAACCAATCCTCTGCATGGCTACCATCAAACCAATACTCTGCATGGCTACCATCAAACCAATACTCTGCATGGCTACCATCAAACCAATCCTCTTCTTAAAACCTTAATGTAAACAGTATCTAAGCCAACACCTGAAAAACTAATCAATGTGAATTCCTGAGGCAAGACTAAAGTGTATATCCAGAGACACATATTTCGCTATGAACACTGAAGACTGAGCAGTTCAAAAGAACAGAAGTAATGTCCAAAAATACCTCTGGTCCTCTGACATTTTCCCCTTGACATTAATGTTTGACACAAAACACACGCATATATTTTAGCATCTATACTCACATGCTTTCAGATATTCCATTGCATTAACGTCTGTCATGTACCAACACAAAATATAGATGGCGAAGAAACTGAACTCTTTCTAGGAAGAGTTTCTAGATTTTTCTCATAAGAGGCTAAGTCAGAGTGTCCCTATGGAGAAATTGGCCAGTTGGCAGTGCATGCTACCTACATATCTTCTCTGGATGCCGTCTGCTAGACATCCTGGTAACTGCAGCCTCAAGTACACCATAACAGCCTTGCTCCCGAGGTCACCAGCAAACAACAACAAACCAATTTCACACAGGATGATCTGTGTTTCTAATCTTATGGCATATGGTGTTTGCATTATCAAACATTCTGAAAATTCTCTGAGATTTCTGGTTGATTGGGGTCAACTGAATAAATCGGGCTGGGTATGAAATGTCAATATATTAATAACATATTCATATCTCACTAGCCATAATTCATAACTTTCAAGCTGACTTATGCATAACAACTTCTTTATATTTTATTTGTCAGATGTTTTGATGCATATTCTTGACAGTGGTCCAAGAATCTGCATCGAAACATTGCACTCACAAAATAAAGAACCTGTTATCCTTAACGTTATTCATAATGTACATCACAACCACTAAAACAGCAGAAACAGAACAGCAAAGGAATCCAATGGAATGTGACTTGATGTCATTCTAACCCAGAAGCATTGCGTATCACTCATAACATCAGTCATTGGTTTGTCTATCTAGATTTAATGTTTACAGGCTGCCATCAATTCAATACGATGTGCCACCGAGAATGACATTCTGTACACAGCTTTTCATTCTACCCTGTTAACAATAAGAATTACTGACAACTTAAGACTGACAATTTACAATAAAAGGTTGAAATACCATGATCCAAAGATAATTCACAAACTCAGTCTTTACTTTCATCACTAAGACAGCTACCATAACAGCTGCCATAACATCATATTCATCAGTTTTTAAATGACAAGACATGTATCCAATATCACTACAGGGAAAAATTGCTTGTCTTTTTAGATTTTCTCTAGCCCAGGACTTAAAGGCAAGCAGATACCCTGTGACAAACACACTGAATATTTCCTTTCCTAAGCAAATGGGTTTCACCTGACAAAAAGCCAACAGTTGACTGTAAACATCAACACTATGATGAGAGATGAAACTGCAGCTATCGAAAGTTGGTTATGGAACAGTTATCTCTCTGTGAGCAAGTCACATATCATCTTGTGTACTACTCTCCCTATAGCCTAGACCTTCATTAATGCTTAAGTCTTCAATGAAGCAAGTCTGGGTATCCTCAAGTTCAGGAATGTCAGGTCTCCCTGGGAGTCCTTTTCAGATGAAATGGGTTTACTTGCTACAATCAATATTATATATATATTCAGAGAGTAAGCATTAGTCTGCCCATGCGCTAACAGGGCTTGAGACAAATCTGCTGTCTGAGACTGAAAAGGTTCAGAAGGACAAGTGACATTTCCATGTAAACTGTCAGCTTTACCATTCAGTAGATGTCAACTGTTACTGATCATTTGGTCTCCTGAAAACAAGTTCTCATTCTGGTCAGTAATTCTCATCACTGAGGTGTTGGTATGTTTTTGGTACTTACATAAACAAAAACCTTCGGCTATTGGCACTACCAGCCATGTAGGGCACCTCCAGCCATGTGTGTACGACCATGAATATAAAGCGCCCTGTCAGCGGCAATCAATGTTCATACCTGTTCACTCATGCAAGAAGATTAGTTGGACCTGAAGGTCAGCAAGCACAGGGCCAAATCAAAGGCATATGAATAGAACACAAGCCACAAAGCAGAGTGTTGAGTGTATGCACTAAAGGCATGGGCTTCCATGTCTTGGAACCCTAACCTTTATTACAGGATAAAAAATTAGGGTGTTTTGAGAATAAAACCTTGTAGATCTGGAAACTTTGAACACCACAGCAAAGCAGAGTGATGAACCTATGCACTGAAGGTATGGCTTACATGTCTTGGAACCCTAACCTAACAAGAAAAAAATCAGTGTGTTCTCAGAATAAAACCTAAAGGCTCCCAAATATGAATGCAATAGCTCAGCTCTATGAATATGAGATGTAGGTAGTTAATGACACCCAGACAACTATGAGTTATAAAAATGCAGGTACAGTCAGGTCTTGCATAATAAAAGAACCCAAATTCAGTAGTTGGAGGGAAAAGAACTCTTGGCATGCAATCTTCATGATTGTGTAGATACAAATAGTTTAGGCTTCATACATGGTATTTCTAAAAATTACTGTGCCAAAAATGGAAATTGTCGGGTAATTGTAAAGGAAATTCAGGTCTTTAAAATTATGCCAAATTGACAACATATGGAATATGTGAGTCACCTCTGAGAACTGATGAAAGCAACAAAAGATAAACAATCTGCCTTTTTTGTCTAAACTGCTGGGGATTGAAAGTCATTATTTTATTTTCATTACAAAATTAAAACCTCTGCATAATTATGTTGATTTATTGCCACAGTTAACTCTCAAATGAACCAGTAAAAAATTATGTATTTGATAGCTATCATGATACAAAATGTTCATGTGACGAGAGACAATATTGAACCATGTGTCTAGAATTTTATAGTTGATCAGTCATCCATGTCGCATAAGCCAATATTTCCTAATTGTTAAATATGGTCAATTTATAAGGTGTAGCCATCACATAAATTAATGATCATTGAATATTTCCCCATATACGAACACCTGACAAATAAACTAATCATATGACATCGGTACTGAGCAAAAGAAACAGAGTAGAGACAGGAGACAGTTGAGTTGAAGCATGCATGCCAGATTTGTACACATATATTTTTTAACTAATTAAATATACATTTATGGAAGATATTACATTATCACGGTACAACAGATTGAACAGCATGCAGAACTGGTTAGAAAAGCTGTTAGTCAGAAGCAGGGAGACGTGTTACATTTTTAATAAATCAATTGATGTTTCATTCAAGGTTTGACCAAACAGCACCATCCACATCCAAATGGAAAGAAGCAAGAGAAGAGTTTCAGCCACATTTAACAGCAATGACAGGCACTTCAACTCAAGGATCTACCTGAAGACGACACAGGGCAATCCATGTCTAAATCACCACCAGTGCTCATGGGTTTTTGGGAGGATTTTTTAGCCCCCAGGACTCAGTTTGGATGGAAAGTTCTAGGGCAAAATATTATCTACCTCACTGTCAACACAGACACTTCCTCAAGGTTGGTACCACAATGCATCATACTTCCTCTATATTTACATAATATTAATATTCATGAATCTCAACCATTTCTTGATAGGGGTGCCAGTTGTGAACACTGCACAATTCTCAGCAAATGAGATGATTCCTTCTGCAGGTTTGAAATTTGAATGTACTCAAACAAATACACAAGAATAGATTTTGCCTACAGACAATCAGAGACCTAAATATACCTGATGATAACAATAAGAAACATCCCTCCAACCCTCCACATAAAATGGTTTGTTCCATACTGGAGCTATAAATAGCAGTGACAACACAGCCATGTGATTACCATATCAGACAGGCTGTGGAGGAACAGTAATGACATGTAGTTTGGTGGCTAGCTTGCCGTCCATTTAGGCATGGGCAATGTACTTATTGATTGCAGCTCTGCCCAACAGTTACAGTGCAACTGATGCACAGCCTGACACGTTAATAGCATATGGTGACAAAATACATGCATAATGTACTTAGATTACTGAGAAAGATGCAGGAATCTATACTGAAATGTCAAATAATGCAATAAGGCAGACATCAATAAAGTTGTGTATGTTCTTATGGACTCCCTGATGAAAATATCAAACAGTTTACATTGTTATTGAAAGTGCTGTGGAAAAACAACATGAATTGTTGCTCTAGTTCTTGAAATGTATAATTTATTTGTAAATGCCCTGTTGAGTTTTCCTTTATTGCATAATGCCACTCTCAGCAATTTTTCAGATACACGGGACAGTAATTAAATCCTTTCAGCAGTCATGCCTTCCACAAAACTGCATGTTGTATATGTATAAACAATCAACTAGATAAATATTATTTGTCAGATTTTTTTTCAAACTTGCAGATGACTTCAACACTGTTTTTGTTTTGTTTGTTGTTCAATGTGGCATTATTCCACCATAATGACATTGATGTGTAAGACAACTGAATCTGTGACTGTCATCATGAGCACCAATCTATGCAAATGAGATGCAATGACATGAAAAAAAAAATCAGTAAGAGTGACCACATATACAAAAAGCATGTTTTCCTCACAAACATTTTCGTCTTTGAATGGAAACTGGCTTGCCTTGAAATGGCTTGCCTTGAACAGGCTCACTTAAGCTGGCTTGCCTTAAACAGGCTTGCTTAAACGGGCTTGCCTTCAACAGGCTTGCCTTAAACAGACTTACTTAAACTGGCTTGTCTTGAACTGGCTTGCCTTTAACAGGCTCACTTAAACTGGCTTGCCACACAGGCTTACTTAAACTGGCTTTCCTTGAACAGACTTGCCTTAAACAGACTTACTTAAACTGGCTTGCCTTAAACAAACTTCCTTAAACAGGCTTACTTAAACTGGCTTGCCTTGAACAGACTTGCCTTAAACAAACTTCCTTAAACAGGCTTGTCATAAGAAACTCTCTATTAGCATTCAGCAAGTGGTGATGGGCCTCTAACAAGAGGAAACACATTCTACTTACATTTCCCGTCTCTTAGTGATGATGGACTGCTTGGCGGACTGAAACTTTTCTGGAAATAAAGAGGCAGAAATGTAAAAATTTGAAATTGTGACCAATCTGTGATATTTAGTAGAAAAAAAGGTGGATGAAATTTATAAGGGCATAGAAAATAAAATGGTATAAAATAACATCTGAGCTGAATGTTCCATGGTTCTCGGTGTGAAATTCTGATATCTCGCTTAGAGCCTGCTTCAGGCAAAGTCTGACTGAAAACTTTCCTAAATGAAAGAAGAGAGAGTTCTCGAGTAAATTATCTAACATACAAATCAGGCTTCATTTCTTCATCCTGTCGCTTGTGAAAATTTGATTTGTATAAACTGACTCAACACATCACAAAAATCTGCTTCATGGTACAACCTTGGGCAAATATTGCCATGGGACTCAAAAATGACATGATTATATAGATGAAAAACATAAAATTTGTCCCTAATTATATAAATCTTATTTAAGTCAATTTCAAGACAGAAATCATATTATGCTGGACTGAAAGTTTTCTTTTAGGAGAGTAAGACATCTGATTCATTGAGACTGCTGTCAAACTGCAGTGAAATGATGAATCTTATCTCAGAGTCAGCAAATGTCAAACACACAATTCCCACAGAAGTCAACTAGTCTCTGCAATGAACATATTTTACTGGCGAAAAAAAGTTCATAGTAAAAAATAAAAAAATATAATAATGAAATGGAGTCTTGAGACATTCTTCATTTTCAGGAGTTGTAGAAATGTAGACTTGCCAGATTTTCTACACTTGCATGGACTTTCTTGGATATATTTGCTTCAGGGTCTGTATGACGGACAACGACAGAGCCTAACCGTGAACTGTAAAGCTACTGTAGAGGCTTAAAGAAGAGTGAGTGAGTGAGTGAAGCAGCAGCACTAACCACTTTTCCAGTACACTAATGCCAAGTCTCCGAACATATAAAATTTTGATAGCACCAAATGAACCCAGTTTAATTGAAAAGAAGACCAGAAAAATGTAGGCTTACAACAGTTAGGGCTTCAGCATCACAAGGGAAAATAATGTGATTCAAGGACTGTGAGACAGGCTACTATTCCAGTAGCCAGATTAACTTTAATTGCTGTATGCTTGATGTGTAGGAAAGTGACGCAGGTCTCTTTTCCATTTCAGTTAAACTTACAACAATGGTATGGGTGAGTGAGTGAGTTTAGTTTTACACCACATTTAGCAGTATTCCAGCTATATGGCAGTGGTCTGTAAATAATCAAGTCTGGACCAGACAGTCCAGTGATAAACATCATAAGCATCAACTTAAAGGATGGTATGGAAAAACGGCAGGTCATACTTATGGGAAAACGAATTTGAACCACAAGGATCAGTTTCTTGCTTTCTAAAGGGATGCAACACTACAACAAATTGCTGCTCTTCGATGACTTAGCCATGCATGACCTCAGTAAAGGAGCAAAAGAGAATCCTCTGGATCTGCCCCTGAGAACATGACACTCCATCTATACATAACCCCTCATTAATGAAAACATGACACTTCCCAATGTTACCTTCAGAATCTTCCTCCAGAAGTTGTACTTAAGTTTGTTCTCATTGCCATGAGGATACCACGTTGCTTGGGAACTAGCAGGCCTCATCCTAGACATTGCACGGCACCAGTTAACTCCAACAATTGTCAACTCACTTGCAGCAAAACATAAACCATGAAAAGTTAAATACCACCACTTTCAAGCTCATCTAGAACCAATAAACAGGATCTTGTGGCAACCACCAACAACATCACAAATAAATATTCCATACTGATAGTCCAAATTGATGCACTACAGGCAACAGTGGTTTGTAAGTATTGTTCATCAGACAATAGAAGTATTCCAGTATTAGTATTCAGAAGTATCCAGTACTGAACTAGCAGCAGTATCTCAGTATTGAGGAGTATCCAGGCAACTGAGGGATCTCAGTATTTACATAAAGAGAAGGTATCCAAGTATTGTACTCCAAGAAACAGCAGTATCCAAGTACTGTGTACACTATGAGCAACATCAGAACAAACTAGTGACTGTGAGGCAACATATATCTCCCACAGCAGACATGACAATTCACATGCATGTCAGACACTCCTACTGGTTCAAAATGTCATCAGATTTAACTTGTCACATCCGGACCTGCATACTAACAATCAGCAACAGGTTCTCCCTCATTATAAACAACAGGTTCCCCTTCACTATAAACAACAGATTCCCCCTCACTATAACACACCACAGCTCCAAATCAACGGGTTTCCCAAACAATAACTGAAGATTAAGTGACCAATGGGTTCTTCTGTTTTCAGTAATGTATTTCCCTCTATGGTCAATTTTCAGCTGCTGCTGAATAAGGACAGCAGGTGTAGTGACATAACTGTCTCACAGTTGGGTGGGCAGCTGCTGGATGACCTCTGAGCTGACCTTTATCAGACACAATTCATTCCCCCAGACTTGCACAAGTCTCTAGTGAAATGAATATTAGTTTAAATCATAATACCTAGATTATTTAAACAATAAGAACAAGGTGCCCCTTTATAAGACGGGCATCCTTATCTACACTTACTGATTATGTGGATGTAATTAGTCTGCCCCCCCTGGACTTATCAGTGAATACAGACTTGGAGCAAGGCTAGTTCCCTCCACGCTGCTGCAGAATTGCATAACACA
This sequence comes from Haliotis asinina, assembly GCF_037392515.1. Lineage (NCBI taxonomy): Eukaryota > Metazoa > Mollusca > Gastropoda > Lepetellida > Haliotidae > Haliotis > Haliotis asinina. Next base: position 22,207,025 of record NC_090290.1, read on the forward strand.
GGTGCTCTATCAAACAAGATTCATTAAAGAGCATGTTTTAGTGAGATCAAAATTGATTTAAACTGCTGACATTAACTCCATTTGCATTTGATTGACCTTGATATGACATTAGCGACAGTATATCCACCGACTTGCTTTTTAACCAATTTAATGTTCTAATTATATTTTCCATTTGATGGTAAACATTTAGGTAATGAAATCAAAAGTGTCTGCACTTTTCAAGGACACTTTCAAACTTTCAAGGGCTGCTTTTCCCTGGAACAAACAGTCTTGGTAATAGAAACTATGAAAAATTCTGAATTCTTCCTCAGGTCTGATAAACACATAGACTCTGAGATTTACAGTTGGATGGCAGCCATCTCCTCTTACTTAAAACACATAGAGCGGCTTATATCTTCCAGTGCTGGAAGATCTAAAACCAGAATCGGTCCGTATGAACCATGCTTGCCTAATATGCACCAACTGCCTAGACTGATGCTCGCCCCGTCAATCACTGGACGTCTGGAAAGACACAACTGTTTTCAGACATCCTTCACACAACGTTCTATCTAGGATGGTGCACTATACCAGCATTTACCAGTTCAGACAAAAAAATGATGCATATTGCGATATGAATTTTGATATGCACTCGAAAAACTTCGTATCACTCTTCGGATATTTCCTTTGTTCATGGTGTGGTGATGATGGTGATGAAGATGTTGATGACTGAGGCAAATTGTGCTGACAGTGGTGGGAATGATTTTGGTGAAAATTACATTTAATGGGATTGCTAAGCTCAGTTTGAAGTTATGTTCTTAATTTTTGTTTGGTGTTTTGCAATGTTTTGGATCAGAATGTTTTAAATATTTACTCATTAATGACAGTCATCTCTGATATGTCCTGACCAGGTCAAGTTGCAGCTTAAAATCTCAGGGCATTTTTTCTGAATGTGGAGACACTAGTTCAAGCTAATAACCATTATGTTGATGCTAAATTGTTCCCTTCCTTGTTTCATTTGTGCCAAATAATATTAACATTTTTAAGTTGTCATGATTCAAAGTTTTCATTAAAGCTTAATCAAGCATAGTTATTTTGTTGTGGCTTTGCTTTACAAACTAAGTACTAACTTGATTTTAAGCTTTATTTATCAGGTTGCTTTGTATGACTAACATGCTGCATGAGACCCACTCTTTTTGGCGGCAGCCTAGTCTTTGATTGTCATGTTGAAGACCTAGGTTGGATTCCTAACATGGGTACAAAGTGTGAAGGTATTTTTAGTGTCATCCATGCATCTCTGGATAACACTTACTGCTAAATTCAGCTTATCATGTAGATGCAATAAGCAATAAGTTAAGTGACATTAGTTTTATGCCGCACTCAGCAATATTCCAGCTATATGGTGGTGGTCTGTAAATAATCAAGTCTGGACCAGACAATCCAGTGATCAACAACATGAGCATCGATTTGTGCAATTGGGAACCGATGACATGTGTCAACCAAGTCAGCGAGCCTGACCACCCCATCCCGTTAGTCGCCTCTTACAACAAGCATAGTTGCCTTTTATGTCAAGCATGGGTTGCTGAAGGCCTATTCTACCTGGGGACAATAAACCAGTGACTGAGCACATGAGCATCTGGCAACATCAGGAAACACAAATTTAGCTTGAACACTTAACCCCAATCTTGGTTCACATAAACATGTTTTGTACTTCATTTAACACAGCAGTCAACAATATTATTGCTAATATCACATCTGTAAATAAGCAAGTCTGGAATACACATTCCAGTGGTCAACAGTACGAGCATCAATATGCACAAATGGTCGTTTTCATTAACTTCCTACTGGATCATCTGGTTCAAATTCACTTATTTACAGGCAGTGATCACACAGCTGGAACATCTCTAAATGCAGTACTTAAGAAACCAGGCCCAAAAAAGCCAGTAAGAAGGAAATCTTATTTCAGAGCAATTAAGATGAGATGAAGACAAGGGATATAGAAAATCAAAACTGTGTCAACTTACATGCAACTAACTCACAATTTTATCGAAACGGGTCACAGTGACAATAAACACAAGGTCACAACAAGAGACAGTCAGTTACCAGACGTGTTGCATCATCTGCTGAAGACAAAATATGCCCCAGTAGAAACATCTCCTGATTAGGCAGGAAGCTATTGATCAGAGCTTGCAATTTCAATATGGCCTGGCTGTGCAGGTCTTGGAAGAGTTGCCTCCCTTTGACTGCATGGTTTCTGGTTGCAAGGGTCTATGAATATATTGCATGAATGTAATGCACTGATTTGGCCACAAGAAATTTCAATTTCAAAACTAAAATGTTTTTAATCTGTTACCGCAATAAACAATGACATTCTGTAAATCTACACAGGCTTTCAATTAAATTTCCTAGACTTTATCTTTACTGTGCATCATCACCTATTAAAGTGAACAAGGAAAGTTTTACGTCATTTTTAGTAATATTACAGCAATGTCAAGATACCCATGTACTTGGGCCTTCAGCATGATGAGATAACTCTTCAATCACACCATCACCTGGTACACTTGAGAGTATTGCATTGGTAACTGTCCATTAGGTAACATGGCAACAGAGGTGTCATATATTCATTGTCAGTGAGGAGACATGCTCATCTACAGACATGAGGCTGCTGCTGTTGTTGGATGATACAGGGTATGACAACCATGAGACAAAAATCACAGATGTGAAGAGACAGGGCAGAAGAGATCTCCAGGGTATCCCTGAGGGTAGAAAATGTCATTCAACAGAGTGATTGACTTTAATTTTTTTTAGCATATTCCTCCAATATAAGGAGGAGACACCAGCTATAGGCTTCACACACTGTTCCCTGCAGGGAATCAAACCCCGGTCTTCGCTGTGACAAGCAAACGCTTTAAACACTGGGCGACCCTACGGCCCCTGTATCACGTCTGATCATCCCATCAACCACTGGGTGACCCTAGTGCCCCTGTAACACGTCTGATCATCCCATTGACCACTGGGTGACCCTTCTGCCCCTGTAACACGTCTGATCATCCCATCGACCACTGGGTGATCCTACTGCCCCTGTAACAAGTCTGATCATCCCATCAACCACTGGGCGACCCTTCTGCCCCTGTAACACGTCTGATCATCCAATCGACCACTGGGTGACTCTACTGCCCCTGTAACACGTCTGATCATCCCATTAACCACTGGGGGACCCTACAGCCCCTGTAACATGTCTGATCATGCCAGCGACCACTGGGTGAACCTACTGCCCCTGTAACACGTCTGATCATGCCACAGGTGTGGAAGAGCGACTTCACTCACTCACTCCAGACCTAGACATTTTAAAGTCCTCCTCCAGGAGTGAATGGTTCTGTGATTGCTTGAGGTAAATGTCACCACTGTGGTCATGTATCTATTAGCGAGGTGTGTGTAAATACCGCAGTAATTGATCACATGACAAGTTGTGTTTGCCTGATGATTACAGAACCTGTACAGGTCAACACAAAACTAAAAATAGCAGCTTTACCAAATGGGCAAAATAGGACAGTCTCTTTACAGGTCCTTCATGAAGACACAATTTTCAAACTGAAATAATATAAGATAAAAGACCATTACAAACCATGTTGTGACAGTGAGTGAGTGAGTGAGTGAGTGAGTGAGTGAGTGAATATGACTTTATGACATCTTTAACATTAGTTAAATGCCATATGACAAAAAAGGGACACCAGAAATGGGCTTTTTCAACCAACTCCACCCTTGAATCTTCATCAAGTCCCAATCATGGGATTAGTTTGACCTATGCTGACCCAGAATCTTCATCAGATGACAATGCACTCTTTCTTGGACAACAGATTCGCAAAGGTCCAAGTTGGAATTGGTCTTCAGTAAACCATGTTTGTCATAAGAGGTGTCTGGCAAGAACATGTGGTCAGGTTCACTGACTTTGGTTGTCTTCATATCCCAATTGTGTAGATCAATGCTCATGATGTTGATCACTGGATTGTCAGGTCCAGACTCAATAATCAACACCATATAGCTGAAATACTGTTGCATGCAACACAAACCAACAATCCAAAAAACTGAAGCAACCAAGCATACCAAATAACCAAGCCAAACAGTCAACCAACCAGGCCCTTGGTGACATACATATTGTAACATAACATGCCCTAGAACCTCCATGCTATGACCAGAGTGCACCACCCCCAAGAATGTTGTTTATTTATTCAACACTCCCCCAACAACATCCCCAGTAATTAAATTTAGCTGTACTTTAAGGAAGAACAAATAAACAAAAGGTGGTAAATATTTGTGTCATGCTGTTTACAGGTCTGGTACCTTGACTCAAGCCACGTGCTAATCCCGCCTTCAACCACCATGTCAACATGGCAACCTTCTCATCCAGAGAGGCAACCTCACAGTCAACAACCCAGCCAGTATCACCAGGCTCTCCGTGAAATTCATCAAAAGCTTTAATTATTGATGTATTTTCACACACCTTCATCCCACACACGCCTCCAGACCCATAATCAATGACACTATGTGCTCCGCCATTATCTCAATCACTGCATATGACGTTCTTTCCATAATGTCCCTACTTCTCAAATATTTACCTGCATAATCCTGTTAAGACTGTCGTCATGTCATTGCGTCAGTGATGGAGTTCCCGTATTAATTACAAAAGTGGTGATAAGGAATTCTATTAACTCATGCACTCATAAATATTGCCAGAAAAACTCACATAGAAAAATCCTGATAATGTTCTGATGCTGGGGAGTATTTCGCAATATGTTCAGGTGAGAGAGACAGGACAATATATGTGCCTTCAGAGCAACGATCGAAATTCACATCAGTCCTCAGGCCAGAAGTCAACCGAAAGTCACTCAGACCCACAGCTTTTAATTTCTGCAGGTCTTCATGGATAATAGCATGTTCATCCCTAATAACTAAGGGACTATTTTCCTGAAAACATCATTCATTAATTTTTAGTTTTTTTCTCAATCAGTTGGTGTTGTCTGTAAGTGAAACGGCTCTCATTCTTGAGGAAGCAATATAGAAGACAGACATTCCAGAAGATTCTAATCTTGATGTTGATTTGGTTGTAAATGAAGACTAGTCAGTTAAATTAGACTCTTCAACTTGTTAGCTGTCACATTCTGTTTGCTGTGAATTACTTAAAATGTACCGAGGGCCTACACAATATAAGGTCCACATATTCTGATCGGAACTCAAAACATTTTATGATACTTGGGTCCATAGGTAGTGCTGGGAATCTGCAACCGACTCCACTACCGATTATCGGGAAACTCGTGGTGAACAAATATTGCTTAAAATGGAAATGTACATTAATAATGTATTCAAAAATTTTAAGTGTTTTTAACTAGATCTTTTCTACTTAATGCCTTTTATAACAAATAATGTCACGCAGTGAAATACATACATGCAAGAAAGACACTAGTCTGTCGTACAGACCCTGAAGTATATATATCAAAGAAAGCCCACACATTTCTAGAAAATGTGGCAAGTCTAGATTTCCATAGCTGAAAATGAAGAAAGTCTCAGGGCTCCATTTCATTATATTATTTTTTTTCACTATGAACGTTTTTTCAGTAAAATATGTTCATATCAGAGACTAGCTGTTAGTCTAGAAAGACACTGGAATTGTAATTAAAAATGACCTGTCGTTAGAATTTTGCGACGTTCATACTTTTGATCACATGTTTGTGAATATTTGTTAAATTTAAAGGTCAGTTTACTTAATTCAAGTGTGTTATGCTAAAACAACAAAATTCTGATCACTCGAAAATATGTTTTTTAAAACTGAAAACTATTTTTAATCATTCTGTCGATTGATTTTAAAATTATTTTCAATCATCAGGCCTGAAGCTTTCTGCATTAGGGCAAATACTGTTTTTGAGTGAAAACCATGAGTCACACACATTGTACCCAAGTAAGGACTATACCTTGGGTCTTGGGAAAGCAGGTCAATGCTTTAACAAGCTGGCTACATAATGACCTGAAGATAGGAAGCAATACTCTCTAAAAATGGCACAAAACAGTTCCATGCAACATTTTCTCTAAAACACATGTGGCGGAAAGATGGACCGATTACCTTCCAACTCTGTTTTTAAATAACTGATAAGCCACAACACACAAATTTGTGTAAACACATACTACTCCCTGAAGATAAGCTGTGGGAGGTGTATTGTCCAAGGAGGTTTACGTCTCAGTCACTTACTCACTCACTCACAGAAATGCATGCACATACATATACATGCGCACACACAAGCACACTGACATAACCAGATGGGTTAAGTGTTTTCTGCTCATCAGATATACTCTATTACTGGGGGCGTGGTGAGCGAGCTTGCTAAAGCGCTAGGCTAGTGATCCAGCGAGGTTGAGGTATCGTGATCGAGCCCACCTGAGACAGGATGTAAAAGTCTTGGAGACAATTTTGTGTGGAGACTCTTTCAGTGTTGTCACAACCCCTAGTACAAAGTGCATAACCCTGTGCACTTAAAAGGACCCATGAATCCGTTGGTAGATGACCATATGGTGGCCACACGAATACGTCAAACACCTAGTTGTGGGTACAGCAACGTGCAGTAAACATGGACAAAGTACTGTGACTATGTGTCCCAGTCCACCCAGCTGTGAATGGGTACCTCGTAAGGATGGGAAAGCCACATTAACTGGATGTGTCTAGTGGCTGCAAGAGTTGTATGATCCCCAGGGAGTTGAGATTGAAAATACTATGTGCCGTTGTGATGGACATCCAATGATCGAGGGAAAAACCAAAGCACCCTTGAGCAGTTGAATTAACTGGATATCGGCTCTATACAAATATCTAGTCATATCATATTAAAATATCACACCAAAGGATCATGGTGACACAAAGAGATGATACACAACACACCTACCCCGTTCTGATTCATCTCGACATAACAGTAATTAATTTAAGTAACTATATTTTAGTAACAACATTTAAACAATTATTGCATTCATGCTAAGAACAAAATTTAAGAAATCTATCACTGATTACAAGGCCGGAGGCCTTGAATATTATCAAATTCTTGTGTTGTCCTGACTCCTAAGAAATCTGGAATTGGACAGCATTTATTCTTTTTATCATGTTATTTTTAAACAATATCTGGCATATTCAGAAAACAAAATTACATCAGGCATCTTCTGAACATTTTCTCTTCAAAATATTCTAACAGTCAACCCAAGGAACCCAAGGTTCCTTTACTTTAGAAGCACGAGTGAGTGAGGTGAACGAGTTGAGGTGAGTGAGTGAGTTTAGTTTTACGCCGTACTCAGCAATAATATTGCAGCTATATGGTGGTGGTCTGTAAATAATGGAGTATGTACCAGACACAGTAATCATCTATCTGCACAGTCGGATTGGATGAATGTTGTTATTTAATACCACAGTCAGCAATAATATAGCTGTAAATCATTGAGTTTGAACAAGACAATCCAGTGATCAACAGTGACCAATCTACACAATTGGGATATGACACCATGTTTCAACCAAGTTAGTCGGTTAGTCTGTTAGTTAGTCTGATCCTATCACATCCTTACTGTAGACCAGTTCTAACCTGTATTTTCACAGGTTGGACAAGAACAAGAACATGCTCACCACATGGATATGTCAATGAGCCAATCCACAGGTCCTTAACCTCCTCAGCAGCCAAACACAGCTGACAGACGGGTCACTACTGCTGACTCAGCAGAACCTATTTCTGGGATAATCTACCTGATAACATTGCGTCAAGCAAGCTACAAACCACCAGGCTGTTTTATCTTTCACTGCTTTTGTTCACCAATAATATTATTATCTAAACTCTCACAATTCAAGACCCATGAAGGTCTCGGGGTAGAATAGGCCTTCCGCAACCCATGCTTGCCATAAAAGATGACTGCTTGTCGTAAGAGGTGACTAACGGGATCGAGTGGTCAGGCTTGCTGACTTGGTTGACACATGTCATCGGTTCCCAATTGTGCAGATCGATGCTAATGTTGTTGATCATTGGATTGTCTGGTCCAGACTTGATTATTTACAGACCGTCGCCATATAGCTGGAATATTGCTGAGTGTGGCGTAAAACTGAACTCACTCACTCACTCACAATTCAAAACAGAAGATAACACCATCCTTGCAAAGTAACAGACAATTATTCAAGGCAGACAACTTTTGTAATATTATTTTTGAAGCTATGTCTCTTCTGAGTGTGTGACAGTTGGGTTTTCTGCTGTTCTGAAACACAATCAGGCAAATCAAGAATTTGTACCTAAGATCACAGGATTCTGTCAAAACCTCAAAATTATATTACCAAGGACAAAAGCTGTTATCTAGCCTCATGTAAGAATGTCGAGTTTTGATTGGTCCATGTGACTCTGATAAAATACCATGTACATCCATGTACCAAGTGTCCATTGACAAGCCTTTAGTAACATGCAGTGCACTGAGGTCCACATGATCAGCTGGTGTCAACATAGCAGCAATGAAACATTTTGCCACAACATCAGAAGAAGAAATTGAAGCAAAACGTTCTAACGTGTTGTGTTGTTTTGCTTTGATTTAGTGAAAACATTCAGCTGGATAAATGTGTTATCACACCGTGTCGAGGGAAATACAGGGTTTTATCAGTCCCTCGTAAGGTTGTATTCCCCTCGCCCCTGGCTTGGGGAATACAACCTTACTCGGGACCGATAAAACCGCATATTTCCCTCGACATGATGTGAGAACTTATATTATAAACTCTACCTGTGAACAACATAAGAATCATATGATAACGTACATACATAACTGTCCCAATCACATTAAAGTTACTGCAGCCTTTCCAATCAGAATCTTTCACAAGAGGTACAAATTGTATGAGAACAGTACTATAATTCTTGAAAAATTTTGGGCTTCACACCAAGTGTGGAAATTTCTGTCGGGGTGATCACATTTGAATCTACAGACCCTATAAGCTATTAATGTTACCAGCTGGGGCTTCACAAGTGATACATGTTGACCTCCAAAATGTTTAATTTAAAAATGGAAAATCTGTCTACATACATTATAAAAACTACCCTGAGTTATCACTCACGAACATTTATTCTATAATAATTCTGCTTAAAAGCTGTTTTATGTAACTTCAATTTTTTGTTTTAATTCAAATTTATTTCATATTTATGCTGATCAAAATGCTGATCAAACATGTCACAAAACTCCCAACAGCGCGATACAGCTTTGTTCGAGATGGAAGACATAATGGAAAGTTTTCTTGGTCAAAATGAATGTTATAACTACGGTAACACACCAAAATCATAACACAGTACATCTAAATTACAACAAGCCAGATTTTGAAAGGTAGGATTTAAATGTACCTTGCATACATTCCTGGTGTCCCCTACTATGATATTGCTAAACTATTGCTACAAGTGATGTAAAACTATACTCACTCACTCTCACCTATGATCACTGGATTGCTTTGTGCAAAGGGAAGTAACTCTTGGGGCTCTCTCACTTGCATAGAAGTTTATGCCAAGGATAGTATTAAGTCAGTCAGGAAACATTTCTCTGAATAATTTGAAGTTTGTTGAATTTTGAGTATTTACTGCTATATTCTCATAAGATTGCTTTTCTTCAATGGTCATTGAACTGAAAAGAAACAAGTCAAAAATTTTCGCATCAGGGCACTTTATATACTTACACATCTTATTTACAGAACTGAGTATAGCTAACCCAATTTCCAAAGTTGTTTGGTTTTCACATCTTTCTGACATATCATGCAAGTCATTCTATGTAGTCATGTCAGATCTTATACCACCTGCCAGAGAGACCTGTGTCAGAGGTAACATGCCCTCCTCGCTATAACGCCAACACCCATTCAATACATGAATTGGGTTTCATAACATATCAACCTTAAAGTTCCACTCAAAACACACCTAACACCATGTACTGCTGATGTTGGTATAGGTTGATGTCACAGATACTTTAATCCTACAAGCCTTATAGTGAGGAAGTCGGGTAAACAGGTTTGGATGCAGATGTGAACTCATTAATTTGAGTATATTATCTGTCTGTTTTGCTCTTGTCAAGGACTATCTAAAAGTTTATGTCTCAGTTTCAAGACAAACAAAATCTAAAGAAGTTTCTTACTTGGGGCTGGTTTGACACTGACAGAAGACATAAATATTCTCATTCTTTGTATCATAAGGAACTGCACTGCATATGCATTCATGAGAGAAAAACTCCAGCTGCTTTGTATTTGTACAATGAAATGGGCAATCTGATTTGACTAGAATACTCTTGGCAAGATGGATACCATATCATGTCGGCAGAGAAATGATGAACATAAGGAAATCCGCAGGGACGGAGAGATGGGTTGGACACAACCAAGAATTGTTTCTCATGTGTGGGTGCGTGTTATAGAGTAACTGATCGTCCATCTCTTGGCTAAAGTCTGAGCTGATGCAGCTTATACATTTCTTATAATACATTGGTCAAAGAGCAAAGGAATGGCTTGGACAAAGAGTCACACGAGTGGACAAAGAAATAATCAATCCCAACTTTGATTTAAACCAATGACAATAGATTTTTGTCTTCCAATAGATGCAACTCCATACAGCAAAATTCCACACTTCATAGGAACATACCATCAGTTCTCCCTCATGCAGGGGTGGTGGGGTAGACTAGTAGTTGAAGTGTCTGCTTCTCATGGCCGAAAACTAGGGTTTGATTCCCCACATGGGTATTTCTGGTGTCAGCCAGAATTGATATTGTTGGTATATTGCCAAGAGCCATGTAAAAACCATGCACAGTCATTCACTCTCACTTTCACAAAGTCTTTCACAAACATGCTTCACTATTTTAGCCTCTAGTCTTAACATCCATCCTGTTTGCCTTCATCATACATAAAAAAGACCAGAGACTGGCGTCATTTCACTCCACCCACAGGTAATATAATGATATAATCCACACCATCCCCCCTCCCCCGCCCCCGTTGACAACTGACGATGATAAAAGACCAATAGACTGTGATGGCTGTTTTTTTGTTTAACACCACACTCATCACTATTCCAGGTATATGGTGGTCTGTGAACAACCAAGTCTGGACCAGACAATCCAGTGATGAACAGCACGAATCCTGATGATGACATGTGTCAACCACGTCAGCTAGCCTGAACACCCAAGTCCGTTAGTCGTCTCTTAACACAAGTATAAGTTGCTGAGGATCAATTCTAACCTGGATCTTCATGGGTTAGAAGACCAGTGTAAGTTGTATGAGTGTGAAATTACTTCAATAGTGTTCTAAGAATGTCAGCTTGAAGGGCTGAGTGTGTATTTGGCATCTGAAGTGCACTGACATTCTATTCTGGACTATCATCAAAATGTAGCACTATGAACAAAAAACACAAATGAGTGAATATGGTTTTATGTCAGTTTTGACAAAATTCCAGGAATATCAATGCAGGGAACCCACAAATGGGTTGCAGGCATAGAACCAGGGTCTTTACCTCTTGGCTTACCCACTGTCCCATAAAATAAAAGTGAGTGACTTTTACCCTGCTTTTTACAATATCATAACAGGGGACACAAAAAATGGGCTTCAGAGTGCAGTAGGGAATCAAACCCAGGCATTCAGCATGATGAGCAAACACTTTTAACAAAAAGCTACCCAACCGCCCCCTTAATTTGAAATATACAGATGAATATAGTAAGAGAAGGTGAAGTAACAGAGTGCACACAGCAATAGCTAGTGATACAAACAAATTTCTATTACTCAAGAAAAAATATCTGATATTGCCCCCTGTAGATTTCAATTACATTAACGAAAGGAAGTCTATGCTGAGCCTAACCTTCTCTGAAATCAAGAATCCATTGAACATAGTGACCTTAACACTGTGAGAAACGTAACTCACAATGACAATATAGTCATAGAGCTAAGACTGATGGAACAGCACTAAACACAGTTTAAAAAGACCCTCATGCTAAAAACAGAAGCCTCAGATATATCGAAGGGTCTCCCTTGTAAATGATACTTCAGTTCCTTCTGATACATTTAATATCTGACAAACAAAAACAAATCTGAAAAGCTCTCACAGACAAAATGAATTCACAGAAATCATTCTTACCTGGGTCTCTAGCTTTTTCCTTGGTGACCTTGGCCTTGAATCTGAATTTGACCTTGTCCGAAATTTATTCATAAACTGTTCAACAGGGGTAGAAGGCCCAGACTTATGCCTGGCTCTGTCCCCTTTGGCATCCATCATTTGTCCCTCTAAGATCTGCCCCATGGGGGATATAGGGTCTGCAGGACCCCGTGGGGCTAACATTGTTGGGGTAACTCCATGTGCATGAAGCTGCGACTCGTCCATTGAACGTTCCATCGTTACTGCATGCTTTTTCCCAGGCTTCTTCATACCAGACACATCCGATTTAGAACGTGGCCGAAAATTGTCAAAAAAGTTTTTCACTTTTGAAGATGTTGTGGGAGAACCGCTTTTGCTGTCTTCCCCCGATTTGTTTCGTTGCCTGGTTTTCCCGCCGAGCAGGCTTTTGAGACCAGTGGATCCCGCTCGGGGACGGAAGTCTTGGTCTACATCCATCATACTCCCATCTGCCACGTCTGAGTCTAGGAGAGGCATCGCAAAGGCACTTAGGTCCTGAAAAACAAAAATATATTGTTATCTGGAATCTAATGCATGGAGGAAAGGTTCTTCCATGTCCACAAATCATACCCAAGTTGCAACAGAATGGATGGACCAGACAACAAGAGCAGACAACAAGAGCAGACAATATGACCAGTTCTGACTCTGCAAGTTATACATTGATAAACTACATTAACAGAGCCAGATGGACTCTCAGTCAAGTTTAAATGTTCTCAGACACATCAGGAGTGGGATGCAATATGTAAATCAAAATCAATAGAGGTGCTGTCAAAGAAACTTCAGACTTCTGTATTTGTCTCATTCTTGGTACCAACATGTGCTCAAGTAAATTGTGCATGTCCACTTTATTTGTGTCTGTAGAACACATGTCCGTATTACATGTCTGCAGAAAACATGCCTGTATTATATGTCTCTATAACTCATGTTTATTGTCCGTTTGGCTCAAAAGAGGACCGATGATTTGCAGTCTTGCTTGAAAACTAATAAACATAAAATACTCAATGAAACGCTGATCATAATCAGAACATAATACCAACCCTGTGAGGTTTTTGCAGAATAGTTTTCCTTAAAATAAAAAAGTTCTTTAACAAACTGTCATGAAAAATATTGATGCAGTTCACTATTTGTTATGAGGGAGGAGTGCAGAGAAAGGGACAGCCAGGTGTGCGAGAAATGAATATATAACTTTCTCGGCACTTGTGCACGTGCTTCTCAAACACATGGCTGTGCCTTTCTCTGCACTCCTCCTTCGTTAAAACAGTGAACTGTGTCAATATTTTACTGATAGTTTGTTAAACAACTTTTATATTATTAGGACAAAAATTCTGCAAAAAAATCACAGAGTTGGTATGATCTTTATATTGTGATCATCGCTTCATTGAGTATGTTATGCTTATTAGTTTTTGAGTTAAACTGCAGTCCACTTTTCAGCCAAACAGACTATATATTACAAGGATAGGTTAAATCGGACTCGGGTAGGAGCTAACAATGTCCAGTGAGTAGATCAATTGTTTTCAAATCAATCATTGCTATGAATACCGAGTTATGAATTTACTTGTCTACTCTCATTTCTGTCATCCCTTTACTCATATTGTAGTGTTATATGAAGTGTGAATTATGACTATCAATAGCATTATTTCGTGGAACATGAATCAAGGGTTTATGATTATCATTGGCCAGCAAAAATGGAGGTCATTGTACCCCAGATGTGGAGGTCACTACAACCCTATGATGGAGGTCACTGTGCCCAATGATGACGGTCACTGTACCCTAAGCATGGAGGTCACTGTTCCTGAAGTATGAGGGTCACTGTACCCAAAGATATAGGTCATTGTACCCCAGATGTGGAGGTCACTACAACCCTATGATGGAGGTCACTGTACCCATTGATGACGGTCACTGTACCCTAAGTATGGAGGTCACTGTTCCTGAAGTATGAGGGTCATTGTACCCCAGATGTAGAGGTCACTACAACCCTATGATGGAGGTCACTGTACCCATTGATGACGGTCACTGTACCCTAAGTATGGAGGTCACTGTTCCTGAAGTATGAGGGTCACTGTACCCCAGATGTAGAGGTCACTACAACCCTATGATGGAGGTCACTGTGCCCAATGATGACGGTCACTGTACCCTAAGTATGGAGGTCACTGTTCCTGAAGTATGAGGGTCACTGTACCCCAGATGTAGAGGTCACTACAACCCTATGATGGAGGTCACTGTGCCCAATGATGACGGTCACTGTACCCTATGCATGGAGGTCACTGTTCCTGAAGTATGAGGGTCACTGTACCCAAAGATATAGGTCATTGTACCCCAGATGTAGAGGTCACTACAACCCTATGATGGAGGTCACTGTACCCATTGATGACGGTCACTGTACCCTATGCATGGAGGTCACTGTTCCTGAAGTATGAGGGTCATTGCACCCCAGATGTGGAGGTCACTACAACCCTATGATGGAGGTCACTGTACCCATTGATGACGGTCACTGTACCCTATGCATGGAGGTCACTGTTCCTGAAGTATGAGGGTCATTGCACCCCAGGTGTGGAGGTCACTACAACCCTATGATGGAGGTCACTGTACCCATTGATGACGGTCACTGTACCCTAAGCATGGAGGTCACTGTTGCTGAAGTATGAGGGTCATTGCACCCCAGATGTGGAGGTCACTACAACCCTATGATGGAGGTCACTGTACCCATTGATGATGGTCACTGTACCCTAAGCATGGAGGTCACTGTTCCTGAAGTATGAGGGTCATTGCACCCCAGATGTGGAGGTCACTACAACCCTATGATGGAGGTCACTGTACCCATTGATGACGGTCACTGTACCCTATGCATGGAGGTCACTGTTCCTGATGTATGAGGGTCATTGCACCCAGATGTGGAGGTCACTACAACCCTATGATGGAGGTCACTGTACCCATTGATGACGGTCACTGTACCCTAAGCATGGAGGTCACTGTTCCTGAAGTATGAGGGTCATTGCACCCCAGATGTGGAGGTCACAACAACCCTATGATGGAGGTCACTGTTCCTGAAGTATGAAGGTCATTGCACCCAAAGATATAGGTCATTGTACCCTAATGATCGAGGTCACTGTAACCAAAGTATGGAGGTCACTGTACCTAATGATGAAGTTTACTAGACTCTAATAATGCTCACCTTTATAATCACACAACTGACTAACAAGAGACCAGAGTTCCATTTTGCCTAATAACATGAGTGGAACTAGATCAATCAAGATTTTCAACAGACCCCTAATACAAAAGAACTTTCATGCAATCAGCAGGCATACATTCTCACATAATGGATCAAATGTCAAGACAAATATACTAGCAACAAAACGTCTGTGATGCTTGTCATCTGAACTTTATAACTGAATTCACAAATCAAACAACCCAGGTGACATATAATTTCTTTCGTTTGAGGCACGAATTAGAATGAAATTTCTTTCTCCTAGCGTCGGAAGATACAACAAAGGGAAGTAATGCTATAGGTATGGGGGCGCTCTGGTAGGTATAAAAGGGAGGGAAATTTGAATTAGATTATTCTCAGCTGCGGTGCACCAGCGGTCAGTTTTGATTATGGACGGTCCCGCGAGAGTCAACACTGACAGTGACAAGTTAGACGCCATTTTGAAAAAGTTGGATCAATCACAAGCTGAAATTAGGAAGGCAGTTAATGAGAAGATTGAAGGTCTGCGAGATGAGTTTCATAAAACATCAAAAGAATTGCATAAATTGAAAGCTGAGAGGGACTATCAGTGGAAAAGAGAAGGGAACAAAATTCAGTTTTCTTTTAATTCAGAAGCTTTGGAAAACTTAGAACAAATACGGTTTGCAGTTCAATATGGTAAGACTGATTACGCCTTGGAATTGATTAATGAAGAAGTTTCCAGGTTCCAGACAAGAAACAAGCACATAAAGATAGCCGATTCCTCAGAGGGGGGTTGGGAAACAGTGCGCAATTATGTGGCTCATGAATTGGCGTCAGATTCTGATGACGACAAAAGAATCAACAGAGCGGAAAGCAAAGCCATTAAGAAAATCAAGACAAGGGCGTCTCGTTCCGCACGGTTGCATCCCTACAAGTCGACCCAGCGTCCTTCCTCGACAGTCACTCAGGTTTCAGTGGATTCCCATGCTGGTGACCAGTCTAGTAATTTTCGTGGCCGAGGTCAAAGGTCTGGAGCGTGCTTCATGTGTGGCGAGTTCAGCCATTGGAGACGTCAGTGTCCCTTGCTCAGCAACACAACACAGCAACGTGGGAAGCTTGACAGAGAGTAGGATACGTTCCAAGGAAGCAGAACCTGAAGTTGAGTATACCTTATGTGATGATACTGTAAACGTTGATGAACCTGGCCTTACAAATGACTTTTATGAATATGAACAAGATGGGCTAGATATAATTGTGAAGGGTAGACTAAAACGTCATGTTTCGTTTTGGAGAGAAATATGTGCTGTTGATTTTGTAGTAGACATTATTGAAAACGGGTACAAAATACCTTTTTATTCTACCCCAAAAAGAATGAATATAAGGAACAATAGATCTGCTAAGGAGAATTCTGACTTCGTGTCATCGGCTGTTCAAGATTTGTTGCGCAGAGGGTTGATTGTTCAGTGTTCAGATAAGCCTTACGTTGTTAATCCTTTATCTGTAGCTGTACAACACTCTGGTAAGAAGCGTCTTATTTTAGACTTGTCTAGAGTGAATAAACATTTGTGGAAGGCTTCAGTTAAATATGAAGACTGGAGAACTGCATTGTTGTACATAAAAAAGAATGATTGGCTAGTGAAATTCGACATTCATTCTGCATACCACCATATTGATATTTACCATGAACATACGCAGTTTCTAGGATTTGCATGGGGATCAGGAATAGACAAGAAGTATTTTAAATTTCTAGTCCTTCCGTTTGGTTTGAGTACAGCTCCTTATGTGTTTACCAAGGTTACCAGACAGTTGGTAAAGTTTTGGCGTTTCCAAGGTTACAAGATTGTTACTTTCCTAGATGATGGGATCCTGTCAAGTTTTTCCGAATGTGAAACGACAATTGTTGGCCAAATTGTCAAACAAGATTTGTTAAAAGCAGGTTTTGTTCCAAAAGCAGAAAAGTCACTATGGAAGCCGGTTCAGGAGATCGAATGGTTGGGTTTTATCATAGATACCAGACACATGAAGTTGTCCATCCCTCAACGGAAAATTTGTAAGCTTAAGCAAAGTATAAGAGAACTTCTGTCTTCTACTGTACCAGTTCCGGTGAAGAGCTTGGCTTCGGTTGTTGGACAGATAGTTGCTATGAAGATGGTTGTTGGTACTTTGTGTCAACTAATGACAAAGTTTCTGAGTATTCAGACTCTCCAGGCTTCATCGTGGAAGGCACCTGTGGTGCTATCGTATTTGAGTAGAGATCAATTACAATTTTGGGCAGCGCATATTGACAGACTCAGTAAGTGCACTCTATGCTATGCAAGCATTCCTACACGGGTAGTTTACAGTGATGCTAGTAATTCTGGTTTCGGTGGGTACTGTGTAGAAGTTGGGCAAGCCATATCACATGGTCAGTGGTCAGCACTAGAAGCGTCACGAAGCTCCACTTGGAGAGAGCTGAAGGCAGTGTTTCTGGTTATGAAAAGTTTCGTTTCCATTTTGGAATCTCACAAAGTAAAATGGTTTACTGACAATAAAAATGTAGAGTCGATTGTGTCCAAAGGTAGCATGAAAGCTGATCTTCAAGCTTTGGCTTTAGATATATTCTGGCTGTGTAATGAATATAATATCAGAGTTGACATGCAGTGGATACCAAGGTTAGACAATGAGCGTGCTGACTATCTGAGTAAGATAGTAGATGCTGATGACTGGGGTATCCAGGATTATGTGTTTCAACACGTCTCTGCCAAATGGGGCCCATTTGACGTTGACAGATTTGCTTCATATTACAATACTAAAGTTGTAAGGTTTAACTCCAGATTTTGGAATCCGGGAAGTGACGGAGTGGATGCTTTATCCGTGTCCTGGGGTGACGACAATAACTGGATAGTGCCTCCTATATGTATGATTGCACGTGTTCTTAAACACATGAGAGAGTGTCATGCCAAGGGAACTCTCGTGATTCCTGTATGGTATTCAGCTAACTTCTGGCCTATTTTGTGCCCTAATAGGGTATTTATACCCCAAGTTAAAGATTGGATGTATCTTCCCACTTGTAAGGAAGCATATGTACCAAGCAGACAGTTTGGGGGGTTGTTTGGAGTAAACGATTTAAAATTCAACATGATGGCTTTACATGTGGAATTTTGATGTTGTTTGCGTGTTGCAGGTGTGTTTGAACATGTATATAGAAGTGAGATATTGACTTTACCTCCACCTATGAGGGCGCTCGTGAGAAGTCTTCCAGAGCATTTGTCCTGCTCGAGAGCAAACTCCACAAATAAGAAGTATGATTACGGCTTTAAAGCATGGAAGAAATGGGCTTTGGCCCATGGTATGTCGACAGATATGCCCTTATCACCTTTGCACTGTTCTTTATATTTGTTAGCGATGTGTCAGCAAAGTGAATCTTTCTCACCTGTTCAGACAGCTTACTATAGTTTGAGACATGCCCATGTTTTGGTTGGTTTGGAAAGCCCCACAGAGAGTACGTTAGTGAGAAATGTACTTGAAGCCGCTAAGAGGAAGTTAACCAAGCCTGTTTGTAAGAAAGAGCCTGTAACAGTTGAGTTGTTGAATAAGATTGTACCAGACAATGCTGATGAATGTTCATTGTATAAAATGAGAACTGTTGTAATGTGCCTTCTAGCCTATTCAGGTTTCATGAGATCGTCGGAGTTATTAGCGATAACTCGGAATGATGTTGTATTTTATCAAGCTTACATGGCTGTTTTTATTCAGAAATCAAAAACTGATGTCTACAGAGATGGGGCCTGGATTATTATAGGCCGGACAGGTACAAATAAGTGCCCTGTAGCATGGTTGGAGCGATATTTGAAGCTTACCAAATTGAAAGATCCTGAATTTTTATTCAGAAATATGAGTAAGACTAAAAATGGTTACATTTTGAGAGGTGATAATAAGCCGATGTCATATTCACGTTTGAGAGAGCTTTTCATTGAGGCGTTTAGTTCACATGTTAGTGATATATCAAAGTTTGGTCTGCATAGCTTGAGAGCAGGCGGAGCGACTGCAGCCGCAAACAATGGCATTCCAGATAGAATGTTTAAGCGCCATGGCAGATGGAAAAGTGAAAATGCAAAAGATGGTTATGTAAAAGATGATATTGAGAAGCGTTTAAAAGTTTCTCTTTCGCTTGGATTGTAAATCTGCCCGTTCTTTATATCTCAGTTGGTGCACCGTACAGCATGCCATGTTATGTAAGTGTTTGTTGTATGTGAATAAGGGGTTGGAGAAATATAATTTCTTTCGTTTGAGGCACGAATTAGAATGAAATTTCTTTCTCCTAGCGTCGGAAGATACAACAAAGGGAAGTAATGCTATAGGTATGGGGGCGCTCTGGTAGGTATAAAAGGGAGGGAAATTTGAATTAGATTATTCTCAGCTGCGGTGCACCAGCGGTCAGTTTTGATGTGTCCTGTATGTTATGTGATGTTTATGTGAGTGGATATATACACTGTCTGTATATACGCATGTGGTCTATACTGAATGTTTAATTCTCGTGTCATGTTACAGACCGATGACTGGCACTGTTGAGTGGGACGGACATGTCCAGGCTGGCGAGCCGTTAGAATACGTGAGTCATCGGGGAGCAATTGCCATGAGCTGTCCAACATGTAACCTTGAGATGTTGTGTGCAGATTTGAAGCTGATTCTGTGATGTGATGAGACGACGGGTTATCTAAGTCTAAATGAATGTACTCTGGTATAACTGTAGCAATTACATAATTATTCGGTTACGAATAAACTGTGGTCTCAGTTGGTGCACCGTACAGCATGCCATGTTATGTAAGTGTTTGTTGTATGTGAATAAGGGGTTGGAGAACCATTAGTCTGTTGCCATGCCTGTGTTGCACCAGACAAACATTCCCTCCACGAGACAACGTGATGATCACGAGTGCATATTCTGACACAGATACCCACCTCAGTTTTAAACTTAAACAAAGCCAAAGGTCAAAAAACGATCTTGACAATGTCAAACCGATGTCCTCATAATAAGTTGCATCAATCGCTGACAGATGGTTAGTTCAGGAAAATGTTAATGAGGGCAAAATTTGCACATCAAGATATATAGATCAAAGAAATCATTCTTCATGCTCCTGGATGAAAACAAAGTACTTACAAAGAACTTCAGAGAAGCTCTTTGCCTAGACTAAAGTGTACATAACACTCAACTTCAGCTCACACACACTTAAATATTCTCATATAATCAATATATTCAGTAGCATGTCTTTTATATTATTACTAAGTAAATACTTCAAGCAGTTGTATTGTAAAGGCTAGTTTTCACGATCATACACAAAAATCAGACAACATTTAAGTAAAAAGTCACCCCTCACAAATCAATATATTTTTAGGAAACAGTTTGAAAAAAAGAGTCAGATAAGAGATTTCAATAAATGTTTACAGATCACTCATGGGGCGAGCTCCACCCCAAAATGCAGAGCAGTGCATACACAGTGTTTGGAGTGAAGAATTACTTCCCTTAGCACCAAAGGATCCAGTGATCATAAGTGAAGGAGTGAGCATGGTTTTATGCTGCTTTTACCAATATCCCATCCATGTGGGGAATCTTTGGCGAGATGAGCATACACTGGAACCACTAAGCTACACCACCGCCCCACAAAAGTTTGAATCAAACATTTCATTAGGCAGAGACGTGGTTCACAAGCATCAGAACCATGCATGGCTTTGAGCAAACGATCACTTTTGGATTTGCTCACACATAAATCAGACACGGTTTTGACAAAATTTCACAAAAATGTAGCAAAGGTCACAACCTCTGTTCACGTAGCTACATGCGTGAGATGTGTACTCTAAAAGTACGCAGACACCAGGAAACGCACCCAACACAAGAGTGTGATGATACCACAATAAGTCTACTCCGACCTCAGCTTCAACATCATCTTCATGAACAACACTAGATGAACGTCTGCTTCAATGGAAGGCCACAAGTACACGTGAGGCTGCGATGGCTGACATTTCGCTTCAAACACCATCACACAAAGACCAGTGGCATTCCTGAAACACCTTCACAAACTGACCAACACTCAGACAATAATGTCTTTCAGAAAATGAAAAAAACACAACAAAAAACGGAATGTCATCTAAAGTAAGAAACCTTGACAAAGTTTTCGTTAGTGTTCAGTATACTGTTTCATCCCAGAAGAAACTGTTTACAAAGGCACTTAAAGACACCCTTGTCTCTATAGCATCTTCACTGAGTCAGTCTGCATGTCATCCTGTTAGAGCCAGACATTCCAGTGATCGATACAATGAGCATCGATCTGCACTGATGACATAAAACAGACCTGACATATTGAGTCACCTCTAACGATCAACATAAGTTGCTGGTGAACATTTTAAATCTATATATTTGTGAGAGATGTGCATTTACTCTTCATGATTTCTGTTCAGGACATTAGCCAAAGTGTGGTACAAACACTCAGAATGATAGACATTTGCAAAATCCATTTTGAGAAATGAGTAAGGCAAATATGACAGAAAGAAATGACAAAATAACATTCTATTTTTTTTTCAAGGGGGGTGTGTGGTAATATGTTTCCAGATTTTATTGGGTTTGATCTCACAATACATTATTATTTTTAAGGGAAATTTAAAAAACATTTAACACATAGTTTACAGGGAGCTACACATCCAGTTCAACATCTGATCAGAACAGGTCTCACAGAGGTGTGTACCTACAATACTGGTGTTATCTAATCATGTCATCACAGACTTGCTGCCAGGACATTAGCTTGTGTCAACTTCCAACACGTGGTTAGACGTTACTTAATTTAGCAGCACGCTGACCTTTCTTGTTCATTAATGTTCGCTTTTCGTGTAGCAATTACACATGGTGGTTGACACACTTGGAAGAGATTGAGGGTTGCAGGGTTTGCCGGAGAAGTGTCCAGGATATGCACGGAGTCACCATCTGTATTCAACATTAAGACATCCTGAATCTCCCCACCCCCTTCCCCTTTGTCAATATCCTTACACTACATGTAATTCCAGACCAAGTGTATTTCTTGTTTTACAGATTTTTGTCCTCAGAAAATCTCAACGCAGGAGGGAAAAGTGAAAAACACCAGTGAAAGTAATATTCCTTCCAAATATGAAAAGTACATCATTTATAGCAATTTTTGAAGTGTATATAGGACAAAAAAAAAAGAAGTTAAAACAAGTTCATGTCAGTTAAATTTCTTGACCAATGCAAAAATTAAGATTTCATGTTTTGAATGGAAAATATATATTTTTTGTCCTGTTCTTTAAGAACTATGACAGGCAGACCCATAAAACAAGCAATGAAATTAGTCTGGCCTAATGGTATAACATGAGCTGTGAGGCACATATTGAGTCTCTGCTATGTTGACAGGTGGATCTCGACAGTATGATTATATTGCAACAAGGATGTGGGTAGATATACAGCTACACCAACTGTCCGTTACTGGAAAGGCGGATCCAGGAGTGGAGATGGCTGCATACTGGCTAAGTAAACAAATGAATATAAGCAATTAAAAGAAGAGACATACAGACTGACATGAGTCTGAAGAAACAGAACATGGACCTGCACACGTGACAACTAGCTCAACTCGGCTGACCCTCATTCACTCCACCCCGACCCAACCCCTCAAGATCTCTGTACACAACCCACAACCCTCTAGATCTCTGTACACAACTCATAAAACCCTGAGCCCTTGCATGCATTCCTTCAACAATATAATTTTCTCAATAAATTGAGAGCTTAAATTCACAATCATTTCACCCAACCAACTTCAATTTTTCATGATAAACTGTGATAAAGTGCGATTTTCAGGAGTCTTTGTGATTGTAAATTGTTCTGAGGCACTTGTGTTCAAAGCTCTAGATGTCTGCTGTGGTGTTTGGACCCAATAAGTCTCATAAAAAATCACAAAGGTTATGATAGGAGCCCTTGCTTTTTGTCGTTAATTTCACCGACTGCTCCTACCATTATGCAACCAGCAGATGTGGAACTGTTTCAAGACAAGGATGGGTTAAATAAACAGATATGACCAAAAAAAAACCAGATGATAAAGAAGCAAGAACTAGATCCCAGACAACAAACTATGCTTTAACAAAAAACAAATAAAGTTTCACCTTAAACTTTTTCACAAAAGATAAATACTTAAAGATTAAAAAAGAAAAAAACAATATCTAAACAAGCAGACGCTACTTACTACCCTTTGAATTTAACAGCACAAAAAATAATGTTAAAAAAATTCCAGTTACATTTAGTGTTCTAATGAATGGAAAACACAAAATCTTCACTAAAGATTTCAATGAAAACAAACTGGAAAAAAAATTACACTAAAGAGATATTCAGAACACATCTACTGTGTCAACAACTCAGTTTGACAGGTTGAGTTGTTTTGGTGTCAAGCCACAGTTACAGAGGGCGGTATATGATGTACGAGGGGTAGGACGACCACTTCTGACCGACACAAGGTAACAGGTCACCATGTATGACACAGGTAAGGATGTGCAAACAAAGCCTTAACTGTCGCTTACTTGTTTCGAGGCCCTGTCTTTGCCTGTCATCCCAAGACACTGACCAAAACATTTGCACAGCATCACTGCCGCGATGCGTGCCTCTGTCCTCATTACAGCTCGGTCATTACGGCGGTTTTGGAGTAGACTCGGAGTGGATGGCTGTAGCGCTTGGATCATTCTCCTTAGACTCCACGGTATGGTATGATCCACTAAGCTCTACATACCAACTTCTACCAGAGAAAGCACACAACTGAGTATTCACCACTCATGACTATTCATAGCTTCACAGGTAACTGCACATTGGACGAAAACCCAGGTGGGAACCTTAGCGATTGGCTTAGAGGCTGGGGGCGGGGTCAGAGGAAAGAGTCAGGGGTCAGAGGTAAGGACAGTTCTGTCCTATATCACTGTGAATTAGAAAACATTTTTTACTACCTTGCTTCATACTGAAGACATGTGTTTTAACTATATCGGCACTTGCCAACCAGTTTAATTCAAGTTTCTGTTTCACATGGGTCATTGTCAGTGTTTGTTTATCTATCTCCCTCGCCACTATCTAATAAAGTGACGATAAAATAATCTACAGAGGCAGTTTGTGACCAGGTGGGTTTCTGGCAGATAAGTCAACAGAAAATACTGGGTGGGAAAAAGAGGCAGCGAGAAAAGGGCTAAAAAAACTCTTCAATTTTATTGCTTGTTTTACAACTTTAGAACATCCCTCCAACATGTGGATGAGATTGGGTAATGAGATAACAAGTTGTTTCCCCAGTCTGAACTGTGACTGTGGTCTATTTTGTCTGAACTAAAACTACAGTCTCTCTTGCCTGAATTGACACTCTGGTCTCTCTAGTCTGAAATGACACTACAGTCTCTCTAGTCTGAACTGACACTAGTCTCTCTGAATTGACACTAGTCTCTCTTGTCTGAACTGACACTACAGTCTCTCTTGTCTGAAATGACATTACAGTCTCAGTAGTTTGAACTAAACCTACAGTCTTACTAGTCTGAAATGACACTACAGTTTCAGTACTCTGAACTGACACTACAGTCTCTCTAGTCTGAACTAATACTACAGTCTCTCTAGTCTGAAATGACACTACAGTTTCTCTAGTTTGAACTGACACTACAGTCTCACTAGTCTGAAATGACACTAGTCTCTCTGAATTGACACTAGTCTCTCTTGTCTGAACTGACACCACAGTCTCACTAGTCTGAAATGACACCACAGTCTCTCTAGTCTGAAATGACACTACAGTCTCACTAGTCGTAACTGACACTACAGTCTCACTAGTCTGAAATGACACTAGTCTCTCTGAATTGACACTAGTCTCTCTTGTCTGAACTGACACCACAGTCTCACTAGGCTGAAATGACACCACAGTCTCACTAGTCTGAACTGACACTAGTCTCTCTGAATTGACACTAGTCTCTCTTGTCTGAACTGATACCACAGTCTCACTAGTCTGAAATCACACCACAGTCTCACTAGTCTGAACTGACGCTACAGTCTCACTAGTCTGAGTGAGTGAGTGAGTGAGTTCAGTTTTACGCCGCACTCAGCAATATTCCAGCTATATGGCGGCGGTCTGTAAATAATCGAGTCTGGACCAGACAATCCAGTGATCAACACCATGAGCATCAATCTGCGCAATTGGGAACCGATGACATGTGTCAACCAAGTCAGCAAGCCTGACCACCCGATCCCATTAGTCGCCTCTTACGACAAGTCTGAACTGACACTACACTACAATGTCTTAGGTCTGACCTAACACAACTCTCTCTAGTCTGAACTGACACAAAGAGTCTGTTCAGTCTGAACTAACACTACATTCTCAATAGTCTGACCTAACACAATAGTTTCTCCAGTCTGAACTGAAACTACATTCTGTTCAGTCTGAAATTACACTACAGTCTCAGTAGTCTGAACTGAAACCACATTTTTTTTTTTTTCAGTCTGAATTAACATTAGTCTTTCCAGTTTGAACTAACACTTATCTATCTCATTACACCTCAAGCACCAAGCTAATTGTGTAATTCAGGCTCATTTAGACATGGAACACTAAATTTCAGTGGCTTTCCAAGGCTAAGAACTGTCATTTCAACTTAGCTTGTCATTTGCTACATCAAGTGTACTATATGTAAGTAAGAGACCTACCAAGTATTTTGGTCAAAAATCTAGTCAGTCATGTTTTTAAGCCAGGAATTTTTGTAACAGATTTTACAGTGTGGTCTTAAAACCACGGTAAATTATAGCTCAGGATAAAATACTAAAGGATACAGAGTGAGTGAGTGAGTGAGTGAGTGAGTGGGTGAGTGAGTGAGTGAGCGAGCTAGCAAGTGAGGTTTTAGGTTGCCCTTTGCGATATTCCAGCGATATGGCAGGGGACACCAGAAATGGACTTCACACATTGTACCAATGTGGGGAATAGAACCTGGGACTTCGCTGTGACGAGCGAACACTTAAATTACTCGGCTACCCCTCCAACCCCGTGATGCTAAAATATGAGAGATATGATTATTACTATGTAAAGACCGGCTTGTTGAATGAGGCCCTGGAATCAAATAAGGAAAGTCCCTGTCATGAGTGAAGGCCCACTTTATCAGCAACTGTTCCAGTTGTTATGAGTATACGATGGTATGAACTCTGAGTTTGTATTTAGGTGATGTAGCTACTGTCATTATGTCTACCCACCTGCAAATCCTGGTCAAAATGTTTTGAATGGAATGACACCGAGTGACAGAATCTGGTCGAAGAACAGCACATTCTCATATATCATGACAAGGTCTATTGGTGCACTTACGTATCCAACAAGAGGATGTGGTCCAAGGCTTGTCTGCTAGGGTGAGTGAGTTAGGCAGTCAGCTTGTGAGTTTAGGGTGAGGGACTGGGTAAGTTGTCAAGCATGTGATTAAAATCACTGTCATAAGCATAGCCAGTGGACTAGTTATCCTGTTCCAAAAACAGCAGACCTAGAATCCTTAACAGGGTGAAAAGTGTAACTTGAGCCCATGATCCTGGCATAATAAAGGGCTACAACTCTTCACAGAAATTTGCACAGCCAGCATTAAGAAATCTATGACAAAAGTACATATCTTCATGACCACACCAGTTTTTAGTTCCCGAGACTAGACTCACGGTTTTCCAAATTTTTGCAAATGAAACCATGCCTAGAAGAATAGGAAACAGAATTTATATGGTAATTCATTGTATCTAATCACATTTTACACTTTTGTTGACCAACTTATCACTTTTGATATCTGAAAGGGATACAAGGGATACAATGTAACTCTGTGCAATAGTCAAGGATTCATTTTATAAAATGCTGAATCTACTGGAGGGTAGGGAGTGTTCAACTTGGTACCTGCAGAATGATGCCCATCACTTAAACAATATCTGATATCTAGTCAAACAATCGGTCAACCCAGAGGTGGAGCCAACATTTTTAAAGCAAGGTCTGCACTTAATACCTTCATCACAAAGTGACACAGCTAAGCAAGCTGGTATTATGTAAATGTCCTAACAAAGAGAGGTGTGCAGATCCTGATGAAGGCTGGTAATTCATCACCACAGGTAAGAACGTGCGAAATTAATACTCTCAAGTCTCGTAATCTGTTACACAACTGAGTTCTTAGGATTGGCTGAACTGTAAGGAAAATGCTTGCCAAGCATATGTTGAGACCAGTCAGATTTTCTTAACTTGTTGAAGGAAAACAAACCTGATAATGGATGAACAGAGAATCCTTACAAAAATGACTTAGGACTAATCTCTTTAAATACCACAAACGAATTCTGCTTCACATAACAAGAAAACTTATTTATTCCAATACAACAGTAATATTGCTGGAATATCGCTAAAAACATCATAAAATAAACCCATTAACATATTACAACCAAACAATAAACCACAAAATAGTGCACTGATATCCATGAAACATTTTTCTCTTTTTATGCCTTAGACACTTAGATTGAGTTTCTAGTTTTGATGATAACTTTTAACCTCTCCAGACTAAATCTGACTGAGCTGTCAGCAAGGCTAATGCCAGATGTTTAATCAGACACAGAGTCATACTGGCCACACAGGGACCGTCAACACCCCTCACTACCACTAACCTCACCCCTCACTACTGATGCCCTCACCCCACACTAGTGATGCCCTCACCCCTCTATGCTGATACCCTCACCCTCACAACTGCCAACTCTCAGAAGATACCAGCGGGAGAAGGCTCACCCTTCAGTTCATGTCCACCCTTTGTGTAGTAACTCTTCGAGATATTGGGGAGTCTGGGGAGTCACCATGGAAATCAGATACCTTATATCAAACCGACTGTCAAATACTGAGATGGGTTGTTTCTCCTACTACCTAATATGGTCACTACACAAGACTTTATCTTTCATTCAGGGTCCTGTAACAGATCGTTAATAAGTCTGTGGCAAGCAGTATATACTGTGTTAGCAAGTAAGTATGGTTCAACACCACTTTTAGCAATATTACAGCAATATCACGATGGGGGACACCAGAAATGGCTTTCAAACATTGTACCCTTGTGGGAAATCAAACGCGAGGCTTAGTCATGATGAGATGACATGCAACCACTAAGCTACACCGCCCAATGGAAAGAACTATCAAGATTTGTTTCTCAGCTACCGTGTCTGAGTTATGATAAGCTACATATATGAGACAACCTTTTCATGACATAGGCTGTTTTAATCTAGCTCAAAGACTATTGAATCTTCCGCATTGGGGGTTATCGTGACCTAAGTATCATTACAATCAGATAAAGATGCATTACACAGGTATACATTAGAATGCATTCCTCCACGTTTCATCAATCAAGTTCCAGGTTCTTATCATGAAAGGAAATAATATTTGCCACAAAACAACTTTCATTTAAAAACTATAATCTTTCAAACATTTCATTTGGATCACTCTTCAGACATCACAGAGTCTTTCAAATGTTTCAAAAAGTGAGAGACGTTCAAGGTTAAGTTCAGAATCAAACAGACATGCTTATAAATTAGTACAACACAAAACTCGATCACGCTCACTGCATACTATGTTTGTATTGCCATGTGATTACATGAGTAAGTGAGAGAGTGAATTTAGTTTTACATCATTCTCATCAATATTCCAGCAATATCACAGTGGGGAACACCAGAAATAGGGTTCAAACACAATACCCATGCTGGAAATTGAACTGGTGTTTGGAGTGATGAGCAAATGCTTTCACCACTGGGCTACCCCACCACCCCAAGATTAAACTGGTATGCAATAAAACAAGAACACCGTTTACCTTAACCAGGCTTTGTCCAAGTAGCTGAAATAACAGACGGTCAGATCCAGGCAAACCAGGGGCTGATATTATGAGCAAGAAATCACACCTTCCCAGTGCAATGATAAGAAATTAACTAAGTGACTAGACCACCCAATACTGCCTCTACCAACAAGCATAGCCTACTGGCAACTATTTCTATATGCCACCGGGATATGTCAAGCACCACTGTAACTAATTACCACATGACCAAAGTTATTTACAACTGATAGCGCCACAGAGGAGCGTTTTACTCAGACTCAAGTCAATACAAGGCATCCATTTATTAAAATATCAATATACAACCATGGTTTCCTTCATAGATGGAGCATAACTGGTTGTGTTTATAAAATGCTTTAGGCGCCTTGGGTACTAACTCTGTATAAATTGTTTACACAAAACATTTGGATTGAAAATGATGGAATGTGGAAAGCAAACAGCATACCATTGATTAAGTATGTCATGAATACCGTATTTCCTCTATGTGCTCAGGTGCTTATTTTTTATCCAACGGACTTCCTGACCTTGTGCTTGTTGGAGACGCAGTGCTTTAAGTATCTATAGATATAATATAGATTCCTAATTCCTAGTATTTTATTTGGAAACTCCAGTGCAAACACACACATGACACACACGAGACCTGGCATGAATTTAGTGAAAATACGGTATTGGAAAAATATCTTGAAAATTTGTTAATATACTGAAAACAATGTTGGATATTATTTGCATACATTGCTGGGTACTCTCCCCATACTGTAGCATCTGTTTGTCAACTATATACCAAACAATATTGAGTATATCTGGCCTGTTGTTTACATCAGATATGTATGTCATTTCTGGCAAAGAACAATGAAATGTGGGGTATTTCACAAAGAAACATTGTTATATTGTGATGTCATTCAAACATCGGCCCACATTTGATATACATTGGCCCTACATAAAAGAGGGTAACAAGTTGTTCCTATTAGTTCTAGCTGGACATGTTCTACAAAAACAGCATGGAGAAGTTTCTTAATATAAATCATTTGTTACTTCATCTCCATTTAAAAAATTGCTGTGAGATTGCATTACTATGGCAGCCAATGGCATTGAAAAGAGCATGATCTCTACCGAAGCCGCAAGAGGTGTACAGAGTGTGAACAGAGTTATCTCCCTTCAATCCCAAGTTTGCACTTGAGCAGTGCTGTACCAAGACTAACTTAAGTTGCTTTTCATTTCTGAAAATACTGAGCTACAAAATAAAATATGAATCACAAATGAAACCTTGAATAATGACAAATTTTAGACCTAGTCAGACTGGACATGTCAAAATTAATCATCCTAAATTTCTGTTGGATTTCATTTTTTTTCTCCAAATCTTTTTGAGATTGACTATCCTGAACCATCACAGTTGAATACCTACATTTAAATTACAGGTTCCAAAATGAGTCTGCAGAATAGATATAGATGTTTTTTTTCTTAAATAAAGTTATAATTTGGTTTTAATATTAGCCAAGAAACATTGACAAGGTAGGTCTGACACTTCAAACAGGAATTTATGACCGACTGTTCTGGCCACCTGCTTAATGAAAGTCTAGAAATAATGCTGTAACTCTGTAACAGTGCAGCACTCTAATGCTGTAACCCTGTAACAGTGAAACACTGTAATGCTGTAACACTGACACAGTTGACTGTGGAAACCTGAAAACAGTAGAAATTCCCTTACTCAGCAGATTTTGTTATCAAACAACTGAGGGTCAACTGTCCTTAGTTAAACAGGTCCTGTCACCCATGCAGACATAAACATAAAATATTTCAGGTCAAACCAAATATTTGTCAGGGAACCCAGATAGTATTGGTTTGGAGGGAAGAGGACAGCTGTTTAACATTTACTTATTTATTCTGTCTTTTGAAAAAAAATGAAAACACAAAAACATTCAATTTGTTCTGTGTATGGAGTCAAACAAAATCATAAATAATCTCCATCACAATTTTTCAAAGGTATCCAGTAAACACATTTTGGAGTAAAATAATAATAAATAGTTCTTAAATGATTCTGTTTTCTTAGAATAATCTGCACACCTCTAAATCATCCATCACACTCATATGGGATTCAAACCACAGCAATCTGCAAGAGAGTGTTCAAAAAGACAAAGGGATGTTGAATAAGCCTATAAATCTTAAATCCTCTCTACAAGGGTGCAATACTGAAAGAAAATTTCTAAAGTACCCTGCTGCAATACTTTTGCTGAACATTGCTAAAAGGCAATGTAAAACCACACACGCACTGACAATGTCATATTGACATATAGACATCAACTTTCCCCACCCTCAGGTAACAAACACAGAGTATGCATCGCCCCCATTAGCTACGGCATAATCGACCACTGTCAGGCAACAACCACATGAAGACAATCAGGCAAATCAGATTAAGTAAAGACTCTTAAATGAATGATCCAACATCAGTTATTCCCTGGGACTGGTGATCAATATAGCTTTACATATTACTGCGCATCACAACACAGCGCTGACCCACATCCTAGTGTAATGTGTTTCCTTACCAATTTGACACCCATCCCACAGAGTGATCTTAGCGCAAAGGTGGTAGTTATGCAAGGTCACCATAAAGCCATCAAATAACATTGGCTTACGAACATCTCAGATCACTTTGAGAAACAGATAACAATCATTTCTTTCTGAGCTCACAAAACATTTCCATTTTTTTTTTAAATCATCCTAATTAATGAGACTTGGGAGAAAACAACGTGTCAATATACATATTACAAGTCGTTGACTAACTGGCTTATGATTATGCCTGTTTCATAAATCACAAACTAAAAGTATTCCTCCTGCAGTTGCAATCAATAGTAATATGATTTAACTTTCATAATTCATACACACTCGTCTGACAGTATGATCCT
This sequence comes from Haliotis asinina, assembly GCF_037392515.1. NCBI lineage: Eukaryota > Metazoa > Mollusca > Gastropoda > Lepetellida > Haliotidae > Haliotis > Haliotis asinina. Next base: position 22,239,076 of record NC_090290.1, read on the forward strand.
CGTTACATGGATGGAATATGAAAAAATTGGCAGACATTAAATATTTTCTGTCTGCTGACAACCATCTCTGCCAAAGCACTGAAACAGACATATCTAAATCGATATACTGGTTCTGACTGTCCTAACTCCATATAAACATCAACTCTAATAAATACTTCATGAAGTTCTCTGTCTCATCAAGAGAATGATAAAAGAATGTCAAGTACAAATGAATAGTGTATGTAGTTACCAGCTACCCAAATTCCCAGAATTACCTTTGTTTTCTGACTCTCGTGTGCCCGATGGCGCCATTCTAAAAGTCGGTATTTCATCCTGGCATAAACTGACTTCTTACACATGGCAGCAATTTTGCCGTTTTTGAAAGAGAAACCACAAGTCAAACGGTAATTTCGGTAATCCAGTGATTGCAAAAGCTTGGTGCACAGGCAAGCAGCACCAACCTTCACATGCAGAAATTGAATCACACACAGAACAGACACTGTACTCCAAGCTTCCAACTTCACCTCATCAATTATAGAATTCAACTTGTAGGAAATCGAACAGAAGAGACTATTGCGATATCAAACGTTATCCTATTTGCGTTAACCAGTACAGGAATGTTTTCCTAACGCTGTGTCACAATCTGGAAAGATCATGTGATGAAAGCACCGTTATCCCAACTCTGGACCTTCCACGTGCGGGTCGATGGCAATTTCTTTAAATATCCTGATCAAACAAACTCTTCACGTATATATCCCCCACTGATCAATATGGCAGCCCAGTCAGGCACAATGACACCTTGTGAGAAGAACAATACACACGTCTTGAGGATGGGCAAAATAACCTCTCAAAAAGTTGGTCCAGCTGCCAAACCCAGGTGATATCTAGGAATCAATCAATGCTTTCAGAGCCGAAGTGGCATTCTACTAGAACACACATCAGTGGCTCAGGTATCTGTGGCTGTGAAATGTGCACCTGCGTCTGCATGGCGTAACAATGTCAGCGCTTGCACTGTAGAACTTGCATCGATTCAAGTCTCCAACAGACCAGTCATCACACACAGTTAGGTAGTAGGTGATATAGAAACACAAAGATTCATCAAGCCACAGCACAAAAACATCCAGATATTTAAGACAAAAGTCTTTCTCACGACTATTACCAAAAGCAGTCCGCACCCACAATGTATTCTTCATGCACAGAAACTCATACCCAGAACCAAAGATCCGGGCACACTCCTTATGAATGCCAGTTTACCAGTTCTCAAGCATTGATTATTCTCATACGTGGAGAAAAAGAAAAGCTTGCAAGACTTGAAAATAGTTTGTAAACAATTTTTGCGGGTTACATGTTCCTGGAAATTCTGTGTATTCATGTCTCAGTACTTGATTTATACAAAGTCTACCTACACAGGTTCAAGAGCTGTCAACTATGTCCTATGGCATCGTGTCAAAACAGCTGTACATCTTTGAACATCTTCCAAACTCCTGTCTACATAAACAAGTGATTCCAATAAATTGGCCAAGGATCCAGGTTGCCCAGCAACCAGAGAAACACAAGCCAATCAGCAGAATATACGGACTGAGAGAAGAGTTGTAAGTAAAGCAAAGGGGATTGTTTTGGATACTTGTTTGAGTAAGGAATCGACCTACACCTGAAGGGACATTGTGTTTGTTATGTGCATACTACCCAGGTAAATGTCGAACTGTATGAAATCCATTTGTCATCCCCATTCCAATGAGACAGTTGTGGTCTTAATATACTGAATAACAAAAGAAATGCAACTCTGGATTTGTGTTTTTTGGGTTGAGTTTTTAAATAGAAGACAATACACACGAACGCTTTCTTTCAAGAGATTTATTTTGTTAAAAAATTGCATTTCTTTTGCTGTTCAGCATATATTTGCAAGATTACTGATTTCCTAAGATAAAGATTTAATTTCAGAAACAAATAGAATTTCATAATTTTTTGGTCTGAGCTGTCTTTTAAAAATTATTGCAGAGAAGCAAGGCTATTTCATCACTTCTGGAAGTGAATAAGTCCATGCAAGATGGAGTTTCAAATACTTGATTTGGACTTCAGGCAGTTCAAAAGGACTATAGATTGAGGAGAAGGACACTGGCATTGTTTTTTTGTTTGTTTTTCTATTTCATGCCAATATATTTTAACTACCTTTAAACTAGTCTAGCAGATCATCCATCCATAACAGGCAAAAAATATACACCAATTTTTCACCTTTCATTAGAAACATGGGTACAAGGTTTAGAACAAGACATAAACAAATGACCCGGTACAAATTACACATTAGAAATGGAGGTTATTTTCACAATTCTGTACTTTTTGACAAACAAAACTGACCGAAACTCACACCTACCATGATGTACATTCTGATGCAAGCTCACATCAAGGGAAACAACTCTTTGCAGCTTAACTGTTCGAAGTTAGTATTGAATGAAGGGTCATAAAATACAAACTCGGCTGCAAAAATGTTCTCATTGACAGAAACTTTGTCCCTGAAATTCATAACCTAATGTTAGTGTATTTAAGTAACAGACATCAAGTCTCATTTATTTGAGGAAAACAGGATAGGAACACTTCCTGCAAGGCCTGAAATGGAGATGAAAAATGGCTGCCACAACTGAGAATGGTATGAGCATAAAAAAGGATAGAGGTTTTCAAAAGAATAAATATCCTTGTGGATCTTTAAGCGTCACTAAGATTCTCTGACTATTAGCTCAATACAAAAAACTTTTCATTGAAGAATCATAGGTTATTGGTAAGTCCAAGGGTCAAAACTGATTTGAAAGACTTGGCCATTTGTATCCCACTATGTAAGCAACAGACATGAAGCATTTCTAGCTATGTGGGCTGGGTTGAGCAGAGTTTTACGTCACATCAACATAATCTCAGCCATAGAGCGAGACCAAGTCTGCGTACATGTACCTCTCAACTACAAAGCTTAAATGATTTGAAGTGTACAAAAGCAGACAATCCAGTGATCAACATCATGAGCACTGATCTACATCATTGGGAAACAATGATGTGTTAACAGAGTCAGTGATCCGGACGGATCTCATTAATCACCTCATACGATATGCAGGGGTTACTGAAGATCAGTTCTAAACCAGATCTTCATGGGTGCACATATCCATAACTTGACTTATCTTCTCATGGTACTTCCCCATTCCTTAGAAAATGTCTAAGATAAACATTTAGTTATCACAGTGTCCAAACAATACACACCTTGGACAAATAAACAAAATACAGTGTACTGAAGATTACTTACTTACAGTGGGTGTATGCACTGTGTTACAGGAATGTAAACAAGGTCAGATAGCGGCCACTGTCCACCCATGTAAGTCCTGCCGAGACTTGTACTCCACAAATAAGTCATCCCATCTACTAGGCATTCATATAAATCTTTATATCTTATAACCCTTAAATAATATTCCTAACAAACCACTTTTCTGAATATATTATCAATTAAAAATTGACCAACTAAATCAATCTGAGAGGACTTGAAGACAAAATGATAAACTAAAATAGTGCAACAAAACTGAAAATACAATGAACTTCCTCAAAAATCATGAATTCTGCATTGCTTTATATTAATGAAGCATGTCACTAATTTCATATTGGTGTCGGTAGAATTTCAGTTGATAAAAAAATGCTATAAAAATGCATCTATCTATAAGGTTCAGTCAATATTCATTAACAAATCATGCTGATCTACACAACATCATTACACGACATTCATATGAGTACACTTTTATTAAATGAATATTTAATCAATTGTCCCCTAAAAATTAAAATGCCCTTAGATTTAAAAAACATGTTTGATTCCATCAAACCAAAGCATGCTGGATAATATAACTCACTCGGTCATAAAATACTTTGTCCCTGGTGTGAGTATTAATAAACAATTAATCAATGTAACATGTTTCAAGCATGAGTACTCAGATAAGTCTGATAACCTGCATACGCAGAATTATTTTGTTTTATTCAACAAGGTTAAGCTAGTGAGTGAATATTGTTTTGTGAGTGAATATTGTTTTGTGAGTGAGTGAATATTGTTTTGTGAGTGAGTGAATATTGTTTTGTGAGTGATTATTGATTTGTGAGTGAATATTGTTTTGAGAGTGAATGAATATTGTTTTGTGAGTGAATATTGTTTTGTCAGCGAGTGAATATTGTTTTGTCAGTGAGTGAATATTGTTTTGTCAGTGAGTGAATATTGTTTTGTGAGTGAATATTGTTTTGTTTTGTGAGTGAATATTGTTTTGTGAGTGAGTGAATATTGTTTTTAGTGAGTGAATATTGTTTTGTGAGTGAGTGAATATTGTTTTAGGCAGTTTTAGCAATATTTCAGAATCTGAAAGCAGGTGACATCAGAAATGGGCTTCACATTCTTCCTATGAAGATATTTGAACATGGGTCTCTGACATGATGAGTGAACGCTTGAACCACTGCACTACCCAACTGCCCTAAATTGTGTGTGAGGCTAGTTTTACATTGCTTTTAGCAATATGACAGCAGTCTGCCCCTAGTAAGACAAAGCTTGATGACAGGCCATAAACAGCATGTATTCACTGACATAAAACTGACTGTCACATGTTTCAGATTGATGGATTAGAAAACCACAAAGCTGAAAAAGTTATGGCATCAGTGACAGTTTTACTAGCCATAGGGCACCTATGTTCCTCTGAGGCTCACAAGGGATCACTGATGCATAAGAACTACACACTGAAAGGTCTCAGAGGTGAAAACATTGGTGTATCAGGACTGATTGCATCATCGCAAAGTAATCGATAACAGGATTGCACCCAGTGACACATCCTTGAATCTATTCAGGATTACCACACAACCACTTTCAGGACTACCACCTCCAACCACCGCTAGGATTTTATCCTCCATCCTTCCAGGAACACATCCGCCACCCTTGTCTGAGATTATACAACCCAGTATAGCAGGCCATTTCTTCTGATGTTTAAACCACCTGATCCTCGGATAAGAATGGGTTACTGAAGATCAGTTCTAATCTGGATCTACATGGGTAGAAATCTAAGTAACATCAGTTATCTGCAGCAATGAGCCCAATCAGGATACCAGAAAACAGCTATATCATACCTTCTACAGCTAAAATAGTAGCTTTGCATGAATAACAAGTGTGACCAACAATCACTGTCTGTCCAACAGTGTCTGTATCCAACACTCACTGACTGTCCAATAGTATCTGTATCCAACACTTAACTGTCCAATAGTATCTGTATCCAGCACTCACTCACTGTCCAATAGCATCTGTATCCAACAGTTTCTGTTCAATAGTATCTGTATCCAACAGTATCTGTATCCAACACTTACTGTCCAATAGTATTTCTATCCAGCACTCACTGACTGTCCAATAGCATCTGTATCCAACGCTCACTGACTGTCCAGTAGTATCTTTATCCAACACTCTCTGACTATCTAAAAGTATGTATATTGACCACTCACTGCATTCAACATTCACTGTGCACCAAATGACAGAGAATCATTAATAGTGATTATCTGATAATAGCTGTGTATTTGATAGTCACTGAGTATCAAATAGTAACTTCAAGTGACTGTGCAATAGTTACTATGTTCCTTATACTAGCCATGTATCCAAAAGTTACTGTATATCTGGCATTTACATGGTACCAAACAGTCGCTGTGTATCTGTTTGTAGCTCTATGTCCAAAAGCAACTTTATATCTGCCATTGACAATGTATCCAAAAGTTGCTGTTTTCACATGGAATATATCCAGTAGTCACAATATATCCAATAATAGCTTTGCATCCAACAGTCACTTTGTATCCAACTGTAGCCGGGTATCAGATGGTCACAATATATCCAGTAGTAGCTTTGTATCAGACAGTCACTTTGTATCCAATAGTAGCTGTGTATCAGTCACAATATATCCAATATTAGCTTTGTATCAGTCACTTTGAATGCAATAGTAGCTGTGTATCAGTCACAACATATACATCAGTAGCCTTGTATCAGACATTCAATCACTTTGTATCCAATAGTAGCTGTGTATTCAACAGACCATGCACATGGCAGTTTTCACACTGTGACAAACTCCAAGCAAGTCAGCTGATCCAGGTCTCTACTGATCAAGTCCACGTGCTGCAGGCCGGCCTCCCCCAGGACAGGCTTATGGGATATGTAAACAAGGTCAAGTTCACAACCTGCTAATCTCGCTCAGGCATGGCATTGTGGTATTTGTTCTAAGGACTAGCAGTCAACATATGCCGCACACAGTACAATACTGTTTCTAATTAAACAGTAACAAGCTGTCCAGTTCATCACAGCATGAGAAAAACAAGTTGCATGTCACAATCACTCAGCATGACGATCTGCTGGCATGTAACCATCATTCACCTTGTGTTAATTATTGATTTCAGAATGAGATGTCAAAGACTAAATGATGTTGTTTCAGAATTAATTAAAACATTCCACCAATGACTCACATCACACGCCAAACACATTTTTAGCACCAAAACATTTACCATTAAGAACCGGCCTGTGACATGTAAACATGCTTCGGCCTGTGACATGTAAACATGCTTCGGTTGACAAAGTAAACACTGTCATGCACTAATCACCTGTGTGAATGGTAACTGCCCAGCATGAGTAAACAACAAGGATATCAGCACTGAGACATCCACATCAATTATGCAGTAAAAAGGTATATTGCTTCAGGCATTGTAGCATTCTGATCTCGCAAAACAATCTTTTCAAAGATCAGTCCATTGAAGTCTGTCATAAAAAGTCTGTTACCATTCTACCAATTGTTTGAGCAATCTATTGGGAATTACAATCTCTCAGTAATTGGCAATGTGTGTTCATTGTATTGTTGAGTTCAAGAAGCAGGCTGAGCTGGATCTTTCATTTAATCAAAATACACATAACGGGTCTATAGATTATACAGTTGATGTTGACCCTTATCAATGAGGTCAGCTGGGGGTTGAATGAGGCTGCCAGTAAACACAGCATGAGCAGAGTGCAGAGAAATAGGCCAGTGTGCCCTAGATACAAGCTGCTCACAGGAAACATGCAATCCATGTCTACAGATTGAACAGGCAGAGTCTGTACAGTATCAGTAAAAACAGTGCCTGCTCATACTACTTACTGATCAGACCTGTGAAGATCTGGGGTAGAAAAGGTCTTATGCAATTGTTAACCCATGGTACATATCAAAACACCCTGTCACAACCTGCAAATACTACATACAGAACAGAACCAAGAAGATCCGGAGTAGAATAGGTCTTATGCAATTGTTAACCCATGGTACATATCAAAACACCCTGTCACAACCTGCACATACTACATACAGAAGATCCATGAAGATACGGGGTAGAATAGGTCTTATGCAATGGTTAACCCATGGTACATATCAAAACACCCTGTCACAACCTGCACATACTACATACAGAACAGATCCATGAAGATCCGGGGTAGAATAAGTCTTATGCAATGGTTAACCCATGGTACATATCAAAACACCCTGTCACAACCTGCACATACTACATACAGAACAGAACCAAGAAGATCCGGAGTAGAATAGGTCTTATGCAATGGTTAACCCATGGTACATATCAAAACACCCTGTCACAACCTGCACATACTACATACAGAACAGATCCATGAAGATCCAGGGTAGAATAGGTCTTGAGCAACCCATGCTTGCCACAAAAGGTGACTATGTTTGTAAAAGGCGTCTAACGGGATCGGTTTGTCAGGCTCTCTGAATTTGCTGTTGTTCATTCCTGCTTGACAACGGTACAAGAATGTGTATCAAAACGTCACAATCACGCAATAAAGAAGTTGCTATCCATAACAATTTGTCCTATTTGTACACCTCAGCTTCTAAAATGCCATTCAAACAAGTCATTTTGTTGTTGTTGTTTAATGCCACACTCTGCCATGTTGCCATGTAACAGCTGTCTTTACATAATCCAGACTGGGATAGCTAATCCCGTAACTGACATCATGATCACATGAATAATATACTGAGCGAATGAGTATGATTTTATGCCTGATTTAATCAATAATCCAGGAATATCATGGCAGAGGACAACATGTGGGAATTGAACCAAGGTCTTTGACATGATCAGCAAATGCTTTAACCACTAGGCTACTCTACTACCAGAATAAAACAGCAATGAGCATTAAGTCCTGAACTTTAGAACAGTCAGCTTACCATGGATACACTTAGGCATGGTCACTAAAAGTCACGAAAATAAAAAAAAATATTCAGATTCTCCTGACACCGTTACAGAATCACAGAAGTTCATTGGAGAAAACTAAGTATGTTTGATTTTTCATGCCATTCATGTGTTTCCAGTATCAGTAACCCTGAAGCCATTCTGGACACTGAACCTATTATTACAGTAATCTGTCTTTGTCACCAGGTGATCCAGTGAGGTATAAACAAGCCCTATGTGGTCGGAGAGATTACCCAGGTTGTTATTGACAGGCGGGCCAAGATGTCTTCAGTAGAGTTGGCTTATGTCTGTGTTGTAAATACCCTACAACACTCTATTGTGTTCTACAAAGGAAGAAGTTTGCCCATCTGGCCCTGGCCCTGGCCCCTGACAGAACATGCTGATGGTGTACAAGTGTGGCTGAGTAGTGAGCTATGATTTGTGACAAGAGCAGAGTTGTGTAAGCTGTGTGGTGTGACTAGAGTAGTGTGATGTGTGGTGAGCAGCATTGTGTGAGGTGAGCTACATTGTGTGTGGTGAGCTGTGTGGCTGACGTGAGCAGCCTGATGTGTGATCTGAGAGTGTACCACGTCCTACAGCCAGGAGCAAGTTTTGACCTACACGGTTAAGTTGATGATGTCTATAACATGCTTTGAGGCAGTGAGCAAATGAGTGAGTTTAGTTTTACACAGCACTCGGTGATATTTAAGTTATATGGTGGCGGTATGTAGATAATTGAGCCTGTATCAGATAATCATGTGATTAAGAAGAGCACCGATCTGCACAGTTGGGAACTAATGACATTTTGCAACCAAGTCAACAAGCCTGACCAACTGATCACCCTAGTTACCTCTTACAACAAGCATAGTCGCCTTTTGTGGCAAGCATGAGTTGCTGAAGACCTATTCTACTCTGGATCTTCACAGATAAGCAAGGTACAGGTATGCTGAACAAGCTACAGTCTCCATCCTTCCCTTTTCAGCTTATACATGTCATTTCCCACCCATTTCTCAGCTGTAGCATGATGTAAGGAATATCTGATAACCATGGTTTTAATGCTGAGGAAGCAGATTTACAAGATTCCCATCAGAGATGATCCTCACCATCATGTACACATATACATCGGCAGTAAAGTCAAAGGCTGCCTTTTAAATTGAAAAGGAGCCCCAATAAGATGGGAAATTCAGAACCTTAGGAAAACTAGACTTGCTTAATTTGGGGCTTAAACATTGCAGAAACAGCTGGAAGGAAAGAGAATAATGTGGTTTAAGGACTGTGAGAAAGATCATCACAAAGCCTGCATGTTGGGGCCTCATTTTATGAGAAAGAACATCAAAGGAGGACCCTGGGGCCATCTTGACATAGCAAATACCCATAGGGGTTACACGAACTGAAAATGTCATCTTACTTGACTCTACTCTCACTAGGAAATGAGGTCAAAGGCCGTAACATTACAAAACAGCATATCGTTGGAAATATGCTTATTTATTCCAGGGACGGTGGGTAGTCTTGCGGATAAAGTGTTTACTCATCATGACAAGGACCTGGGTTCGATTTCTTACATGGGCACAGTGCATGCAGTCCATCTTCACATGCCTGAAATATTGAGTGAGTTTATTTTACGCTGCACTCATCACATTATCACTTTCTGCTCATGACATATTCTACCCGTATCTTCACGTGTCTCCTGTTGCTGTAATATTGAAGGGACATTGCAACATGATCCCATCCTCTCAAATGTCTCCACTGTTTACAGAGTGGCCCCGCACCAACTTATTGTTTCAAGTTATGCTTGTTCCAGCTATATCACTAGTAGCCTGTAAATAATTAAGTCTACCTTTTGGTATAATTATCCATGCCTTCAGGGTACACTGACATGCTTGACCACCAAACATGACTACCACCTGTGAAGATCATAGTCTTCAGCAACCGATACTTGTCACAAGACTCGACTAGTGGGATGGTGTGGTGAGACCCGCTCTCTTCAGATGCCATGTCATTGTATCGCAATTGTGAAACGATACTCATGCTGTTGATCACTAAAAATGAGTTTAATGTTTCATATTATTTACCTGCATGTCTGTATGTGTGGTAATTTGTACTTGTCCAAAACATAAGTCCTGTTCATGGACTTGGCATCACATACAATATGCTCTAAGGTTAACAAGGACACCTTCTCAAAAGCAGTGTACTGTCTCTAGCGGACCAAGCCACTTGTATCCCCTTAAAAACAAGCACCAGGAAGAATAACAACAAATATCACTCTCTAATATTCTGTGGTATGATGTATTGACTCCAACTGACCATGCCACTTATATCACCTCAATACCAAACATTAGGCACAGAAACAACAAGTACCACCCTTTAAATCTGAACCGACAATCTTATCTCTCCAGGCAGACAACATATTCATAACACAATTTACCACAACAGCTACAAATCATTACCTAAATGCTATCTCTTTCCTGTCAAACAGTTTTACTGTATTTTAATAGGAAACTAGATGACATCCTAAATGATAATTGCCCCATCACTTAGAATACAATTACAACATCAACACCTACTACTCCACATCAAACAGAATCAATAACATGCTTGTTAGAGGAAAGTCCTTCAAGATTGGCTGTCAATGATTGATCTGTCATCCAGTGTACTCCGTGAGAGTCCAGAAGCTACACGTCTGCTGCGGCCAATCTCATTGCTTTTACCTTCATCAGGTTTGTATGAGTCTATTCCACAGCTCGGTCACCAATTTTCCAGGGATATCACTGTCTCCTGTAGGTAATCTCATCTGCGAGCTGTGTTTAACACTAGTTTGAACATTATTTGAGTTGGATCAGTGAGCGAGTGAGTTTAGTTTTAAGACGCACACAGCAATATTCCAACTATATGGCAGCTGTCTGTAAAATAATCACGTCTAGGCAATGCAGGGATCAACACCATGAACATAGATCTGCACAACTGGGAACCATCCACATGTGTCAACCAAGTCAGTAAGCTTGACCACCTGACTCCGTCAGTTGACTCTTGCGACAAGCATGGGTTGTTGAAGATCAGTTTTAAACCCAAATCGTTACAGGCCTCAGTTAGATGAGAACATGACACTTCAAGTGGGTTGAATTCAAGAAATGTGGCAGAAAAGATGCTTAAACCTTTGCAAAACCCACAAGGACATTACACAAAGGTAAATTCATTTAACCCAGGTTAATCTGGTACTTGAAACCATGATCCTGGCATCCCAAAGGAAGATAATCTACACAGTGACTTGCCGTGACGCCATGCAACTGATGCCCACATTCCACATCACAGCGGTTACCTGAACACCTAATCAAACAAGTCACTGACCGAGAAATCAATATCACGGCCCAATAACTGTGTCAATTTCCCTTCAGCCCAGCCATTGCTGTAAAGCTGTTCCAGTAAGTAAAGGCAAAATTGCAGTGAGAAATCACATGAATTTATCATAAATCAGAGATGACACCAAGTGTTCAAGAGAAGTGATGATGCTGTCGATCAGTATGAAGCAAAAGGTGGGTGGCGGTGGAATAACTGGGCCAATTGCGTAACATTGCAGGGATGCTCAACACCGTTTACCATATTCGTACAATGTGTCTGATAATACTGCTGGAACACTGCTAAAAGCAACATAAAACCATAAAACTCCAAGCTAAATACCTGTCAAGACCACGAACAACAATAATCAACTGTACCACATGTTTATCATATATCAACATTTGTATCATTTCAAAGCTAAACCCGTAATTTTTCAAGCTAATCATTTCAAAGCTATACCCGTAATTTTTCAAGCTAATCATTTCAAAGCTATACCCATAATTTTTCAAGCTATGATGACTGAACAATAAACCTGTATTGATACAGATTCTGTAAGCGAGTGACTATTTATGACACTTTTAGCAATATTCCAACAATGTCACAGTGGGGGACACAGAAATAGACTTTACAGAATGTACCTGTATGGGGAATCAAACCCAGGTCTTCAGCATCTTTAGCATATACAGTGCTATACTACTAGGCTACCCCATCAACCCTCTAAACCAAAGTTTTTGTGAAGAAATTATTTCTCCATCAGATCAAAATCCACTCCATGATACAGAATGACACCTGCGTTATAATGAAAAAACCTCTATTTGAATCCACTTAATGATGTCTCACACAAACCATCTCAGCTTGTGAAGCTACAAGTGGACACCTAAAGCTCACATAACTCATGAAGTGCCAATTTGCTTAGACAAAATGTAATCAAGGCTTGGTTTGAAAATCACAAGCTGCTTGTTTGTGTTTCCAAAGTCAGCACATATTGTATCTTGACGGGATTGATTAATTGCGTTTTGAAGCCAATCCCCGATCCTGGATTCAGTGTGTTTATATCCCCGACGTCCATCACAATCAGAACCAGATCAGAGTCAGTTGTCTGGGACTTCATTGGACCCTTTATTTGTTCTTCTGCTTCACACTATTCGGAATCCTGCATTATGTGATGCTGCTGTTGCCATCCACAATTTAGCTAAGTCAAATCAAATACTTCCAAGCTGTTGCTAGTATCGAGATGAAGATGCATACGGTGGCACAACCAAATCATCAACACCAGCTTCTGTCTCATCTGCCTCCTGATATTTTTGCGATATTCTCTCGTATGTGTGATCATGAACTTATCCAACAAATCAATTGCAGTGTTACGACTGTTGTAAAGACCTTATTTTATGAATGGGGACCGGATCCACAAATGTTTGAGGTCATGATGACATTACGAATGTCTTGTGGATCAGGACCTAGGTGTTGTCATCCTAGCAGGACCTAGATTTTCAGAGATCTATCAGCGTTAAGCTAGTCAGAAGTTAACGTTAATGTGTGGTACTTTTGGCTACCTTAGCGCTGAGAGAGCTTCTATAATCTAGGCCCCGTTGACGACCTGGCAGACATGGTCAGAGCAATAGTGACAAGAAGATCTGACCACTGGTCACAAAAAGTCAAAAGTCTGACCACCTTGTCACCTGTAACAACAAGCATGGGTTACTGAAGATTAATTCTAATTCGAATCCTCACGGATTGTTGTGAATTTTAGTTTAATTGTAGTGAATCAGTGAATATGACTTTGAACGGCATTTTGATGAGTGTCAAGGAAAATTGCAAGGGATAGAAAAACACTTCAAAATAACTGCTGATGTTTGAGCAAACAAAAATGGAACCAGCAGTTACCTCCCCTGAGAGTGGTGAAGCATCTTCACCAAACAAGCACCTGTTCACTCTAAGTACAGCTACAATGATGATGACAGCCTTTCTCCAAGATAACTAGCAAGAAAACCAAATGCTATGAAGGTGCTGAAATTTCTTCACATTTAACCTGTTTCAGCCATGAACTTAAACTGACCTAGCCTGCTTCGCTACCAAAACATCCCACAGTATTTCTCTCACAGAAAAAACATTAACGAAAATAACTCCTTCCTTGAACTAAGAATGGAACTTCTACAGCCATATTGCAGAAGAAAGAAAAACAGACAACCACAAGCTCCTTTGATAACAATAACAGTTACTACATGTTCACCTCTTCATGAACACAGACAAGAATATGGCCACGGTGAAGGTCACAGGTTTTATCTTCTAATGGAAAGACTGTCAACAAAAACAATTCCATTTTCCTTCATCAGAATGACATGACCAAACAAACAGAATGTCCTCTGGTTTGTCTACATTGACATAGATAAGCAGAGGCACAAGCTTGACACAATACACACAGGTCAACAACAGTTTCTACTCTTCTGAACCATGGGATGAACAAATGGGATTTCACGCAGGTGACATTCCTTTGATATTTTCCGTCTTCACATACATCGATCCATTCAAACCTGCATATGTCTGTGACTTTCAAAAACACACCCAACAACAAGCAGTTGTAAGGGTCAAGGTGAAGGTTACAGCAACCAAACCAGGGACAAGTATTCTGTTGTCGCGGCGCAGATCTGGGACGTCATCATTAGTGAAAAAAGTGCTCTTCAACATTGGTTGCATCTACTCCAGAGGTATCCCTGTGGGTTATGCCATCTCTCACCGATCTGACGCCATAATCACCAACACATACGCTCTCAGCACTGCTGGAAACAGGTAATTCGTCAGGAAGTGATCCGGAGGAATATCCTGAGAATCAGCACTTGTATTTCGATGATGATGCTTGTATGGATATGCAGACCGTTGAGAGGTATAGAATGCCTGATGTCCTACTGTCTCAGACACACACATGCTGGTTTTGTGTACTGTTCACACGGATGAGTATGAGTACTGTTGAGACGTACAGAATGCCTCAAGTATTATCCTCTCACACACATGCTGGGTTTTTTTTCTACTATTCACAGGACAAGTATGGTGTGCTGCTGAGTTGCACAGATAAAAGATCAGTCTCGGAGACTAACACATTATTGTGTGTTTCTGAAGATGTAGTCTAGGTAAACCAATGGTCTCCACTTTCTGGTCTCAGAGTGAGTGAGAGTAAGTGAGAGTGAGTGAGAGAGAGAGAGAAAGAGTGAGTGAGTGAGTGAGAGAGAGTGAGTGAGCCGGGTTCAATTCTGTTTTTACAGCAAGGAACACCAGATATAAGATTCACAAATTATAGTAAATTGTGCACAACATAAATGCAAGTATTATCATTATGTTTTACAGATTAAAATGAAAATGCAGCAGAGAGGGTTTGGGTGATCCTGGCATAGTCAGGTTGGTAAGGCTCATTATCAGCTCAGGGCCCTCGACCCCTCTACAGGCATCCCAGACAGCAAATGGGACTTCTCTCAGGAAATGCTACCTAGTTGCCCCACAAAGAACTTTTCAGAGAATATGTAGATTCCCAAACAATGCAGTCTTCTGTTTTACCCAGAGTATGAAAAAGATTTTGCTCCCGGTGGAGAACCCGTGCACTTTCTTGATTTGCGCCAAAGAATCAGGAGGTTCCAAACCAACGTACCACACACAAAGGCAAAGATCTGACCCACTCATCTTCTACAAAATGTAAGTCCCACAAAGGAAAGTCCAAATAATGTAAAATCCATTTGTCAAGAGGGAATTTGTCTGAATGTTACAATTAATCATTTGAGCAACTTTTTAATGGCATCGAGTATAGAAGTCAATAGGCATACTTTCGATAAGATGGGTGATTGTTCAGTTCCTTTCACACAGCATGTTCAGCATGTGAGTGAGCATAGCATTTACATGCTGTTAGCAATATTCCAGGAATATTACGGCAGGGGATACCAGAACTGGGCTTATGCTAGGAATCAAACAAAAAAAGGGCAAGCGTATACTAGAACCTCTCAATAACCTCTGTACCTAAAATATACATTTTGAAGTCTTCAAGAACTGATGTCCATCCTTGTAGCGAAATTTCCAGGTCATTAGTCGATTAATTTAATACTTTTTTCAGTCATCTTGACTACAAGTGACTAGTTTTCATGAGGCATTTCAATAACCATAAAATATCTAGTTCAACCCTCCAGGAAAATGTTATTGGCCTTTTAACTAATGAAAACAGCTTTCAGAAATGACCCTTAATACTTTAAGATTCAAGAAATGTGAAGACAGCAACCATAAACACTATTACAACTGGTTTCAGGAAAATCACTTTCTTATGGGGATCAAGGTCAAAATGGTACCAAGGTCATCTGTATTAAAAAATGCCACCTAAAAAGAGCCAGCTGGAAATACCTTGCAGTACTATTTCTCACATGTTTCTTGGAAGCTGATTTTGGAAAGGGAAGAGTAAGTGAGTTTAGGCATCCAGGTATATGCTGCAGGTCAGTGAGTGGTTGACTGATAGCTCAGTGGTTAAGGTGCTCGTCCAACAGGTCAAAGGCCTGGATCTGATTCCCTTTACTAGAACAACATGGTGTGTGTACTTTCATGTGTTCCCTTTTCATTCCAATGAGTACATATCGTTATATTGTTCAATTACCTTGTAGCCTGTGTCATGAGTGTGTCTTGTACAAGTCGAATATGTTCCTACACACAGCCATACACAAATGAGATCCTTCCTTGTATCACATTATGAAACCTTACACTTCCATATTTCCTGAGATAATACATTGGACTGATCATCAGACAGTAAGAAGGAAACCTCAAGTACCAATCACTTGAGTCAGAATTAGAATAGGTCTTGGTAAGAACACGACTCAAGCAACCCATGTTCATCCATAAACACAAGGCAACTCATTGACTGGTCAGACTAGTATGCTGATGCGTTGTATCCTAATGGTGTGGATTGATACACATGTCAGTCATTGGACTGTCTGGCCCAAACTCAACTATTTACACACTTACAACATACAGATAAACGGTGCTGCACAAACAACTCAATTTCAATAATAAAAAAAAAATCTGCCCACTACAAGAGTGAGTATGGTTTTATGTCGCTCTTAGCAATATTCAAGCAATATCATGGAGTACACCAGAAGTGGGATTCACGGTATGATTGATTGATTGATTGAGTTTTTCGCAATATTCCACCAATATCACACCGGGAACACCAGAATCTGGTTTCCCCCATTATACTCATGGGGTGTGAATTGAACCTGGGTGTTCAGCATCAAAAAAAGATGTTCTATCCATTAGACTATCCTCCCATGGTCTGTATGAGAAACAACATCCAGCTCGAACCAGATCCGTGGAGACCAGTTGTTGTGTAAAACACAGGCAGGGCAATATTGACAGGTGCTCTAAGTATCAGTTGCTTGTTGAGCTACCGGATAAGGATTCAACAACCTCTAAATCAACGTCTGACAAACTATATTGAGGCTCTCATACACTAAACATCATAAACATGTGAAGACAAAAGTAGTTTCGCTATTTACTTGTCACAGACCCTGGATAATGGTTTGAGCCGCAGAATATTTTCGTTCACACTGTGCCCAGATAGTTGTCTTTGTTTATTCAACACATGTATACTTCACTGGATCCAGTGCATTGAGCATTTTATTTTTCACAAAAGCATACTGTAGACATTTTGAAAATAGTTTTCATTAATTGCTAATCAGGTGACTTATGAATTAAATTTCCTTGTATGTCATGTCGAATGTCATAGACAAAACAGCAATATGCAGGTTTAATTAGAGGTGAGTGAGTGAATATGGTTTTTAGCAAAATTTCAGTATATATCTGACAAGCAACACCACAAATAGGCTACACACATTGTATCCATATGGGGAATAAAACCCGGGTATTCAGGCTTCATGAATGAATGCTTCAACCACTCGGCTATCCCACCGCCCAACATTCTATATGAATGACTGTTATACAGTGTTTTCAGTAAAACAAACCTCCACACTTCTTCCTCCTGATGTTTCAAAGTGCACTGGTATTATAACAACTCTTCAAGACATCAACATAAAAATTCACCATGAAGGTCACGGGTAGAGTAGGCCTTCAGCAACCCATGCTTGCCATAAAAGGCGACTCTGCTTGTCGTAAGAGGTGACTAACGGGATCGGGTGGTCAGACTTGCTGACTTGGTTGACACATGTCATTGGTTCCCAAATGTGCAGATCGATGCTCATGTTGTTGGTCACTGGATTGTCTGGTCCAGTTCGATTATTTACAGACGCCGCGACATAGCAGGAATATTGACGAGTGCAGCTTAAAACTAAACTCACTCACTCACTCAACATAATAATCCAAATAGATACACTGATGATCAAGTTCTGTGTTTTGAAGGAGGGAGGTGTTATTTTCTTTTCACAATATCAGATTCCGACATGCTGTAATAATCATGATCTATTTTCAGCTATCAAAGTATGATCACTGTTTCAATGATCAATCCAAGACAAGCCTATAATCATCGTGAAAAGAGAACAGCTTCCTCAGAAGACTAATACTAAGTATCAGAAAATCTAAAATCTTGACTGAAAACATCTTGATCAAAACAAGTATGTCCTTTTAAATTGAAAAGGACAATCAGTGAGATGGGAAGTTCAGATGCTGGGGAAATCTAGACTTGCTTCATTTAGGACTTTTGCATTGCAGAAAGAGTTCGCAGAAGGGCAAATAATGAGATCTGGGAATGTGAGGCAGACTATCACGAATCTCATTTAACAAGACAGAACAAAGAGGTACAGCCCTAAACTTGACAACATTAATTAACACATCGGGCTATACTGACCAAAAATGTCATCTTACTTGACTCTGCATTTACGTTAAAGATAAGATAAGTTATATTGTCTATATAGTGGAAATTTTCATTGCACAGTTCCATGTCTCAGTCACATTAAAATTAATATAAAAAAAACCATCTATACATAACAACACTTTGAAATCCATCACAGAAGCCACAAGGATTGAATGGAGATTCAAACCTGAACCGAAATAAATCCAGACTTGCTTTTGCATTGTATTAAGTTCTGGATGGAAGGAAAATAACGCAGTCCTGAGACCATGATAGGCTGTTAGATTTTCCTTTAGGTGCGAATCTCTCATCTCACTGGATCTCTTTTAATTTTTAATCAAGCACTATTAATTTTTCTGTCAAAATCACATATTTTCATGAAATAAGAATTAATTTAGGTAGAACAGACCAATGCTAAGCCCAAGAGGAAAGTGAACACATATGCATGGAGGTTAAGCACTGAACACCAAAAGCTTAAACTTTCTAACATCAAAACACGTCAAACTTCCAGAATCTGAAATACATGTCAGTCACAGTATAATCCAGAAATGACTTCAAGAAATGCTGCTATGAATATAACCTGTACAAGGTGAGCAGTTAAAGAGACACAATGCATTACCTGCGATCAGCTGACTGGACAATGTCCAGCCTGTATATTTGTCCTCAGCGCTGCGAGGAGCCAGACATACCGCACTACGGGAAGCACGTACAAAGTCAACACTTGACTGATAACAAAGTTAAATAACCAGGGTTAAATACAGGAGGGTCTATGTTCATGGCCGATATCGACATTTCAGAAAGTGACACAAATGTAAAATGTCAAAAAAAGAAAAAATGAAAAGATGTTACAACATGAAAAATCTGATAGAGACTGTGCCAAAATTTGAGTTGAAAGACCCTTAGATATTGAAGGTTTTTCTTTTCTTGCTGTAGCAGTTTTTACCTGCATGAACCTCCAACATCATACAGTTTCAATATGACAGGTGTATCACAATGAGGTACCTCTAATCACTGAACTGTATTATTTCAATTATGCCCTCCCATTTGAGTGATGACCAAACAACTAAATAAAAAAGAAAGTTTTGATTTTCTATGGGTTCGGAAAATCATTTCTCACTAGAACTCCTATCAGTTTGAATAGGCAAGTTTTCATTCAAAATCCTTCATTTTCAGAGTGTGGGAATTATGTTTTACGCCGCACTCAGCAATATTCCAGCTATATGGCGGCAGTCTGTAAATAATCAAGCCGGGACCAGACAATCCAGTGATCAACAGCATCAGCATCAATCTGAGCAACTGGGAACTGATGACATGTGTCAACCAAGTCAGCGAGCCTGACCATCTGATCCCATTAGTCGCCTCTTACGACAAGCATAGTCACCTTTTATGGCAAGCATGGGTTGCTGAAGGCCTATTCTACCCTGGATCTTTACGGGTCTCTATATTTTCAGAGAGAAAGCATTAGTCTAAACATATTAATCCCACAGTGGTTTTATTATAACTTCAACACATAAAACCAAAAATTACCAGCTACAAATAATGTTCAAACTAATCTCTAGGGATCGTTACTACTAAGGTCAGGCACTCAATTCAGAAGTCACCACGGTTCAGAAGAGATGGCTCTCACTTCCTCTGTTCCTAGGTCGAAATGAAATATTGCCTTCATCCATATTCAAGTTGGTTAACTGTAGGCGTATGTGCAAAATGACGAATTATTTTCTGATTTCCCACATATTAATAAATTTCACTTTTTGATTAAACCTCATCTCAACACAAATTAAAACGACTGCCATCCAAGAAAATATTGTTTTTGTCTCATATCCTTCAAAAGTTGATCCAAATCCAGTATGCTTTGAATTGTTTCAAAAGATGCTTCCTGTATCAAATTATCAAATAATTTTGCTGAAACAAAGACTTGTTTTTGTAAACGGAGCGTTTTGTAACTTAACTTATGCCTGTGACTGACCATTCAACATAAGTGACAAATTGTTCGTATTATTGATAAAAGATAAAAATGATAAATTTAAATTTCAAAATCATGATTTGTTTCAAGACTGTTCCATTTACATGAGTGAGTGAATAGAAATCTATGCCACTTTTAGCAACATTCGTCCAATATGTCGGGAAACACCAGAAATGGGCTTTATGCATGGTACACACGTGGGAAATTGAACAGTAGCCGTGATGAAAGAATTCTTTAACCACTAGGCTACCCCAAGTCAGTGAGTGTTTGAGTGAGTGAGCTCTGTTTTACAGTGAACAAACTTCAAGCCATATTGATGCATGTCAGCATGAGGTGTGAAGCGTGCCTGAATTTATTCAGGTCCAAAACACTTCCCCACCGGCCTCCCCTTCCCCAAGCCCCGATACAAAGATACAGACCTAACAACATTATCATAGTAAACGTAAACACTAAGGCAAATTCAGATTATGTTTACACTGCACTGCTTCATGGCCCATCATGCAAGTAAACAAGCACAACAACATGGTGAGGAACCTGTCAAACTGGATCATCACACTGACAAATACATGCTTGTGCTCTATGTAAACAGTACTGCATTCTCCAATATACTGTGACTCAATGCATGACCCACACTTTCTATAAGACAGATTTCCTGTTTCCACAGTCCAGGCAAAAGAACCTGTTGGCACCATATCACGTTATTTTTATACACAATGAACTCTATAACTATTTACTCTATAACTATTTACATCAAAACTCGTTTTTTTTTTGCATGGATCATGTGATCTTTTGAAGTCCAAAATGAGCAGTGTATTTTCCTGCGTGTCGTCCTTCAGACAAATTTCAATCTGCCCAGTATTTCCGCACTATCTGAACATTTAATCAATAATAATTCAGACTTTTCAAAACCCCAAAACCACAAAACATGTTGAATAGCATGACACACATATAGTGCCTTCAGGAAAGACTGAGTTTTACTGTTCAAAGGAATACTGTAGTATTGGAGGCACCCTCAGGGCAAGATAAATAACTCAAAGGCTTGCTGAGTCTTGCACTGGAGCCTTTACAACAGAAGTGGAAAACACCCAGCTGTCTAACTGTTTTATTGATAGGGCAAATCAACAGCCTCAAGCCATCTGTCAACCAATGTACATGGTAAATTTCAATAAGAAAATGTTACTTACATGTTTACTAGATCTAGTCAGATGTCAATATCCAGTTACAATGTCCATCGAATAGGTATTGATATCCAGTGGAGGTTTCAGGGTGATAAATCTACCTTCCTGACTGAAGAGTCATTCACTGCCTGTACATGCAGACGGCACACACTTCGAGGCATGGGGTAGTGTCATTGCACTCTCGGCAGATTGTCATGGGTCATGTGACACTCAAATGTTGTTAAATAACTGCTAGGCACGCTTCAATGTTTAAATGATTTGGCTTTGTGTAGGGAAGTGAATCCCCCCTTTCTCATGACCAAGTATCGCACACTAAATCTCTTGTTAGAGTGAGCAGTGAAGGATGTAGATGTATCTCCCATCCTTGTTAAGTTAGAGTCATATTCCACTTGATACAACAAATATTTCTTGACAAAGCAGGGACCATTCAATCAGCTCATTCATCTATTTATCTTTGTCTTAAAAGTTTTTTTTCTGATGCTTGTTTGCCTTTAGAATCATGAATGGGTTAGATTTAAGGTGGCAATGTTCCACACATAATTTATACAAATAAATACATGTCTACAAAGTCTACTAGACTTGATATTCAAAATAAGTGTATTACGTTGGAAATAAACAAGGCATTATATAAACGGGCTATAGATTACCAGCTACCAAAGTGTTTATCACATACTGACTAATCCTCCCTGCAATGCTGAAACTTTTAATGAAGGAAATCTATATTTCCTCTGGATCTGAATTTCCCAACTCACTGACTCTCTTTTTCAATTTAAATTGGCTTATTTGTTACTATAAAAATGATACATGTTATGAAACTAAGCATTAGTGAGGCAGGACTTACACTACCTCTGCTGTCTGCATGGTGAGTGTAGTTTAGTTTCATGACAAACTCAGCAATTTTCCAGCAACATGGCAGCATTGTGTCAATAATCGAGTCTGGGTCAAGTTCAATCCTCAAGCTCAGGTTTGGGGCTGACAAACCCAGAGACATAAAAAGACAAATCTGGGGTTCAAATCCACCATGACAGAATCCTGTCACAGATAAGGTTTGTAACTCTGCATGGTAAATTACTGACTGCTGACATATCAAGTTCTGATCACCATGATTTCTGACATGATTCTGTCTGCAATTTGAGACCTCCTTTCACAAAGCACTAAGGTAATTATGAGTCACTAAGGTAACCTTAGTGCACTGTTAAAGAATAGGAGTTAAGGTTAACCTTAGTATAGGTTGCTTTGTGAATGATTCTTGTCATGATTCACCCTGAACTCACTCTGTCCTCAAACTAATTCAACCTGAATTAAGTCACTGATCTGAACCTAATTCTATTAAACGTTTCAGTTAAACTTCATCAAGATGACAGGAACATGGACTGTTTCATCGTAATCACCTCAAGAAGAATAATTCATTTCTCAATGGTTTTCAGAACAATTTCATAAAATAACTTCTGACCCATGATGACCTCGTACTTCAGTGTCTCTATCAAACATTAGGGCTTTGATTCTCTAAATTGCACATTAAATTTTCATCAAAATGGTCATTACTTGAAAAAGCTTTCTTCCTGCTGAAGCTAATTTCTACCAAAGGAAAGGTGAAGTGCTGTGAAAAGGGGTTTAATGTTCAAGGTTATCACCATTACAAAGCAAAGTGCAAGCACAATTATTAGCCTTTCATGTAGATCCTTAATGGACATGACCGAAAAGCCCCTGTGGCACTGCAGTTTCAGGAACTTCTGAAAATGAAGACAATCTCCTGAATCCTTTTAATTCATTTTTAAATTCATGTTATTCAGGCTGGAAAATCTCTCCATTTCAGAGCATGTATGTATCTGCTTGTGCTTGGTAAAAGGTTTTACACCATTATTAAAACACAGCATACTGAACCAGCACTGATGTTTCTCATTATTAAGACCAAAAACCAAGCAAGGTAATAACAAGTGTCATATTTTAGCATATTTTGCCATGATGGGATCAAACCAACAGGAATCAAACCAAAGACAGTCCACGGGGCAGACACCCTACCTACTTGACCATGGAAGCTTCTTCAGTCAAAGAACAAGGAGGAGGACCTACCTATCTTGACCCTGGTTAGTTCATTCATTTGTTTCTATCCATCCAAAGTGGTTAATATCCACATTTATGCAAATACATCTTGTGTATGTCTGTTGTTCAACTCCTAACAATATATCAGGAATGTGAATGTCATGTCGAGAACAAATCAGTACCACTGCTTTCTGAATATATGTTGTCTTAAGGTACTTCATACCAGATATTAACCGTTAGAGCATTGAGCTGCGTGAATAAGAAGCACATTTCTTGGCTGATGCTTCTAAACCCAATGATAAAAGTAGTATGGAAAGACCACTGCCTAAGATGGTGGTGTCAGACGTAAGTAATTGAGATGGATTAAGAGTGACTTGTATTATCTCTGCGACATCACAGCAACTAGAATCGGTATGGGGAGACAGCACAAAGTAAGTCTGTGTGAAAATATTTGAGCCAGACTCACACTTTGCTCTTTTCATATGTTTTAGTAGATTTTGCTGCAATAATATGGACTGATCACCTGACCACAGCAGGCAAATCATATTTAACAGGATTGAGGCTTTGGACTTGTGGAATTTATCAGAGAACGCAAAGTAAAGTAGGGTTAAGATATTTACCAATATGGATAAGAAACCTGACAATGGTATTGTATGACTACAAAGAACCATATTCCATGCAATCTGGGATTTCAACCCAACATAATCAGATCCTTGCAAATCAAAGGGACATAACTCAAGGGCATTGTTCAGATGGATCATGGATGTTCAAGTCTCAGCTATACAGTCACTTCTTACAAGCATTACAAAATGTCTCACATGGTACCCACACATTTAATGGTTTGTTACTGAACACATCACTCCGCAATATTCCACTTGTGTGTGACTAGTTATGAATTTATCACTTGGACCAGTATTAGTGTGAATGAGTTTGTTTAATGCTTCTTTTAGCAATATTCAATAAATATCACAGTGGAGGTCACCAGAAATGGGCTTCTCACATTGTTCCAATGTTGGAAATCGAACCCAGGTCTTGATGCTTGCACCACTAAGCTACCCCAATGAGATGTGTTTGCTGTTTGTGTATTAGTAGCCTTCAGTAAACCAACTGCAGGTGGCTGCCTCACAGAAGTCTTAATTCAGCATGAACGCTTTAACCTCTATGCTACCCCACCGCCCCTATCATGTCTAGTAACATTCCAGCAATAACACAACGATATATATAGGCTTCAAATATGGTACCCATTTGGGAGTTAAACCTGGTTGTTAAATTGACCAGTGAACACTTTACCCACTAGGCTACCCAAACACCACTCCACCAATGTGTAAATAATGGATAACAATACACCATAAACCACACAAAAGGGATGACATGACATGGAAACCTCGTGCCAGACCCCCAGTTCATTTAGTTGCCTCTTTCGGTAATCACATGTTGCAGGGACCCCAGATGACAAACCCAGAGGAGATATTTACATTGATTAGGAGATTACTACCATGACTGACCCTATTCTTACCCACCTATATTCTACTGGGGTAATGTGTTCCATTGGTGACAAGTAAATGAGCTTTCCAGTCCAAATGTGGTTAAAAAGCATCATTTCTAACAAATCTTGTTATTATTGCACTCTTACAGGCTTATGTTACTTGACCAAAGAGGAATTTAGTTGATGTCTTTTAGCGAAATTTAAAATTTGCTGTAGATGACTAAGATATTTTATTGATTAAACTTCTTCAGTCTTTCCACACAATGTGTTGTAATAATCCTGAAATATGATGAAAGAATAAAGAAGCTTAACCCATAAAATATCTTGATCAGGAATTTACTTGACTGAGACTTCAGACTAATGATGATCAGTCATACAGACCCTGAAACAATTTTTTCTAAAAAAGTCTCTGCAAGTCTAGATTATATGGCAAGTTTAGATTTCTACAGACTCTGAAAATCAAAGTCTCTGAGGTCCTTTTTATCATAGTTTAATATGCCTGGTAATTTTAGAAACATTTTTTTCTGTAACATATGTTCATTTCAGTGACTAGACATTAGTCTAGACTAATGGCTGAGCAGATAGCGGCTTGAACAAGGCACACATACCCTTGTGATATACATGTCTAGATGGTGAAGACTGAAAGATGCTCCAGTGGTTGGTACAGTAATCACTCCAGTGGAACTCTCATTCACTGCTACACACTACACTGACTCCAAGTCACTGTGACCTCAGCCTGGAAGGTGGGATAATTTAGCCCCACTGATGATGTATAACCTCAGGTGATCCAACAATATGCCTACCTCTGATAATTGCAACCATAAACTGCCTGAAGACAAAGATGAATGAGCATCAGGTGATGAAGATGTGTGATGAAGATGGGAGCTGCCTGGACCTCTACATTATGTAATACCAGCTATAACTGAAGTGGGTTGTTATGCTAACCCAAAGTAGTCTGTCTGTATTAATTTTCTTTGCTTCCAGCCATTTCTGAAGTTCTAAAATGAGAAAATCTAGATTTCCTAATGTTCTGAATCCTTGTCAATTTAAAAGGAATTATTTGTTTCAATACATGACTAAGGATCAGTCTACCCCTTAAGCAGTCCTGGCAGAGAGTAGGGCAAAGGTTTTTAAATGAACAGTTTTGACAGAGAATGAAGGACTCTGTGCATGTACGTGCATACAATCACATAACATAATGCAGCACATGATGGAATCACATGTAAGCTGTCTGGGACAACATGAGAAAGTTTGGGAGGAGGAATGTTTCAACAGCATCACCAATCAATTCATTCATCATCGATTCAAATTTAAAAGATAACGTTATTTCACCCACAGCACTGATAATTACATCCTCACCTCCAGTACTAAGGCCAATGAGATCATGTTCTGATACAAACTTGTATATGTTGACACATGCCATCATATCACAACTCCACAGATATATACTCATACTGGACTGTGACTGGTCCAGACTCAGTTATTTACAGACCACTGCCATATAGCTTGAATATTGCTGAGTGCAGCTTAAGACTTAACTAAATCCCGCACAGTTAGCTTGACACAACAAACCATATTTGCACCCTTGGTGCTGATTTTACTGATATTGTTTTCAGAGGATGTTAATTCCTATAAACTTGCTGACTCACTCCATGTAACATCAATTTATCTTAATGTCTAGAATTCAGACAACACTGGAGTCCTAACATGTTTTCAATTTTCGGCCAAGTGAAAGTTTCTGGTTTAAATACACCCTCCACTCGAAACTTCAGCAAAAATACTCACTGTGTAAACAAAACCGGAAACATCAATTCAATAGCCATAAGCGCATCTCCCTGTCCACCCCCTCTATCTATAACCATGTCGCTCAGAATGGCACATGTATAATCCAAGTGTCAGCTATTCTAGACCACAAACATCTTCATTACCCAGGGGAGAATATGATGAGTGTTATCATGAGTTCCATGCCATATACAATCTACCATTATTCCCGCGATGGACGAAAAGCATGCAAATGTTCACTTAGCTGCTATACAATTAGTCAATTTATCAAGAGCGGTGTAGAGACAATTTGATTATACATGAAAGCGAGATGGAAAGAAATCAACTTATAAGTCATATTTCCATACTTCCTGATTAGACAACGTGTTTGTCCAGAGTTAGGAATAATAATTAAGTTATTCATCATCCAGATATACTCATAGACCCCTGCCCATGTGTGGACTGGATTACAAAATTGTAAGTAAAACAGGGAGAGTTGACACTTTCAAACAGGAAAGTGTAAGTGTGTGTGTGTGCGTGTGCGTGTGCGTGTGCGTGTGCGTGTGCGTGCGTGCGTGTAGGGGGGTGGGGGTGGGGAGAGAAGGAGGAAAGATAAAAGATAAGGGATGTTAGTGGGTGGTTGTGTATAAAGGCTGGGATAGGGTTGACATTGTGTGTGGGGGGAGGTGGGTTAGGGGTTGGGGGTTAAAGCGGGAGTGTCGGGGTGTGGTGTGCATGTGCAGGGGTGTATGAAGGTTGGGAAAGAGTGGGGGTGGGGGGTTTGGGGGGTTGAGGTGAGAATGACGGGTGTGTGTGTGTGTGTAGAGATGATGGGCGATGGGGAAAGAGGATGGTGTGCATGTGTGAGGTGTATGTAGGTTGGGAAAGGGAGGGAGGGAAACAGAAACAGGTCCCTCTAAATATTCCCCCTGCAAATTACTTCTGGCAAAATATACTCATCCCTATACGGTCATATGGTCAAAGGATTCTCTTAGTAATCTGTAAAATCATCCTAGGTGTGGACGAATACATTCTTCACTCCTTCCTCGAAATGCTTGATATCAGTTTAAGCATTCAGGTTGAGTGGTCAACATTTAATGCACTGGGTGCCTTCCATGTTGCAGATGTATAAATATGGATATGTCTAGACAATGGAACCATCTCCATACAAGCTGTAATGGTCTTGATACCATTCCACTAGATTTAGGTCTCCACAGATGGTTATAACGGTACCTTCCATGAAGCGAGGTGTACGCCACTCAAACAGGACTGATGTGCACAGCTTCAATCACAGCTTCAATCACAGCTTCAATCACAGCTTCAATCACAGCACCAACAGTCTTACCTTACACTGCCCACTAGCATCAACCAGTAAAATATCCATAGTTATGGGCCACAAATTTGGTACTCACCTGAAATAAAATAAACAAACAATTTAATTAAACAAGGAAAGCAAAATAAATACATAGGCATATATAAACACTGGGCTTAATTTAGTGCACACAGTTCTCTATTTATTTATTTCATTAAACATTGCAGTAAAAGGCATTTGGCTGGTGCAAATTTTTATCTTTAGTTGCACCAGGTGCAACCAGATTTCTTACTTCGAGCCCTGACACCCTAAACATCACATAATATCAGCACAAAATATGTATTGGCAATAATTACTTCAAAGCATGAAATGTATTAGAATTTGTTCAAATGTGATTATATCAAACATGGCACTAGTTCTAAATTGACTAATATCATTTCCAGCTGACTAAAATACCATATGACCTGACCTGACCTGACCTGTGTTCACACCTGCAGGGCAATGCCCTGAGGATGTTATGCTGCCCTACCCCACCCCCTAGGTAGGTACAGCATGTTAAGATATCCTCCCTCCCCCTCCCACCCACCGACAGGTAAAGATTTCTCGTCATGATACATGTGGAACTACACCCCTAGGTCTAGATCACATGTTCCAACATCACGCTATCACTAACAATAAGCACGCTGTCAGCAGATGGGCTTAGCTGCAACCTTGTGGCTCTTTTTAAACTGCCATAGCTGTCTCAGTCTCAGAGACGACTGCACCCCCATCAAAAGCAGCAAGCAGGACAGGGAATCTCAATCCCATGGTAATCAACCACAAAAGAAAAGGCCAAGATTAAAACTTCTGATGAGCAACAACCAGATCGGCTCCAGCATGAAAGCATACGTCTGAAGACTACACTGGAGTAGATGCGATAATGTTAGACGCCAAGTTTCGAGATGAAAAGAATTCTCCAAAGGATTTTCTGCATCACGAGAGAGTTACAAACATTAATATTGCTGGCTTAACAAGACATCTGTAAACAAACCAACAGTTAATTAGGGTGAGCGTTCTTTGTTACAGAGCAGATCGTCTTACATAAAGAGAGTTGACTGGAGACAAACCATTACCAGAGTGAGCGAATGAGTTTTTACGCCACTTTTAGCAATATTCCAGTAATATCACCATGTAGAGTGAGTTAGTGAGTGAATGAGTGAGTTTTTACGCCACTTTTATCAATATTCCAGTAATATCACCATGGGGAACACCAGAAATGGGCATCACACATTGTACCTATGTGTGGATTCGAACCTGGGTCTTCCGCATGGCAAACAACTGGTTTTACCACTTGCCACCCCTCTGCTCAAAACATATTGGAATTAACACCATATCGTGAAACATATAAAAAGCATGAGGTGACGTGATGTATGATGAAATAGTGAGTGAGCTTGGTTACATACCACTTTCTTTAACAATCAAACAACATTACACTGATGACGCAAGAAACTGCTTCACATGTTGCACACATTGATATGAAACTCAGACATTCAGCATGACAAGGATGACCACTTGGCTACCCTTAATAGGGAACATTTTCACAAGGGGTAAACAAATCAAAAGAATTAACAGAACACCCAATCTTAATACCCTAGTAATACGGCAGAGCAGAGCAGACTAACTACAGCTACATGAAACAACAGGTGCTTTTTTAACTTTTATGGGAAGCATACATCAATAACGGATAAAAGATAAACATGCATGCATAAACAATATCTGTTTCAGAAAGATAAAAAACTCCTTGGTAATATTCACCATTATTTAGCAACCTATTTACACAGACATACTTACACAGATATATTTACACATATATATTTACGCAGATATATTCTCTACTACATTTATTCATGTTCTGACATCCCAACATTAATGCTTTTCCCAAACCTTCAAGCTTCAAGCATACACACTGCTCAATATTGGAGTTGTATTATCTAAGTACCAAAATACATGGCAAGAACATGCCATAAACATTTTGTGTCCATGTGATGGAAGCACGAAGCATGAAGCACGAAGCATAGGGCATTGCATAATATACAAACATCCATATTTTAAGTACCCTACCATAACTCAAGCACACATTATCAAGTTCTACCTGAGCGACTGCATCAGTTCCATCACTGCCTGTCTGTCCATTATGCTTCAAGAAAACATCCTCAGTATCTGATGCTATGGTCCAATTCTGCACACCTACAGTAATATGCGATCTTTATCCTGAAGCCAGCTGTGTCCACGCTGGATTGGAAGCCTAGCTAGGATTCCCCGTTCTACAGTCTACGTCTCACACCACTAGAGTTAGATTAGGCTCTGAAGCCTACTGAGAGAGCATGTGTGAGTCATCCCACTTGGATGCATGTGCATGTTGGCGCCATAACTGGTGTTTCAGTGCAACACTGACTCTCAACATAATCCGGATGATATTCAGGTCTCATTTAATCGTTAAACCCTTTCATCATATTTTAAGTAGTTGAACATTTAGTCCTTGAAATTAAAATTCTTAATAGATATACATTTGTAAAATTGAGTCTGATGAAAAAACACTTTTATCACTAGGCAAAACCACCACCCCTAAAGAAATTTGCGACTTGTCAACTGTGAATTTCAGATTGACAGGTTTGCTGTGATGTAGAACTGTAAAAAGTCATACATTAAAACACCACTGCAGCAAAACGGTAAGTTCCATGACAAAAATTGTATTTCAAAATATATACCTATAGAATTTAAATAAACCATGTTTGGGAGACATATAACAAAAATCACAGAGCCATCAGAGCAGGATTGAACTAGAGCAAGTAAGTTTAGCTATATGCCGCACTCAGCAATATTCAACCTTAATGGTCTCTGTCTATAAATAATCAGACCAGGACCAGACAATCCTGTGATCGAGTGATCAACAGCATGAGCATCAATCTATGCAACTGGGAACTGATAACGTGTCAACCAAGTCAGCAAGGCTGACACCTGGTCTTGTTAGTTGCCTCTTATGACAAGATGGGTTACTGAGGATCAATTCAAAGCTGGATCTTCACTAGTTGGTTGAACAAGAAGCATCTGTCCTAAAACAAAATTACGTCTAAAGGGGGCTGAGACTTGGCATCCCAGGCAAGTCAGTCAGAAGACGGCACTCTGATGATATGCTGTTTCATTATATGGTGAGAGTCAATGTCACAGCTAATAATCAATTATTCACAGAGAGACAATGATTGAGTTTTACACGTCACACTAATTACAAGGTGAAGGTCGTTCTAAGACAATGGAGTCCCTAGTACAAAGTTGACAGATTGATTCACACAGCAGGTACTGTTTAACAGAGAAATCTGTTGTGGACATTATTGAATCACTGTATTTATTTTTTGCCCGATTTAGCAATATTCCAGCAATATCATGACTGAGAAAACTAAAAATGGGCTTCACACATTGTACCCATGTGGGGAATAGAACCAGTGTCTTACATGATGTCATAGTGGTGTATCCACACCTTGAATCAATTGAGCAAACTTCTTTGCTGTTGCTAGTTGGTGAAAGAAACCAAGGGTAATTGAATTCCGAAATTGAAATAAGTTTAAAAAGATGCAGTTATCAAGTACACATAAATCTCAAAGTTACAGACTCTCTCAAGGTACCAAAGTGGTTTAGTGAAACTTAAATTTTATCTGAATGTAGTTTAATAATGGAAAGTGCCATCACTGCTTACTGCTATGCCAAAGGGGCATAACTCTTCACACAAAAAATCATCATTCTCAGACAGCTGGTCCTTCATTTTCCAGGCGAACACCAACTTACTCTCAATGATAAGCAAGGTGCACTCGACCACAAACCAGCTTATGGTACTACTCCAGTGATATTTCTGGAGGAGAGAAGAATAAGTGCAATCACAGCTTTTACCACACAAACACTCTAACCACTTGTCTACATATGCAGCTTTCAATCAGTCCGTTTAGACAATATATATCTAAGTCATCCCATCTCCACACAACACAACATGAACACCTTCATGGCCCATCACACAACCTATGGTGAAAGTCCTACGTATCTGAGCGAGCAAGCTCAATGTTAGAAACAGATCAATATAACGCCTATGAGATGCCCATTCCTCGATAAAAGACCCTTACTTCCGTGGAATGATCCTCTGCAAATACTGAAAGCTGGTGATTCCTCCTCTCTTGGGTTATTGTAATTTACTGGCCCCATGCAACATTAAATATTGAGTGGCAAATTTCACTTAATTTACAAGAAACAGCTTTGAGAATGGCATAAAGTGGGATAAATTGCTAACAACTGAAGATCAGGTCTAAAATGATGACAGCGCTTAGACAATGTTGAAAGGAAATTTTGCAAACAGCCTGAGAGCATGACAGTTCCTGTTTGCCAACATTGAACAATTAATGCCACACTACAGAAATAATAGCAAACTCGGAAATCACAAAAACAGACGAGTTTGCAACAATAGTTCAAACTGCAAAAGAAAAAACAAAATGTCAATTTATTGACAATGTGTTCAAAGTGCATTGATAAGGCATCCTTCTTGATTCTTGACATAACAAATTAATCAACATTAAGGTGAAAGAAACTATATCAATTAAGCTCAGCGGCCGAGATCAATACAAAGATAATCCTCATGACGTAGCTGAACCCCCCAGAGAGTCATCATGCACCAAAAGAAACCTAACATTGCTGCTTGTTGGAAAACAATTAATCATGAAACCGACCTTGAACATCTCTATAGTCAGACGTAATTCATGTTATATCATGTTATTAAACTGACAGATAGAAGGCAATGACTCTTGAAAACCTCAAGTAGATTAAGCAGGTGGCAAAAAAATCCTCAGCTGACAAGCAGATTGTAAATGTTTTTGGTTTGCCAATTTCAGGTGGCTTAAACTAATGTTAGCATTCAAGCCATATTCTAGACATGATCATAATATCATTGTCAACAAAAACTCATCCATGATGTGTTTTAGTCAATAGCTGTTGTCACAGAGAATTGTCCTTGAAGTGCATGCTGGGACATCATCTGGTGGAGGTTGGGATGACCAGCAGTTGAAGTGTTCGCTAATCACATGGGTACAACATGTGAAGCCCAGTGCTGTAATATTGCTACAAAGCAGAGTAAAACTAAAAACCCCTCGCTCAACATTATCTGTAATGAATGACAGCTAAGTCAGGTCAAACAATAAGTCAGCAAATAGGCAGCCTAGAAATGGTGCAAGGCTGTAAGTTTTGTCAGAGAGCAATATTTTGGCATAATATCGGCATCCTGTAAACAGGAAGTCTGGAACAGGAATGCCATGACTGATATCAGGAACAATTATCCATTCTACAGGGCGTGATGTTCCACATACAGTCACTGGAGACACCACGTTTAAGTAACACCAGGTCACTGGGTCAAGGGTTCACTCATCACTTCATGATACAGATTTGATTCTCAACAAGGGTACAATGTGTGAAGCCCATTTCTGGTGTCTTCTTCCATTGTCATATTGCTGGAACATCACTAAAACCAGTGTCAAACTAAAACTCTCCGTTAGGATCCAAACTGATTCGGTACAATTGGCAACTCTGAATTCATATAGATCCACAAGCTCCCAAGTAGAACTCCCTTACACTTCTTCCAATGAATACCCAGTATATGATACTTTTTAAATTAAATAATTTATCTGGTTGTTTGTGTGAGGAGTCCTACATGTCAGCTTGGTAAGAGTGAGTGAGTCAGTATGGTTTTATGTAGCGTTAGCAATATTCCAGCAAGATCCTGGGCTGTCACGCAAGAAATGGGCTTCAAACATTGCACCCATGTGGGGAATCAACTCTGGTCGTCAGCGTGAAGATTGAAAGCATAAAACCGATGCATTTCTTGGGTGTTGGGCTTTTTCTGCTAGTTGAAGGCAAGCAAATTGCATCATTATGACTGTGCTCTTCAAGCACCTGTCATTTGTCGAAGAACAAGACCTCAACGACCCAGCAGCTTCAGTGCATGACTGATTGGCCATGGAGCCACATTTAATGAAGATATGGTAATTTCAGGGCCTGCTTCTGTTCATCAACATGTGTTCATCAAGCAGATACAAAGCTACCATGAAAGCAGATACAGGAATAAGACTATATATTTTCTTTACCCTTTCAGCACCAACTG
This sequence comes from Haliotis asinina, assembly GCF_037392515.1. Lineage (NCBI taxonomy): Eukaryota > Metazoa > Mollusca > Gastropoda > Lepetellida > Haliotidae > Haliotis > Haliotis asinina. The sequence continues at coordinate 22,273,352 of NC_090290.1, forward strand.
ACTTGCTGCTTATTGCAACAATCAGAAGCTAATGCTTGGTCCCTGAATACATAGAACTTTGAAAGAAACAAATAAATACTTTTAAAATGAAAGCAGCCCCAGTGAGATGGGAGATTCAAAATCTGATGTGTTATTGAGGATAATAACAGACGAATCCATCTTTGCTTCATTTAGAGATTCATTTAGCCTGAACCCAGGCCTCTAGCATAGAAATCAAACACTTTAACCACTAGGCAACCCCACTGTCCCTTTAAGACACCTGACTGTGGTAAAATGTCTCACCAATTATTTTTATACCAAAGAATTTCCATGACATAAGTTCAGTAATGTTGTTTACAGCCAGTGATTCGAAACTATCAGTTTGATGGCCTTGCAGTACAAGCAATGGTCTCAGTTGTTTTAGGGCAAGATAAAAAAATCCATTGTTGACCAAACATTAGACTAATGCAGAATCTCTGAATATATATAAATTTGGAGAAAAATAATTGTACATGAAACCCTGTGTGAAGGGAAATCAGATAAAATCTAGACTTGCTTTTTCAGCATGGAAGAAAGGGCAAAGCAGAAAGGCAAAAAATGCAGTTCTAGGACTAACCAACCATCAGTCTGGTCACCAAAGTGGGTCCAGTTCCTCAAAGCTAAGATACTGTTAAGATAACTGTAAGAGTAAAGTCTGTGAGTAAAGGTATCTAAGACCTACAAATACCGGATGCTGAATACGGAATACTATCTCTTCTAAAGACAGCTCATCAGTCCAGGAATTTCTTCAGTTAGACAAGCTACGTTCTGCTAATCTACATAATACAAACTAAAATCAACTTAACCCTTGCAATCTGAAGATCATATAATTTTCAGTATTTGTGACCATACTTCCAAATCAATATGGCTGCCAAGGTTCTTAATCAATTTCACGCCTTGATGTCTGATATGAAAGCCATGGTTTGGAGTGACGAGTGAGTGAGTTTTACGCCGCTTTTAGCAATATTCCAGCAATATCACGGCGGGGGACACCAGAAAATGGGCCTCACACATTGTACCCATGTGGGGAATGGAACCCGGGTCTTCGGCGTGACGAGCGAACGCTTTAACCACTAGGCTACCCCATGGTTTGGAAAGAAACTACATAAGATAAAAATGCACTGTTTGATGTCTTGTTTCTTCTGTTGGTTTGGAACTGGGTTGATTTTTCAAGCTCAGAGAGATCCCTGACTTGCACCAAATCTGGATAAAGCCAATTATGCAATTATTCAAGGTCTCATATTTTGGTAACCTGACGAAATAAATGAAACATGTTCGTCAATCAGTATTTATCATCTGCTGCTGAGGGACTGTGGGGAAGTCTCGTGATAAATGCTCAGTCATCAGTGTAAACAAAACTCACTCACTCACTCACTCACCCACCTTCATATCTGCTATCCGCAGGGAGTATATTTTACATGATATTATCATATGTTAAGAAAATATCATGGCACCATAAATATTCGTCACACATACTCATGTTGAGAACTGAACCTGGACCCTCAGTGTGTCAAGCGAACACTATAACCACAGGGCCACCCATCACTCCTACTCCTACAGTCATATGATGTTCTTCTACAAACAGTTCCATTATCAAATATCCAATATCTTGTTACCATCTTCTCACCATTATTCATCTCAGGAATTTGTCCAAGATAAACCTATGAGTTCTTTTGGGTCTCCAGACAGACTAATGACAGGTTTCAAGGGACTCAAGAAAACATGACTATCAAGAACTTATACAAAATGAAGATTTATTGATGAGATGTTTGCAGAGGTTATTATTTTTATTGAGAGTCTTGGTATATATATTCCTGTTGTTGGACTCAATGTGTGGCCAAGAGCTGTGCATTGTGGCCTAAGTGGCAAACCGATACATATCTCGACACCAGTATAATTAGGTGAGATGATCCGTTATGAGAGTATTGGCGAGGAACCTGTAAGATGTTTATCATCATGATCATCACATCGTATCCCAAAAATTGACAGTCTCTAAAAGCAAAACACATATGATGGATAAAATGACAACAATGTTATACCACAGGGATTGTGTTACATTCACAACCACTTAAAAAACGTTTGATCACATAAATGTTTGGCATTTATCATTTATTGTGATGACAGCTAAAAATCTCAGTAGATTCTCAATCTCTTTTCATTCATGTACAAAATTCAAATTCTACACAAGACTGCAATTACAATTAGTGAGTGTGTTGAGTTGAGAGAGTTGAGTTCACACTGCTATTACCAATATCCCAGCAATATCATGGTAGGGGACACTAGAAATGGGTTCTACACATTGCTTAATCTGTGAGTTTGAGTGGGTGAGCGAGTGAGGTTTTACAGTGCATTCAGCAATATTCCAGCAATATCATGGTAGGGGACACTAGAAATGGGTTCTACACACTGCTTAATCAGTGAGTTTGAGTGGGTGAGCGAGTGAGGTTTTACAGTGCATTCAGCAATATTCCAGCAATATCAGGAATGGGGAATCAAACCCAGGTCTTTGCCCTGACAAGCGAACGGTTTAACCATTAGGCTACGCCACTGCTGCAATTATAATAACAGCTGGTTATTCACATCCCAGTTGGACTTGAGCAGCCTTTTCATTCTGACATGAATATGCAAAAATGCTGCATCACAAAACCCAGTCTGTATTGACATAGTTGTGTACACAGAAATCTATAGTTGTGCAGATTCATATATGTATTCACCTGTTGAGATTCCAAGCAAAAATATGGATCGATAACAATCTACTTTTGCAAGAGGTGACTAAATAAATCAGGTGGTCTGGCTTGATGACTACAGTTAGGTGAAGGCATGTCAATGTAGCCATTACAAAATTATTAGCAAGTTGAAAGATGTTACAAGTCTAGAAAGGTAAGTAGAATATATACCATCAAAAAAAGTAGGGGATATTCCATTTTGCAAGCATACCACTTGTAAACGTCAACGCTTATGAGAAAAAGTAATATATATAACATATATACATACAGATGAAACATTTACAAAGAAATGGACAACATTGTCACATTTTCCCTTCATTTCTCTTCATCATCTGTTCCATAACTTTCTTCATTTTATCAGTATTGTAAATCCAACATCCCCTACTTTTTTTTAATGGTATAGCTGTGGCTTCCTTTTGACCTGAATATGCATCAGTACTGCATCAAGAGAGCTTTATCTGTATTGACACAAGTCAAAGTTACATAGAGATATCAAGGCATGTTTTATAGTGTGGGTATTGTAGGTTAAAAAATGGGTCAAGAGACACCTGTTTGTCCTTGCGTATTACTGTTCGTGTAGAAAGTTCAGTGACCCTCATGACTCCCTGTTACTGAAATCAAGTTATATAGATGGATGATCATAATGATAATCACTGGACTGTCTGGTCTGGACCATCATAAAGAACAAATATGGCTGAGAGTGATGTGAAACTAACAAAACTACATGTAATTTTAAATTTTAAAAAATTCATATGATAAGCAAATAGAAATTAATCAGAAGCTCATACCTGCTCAACCATCACTTTACTGTACAAGGTTGAGTGTACACACCATCAGTTGAAACCATAAGTGGAAATTATCAAGTAGCCCACAGACAAGTAAGACACCATTATTTTACTGCTTGAGACACGTCATTGGTTCCCAACTCCACAGGTCGATGCTCATGCTGCTGATCACTGGATTGTCTGTTTCAAACTCAATCGTTTACAGAGTACTGCCATACAGCATGAATATTGCTGAGTGCAGTATTTACCAACCAAACAACCAACTAACTAACCCAGATTCGCTTTTGGACAGAAAGAAGTCATTTTTATTCCAATGGCAGCAGACACCACAGTACTGACTTGAGCCGGACAGTTGTTGTTTTATCACATAATGCTGGCCACCAATCAGGGTGACATGTGCCATCTCTTAATCTCTGCTTTTACACTGCCAGGGATCGAACACTGACCTTCCGCTCTCCGTCCCTACATGGACGTCCCTGAGGTAATCCTATTATCCAGCTACGTTCCACAAGTCAGGACAGTATTCCAAACCTATATAACCCTACCAATAAACCATTAAACCAGTGACGGTTAATAATTCTATTATCCCGCCACACTGCTTGCTTTTGTCTTCGGTCATTAATGTTGGATATTAATGTCTTACATTATTAGCTGGACTTTGATGGGCTAAGAGGATCTTAATGTGTTCAAACACGGCTGACGAAGGGGAACATAAACATCATTAATGATCAAACAGGAAGTTGCAAACATCCCGTGGGCTTCAATTGGCAGGCTCTCTGTACATGGAGTGAATGCTCTGGTAGTGGCAGGAAGCGACAATGAAGTAATTATGGTTCATGACTGAGGACATATGGATTCAGTCTTGTAACACTTAGGAATTGGGAACAACAAAATGGCCCGTGGATCCCAGATGTGCGAACTCATATGATGGTGATGCAATCATTCTGATATGTCAGTCCAAATTCCGATAGTATGGTGAAGAAAATTATTCTAAAAATATTAACGTGGGTGAGTTTACCGGTCACTGTGAGGAACTTTTTTCAGTCGACCAGGCTTTTCCGATATGATGTGCTGTTGTATGACAGAGAATTAGGTCACATAGTCAATCATGTCAAAGGTAATTACTAAAAGTGCCTTTATAAATAATTTCCAGAGTAATTCCAAATATTCCTAATTGCTTCAATCTATGATTGACATCTGATAGTTATGCCTATTGAGTACAAATATCTGGTCACATCTGATATTGCATGTTAAGAGCATGTAAAAGTTACCATCTCTTGTTCTCTTGAGGAATGATAACAGTACAACAGTTCTGTAACTGGACAGAATCTATTTTTCTTTTCTTGAGCATTAATACAGAGAGGATAATGTTCACAGACCTACAAAACAACTACCACCACCAGCAGAATCCCAGAAAGTCCTCATTTGTGCCAAACAACTGATTGCTTCAAAATTTTACAGCTGACGTATACAATTATGAACATAAACAGAATAATAAAATTGTTGCCATCATTTCTTATTTGTTTGTGTCAATAAATGTATCGTAAAAAAATATAATGTTTCCGCATTTCAGTTGTCAAATTTGCTGAAGTAGGTCTTTGCCTTTTACCACTTTTCACGAAACCCATGACCTTTCACAGCATCCTTGTAAACATGTACACAAAATACAGGCCAATCATAGTTCAAACCCATAATCACTGGTTTCTGGTATGCCTAAGGGAGGCAACTCTGCACAGCAAATTGAACAGACTTGAATGATTATGGGATCAAGGAGTCATATGTAGACTCATCAACAAGCTGACCTTAACACAAACTCTACAGCAGTGTTCTATGTGTTTCATAAATCACTTAGTTAACATACATCATATCTGCTCCATGCACTGATATTGTGATCAGGTCAGCCATTGAAGAGATCAGATACTCTGACAAGACTAAGACAGATCAACGTGGCTGGTGCAATCTGGATGACTGGTGTTTGAGTCCTAGTTAATGAATTTTCATTCAGATCACTCAGAACCAGGAGCAGATGGAAGCAGACACTGTCCAACTGGCAACTTGTTACAGCCGGTTGTCTGGGCTCACTTAATCCAGCTTGTATGGAAGGAGCTAGCCTTGCCACAAGACTGTACTGAATGATACACCCATGGATCTACAGTCATTGAATGTTATAAATCAGATTAAAATAAATACACCTTGGCACAGTCATATTCACATGACACTCAGCAGCCAAACATACACCCTTCCCCTCCTTTGACACTGAAGAAAAAGGGATTAAGCAATACCTCTCGCCATACATATTTCATCATACGGAAAGCAGGAATTAAGTACTTAATTACAACCTCAGCCTCTATAGGCAAAATGCCTAGTAGATGATGGCAAGCCAGTTGATGAAAATGCTGACAGTTTTGAGCCAGAATCGTGCGGAGAGGACCATGACGAATCTGAGAAGTACGACTTATGGACCGCTACCATTGCCAAACTTGCTGCCTGGGGATTCACATATCTTCTAACCACCAAGGAACTCTAACGCCCAAATCTTTGACAAACATATACTGGACAAAAATAGTTAGGGATATGTGTCTTTTTTTTTAATCATGACTAATCATCTATTTATTCATTGACAATCTGATGACACATCAATCATAAATATTCCAATATCGCTAAATTAGGTTGTCCACTATATTTAGACTGGTGTTCCCTTTGCTCAAAATCTCATGATAAAAGTGTAGTCAAAGATTTGCTCAAGTCTAGGTTGATGGCTTGGTTAGTGGGACATTGATGTACAGTGATTTTATCTTCAAATTAAGCATTCACAAGTACTACTGCAAGGCTATACTGATTGATAAACCAGGAATGTATCTTGATTCTCTCTTGATAATGGGCAAGTCTTCAGAGGCAGACAATACAAAGATGACGATAGACATTTACATAAAAACCTTGTTCTTATTATTCATACAGTATAGGAATTGTGGTATAAACTAAAACTAACTATAGAGTGTCCACTGTATCCCCTGGTATTCACCCTAGAGGTCAAAGCTGTAATTGTATTTGCCATCAGTGAATCTATCAAGTCCAGTTGTTGTCGGAATGAAGTTTGGTTACATCAGCCAAACAATCCGTTGTTTCCTGAAATACAGATGATTAAGCCAGGAAAACCCATGAATATATGCACGATCCATGTAAAATAAAGTTGTGAATAACACAAGAAACAATTAGTCAAATCATCAAGTCAGATGGACACAAGGTGGGTCCAAAGCACACTCTGAGCACTTCACAGGGACCAACACAAGATAAATCCTCAGGGCACTCCAAGGACTATACCTGGACCAACACAAGAGAGACCGTCAGGAAACCCCAAGGATATCACCTGGACCAACACAAGATAGATCTGTAGGATACCACAAGGACTATACCTGGACCAACACAAGAGAGACCGTAAGGAAACCCCAAGGATATCACCTGGACCAACACAAGATAGATCTGTAGGATACCACAAGGACTATACCTGGACCAACACAAGAGAGACCGTCAGGAAACCCCAAGGATATCACCTGGACCAACACAAGATAGATCCTTGGAACACCCCAAGCACTTCACCTGGACCAACACACAACAGATCCTTAGGACACAAGAACTATACCTGGACCAAAATAAGTTGGATCATCTAGACACCCCAAGCATTCCACCTTAACCGACACAAGAAGAATCCTCAGGATATCATGGTACTACAAGTGGACAAACATTACGCTAATCTTCAGGATAACACAAGGGCTACACCTTGACCAGTACAAAATGGATCCAAAGGGCATCACCAGTAATATATGTGCACCCCAAAAGAATTCATCCCTAGGACACCGCTAATACTACAGATCAACGAAGACAAGATGGAACTGCAGGGCACCGAAAGTACTATAGATAGATCAATGCCAGATGGACCCACAGGGCAACACAAGTATTACAGTTGGATCCACATAAGGGAGAAACATGTCTTCATTCCCAAACATCTATAAGGAGGCATGTTTGTCACAAAACACCCCTCGGCAGCCATAATCCCATGTGATAACTGCCTGAGACTGCAACTGGGTAAACATACTTAATTCTTCCAGCCAGACCAACTGCGGATGTTTGTTCAACAGGAACAAAATGCCAATAATACTAGAGTGGCCTTTGCTGGGAGTTTGTTATTGAATCCAAACTGTGTCAGTTCCAGGGTCAGGAAGGTTCATAACCAATAAAATACATTCTCATTTTCTGTCACCTCCCACTACTAACATTTTGGGCAATATTCCAGCAACATCATAATTGGCTTTACACACTGTACCATGTGGGCATCAAAGTGGGCTTCACACATTGCACCAAGTGGGGATCAAAATGGGCTTCACACATTGTACCCATGTAGGAAATCGAACCCAGGTCTTCGATGTGACAAGTGAATGCTTTACCCATTTGGCTACTCCATCTCCAACTGACAACCATGTTACAGCTGGGATTACACTTTCTCAGTAAAGTACAGATTCTAATGATATGTTTAGGTCATGTTTCGTCTGCTAGTTGAGCCCACATAGCATAAAAATGTGACTTTATATGATTGTCAACTATAAGTTAAATCAGGGTGTGAATTTAATCATTTGCTTCAATAACACACAAATTCTGGGCGCTATTTTAACTTATTGCCAACTATAACATAAAAACAGGGCGTGAATTTAAAAGATTATTGAGTAATACACAAAATATCATGGAGTGAATTTAAATTATTATTTCCTATAACAGTAGTCAAATTCATCCTATTCTCAGCTAAATATCTTGTTCCAGAGTTTGAAATATGGCTACTGTGAATTTTGAAAATAATATTTGTTATATTTTGTGAATAAAATAGCAGTTCCTGTGAGAAGTTAGGAAGCACTTGATTTTTACTCACTGTAATTTAACTACCTGCACAATGTCTCTTATACTCAGTGTCATTTACTTTTGTTACTCCTTGTGACCTTGACTTCTCATGACCTTGCAACCTTGACCTTCAAAGCAGAATGTTCCAAGCCTGGGATTCATCCATTTAATCTGATCTGACCCTGTTCCTAACAGCTGAAATTTTACACGGACCATATTGACATAACACTTGGATGAAAATAGGCTTCTGCAAGCTCTCCGACTCACATGGCCATCACAAGAGGCTCTTCAAGTCATCGAACTATGAACCTGCTCTCTCCATCCTAAACGGAACAATCATTTAGAGTATTTGTGTTAAGCTGTGAAGAGGTTGTCCTGATCATACAAAAGGAATATTTGATAATACTCATTTGTATATTCCACTTCAAGATATTATTCTTGAAAAGATCCCCAGACTTGCTGTCTCTTGCTAGCTGATGTTTGAAATACTATATTTTTTTACTATATATATTTAGCATGCACTAAGGAACAACATCAATTTATCTTAAGATGATGCACTTTGAAGAAGAAAAAAATATTTTAGTACTGAGCAAATTCAAAAACTACTTTGCATCAGCTCAGTTGAGTGCAGAGAAACAGTTTTTATTTTCGTTTGCTCTGCCACCTTAGCAAAAAACATCACTCAGCTGTACACAAAATTTCTTTCTCATCCACCAGTGATTCTGTTCAAATAATACCTAACAATACAACTTTAAGATATTTTCAGGAATGATGTAAAACCATTTAATCTGACACTATATTTGAACACCGTTGTTTTGAATTCTAATGGGTCGATATCTTGTTTGTCTCGAGATAATTTCTCAATATCAGCAAACTCCTTCATTATTCATCATTATTTGAACCCTTTTAACTCGATACGGATGTCTTAATATTCTGGATACCTCGATATGATTCATGGTCCCGACAAGTAAAATTACCCCTTAAACTTGATATTTAAACATAAAGTCAATATACACTTACCTTTCTCAGACAAGTATTCATCTGAACTGTCTCCATGTGTTTACACATACCATGAATCAAAGGTAGCTGTAGTATAAGTTAATTAAGGCTAACTGAATTGTAGATGTCACTTGTGTGCTTATCTAATTAGGATGTACTTCCAATTTCAACGTAAAACTCCCGATAACAGATTCAAAACATAGTGAGAATCTAGCTGACTTGTGTCATCATGTGACAAGCAATTTATTGTTGAGTTGTTACTGAACTGCCAACTGGGAAATGTGGATTAGCACAAATCAATTGTGGCTGACCAGTATTGCATTCATGCCAGCACCAAATGCTTGTCAGTTAAACCTTGCGGATTTCTTCACTTTGTTTGGAGTAAATCCTACTACTGTATATATAAAAATGACAAATGACACTATGACAAAATTACCATGTTATTTGCGATGTCTGTGAGGACATACAAATGATAAACATGCAATCTACTGTTTTCTTTCATTTCTTTCATGTTGGTATATGAAGATATGCCCAACTTGTTAATATTTGGACAAGTTGATGTTTTTTCCTGATCCCATAAATATCGAGACAACAGTGTTGGACTGTATTTTAACATTATACTATTTTAGCAGGTACTTTGCATTATGTAGAAAGTATGTATCACACAAAACATATTTTCCTTTTGTTGTTTTAAATAATTTCAAGAATGATAAAGATCTCAAATAAGTTTTCAATCATTAAGTTTCTTTCAAAACATTTTAAAGAAAAAGATCTCAGTCATGAAGTCTTTAACCATCAATACTGCTGTCTAACTATTACCATGAATAATTTAGATCTCGCTCAGTTCTCCTTAATCAGTAAGGCTGGTGTTCAAATATGTTCACAAATATAGTCCCATCAAAGATGGCTTCAGTGCCAGCCATCTTGCCAAACATGACAGCAAACATGTGACACATTGTCCTGCACTTTTAAAGACATTTCCGGGTTTCAGATAGGAATGTCAATATTTGTCAATCAATAAATAGAGCTCTCTGGTCCATGTGCTATTGTTGACAAACAGGAAAAGGATTCCGTCCATTAACTGGTCAATATACTCAGTGTATATGGCTTAATATACCACATATGTGCCTAGTGACAGCTTATAACCAACCAATAACACAAGATGGAAATGCAACTGGGCAAACAGACGTCAGCCTTGACCATTGATGTCTCTCCGGCCATTTTGCTGAAGCTTGACAACATTAATAGACTCAATTGTATCAGGTACAGATTACTAGTAATTGATGAATATGGATAATGTTTATTGGATACTTTTCCCCAAATATAACTAAATAACATATTTGTGCAACTGTGCAAGAAACACATTTTTTCATCCAAACTGTGATGCATTCTACTTCACTGATTGCTAAGTTCATTCATGAATGGCAATTCTATACTATAAAAGGCAAGTCTAGATAAGCAAAATGGATACCAGTCTGTTATTTATACATTTAAAAAAATATATTATCATTTAAACTATCAATTATTACCTTCAAGACTTGTGCAAACCTACCTTCTCACCTGTTCAGAATTCAGTAGAAAGGAAATATTTTGGACTTTAGGATTATATTTCTACAATTATTTTGTTAAAAATGTTTTGTCCTCATGAGTTTCCAAGAGGAACATCAACTATCTGCTGATACATTATGTAATTTGTTTTGACAAAATGTTTGGCTGCATCACAAAATTTATACAAGACTGTATTTTAACGTTATAAGTCCCTCTTAATTTCCAACCCTCATCTAACACAAGCACCAACAATTTACATACCATCTGCACATCAGACCCACCCATTTACACCCTCGTTCAAAACATCACACAAATATTAACATAGAGATGTAGGATGGATAGCCTGGTCCACCCAGGTCCCTCATTTAAAACATCCTTCCAATACTAACACATACCACATATTTCTATAGGTAAGCCAAGTTCCTAACTTGAACCTCAAAATCGGTATCAAAATTGTATGTCCCATACATAACCCATCTCACCTACCCATGTTCAACCTCATCTAAAACACCCACCCAGTAATAACTGACCCCTGCGTCTGTCATCTGCACATCACACCCAGCCATGTCCACCCTCATCTATAACACCCACCCAGTAATAACTGACCACTGCTGTCTGTCATCTGCACATCACACCCAGCCATGTCCACCCTCATCTATAACACCCACCCAGTAATAACTGACCACTGCTGTCTGTCATCTGCACATCACACCCAGCCATGTCCACCCTCATCTATAACACCCACCCAATTCTAACAGACAATTGTCGTCTGCCCTCAGGATATGTGAACTACCTATAACCACCCTCATCTAAAACACCTACCCATTACTAACACAGAGCAGTATCATCTGCCCTCTGGATATCTTTATCCACCCACATCATCCTTTATCAGCAATATCACAATTAACAATCCAATAATACACCTAAAACTGACTCCGAACCTTATCACCTTCCTTCTGGTGCTCAATTATCCTGCCCCTAGGCTATTTGCAAAGGCTGTGTCTATACTAATTCTGCTCAACACCTGTTCATTTTTTTTACCTGCAGTCATTACGTGGATTCACGTGTACAATGGGCAAACAAGTTTTAATGGAATATGGCATCATGTAACCAATATCTCTATTTGCCATCTTTGTGAATTGAAAGGTGTTACAGCGATAGAAAGGACAGAATCACACACTTGCACAGTGACAACATTTACTACAAAGGCCAACTGCACCAAATATCTTAATCTTCTTACTTAACAGTCAGAGATTGTTCAGCTTAGGAGTCAGACATTCATCAGACAACAATGCCTCAAAACAAACCCCCCAGGAGAGACTATCATGCATGGTTTCCCTGATTAAAAAAATGTGGTGATAAGGGTTTGCATGGTTTTTTTTTCAAATGACAAAAAAAAACCCAAAGCATCAAAGACAAACTTTTTGTTTGTTTTTCAGAGAAACAAGAAATTTTCACAAAATATTCCTGGGCTGTTTGGTACTTTAAATTGGATGAAATCAGAGGATTTTTTACAACAAATCTTAAGTTTGAGGAGGATTTTTTTTCACCTGTGAGAAATAAGAGAAAAAATAGAAAAACTACAGACAGCCTAAGTGCAGCCACTTTTTCCGGCATGAGACAGAATGTCAATGAGGACGTTAGGGAAATTATACAACTCTCCCTCACGGTCTGTACAGCCAATCACATCTCCCACACTGGCACATTCATGGTGGCTATCAGTTGTAATGGCCCCCAGCATCAAATGTTCAAGACAGGTTCCAGAAGAAAGTGGAGTCCACATCATCTGTTATGTAAGAAAATCAGGTCCTTTGTGCATGAAATTGCTGTTTCTTAAAAACTATGACAGCTGCTGCCAAGACTTTACTGTTTACATAGAAATCGGCAGTTCTTGTGTAAATGGTCAATGTAATCTAGAAACTTACATATGATTAACCTTGCTCTTTCTTATAAACTATTTGACAGCATGAACTAGTGTGTAAATGACAGCATGAACAAACCTGTGGTTGAGAGCATGAGCACTCAGTAAACACTTACAGGTACAAGGTGCAAAGGAACAAGAAACTACATCTTGCCCACTCATGCAGTCAGAGAACAACACCAAAACTTGACTGACATGACCAATCAAGCCCCTGAAGGCACAGGCTTGCATTAGTTGCTGATATAATAATAAACTGTTTCAGTTAAAATGTATAAAAATTATAATGAACAGACTGGTATCCTGTCCACTAATCTAGACTTGATTACTGAAGACCAATTTTAACTCATATCTCCACTGGTCATCCGCTTTAAAGGAATGATTAACAATACATCCATGAACTCAGCCTTCGGTACAGTCCTGGAGCAATCTACCCAACACGCTGATCCTTGTGACATCAAGCATCATTCAAACATCATAGAAAGCTACTCTCAAGGACAGTATGAGTCTTGGCCTTCATATTGAGATACAATTGAAAGCCAATAACTGTTTGATCACTGACCTTTAGAAACCCATCCAAGAGCAAGACCGATCACACGGCAGCAACCATCATTCTGAGCCCATGATTGAAAACAAATGGATGCCAAGCATCCATTGAAATTAATTTTCCTTTCATACAGCCACTCGTTTTTGTTTTTTTTGTCTGAACGGCATCTTTTTGCTTGCTAAGAAACATGTCTGTCATGAAATAAAACAGGTTGAAAGAATTGAAAGGCTTCATAAACGTCATTTTATTCTCAGGCAAATTAGGTTTGGGTATCATTGGAAGATGAACATAATCCTATAACAAGAGAGCAGTATACGTCTGTGCACCAATGTTCATGATTACCAAGATTGAGAACAATTTTTAATCTGTTTCCCCACAGATACGCCTATATATATGGTGCCAGCTGTACACATTGAGGATTGCACTGAATACACACTACAGGTCTCCTTATTTTGAAGTCTGTATCTGACCAGCATGTTGATTCAGGTCCCACAACTTGTGTAATATTCTACATGAGAAGATACAAGAAAGAAGAGGAAAGGATAACAGCAAGGTTAGTTTTACATGGCAATATTCCAGCTATATGGCAGTTGTCTGCAAATAATCGAGTCTGGAACAATCAAGTGACCAACAGCATGAGCACTGATCTGCTCAAATGGGAACCGATGATGTGTCGAACAAGTCGGCGAGCCTGACCACATAATACCGTTAGTTGCCTGTTACAACAAGCATAGTTTTGTGGCAAGCAAGGGTTGCTGTAGATCTGTTTTAACATGGATCTCCATGGTTAAAAAGGGAAAGAAAGGAGAGGGGGGAGATAGAGAGGGAGAAACAGAAAGAAATAAAGAGATAGATAAGAAGAGGAGAGAGCGGACTGACTCACTCACGTGTGTAAAAGGACAAGAAACTGAATCTGAATCACATAACATGATGAGTCCCTCTTCTCTGAGACACCTGATGAGAGGTCAAGACATTCAGACATTACAAACAAGTCTGGTGGTAGTTTCAAATACCAAGCACGCAAATCACATCCTGCAGATCTAAATCTTTAACAGACACTCAAGTAATGAAACAGAAAATTGTTGAAGACCATCAATCTGATTGTCTGCATGTCCAGTCTTGTCCCTAAGGAACAAAAACATCATGAGACAACTGAAGCAACGATGATAAGGGAGATGCAGAATGGTCATCCCCGAGCTCCCTGACCAACAGGTTGAGGCAAGCGGGTTTCAACACTGTCTTCAGGATGATTGTAGGTGCCAAGATGGAAGCAACGACCTTGACCTCTGGACAGACACTCAATCACCAGACCAATGAAGGCCATCCCCAAGGAAAAGTAACTCTATCAGCAATGAAGCCATGATGATGTCAGCTGTTACATGATGTAGTGAGTGGAACTGACTGGGTCTTGCCCTGTGTGTGGCGACATGGTCAAGGTAATGTCATCATCTTGTAAACAGGAGGCCTCATGGGACCAGGAACCAGTGGAACAAGATATCTGCCATCATTGTCTGGTGCATTAATCTTCATCATGTGTCAGGCTGCAGTCAGCAAGAGACACAGAAATGTCAGAATTTTGGACATCACCGGCCAGTTTCACAAAGCAATTGTAGTGCTCTGATTGTGTAAGGCAATGTTCAATGTAACGAGTCTGAGAGTATCACTCTCATGGGTTAGTCCAAAACTTTGGATGTACCTGGAGTGTATGAGTGTAGCTTATCGCCACTTTTAACAATATTACAGCAAAATCACAGTGGGTAGCACCAGAAATGTGTGGATCACACACTGTATCCATGTGGGGAATCGAACCCATGTCTTTGGAGCTATGAGTGAATGCTTTAACCACTAGGCTACCCCACCATTTCACAAGCATTACACTTATTGCTGGGTTTTTCTATTTAAAAACTTGATAAAAATAAAATAAAAAAAATGTTGCATTTCTTTTGCTGCTCAGTAGAGCCTGGGTTCCAACCAAGACCTTTGGAAGGATAAACCATAATCTTAAACATCAGATAGCACACCCACATTGTCTTCAGGATGTTTTCACATTGAACAACATATCCAAAACAATATCTGCTACTATAAAACATCACACAAAATAGCAGTTTTATACCAAACCTTCAAAACATTTTTCAAGCAGTTCCACAGTAGCAGCCCACAACTGTTAACAACCTGTTACTTTAACTACATGCTATCAAGATCCTGATATAATCTTGACAGAGTCTTGATACAATGCCCAGGCTGATTAGAGTAAACTGCAGCATAAAAGCATGACTCGCCTATATTAATCTGCTTACTCATGACATCGTAAGTGATGTAGGAGATACCAGCTCACACATCACACACGCCCAGCATCAGTGATCACAAGACACAGTCTGACAACCAACCATCACATCAATGATGGCTTCATAAGGTATCAGGACATAACAGATGCATGATGAGACAATTTAAGACTGGGAGTACATTATAACAATGGCAGAGATCAAAATGGCTGCCTGAGTGGTTCCTAATCCATTAAGTGTTTATAGTGAAAATCTGTCCTAACTTTATAGTTCACCATGAGTTATTTCAGCAACATCATGGCAGGAGACACCAGAAATCGGCTTCACACATGGTTATACCCATGTGTGGATTAAAACCCAGGACTTCAGTGTGATAAGCAAACAATTTAACCAATTGGCTACCCTACTACCTCCGCAGGCTTATGATCCTCATTGTGTTTTGAATATTTTGTGGACTTGGGATGGATAGTACCTAAATGTCAACAAGATGAACAGTTTGTCGTACAGACCCTGAAGCAAATATAGCCAAGAAAGCCCATGCAAGTATAGAAAATATGGCAAGTCTAGATTCCCTTAGCTTCTGAAAATGAAGTCTCAGGGCTCCATTTCATTTTATTACTTTTTTCACCTATGAACTTTTTTCAGTAAAATATGTTCATTTCAGAGACTAGTTGTGAAATTGGGTTTAAGGTCACATTCAACATTATTGCACTTAGTGTATATAAGCCTATACAAGCACGTGACCATTATGGCTGCTGAAGCTGGATTGCACCAATAATAATAATGATCTTCTAGATCAAAAACATACCCAACTACAGTTTCACCCATGAATACCTAGGACAGACGTAACATGTTGACTTTCAGCTGACCAGTCCTTGTTTCATCAACTTGATAATGAAGATCAGACAAGCGAACATTATTTTTATGTCTCTCGAATTTAGAATTCCAGGTTAGAATTGATCTCTGGTGTACCATGCTTGTCACAAGAAGCAACTAACAGGGCTGGGCCCATTTCACAAAGCACACGTAAGCCTAAGATCTCGTAACTATTCTCGCAGAAACCGTACAACCTATGCTGTAACATAGGAAGTAGAAATGCTACTAGAAAAGTTACGAGACCTTCAGCCTACGAGAGTTCTGTGAAACGGGACCCTGGATGGTCGGCCTCGCTGACTTGGTTAGCATATGCCATCACATCTCACTTGCGCAGATTGATGCTCATGCTGTTGATCATTGGTTTGGACCTGCCAGATTCTATTATTTACATACAGCTTGCAAACTACTGAGTATGGCATTAAACAACCACCCAACTTCATGCTCCGAACACCCAGACAGTCCTATGCACACAGTTTACAAACAGACATCCATTTTTGTTTGTCGCTGAATGCTGCAGTCAACAATAGTCTATATTGTAGACGCCATAAATAAACGAATCTGAGCCAGAACAAGCTGTAAACAATATCATGATAAACAACCATGACATATAAGTTTACAAGAACAATCAACCAGGAGACTAAACCACACCATCCGATTCTCACTGCAGCCTTGACTCTATGGCCTATTGATCATGGAGTCTTTACCTAAAACCTAAACTGCTGACAGCAACTAGTAAACAATTGTCTTCCAGCCTCAGGCAAATACATGAACACCAGTCTACCGACATTTAACCCTGTTCATTACTCACAAGGGGCTCCATGCTACACTAAATACCGCAATCTCCAGGACATACACAAATTCTCTATACTCTATCCATGCTGTGCACAGAGTTGTACTGAGATAGTTTACCCTTCGTTATTTTAGTGTTGACTCATCAGTAAGTTTTCATTCGCAAAAGAACTGCTAGGCAGAGGGCTGTTTACAGATCAGAGGAAAATGTTTTACATGTCAGTAGGACAAAAACCGACAGAGACCAAAGCTTGATAGCTCAGATAAACTAATGACAGTCAGGGACTAGACTTCTGTAGTAAAGTTTCACCTTAGCTGAGATGATTCAGCTATAGTGAGTGAGTGAGTTTAGTTTTATGCCGTTTTTTTAGCAATATTCCAGCAATATCACAGCGGGGGACACCAGAAAATGGGCGTCACACATTATACCCATGTGGGGAATCGAACCTTGGTTAGGGTTCCATTAGGCTACCCTACCGCCCCTTCAGCTTCAGTTTATGGAGAAAAGTGAAAACTGCAGTAATAATGGTCAAAGGCCATAGCCTCAATATTCCACTAAACCCATAAAAGGCCAACCAACAATCTTAATATTTATTTATCAAATTTCACATGAAAAGCTGTATAACAGCAAAACTGCACAAGTCTACCCCACCATCCCTTGTAGTTTTCAGGTGTTGACAATGTGCAGAAGTCAGCTCAACATTCTTTCAGTTAGGAGAGCTAACAGACAAACAAAATGGAGTGACCAAACTTCTCCTAA
This sequence comes from Haliotis asinina, assembly GCF_037392515.1. Lineage (NCBI taxonomy): Eukaryota > Metazoa > Mollusca > Gastropoda > Lepetellida > Haliotidae > Haliotis > Haliotis asinina. Next base: position 22,291,487 of record NC_090290.1, read on the forward strand.
ACCAGAGGTAAAGGAATCATTTACCATCCAGACACTGAACTAATGCCAGACATTACATCTATACCCGAAGGTGAATATGTCAGCCATTTGGGGATCAATCATAATTAGGCAAGACAAATATGGCACTAGATCTCTTCAACTGCTCCACAGACATACAGAATAATTACCAACATTTGCAAAAGCAACAAGTCTATGATGGTACACTATTGATTCCATGCCAGTCCATAGGGAACTAACTTATCATCTAATCTCTGAAATTAATATATACTTTACAGAAAGGAAAGTTCATAGTGAAAAGAAAAAAAAAAAAACATATCGAAAAGGAGCCCTGAGATTTTGTTGATTTTCTGTGAAATCTGTACATACCACAATTTCTAGACTCGTGTGGCCTTTCTTGGATATATTTGCTTCGGGGTTTGTATGACAGACTAATGGGGGACGTAAAATAGAGAGTCACACCAGTTTCGTGTCCAAAAAAGCAGAGAAATAGGGAATTTCATTGAAATTACAAAGTAGCCCCACTGAGGTGAAACATTCTGAAAGTTAACCTGACAAAATTCTAGATTTTCTCCATTTAGAACGTTCACGTTATAGTAACAGCTTGGTAGAAAAGAAAATATTCCAGTTCATAAACTATTAGGTAGCTGATCCTCAAAGGTGATTCACAACTCCAAATGTACGACTGACACGACAGTTTGATCAATATTGTTTGACTGATGTCAGCTGTCCAGTCGAACCAGCAGTTGGTATGAGAATGCAAGAAGCATCATACCTCTAACAAGTTATCACACACACAGTCAACAGTCCCTCTGCCTGACTGCTTGAACCACTCAGACGTCTGCTCCACTAAGCAGACATCGCTGGGGACTTGTTTCTAACCCAAATCCCTGTAGGGCAATATTGATTGAAACTGTTATCTCAAGGCTTCAATAATACAGTAATCCTGTCTGGTTCTTCAATACCTATCATCAAATCATGGCAAGGCCTTCAGACAATGAAAAAGAGTGGGGTGAGTCCTAAATGCTAAAAACACTGCACAGCCCATTTGAGGGCTGAAGGTCACACAATCATGTGGTTGACAGAATCAGCATGGCTCCATCCAGTCAAGTGAATGAGTGAGTGAGTGAGTTTAAGTTTATGCAGCTTTCAGTAATATTCCAGCAATATTACAGAGGGGAACACCAGAATTGAGTACACAAGATGTACCCATGAGGGGAATCAAAGCCAGGTCTTCTGTGTGATGAGCAAACACTTTAACCACCAGTCTATCATACTGCCCCCTTGGTACAAGAGATAAATGGTTAGACCACAGACAGCATTCTGTAATAATAGCCTGCTGTGCCCAAGTTCAATAACAAATTCATAAATGTTCAAGATCTTTGTGAAAAAGGACAATCTTGTCACAATTCTGGCATCCAAGAAAAATGGCTGACTTTTGAAAACAATGGCTGCCAGATGGCCTCCTCCACTTGTCGATGAAATCTCCATCTGGTGCTTCTGTTAACTACACCAGTTCGATCACAACAGGTAATTGATCACTCTATCTTTCAATTACTGAAAGCCATTCTTCATTTGCTTCAGTTAATCGCATAAACAGGTCTTTTTTAACAAGCAGTATCAGTGTTTAAACACACTGTACCGAACAACCACATAATGTTAACAAATGTCTTCTTTGTTTATTTCCTGCTAAAAATTGAAAATGCATTTCAACCAAATATTTATTGACAGTTGTGCCAAGTTTATGAAGAGACTCAGAGCTGGATGCTAGACTTTGTCTCTGAATATATATAAGTTTGACTATAACAAGTAAACCCACTTAAATTGAAAAGAAGCTCCATTGAGATGGGAGATTCAGAACCCGAAGAAATCTGGACTTCATACATTTAAAGTTTCAACTTTGCAAGGTGGACTTGTCAGTAGGGAAAATATTGGTCGAAGGACTGAGGGACAGACTTCTGGACTCTTCTTCAAAAGTACTGCATATCTTAACAGTGGTAGTCAGATATTACCCAGTATATTTATGTTCTCTACAAGCATCAATACTGAACGAATCTGGTTGTGTGTTATAGTACTGAATAACAGCTGCAGGAAGATATTTGAGATAACACACTATCACTAATAAAATGATAACGAGGTTTAATATACAGCCATTTGTATAACAGATTCAATGCTGGCTTATTCAGGGTTATGTAGAAAAAGAAAAATTAAAACAAAAATGGCTGCCACAAGTATTGACTGGAAAGTTCAGAGTCCCATGCTGAATAAGGTTTAGGCAATATTTTAGCAATATCACAGCAAGGGACACCTAAAATGGGCTACACACTTTGCATCAATGTGTGGAGTTGGACCTGCTTGAACCACTAGATTAACATATTGCATTGTGAGTGAGTGAGTGAGTGAGTGTTTGAGTGAGTGAGTGAGTGAGTGCTAGCCAGTCCTAGTGAGTGACAATGAGTTGAAATTTAAGTCGCTTTTGCAATGTTCCATCAATATTTCAGAGGAGACACCAGGAATAGGCTTCATACATTTTACCCACGTTGGGAATAAAACCCAGGTCCTCTGCATAACAAGCAAAACTACTAGACTATCCCAGTGCCTTGCTCTCATAGAAGGAACTACAAGATGGAGATAATTTTGTTGTGGACATATGATAGCACGGTGGTATATTAAAAAAAAATAAAAATACTGAATTGATTGTGCAAATAGTTTTGAGCTTCATGTTACAGAAATAAGCAAGGTTGGACATATTTGATGAGCAAACTTTGCACAGTTTACCCGTGGGGGCAATGGAGGCCAGATTTAAGTGATCGTATCACACAAACGCTGATGCAGGCTTTCAACTAGACTAACGCTTAGCCCCTGAACATATTTGACATTAACAGTAACAAATAAACCCTTTTATATTGAAAAGGAGCTGTAGTGAGTTGGGAGATGAAGAACTTGCACTTGCATAATTTAGGGCTTTTAATTAGTTCTGCAGGGAGGACAGTAGGCAGTAGGGAAAGTAATGTGGTTCAGGGACTGTGAGACCGGCTACATTGTAGGAAGGACAAGGCAGAAGTGAAAATAATGTGGTTCAGGGACTGTTATACAGGCTACAATGTAGGAAGGACAAGGCAGAAGTGAAAATTATGTGGTTCAGGGACTGTTATAGAGGCTACAATGTAGGAAGGACAAGGCAGTAGGGAAAATAATGTGGTTCAGGGACTGCGAGACAAGCTACATTGTAGGAAGGAAAAGGCAGAAGTGAAAATAATGTGGTTCAGGGACTGTTATACAGGCTACAATGTAGGAAGGACAAGGCAGAAGTGAAAATAATGTGGTTCAGGGACTGTGAGACAGACCAGTTTACAACAATGGCCATTTTGTAGAATGGGATTTATGTTAATGACACTAACCACATGACTCCCCTTCCTCCTAAATTCAGTTACAGAAAGAAAAGGGTTTGATTTGTGCAAATGCATCAATTACAAGTGATTCCAAGGCAATTGGTCCACAACCAAGGAATTTGTTTTCCATTTAGGTTGCCATAAAACCACTCAGGTTCCCCAAAGCAGGTCATGCTTGCTTAAGATCTCCACTTTCCTGATCAGCTGATAAGAGGAGGCATGTCTTGTGCTCTCCTTCCTGCAGTCTCCTTCTTTTTGCATATTAATGTTTAAACACTACGATGTGAACAATGACTCGTTTGCTTACAAAAATTGATGTAATACTGTTGTATTTGGGAATGCAAGTAAAAAACATGCAACATCTGCACAAATTCAATTTGCAAAGAAATATTAATTCCAACTGGTGTTGTGATTTATACAGTAATTCCTGTTTACGGCAAGTGTTGGGCAATTTACGAGAGAACGCCAGGCACAAAGTCCATACATAACATGCAGTCTGTGGCAGGGTTGGCAAACACAAACATCAACCTGTCCATGCGTGACCCACTTCAGTATTCAGGGGATGCATGAATGTTTTAACTCACAGGAAATACCAAAGGAAAGGTTAAACACAAATTGAAGCATAAACGGAAAATGTTTTAACAAACAAGTTTTTGCATTACATGTTGTGTTGGGCAACAACTGTAAATACGGACAAAATGGCATGGGTGAGGGAGTATGGATTTATACCACTTTTAACAAAATTCCAGCTATACATTAACAGGGGAAACCCGAAATAGCCTTCATTATGGGAGTGAGTGAGTGAGTTCAGTTTTACTCAACAATAGCTTAGTTTTTACTCCACAATATTCCAGCCATATGGCATCAGTCTGTAAATAATCAAGTTTGGACCAGACAATCCAGTGATCAACAGCATGAGCATCGATCTGCGCAATTGGGGATCAATAAATCAACCAAATCATCAAGTCTGACCACCCAATCCCATTAATCCCCTCTTACTAGAAGCAGAATCACCTTTATGGACCTTCACAGGTCCTATATGTTAGGAATCAAACTCTGGCCTTCAACGTGACAAGCGAATGCTTTAACCAGAAAGCTACCTCACTATCATCAGTGAGTGGTCTGACTTCTACATGGTTGTGTGTACATGTGTTGCATGATTGTGGACACAACAACATTCCAGCTGTAATCCGGATGCCTGTGAACAACCAAGTATGAACTAGACAAACTAGTGATCAATATCATGAACAACAGCTGGAAAGACAGGAGGATACCCAATGAACCAAGTGCCAATCCTGACCAGCCATTATGTTTCAGTATTCTGACCTGGAGTCCCTTGACTGGAAGGAACTTCAGAATCTATCGTTGAGTCATTGAAACAATAATTATTGCTAGAATCAACTTGCCAAATGGCATCTGGCTGTTAGTGTGCCTGCATGCATATGATTGGTGAATGTCAACATCTGAGTTATCTCCCCTGCCTCCTTCAATCTGCTGATTGACATTGTACCAAGTTATGAGGATGCACGTTGAAAGAATATAGGATGCTGTCAGTGAAAAACACCTAAAGAACAAAACTTCTCTTGTATGAGATATTTGGGATGTCGACCTTTTATCAACATCCTCTTTCTACAAAGCAACGGTTGCAGTAGACCAATTAATAATAGAAATTCAAATTTGAATCCAATTCTGCAATAACACAGCTACGAGATTCGGAGATTCTTAACAATGATTAAAACATTCAAGAAGGTGTGACTAAACTGATTGTGTGACACTGACTTGAACAGGTGCTTGTGCTAATAACTCCGTAACTGGCTTTCATGATGGCCTTGCATATGGTGATCAAATGCTCAGAGTAAACACATATTCCATTCATGAATAATATACAACAGACTTTGAAATTAACATAAATGTGCTCATCCGCACCAAATAAACTTAATGATGGTGTGATGATAATTCTTTATGGACAATCCATCTTACAACTTGAAATAAATAAGACTGGTTTAATCTCATGGTTTTAGAGTGAGAGAGGGTTTAGTTTTTTTGCCACTTATAGCAATATTCCATCAACATCACAGCAAGAAACACTAGAAATCGGACTCACACATTGTACCCAAGTGGGGATTCGAACCTGGGTCTTCGGCATGATGAGGGAAAGCTTTCACCACCAAGCTCCCCCCTCCCCTCAGTTGTGAAGAGATGTACTTTGATGTAGTCACTTCGCATTATCATCACCATTTTCATTATTCATGGATATGACGCTACATTAGTGGCGAGTTACAATTCACACAACTTGTAAACTGCTGGTGTTGTGTATTACTGAGCCAAACACAGATTATGACCGCAGTCAGAATGTGCATTGATTTGACTGTGAACTAGCATGATTTTATGGTGAAAGAACAGCCATTCTCTACTTGTGCCTGTCATATACCATTTACCTCACAACTCATTGTCAGAAAATGGTAGCCAATAGTATTCTGTCAAATGACAGCATGCACTGGCAGTTCATTGAGCTGCTTCACTTTTCATGCCCTGCTTCACCACAATAAACTCTCCCTGGGTTATGTAGTCACACTTATATATCCTGGCAGTGCCAGTCACACATATTGCCGCTCTGCATTTATAGCAAGAACAGGTGTTTAGCAGGTGACAGATACAAAACATGGCAATGAATGAGAAAATCCTATGAAGACTATAAAAGAGCGAGTGAGTTTTACGCCGCACTCAGCAATATTCCAGCTATATGGCAGAGGTTTGTAAATAATCGAGTCTTGACCAGACAATCCAGTGATCAACAACATGAGCATCGATCTGCGCAATTGGGAACCGATGACATGTGTCAACCAAGTCAGTGAGCCTGACCATCCAATCCCGTTAGTCGCCTCTTACGACAAGCATAGTCGCCTTTTGTGGCAAGCATGGGTTGTTGAAGGCCTATTTTACCCCGGGACCTTCACGGGTCTCTTTGGAGCTATGAGTGAATGCTTTAACCACTAGGCTACCCCACCATTTCACAAGCATTACACTTATTGCTGGGTTGACTATAAAAGAACTATCATCCCCAAAACGTTGGCAAATAATTACAATAGCAGGTCAAATCCTATGAGGATTAGAGAAAACTGACCCGTCCAAAAAACCTATGCTTGGTGATTGGGAGGACACTGTGGTCAGGCTGACTGATACCATTCACAGCATCTCAGTGGACTTTGATGTGAAGCATTGTGGCTGATAATATCTATCACTGGATTGACAGTGTGCGTGTGCATGTGCGTGTGAGTTCTGTTCAAGTTTACAGTCCAAAAATGTTTAAAATACAGTGGACTATTAATGTTTATTCTAGCTGTTTAGTTACTAGCTGACAATAAGCAGTGATCCACTGTCCAGACACTGTAACTGTCAAAATATGTACAAATGGCTACAACAACCTTGCTTGGCCCTGCACATATAATGCTAAAACAATCCACAGATCTGGTACAAGTAAACCATCCTTGTGTCCTCGACACTCAATCAAGTTCCACCACGATCACAAAACTTCCTTCGAAAAGATAGTTCGCTTGTTGTTTAGTGCTGCGTACAGCAATATTCCAGCTATGGTGGTGGACTGTGAATACTTGAGTCTGGACCAGATGATCAACAGCATGAGCATCAATCTGTACAACTGGTTGACACATGTCACTGTATCCCAAACGAGCTTCACTATGCAATCTCATTAGTCAACTCTTGCAAACACATGATGCTGAAGACCCATTCTAAGCTGGTTTGCCTCTCAATAAGAACAAGACAACAGCAACCCAGCCCACACTGGCACGGCCATTACCCACGGTCCTCCCATTTAACCCCTGTAACTACACTAGTCACCCCTCTAAACCCAACCAATAAAGTAGTCATCACTGAGACCAACTAATAACAGTGGTCAGCCATACTACCCTACAGCCCAGATATCATCACTGCTCAGTTGATTAAATACAAGTCCATTCATGATCAGCTTCAATCACAATCTGAAGTCTGCTCAACAACTCCTACACTGATGCATATACTGTCCATTCCAAAAGGCAAGACCACCAAGAAATGACTGATCATTGTTCCACAGTCATGGCCAATAATGACACAAGGCTACTCACAAGACCAATTACGGAAATCCACTTATCACTCAAGTAGGAAGGCTGTAGATCCGTATCTCCCTCTTCTAGATCACAGGGATTTGTCAATGGGTGCATGAAGATATCCATTATGCTTATTCACACTTCATTAGTCAGACACACAAGCATGCGATACCCGTGAAATATTGCAGCAAATTACTGTGGACTAATTAACTGGCATTTGCATTCTCGCAAGATGTCGGTTTACAATGGGAACACTTCCTTCAAGCAAAGGATGCTGTTTACACTGTTTGGTAATTCAAGACATCTCAAATACCCTGTAGGCAGTAATTGAGGTACCGATCCAAATCAGAATACAGATGCAATTTCCCTTAGTATTTGAAACCAGTAATGTTTGGACTTGACTTCATGCATCAGTGAACAGCTGCTAAATATATGGCATTGTGCATTTCATTGAGTGAGAGGGTGAGTCTAGATATAGACTACACTCAACAATATTCCACTTACCGTGGAAGCTGTCTAAACCGGCACTCATTGGGACTGAAGAAATAACCCAGTTTAGACAATGTGCCAGATTGTAGAGCTGATGACATTTTGGACAAAACAAGACAATCATGTGATCAACAGCATGAGCATCAGCCTATGCAAAAGGGGTACAAGGACATGTGTTAACCAGGTCAGTGAGTCTGACCTCCTGGTGCTGTTAGTGGTGCCTTTTACGACAAGCATGGGTTACTGAAAATCAATTCTAATCTAGCTATCTTTACGAGTTCATGTCTTAGAATGTCCTTATGTAGTAAATAAGGTGATTCATTTACCTTTGAAATATCCAATGGCATCTGAAACCCGTAATGTTTTGACTTGACTATCAGTGAGCAGCTGCTCAATATATCACATTGTGCGTTGTGTATTTCATTGCTCCACATGGTTGATATCACCAGACAAAATCTGTCATCAAGGAAACTTTGTATTGAAAATAAAACATGCTCAGTGTGAGATAACCAAATGGCTCAAATGTGACTATTTGTTACTTAACATCTCACTCAGCAACATTCCAGCAATATGGCAGCGGTCTGTGAATAATCTGGACCAGACAATCAAGTGATCAACAGCAAGATCTTCAATCTATGCAAATGGAATACAATGAAATGTCAATCAAGTCTGCGAGTCTGACCCCTAGACTAACGCTTTGCTTCTGAACATTTATAACATTGACAGCACAAATAAACCCACTAAAATTGAAAAGGCGCCCCAGTCAGAAGGGATGTTCAGATAATACCTACATCAGCTTCTTTTAAGGCTTTAGCAATGCAGAAAGCACTCGGTAGTAGGGAAAATACTGTGCTTAAGGGACTGTGAGACAGACCAAGCGACCCCCTGACCCTGTTTGTCGAAACTTATGACAACTTATGTAAATGCTACATGGCAAAGAAGAAAGAACTTGACCATACAAATGTGAATTATTGATAACCAAATTTCAACATATTTGCAACTTTACTTCAGTCTAAACCTTTACAATTTAAGTAGTGTATCATCATCTTTCTGTTGCTGTATTAATTCTACAATGTTGCCTACATGAAACTACCTGCTCATGTGACTGTTGCAGAGCAGGACTCGACTACATTCAGTTTTAATTTGGACTTTCAATCCCTGACCTTCATTCAGCTACAAGTTTACTGATACTAAGATCCACATGACGTCTAGCCTGTATCAAGACGTGTACACACACAGACTGCATTCTTTGAGGGCACTCATCAGTGATATTCTCATGGTCTAAATGGTCTGTTTGAGACCTTAGATATTCGCTGTCATCACAGTAAACTAGTCATACATAACTGCCATTTTACAACACACAATCGTATCCACACCAGTACCAGATGTTGTTCATTGCACAATATATCTCTTCACTTATATGACCAAGTTTATGGGAAGTAAATTCACATCGTCATCAATTACACACTGTGAGAGTCAGTACGATATCATCCTTACATGGCTGCCTCTAGGATCTCCTAAATGTCATCAATAACCATCATGGGAGTCGATTTCATGACACCCCACATGGCAGCCTTCACATGCACATGACAACATCTCACAATGACCTAGCTCAGTTCATCAATACGATTCGTTGTAACAATCTTCTGTTCCAACATCCATTTAGGAGTTTGACACACTGGGTCACCAGACAGAGATTTGAATATCCCAGACAACAATCACACAGAACAACACCATGGTCCTTTGATAGGAGAACAAAAGAAATCGGTTGATTCACTTGCCCCTTCAAGCCAAACATGGAGGCCATATGACTGCCATCTCAACACAGCCGAAGTACTCACCATGGTACACCTGACAGTGGTACTCAGACAGCACACAATCCAGTACACAGTCAATCCAATACACTGTCAATCCAGTAGCCCTAAATCCAGTACACCTATACTAAAAACATCCAGTGAGAAAAGCCTGGCCAGCTGGAGCAAGACGACCCAATTATTGAGGAACTTCTCCGCTGATTGTGAGAGCGAGTGTGTCTGCCCTGTGAGCTGGTTCCATACACATGCATACAGCACACACAAAGGTCATTGAGTGCATGGTTTGTGGACTTGCACAATACAGACATGCCACAAGTCATTGTTGGAAACACTTACATAACACATAGCTAAACTGAGCGACATCATGTTCAAGTGATCAAATCTCTGTCTCTCTCACTGTTAAAAATTTATGCAATCCTATGGTATTTCAAGCTTCAGGAGGCCCTTGAACCCGTAGCTATTAACACAAGGATAATGTGTGTATGTGTTTTTTGCTTAAAACTGTAATGATAATGTCTAAACATTAAAAATATCCCTCTAACAGTCTGGCGTCCTAAAACTACTGTCCACTAAATCTAGACTTGCCTCAATAAAAGATAGGATTACCATACACCCAATGACAGCAGGACAGCTGAAGGGGTTTTTATCAACACGGGTACTACAGACATGTACCCCAGGTATGTTTCTGTATACAGAAAGGTACTTAGATATATCAAAATACAGAAATATACCCTCGGATGAGTCCATTCTGCATTGTGACATTTTGTTGATCAGAACTAATTCAGGTGCATGAGATACATTTAATCTCATTAGATATGAAACGAGCATGCTTGGTAACAAATATTTTGTGATGCAAGCTGCCATTCAAAATCAGTTGAACAAGAATGGATGGTTTTGGTTTTAGATTGAGAAATATGGAATCGTTTCCCTTTTTGGGTAACAGGTATCCTTATGTATTTTTGCATTGTTTGTTGTACATATCTGTGGTACATGTGCCGACAACAACCACTTCAGTTTCTGTACTTAAGCATGTAATCATCAAAAATTCTAGCATGTAACCGTGGCCTATATATAACACTCTAGACCAGTCTAGTCCAGTCCAGTCCCTGCTATCGCAACAATCAACCCAGTCATCACGCTTAAAAAACCCTGTACGTCCATTAATTGGAGCAGAACTTTTCAATTCAATTCACTTTTCACAAATATAAAGTGACGGCACAGCAGGGCCCCTAGTATCACAGTCAATGAACCATTTATTTTCTCTGTTGTCTAGCCCTTTCTGCCATGTTAAAGCCCTAATCAAGTCTAGATTTCCCCATGTTCTTAATCTTCCTTCTCACTTAGGCAGAATTTAAAAGGAATTGTTTGTTTCCATCAAAAGTACAGATATTCAGAGACTAAGCATTTGTCTACAGGGACCCCAGTAATGGGTTCCTCTCATTCTAACCATGTTGCTAATCGAACCTCTTCTTTCAGCATGAGAAGCAAACACTTAAACCACTAGTAACCAACCTAGCAGTTTTGATTTGCTGTCCCAATAACAGGAGTGAGTGAGTGAGTTGAGTTTTATGCCACACCCAGCAATCTTCCAACTATGTAGCAGTGGTTTGTAAATAATCGAAGCTGGACTAGACAATCCAGTGACCAACAACATAAGCATCAATCTGCACAATTGGGAACCGATGACATGTGTCAACCAAGTCAGTGAGCCTGACCACCCGATCCTGTTAGTCGCTTCTATGTCAAGTTCTATGGCAAGCATGGGTTGCTGAAGGCCTATTCTACCCTGGACCTTCATGGGTCATAAGATAAGATGTGGTTTGTACTTCCAACCTCTCATATTGCAAAATACCGCAAGAAGAAGAGGAATTTCAAAGCTCATCTTTCACACATTTGAGGATGTGCACTTCAAACAGCTATCTGTGTCTGATAAGTAACACATAGGAATAAGTGTGATGCCTGTCTCAAAGAGATCCACACTTAGCAGAATGTTACTTCCACATCCAGATGACATGACGGATGTGTTTCTTGGCAATACCTATGAAAAGGCATTGTTTCAAAACCTTATATGTGCCAAAAGAGTATGTCAGCAAGTGAGTGAGTGAAAGAGTGAGTGAGGATTAAAGTTGCCTTCAGCAGTATTGCAGTCACTTTCATGTGGAAGAAAACCTGAAGCGATGCATAGAAAGCAGCAATAACTCTAGTGGCTGCAAGAGTTATATGATCCCCAGGCTGTTGAAATTGATAATATGATGTGAAATTGAGATTGACATTCCAATGATTGAGGGAAAACATACCAGCACCATGAGGGTACTAGTTTTGTGATACATGCGTAAATATCCTATAACAACAACAAAAATAATAAACCTCAGACATTTACAGCTTCAGAAACCACAAGCACAGATACAGTGCAGGCAAACTTGGAAATACAATCTGGATTAAAAGTTCCATCAATTTCCTGTAGCACACAAGGGACACAACTCTGCACAGTAAATGTATGAAGCACACCAAAGAGCATCAAAACATTTAACGATGCATGCACAGTACATGAACAATTAATAACAATCTCACATTACACACAATAAACCTTGAGTAAATACTGAGTATTTCCATGAACAAATATTACCAATAAATCACTTTATCAGATAAATTACTGAAAAAATAGATTCTATAGGTCACTGAATAAAATGTCCTGATTTAACATATTGATGGAATATTTCTGAGTGTGAGAAAACAGAGTTTGAATTTTTCAGATTGTCTTGGAGCTTAAGGTCTATGTCTTTGTGCCTGTCTGTTGAGATATCTATGTAGCTAGGGTATTGACAGAGTGTGAGAAAAATCATTGACATCCCATCAAGATTCTAACAGTGTCCTGTCAGACTGAAGGGAGACAGCACAGTCAACACTGAAAGACACAACCCGGACATTACACATGCGGAGGTCATGTTACCAGACAGTCAACATTCCCAGAGACAACACAGAGTTGCCAGACATGTTCCTTGACATGGGCGACATGAATGCTGACAAACAATTCGGGATTCCATCTACTGACAAATACTGTTCTGTTTTGCAGTGGGGTAGTCAAATGCGCTGGCTCGTCATGCAGAAGACCCGGGTTTGATTTCCAATATGGGTACAATATGGGATGTCCACTTCTGGGGTACCCTGCCATCATATTGCTGGATTATTGCCAAGAGGGATGTAAAACCATTCTCAATCACACTGCAAATAGCAGGATGCACCGAAATGGGCCTCACACATTAATTGTACCCATGTGAGACATCAAACCCTAGTCTTTGGCGTGACGAGCAGATGCTTTCACCATTAGTCGGGTGTGATGGAGGAATGTATTGTTCACTAAACCTGTGAAATATTGATGGGCTGTCAACTGCCTCACGACCACATCTCAATGTCTACTATTGATGACATCACACGTAAAACTCCCAGCCAGCTGAATAGCTTGGTAATAGGATAGAAATACTTTGTTCTCCAAACCCATTTGGAACAAATGCAACAGACCCCCATAAAAAAGAGCATTCATCTTCACTTAAAAGACAGTTTATGAAATAAACCGATACACAGAACTACATGAATCTTTGGCTGCCAGAGAACACAGGTGGGTTCAAACTGAGAAAGAACCTTTTTTGTCAAAGTGGTTAATTGCAAATTAGTTTCAGTAAACATGACAAACCAGACATTCAGACCACTTTGTGGAGAGAGTGTAGAGTTACTAACAGAATTATCAACAAATTTCTTGAATAATGACTGACTGTGCACTAGAGGCAGTTTTGAATAAACAAACTTCAAACATCAGTCTTTTCCAGCAAAGTGACATTAACTTCACGAGTGACATTCTCCCATTGTTAAATTGGTCTTTTAACAAAATCATGATGATCCCTAAACAGAAAGACTTACATATAAACCCTACTATAATGAAAAACACTTCGCGCTGGGTACCATCAGCAGTTGTTTCAGACACTGTGACAGTTATGTTTGTCTGTAACTAGCCTTAAGTTAGGCACCCATGTCCCTGTTATTGATAACTGTAAACATTGTTATGGGAGTTTGCTAGCGGACATGTACAGTAAAAGCTGGTAACAGTCTATTGAATATGAAGATCAATGGAAAACGATGCTAAAAGCCATGATGTGAAGCTAGTAGTCTTAAATCCTTTCCACAGACTTTCATTCGACACAGGACAATACTTCAGTACTATCATGATATTACTTTGACATATGCCATCTTGATGAGCGAGTGAGTGACCTTTGCTTTATTCCAGCTTTAATTCCAACTAAAAGGCAGTGGTCTGTAAGTAATCAAGTCTGGACCAGATAAACCAGTGATCAAGAGCATGAGCATCCATCTATGTAAATGGGCTGTGATGACGTTTCCACCAAGTCAGTGAGCCTGTGCATGTCGCTTCTTACACCATATATGGGCTGCTGAAGATCAATTCTAATCTGATCTTTATGATCTTCATGATCTCCATCGCGATGGTACAGAGAAAACCATGACAAAACTTCATGTAGCGCAAAGATTCACACCCATGATTACTGGATCCTTACATATTAAAGAGACAACTTTATTCAAAGTAACTGTGCAGATTTGCCTCCAAAAGCCTAAATGATCACATTGATGCTTTAACCCATCAATGTTTCCATGACAACAACATCAAACTGCTCCTGCCCACATGTATTCACCAACATGCTTCTCCTATCCTGGTCATAATCTGTGTGGGGGTAGCAGGACAACATAACCCATACAGATAAGGAACCAACCATTTAATATCCAGCCACAGCTGGTGGGGACTTGTGAGCAACAACATGGCCCCATTTACTCAGTGATCAAAATTGCATAGCAAGTCTACCCAATCCATATTTTCTCATCTCTTATAGCGAGGATGACAAACTAAGATCTGAGCAGAATTTTGCAAGTACAGGTATTAAGTATTGTGGACTAATTTCCATCCAATGTTGCACATACAAGTATTAAGTACTGTGGACCAATTTCCGCACAATGTTGCACGTAAAGGTAATAAGAACTCTGGACCAATCTCCATCCAATGTTGCACATATCGGTATGAAGTACCCAGGACTATCCATACCCATTGTTACAGGCATTCAGTACTATCCTGGCCCAAAATCTCTACCCATTGTTACAGGCATTCAGTACTATCCTGGCCCAAAATCTCTACCCATTGTTACAGGCATTCAGTACTATCCTGGCCCAAAATCTCTACCCAATGTTTCAGGCATTCAGTATTATTCTGACCCTGAAAATTTTTAAAGATGGTACACATACCAGGACTCTGTCCTCCGGAACATCTTCAGAAATCCAGTGCCCCAGCTTAAACTTGACTCCCATCACACTTGGTGGGCTGCGAAGATTCATCACAGGTCTTTCTGGACTTAGAGACAACCAGTTGAGATCTGTTTTGCCAGGTAAACAACCCACTGTGATAGATTTTCCAAGATCAGTACTTGGTGGAATATCTTTTACACATTCAAGTTTCCTAGGCCTTGAGACAATGTATAAAACCACAATCCAACAGGCAAATGATTCTTACATATACGATGCAATAAGATATTCACAAAGACAAAACTGCAATCCTTCCACAGAACATCAATCACTGACTAAATCCTATCATCATCTCTAACAATATAGTAATCGGAACTTCCTGACACATCAAGGGCATCTGCACTGTTCATGATGTCCCGTCCATAAGTGAACCGAAGTCAATCCAGAGTGCACACCACAAACAAGGATCACACATGTTATAGTGTTTGCCACAGTTCTGTCAGTACCAACAGTTTCGTGGTACTTCTACAAGTAGGTCCCCTGTTGTTGACAGGGAGGCTTGAAGTAGCCTATATGAATGGCTGATGTACAGTAACTCAATTTGTCTTGAACTTTGACTGAGGTAAGAGAGCAGCTGATAAGTTGGTTATCTCTGCCTGCTGTCAGAGCAGATACTCCAACACACTTCTGACACCTAACATTGTCTATACATTAACTACCCCTGACAGATGGCATGTGGAGGATGCTCACCAACAAACAGGCCACAGTGTGTGGTAAACCAAGCGTATGTCTACATGGGATGAAACTACTCATAACTCAAACCCTGTAGAAATACATGCAATCTGGGCACTATACTTTTAATGTCCTCCACTGTCCTCTGTTCGGTCCTCTGTTCAGAGCTGTGTTGAGTCCCCCCCCCCCGATCAATCCTGTCTTCTGATCAGTTTTGTGTTTAGTCCCTTAATCAATTCTGTGTTCAGTCCTCCAATCAGTTCTGTGTTTAGTCCTCACTTCTGTCCTTTCCTCCACACACAGTCAGAAGATACAGTCTGTGACAACAGCTTGGTCAATGACTGGACAAGGAAGATCTTCAGATGAACAACCCTTATGAGATAAGCAAGTCGTGTCCTACCAACTGATGACTCCAACAAAACACTTTACCTGTTCCTGTATTACAGACCTGCATGGTTGACTGGTCAAGCCATGTATCTGTAACTTGGTCACAGAGATGTACACGGCAATAATCCACACATCACCTCATCTCAACACAACACAACACACACTGCTCCATTACAGCCTGTCAGTATCGTCAAAACGTCATAACGCCACTCAGCCAGGCAAAACTGCAGCGATCACTTTCAGGATCATAAACCTATCTTAGGAAGAAGGGTTATCAGAACATAAACCTTCCTTTCAAAGTGCCTGTTTACAGACCCATTAAGGTGCCAGGTGAATGGGCTTCTATCAGGAAGCGAGCCACAACAACCTCATTTCACTGCAATCTTCTACTAAAGTCATGTTGATCTGTTACAGCCATCTCTTGGTGCTGTAGCTCCTGTCCAACTTGTGCAGTTAATTACTGGATAATTTACTACCAAACTTCAATGGGTACTAGGAGAAAGGAAGCCCTGAGGAAACTCCTTGTGTTGCTTAATAAGGAGGCCCTGATGCTTATTATAGAGCACTTCCACAATATACACCAGCACAAGCTGGCCAACCTTTCTGGCAGGGCAGGAAATGATCTGTATATCAGACAAGTATGATAAAGGGTATCACACTGACCATGGGTTGAGCATGAACAGGAACTCAAATAGAGATAGTAGGAGAGTGAGGAAAGTTTTACACCACACTCAGCAATATTCCAGCAATATTCCCATTGTCTTTCAACAAGCTTGGCTTACTTGAAGGTACATTCTAACCCAGACCTTCATGGGTCTATTGATAGACTATGAAACTTTTCATTTCCTTACACTAATGTGTAGCTTCGGAATATATAACTTAGACTGTAACAAATAACTAAATTGAAAAGGAACCCAAGGAAGATGAGGGAAACTGAACCCTGGGGAAATCTAAACTTGCTCAACTTAGGACTTCAGCACTTCAGCGAGGGCGAGGCAGTAGGGATAGTAATACGTTTTAGGGACTGTGAGACACACGACTGATACACAGATGAACAGTGAATGTTGTGTTATGCTTGTCATGAGTAATCTTGAATGTGTGAGTTTCTATATCGTTTCAGCAATGTTTCAGCAAAATCGTTCTGGTGCAACAAACACAGGCCTCACAAATAACAGCCTTTACGACAAGGATTCAATTTACCCACCCTATAAATACTTGAGTAGGCAACTGGTGATTGACAGCATGAACCACTCTCAGACATGATAACACATAACCACCTAGGTGATATACACTTTAGATTCCCCATCCCCATGAAGTATTATTTACCGTTCATTATCTTTTACCCCACTGGAGATATCAGGTTTCTTTATAGAATATCATTGTGAATAATTAAAAAAGAATTTCCAGATACTGGCTGTGACCCTGGGCCATTATTTTGTTACAAAACCATGTTAAATTAATATCATTGACAATGGTTTATTTCACTAACCAAACAAATAAACACAAAATCTGAAATCCAGAAGCAGTTTCACTGTCATTACCTTAAACCCTTTCAATTAAGAATATTTTGAGTATCAATGACAGGATCATACCAAAAGAACTCTACCTTGAGAACTTGATCACTCCTCCTGGGGCCATGCTCTTTCCTCCAGCAGTCAGCCATCAAGGACTTCATTTTCAACAGGTGTCCTGTGGATGCCTTTGCTCCAGGACTTCAGCAAGTGTTTTGTGCTACCGAGTCTTCAACAGGTGCCCCCTGTAGCTCATCCAACTAGACTTCAACACAAGTCATGAGCAATCTATAGTTCTTGACATCAACTTCAACAGGTGCCCTGTTCTTCCTCTAGTCCCAAACTTAAGCAGGTGCCCTGTGCTCCTTGACTTCAGCTGGTGCCCTGTGCCCCCTCTAGTCCCAAACTTATCAGGTGTCCAGTTTAGCTCTGCTACTGGACTTCACTAACTTCAAGAGGTGTCCCTTGTAGCTCCCTTACTTTACTTCACCCTACACTTCTTGCTTCAACAGGTGCCCTGTGCAGCCCTGTACTCCTTGACTTCAACAGGTGACCCGTGCCTCCTCTACTTCCAAACTTCAACAAGTGCCCTGTGCAGCTCCCCTTCTTCGTCTTCAACCTACACTTCTAGCTTCAACAGGTCCCCTGTGCTCCCTGTCCAACTGACTTCAACAGGCTGCCAGTCACATCACTGAAACTACGCACCCTCTCATCACCATCGTAATCCACAAGTTGGTTAACAGATCTGTCCAACACTTCCACCCTGTAAGGCCGTGTGACTACAGCAAGTGACCATAGCAGCAAGCAGGCCTGGATATTGATTGGGGGACACTTCACAGAATGGTTACAAGGAACGGGAGCAAACATGACTCCAAGATAGTGACATCATTTCAAACAGCCAATAATGTCAGTGCCAACCAAAGCACGCGAAGGTCTCCGATATGGAACTGTTTTTCCATCTCGAGGTGGAATAAAGGATTGGTCCCAAAACACATTTGTAGCTATAATACCTGTCACTTGACTACAAAGACAAATGTATGGAGGTGTAAGCAGCCAATGTCTGAAGTAAAGCTTACGCTGAACAGCCTTCGGAGATGGTTTATCATGTCAAACTAAACTATACAAGAAATACAGCACTTATTACCTTGGAGCTAGCTTACCACCTACAGAAATAAACATGTTGCAGAACACACTGAATAAAGAAAGAAACAAACCTCCCCCCACCCCACCCCCTCTCCAACAAACAACCCTTCGTTTCCTCACAAAAAATATGTTTCCCTGCCTTTGAGATAAACAGTTATATGTCAAGTAGCCCTTTCTTTCCCATCTCAGAATATAACATTATCGCTTATATATGTGGTTTACAAGTTTGACTAAAAACTCAAAAGGAATTCTGGCTGTTAATTATCACGTTGGAGCCTCTACTACGGGCAACGTCGCCATCAGTCGTACATAACATGTTATTGGTGTTGAGACAGCATGCACTGACCAGACAGGACATTGTCCTGCTGACCCTCTAATTGCAGAGTGTGTTAATAATGAATGCAGTACTCCACAATACCATACATCACTTCTTGTTACCTCATCAGCTCCCAGCAGACCTGGCATAGTGGAACAGTAATAGGTTGATGGTAACACATATGTGGTAACGTCAGGGGAGAAAGATTATTGGATAGTACCAACCAATTTCATTTATGACGTGCCAGAATGGGGCCAAACAATTTCATGTGCACCGTGGAAGAATAACAATAGGATTGGCATACACTGACTGTGTGAAGTTCGTTTCAGAAGTTAAACTGTTCATTCCACAAATAACAAGCACAGAATCATACAAAGAGTTTTTTGTTAAAAGAAATGTTCCCAGGTCAGATGTTTCCATGTATATTTAACTAATTATTTCTTTAAAGCTGCACTCTGCAATATCCCAGCAAATGTGACTGTGGATTGTAAATACATGAGTTAAGTTATTCTAGTGACTGATATCATGAGCAACAACCTGGGGGTAAGATGACATGCAATTCACAGAGTTAGAGTGAGTGGGTTTAGTAATATGCCGCTTTTAGAACTACTCAATCAAGATCACGTCAAGGAACACCAGCAATAGGCTTCTCACATTGTGCTCATGAGGGGAATCAAACCCAGGTCTTTGGTATGATGAGCAAACGCTTTAACCACTAGGCTAAGGCACCGCTCCAAACTGGGTCAGAGAGCTGGACCACAGGATCCATATCGTGGTCATGGGCTTGTTTGAGTATTGTTTTTAGCCACTTTTACTTATATTTCCGCATTATCGGGAAACAGAAATAGGCTTCACATATAGCATTGATGTGCAGAATTGAACTTGGGCATTTGGCATGTTCAGCAATTGCATCCGCCACTAGGGTACCCCTCCACAGGGCCAAGAGGGTCCAACAGGGTGTAAGAACTATTTGGAAGAGTTGCTTCTATGAACAAGATTTGAGCCCTTGATATAAGCTTCATGGTCTAAGTGAATCATCTCTGCTCATTAAGTTCTGTCACTTCAATCCCATTCAGTCATCTATATTAAAAGAATAGGGCTCAGATGATTTAACCTCCATAACAGTCAATCCAATCCTGTACCAAGATGGTAGTACCGTACTGTGACAGAACAACAGATCATAACAATCACACCCGGAAAATCCTGTATAACACACAGCTAATTCTGGCATCTTCTTCTCCATCTTCTTTGATCAACTGTTCAACATGGATTACAATGACTGACATATTTATGACTTCATCATGTCAGCATTATTCCAAACGGTGCTTCCAGTCACTGTCTTTCACAAATCAGGAAACCTCGAAGCCACAGACAGTCCTCAGACACAGACTGGCTATCCCTCAATTACACATGTCCAGAGTCTAGCTCCACAGCATGTAACCACATTTATCTCTGAGGATTTGCTGGGCTGACATTTATACCCAGAATGTCTTTTAATCTTGTTTAAAATATGTATCTATAAAAGACTCAAATATATACAAGCCAAACCATGACAAGGAGCAAGCACACACTCTGAAATATTGTGTTATTTCAAATAAAGACGTTTACATCCATAAATCTTGCTTTTTTAAGCCAAAAAATGTCGACAAGGCTCACTGACATCCCTGACTGTGATTCCCCATTCCAGGTTTACAACAACTAATGATTTTTGCTGAAATAAATGCAAGATCTGTATCAAACTTTCCATTGCATATTTACTATGAACAAACTTGCCATTATCAAAGTATGAAATAAGTCCATTTAACAATTGTAAAGTTGGCTAAGTTAAATTTGATGTGGGATGTTCTCCTCCAAACTGGAGAAATAATTTATGATATTTCTTGATTGATTAATTATCAGAATGTTATTCTGCATTGCACCTCTCCTACAGATACTGAAGTTCATATGACAAACTTGAAAACAATCAATTCAAATGTGTTCAAACTGTTGAACACTAATTCCACAGGGCTTTTTGACTTTAATATATGATGCAATTTTTAAAAAAAAATAAAAACACTGGCACCAAATTTTTGAAATACATCACTTCTGTAGATAAATTAGCTGTGTTACAAAAATTACAAACATTTGGATTATGCTTTTCAATTAATTGGTGTGACAAACCTTTCTTAGTTTGTCCACGTCTAAACTGTGATAATTCTTTAAAAAAATTTACACACAAAATTCCAAATTTGCTCTGGACCTCCCTTTAGACAAACATTGTTGATCTCCAAAAGTGAGTGAGAGCAAATGAATGAGAAAATATACCAGCAAAACCTGTATCTGTATCCTGAGAAACCAGAAAAGGTCTGAAATTAAACCTGGGTGTACGGTGTGACAAGCTAACACTTGACTACCTTTTGCCGGCCTTTTTAACCCCCTTCCTTCAACCAATCATTTTACAGCTGAAATTTAATAACACATGTAACTGCCAGGAACAATTAGGAAATTGACATGAAAAGCAAAAATGTAAGGGCAAATTAAAGATAGTCTCTGAGATCAAATATTTTTGAGCCATCAGTATCTCTCTGCCTGAAGATCTGACAACCTCAATAGAAGGTAGTGTCAGGTGAATTTTCTAATCAGTCAAACAACGGCAAGGTTTCTGAAATCTTAGTATAAATGAGAACAACCACAAAAAGCATAATATCAGATTTCTGTGTTTAAAAAATGAATATTATGAGCTTAGACAGTTCCAAATGAAAATGACAAACTCCACGCACAAACGTCTTCCAAGCCCAATATTATCTGCAACAAATAGAGGAATAAATGTGAGTTTTCTTTGGTTAAAATATAAAATTCCAAATGTAGGTGGAAACCAATTAAGCCAGTAGTCTCCAGGTTGTGTCAGAAAGCTGACTTGAGATTGATAGTTGTGGGTAGTTGAACCAGTCTCCAAGGGAAAACAGTCTAAAATATCAAAATATCATGGTGGGGGACACCAGAAATTGGCTTTGAACATTTTTTCCAACCTTCTACCTGACAATCGAATACTCAAACCACTAGGCTACCTCATCACCCTCTTGGTGTATGACAGCAGATAGACCTGCACAAGCCTCTAAGGTAAAAAAACCGTTTGTGTGATAGTTTTTAACAAAAACATGAATAAAAAGAACACATTGTCCCTCGAACTGAGTGTGCTCCTGCTTGTCTGCATGTGTAGACCTGCCTCTTCAAATGATGGGATTAATATACATCCACTAGCTTAGCTTTCAGTACAGCCTTGGAGCTAGGATAAAGCAATCTGTAAGTGACAGAGCAAAGACCAAGCAGTCTACAATAACATCTAGTCGCTGAAATTAATGTATATTACAGAAAAAAATCATAGCAAAAAAAAAAAAGAAATATAATGAAAAGGAGCCATGAGACTGTCTTCATTTTCAGAAGCTGTGGAAATCTAGACTTGCCATATTTTCCAGACTTGTATGAGCTTTCTTGGAAATATTTGCTTCAGGGTCTTTACAACTGCCTACAGGCAGTCCAGTGACTGACATCACCAGCTTTGATTTACTCAAGTGGTGGAACATGGTCCCCATTCACATCAGGAACAGTGACTCTCTCCCAACTTTTAAAAGAAAATTCAACAGATTTCTTTTCTCATCCACTGATTGAACTGCAACAAAGTGAATTTTAACACATAAAGCAGCACTGAGCAGCTATTCTGGAAATAGGGGCTATACAAAAATATTATCATTATGTTTTACAGATGAAAGATAGCATAAAACAGAGAAGGTTCGAGTGATCCTCGTACAGACAGGCTAGTGCAAGGCTCTTTACCAGGATGACTAGTCGAACCCACCAAGAACCTTCAAGAAAATTTGTAAACTCCCAAACACTGCAGCTTTCTGCATTGTCCAGATTGTCAGAAGGGCTGTGCTCCTGGTGGAGAACCTGGCACTCTCCTGAACAGTGCTAAGAGATCAGGAGGTACCAAACCATGGGCATTGAGAACAATGGGGAATCTGATGACAGTATGCTTGGGATGCAAGTGAGACTTTTCAAACATGAGGTCTGCACATTTCCCATGCTCTTCCTGAATCTTGCAGATCACATTGCTGTCAGACTGTTATTATTAAAACTTTTAAGATAATATAATTTTTGCATCTACTCATTTGTCAGGCCTGGGTCTGTTGCACTGAACAATCTTACCATTAAGACTACCTTCAGTCCATGTTAAGGTATGTGAGTTATGGCCACCTTAGCATTAAGGACTACCTTCAGTCCATGTTAAGGTATGCAAGTTATGGTCACCTTAGCACTAGGGACTACCTTCAGTCCAAGTTAGTGAGTTTAGTTTTACGCTGCACTCAGCAATATTCCATTCATATGGCAGAAGTCTGTAAATAAGTCTGGAACAGATAATCCAGTGATCAAGAGCATGAGCACTGATCTGTGCATTTTGGAACCGATAATGTGTCAATCAAGTCAGCTATCCTGACCACCCGCTCCGGTTAGTTGCCTTTTAAAGTAAGCATAGTCGCTTTTTGTGGCAAGCAGAGGCTGCTGAAGGACTATTCTAGCCCGGACTTTCAGGTGTCTGAAGTCCATGTTAAGGTATCTCTGTTTCAGTCACTTCAGCACTAAGACTACCTTAACTCCATGTATAGGTATGGGAGTTTACAGTCACCATAGCACTAAGACTACTTTAAGTCCATGTTAAGGTGTGGGAGGTATGGTCATCTTAATGCTAAGACTACCTTAAGACCATGTTAAGGTATGGTCATTTTAGTGCGAAGACTACCTTAAGACCATGTTAAGGCATGGGAGTTACGTTCATAGCGCTAAGACCATGTTAAAGGATGGGAGTTACGGCCACCATAGCACCAAGACTACTTTAAGTCTGTGTTAAGGTATGGGAGTTATTCAGTCACCTTAACTCTAAGATTGCTTTGTACAATACGCCCTCCGATCAGCCTGTGCATGAGTAACTGACTCTTCTGCAAAACATTTTGTGTCCAATGCAATCGGCCACATGTGCCTGTTTCTTCGAGTAACATGGAGCTATTGATTGTGCAATGTACAGATGTAAATGTACTGTCACCTGATACTATTTTGTTTATCTCACACTGGCTCCACCAACAGCAGCGTTTATCTTGTCAATATACGTCAACAAACATTACCTGTCGCAGTCAGCACCAAGGTCAAACTGAAGGTCATATTGAAGGTCAAACCAGGTCAAGCAAATTCTCGTACTTACCTGAAACAAAAAAGAAGGAATCTGAACTTTCCATTTCAGAGTAAATACAAACAATGGCAACTGTAATATTCATGAACAAGAATACATCTCACACACATACGCCAGCACAACCAAACTTTCCGATATGCTACTTATTTGGGCAAAATATACATCATAAATACCTATGATCATTTTGATGCATTTAAAAAAAGCATTATAATCCTCGAATCAAAATGAATGACCTGAGCGGACCCCAGGGAACAGAAACACCCAACAAAAATAAGCCCATATGTTATGGAAAGGACCCCAGTTAGCTAGTTGGAGCAAAAGGTAACTTGGTTCATATCGGGCTTTTGCATTGTGGACAGGGCTCAGTGATACTGGAAAATTAGACAAATTTTGATAGCCATGAATTAACTCATATAAACTGATAAGGAGCACCAGGGAGACCAGAGATTCAGAGCCTGGGGAAATCTAGACTTGCTTCATTTTGGCTTTAGCACTGCATAAAGGGCTAGGCAGTGGAGAAATAATGTGGTTCAGGAGCTGTGGGACAGACAGACAACAGTGTCTGTAGCAGCAGCAGCAGCCCAATGGTGACGGCCACCAGTAAGATGGAGGAAAACACAAGTCGCTGGCCCAAGTTGATGGGTCCCTCAGGACTTGCATGTATCTGTCACTCGCCATCCAATCTCCATCAGTGACAAGGAACAGGACACTCCTGGAGGGACTTACTGTCTTCTTCTGCAGCTACTCATAAACACATTCCGCTACAAGTGCCACAAATCTCTGTCACAAAACTCTCTGACTGCACCGCAAACATCAGTCACATTTGATCGTAAATGCTAATCTGGTTCGGGAGACCCAGATTGAAAGGAACAGGGCCTCCTTTCACAAAGCTCTTGGGTGGTTGTAAGTCAAGGAGGTAACCTTAATGCAATGTTAAAGAATGGGAGTTCAGGTTAACTTGAGTAAAGGTTGCTTCCTGAATGGAGCCAAAGATAGTGTAGTCAGAATTACAAGCACATACATCTTTTATAGCTTTGACAGTGAACTTTCTATGTTGACTGTATAAAGACTGTCATGTATAGTGTAACCCCAGGTATAAGGTGACCTTCTCTACAAACTTTCAGCATCAACACTACCATGTCTATAAGGACGATCCGTGAAGGTCTGGAGTAGAATAGGCCCGATGTCGTTAGTCACCATATTGTCACCTTTTATGGCAAGCATGGGTTGCAGAAGACCTATTTTACCCCAGATCTTCACACCACCAATTTGAGTCAAAGTCAAACGTGTTGCCACGGAAACTCAAAAAATATTTTATTCAGAATTAAAAAAAAATAACAAAAGGCACCTGTACACTACCAGACTTACATATGTGCCAGGTTTGTTAAATAAATACAGAATGGTTTAAAAGTTATGCTCCAGGAAAGAACATTACCTCCAATTTAAGTCAAGTTCAAACTTGTTGCCATTGAAATGCCAAACATATTCGATTCAAAATTACAAACCTACCAAAAGGCAGCAGTACACCACCATACATATCTATGTGCCAAATTTAAAAAAATAAATATCGAACGGTTCTGAAGATCTGCATTAAGATAAATACTTGTTTGTGTCACAATATTTTCTCATGTGGTGGTTTGTAGTGAAGAATTCCAGCACACGTAACATCAACTTACAGCACTTCATCACCACACTTCGCTGAGGACGAGATCAGAAATATTCCACAAAAACTAAAATGGAAAACACTGACTGTAAATAAGTCACCTAGGTCGGGTAACATGAAATTAAATCCTCCCAGATGATTAACTTCACTCCTGGCACAACCCAATGTTTCTGAATCAGAGCCAGTAAAGTGGCTGCACATGCCATATTACTTCTAGTAAATTTTCCTCCGAGACAATAATAAGCCATCCTTTATTCTCTTAATTTGATTTTGCTGAAAAGGAGTCAGTTTACCATTTTCTTGAATTCATCATAAATCCAGGGGAAACATTCACCATGCATTTTGAATATAAGGTAGCTTAGTGGTGAATGAGTTGGCTTGTCATGCTGAAGACCTGGGTTTGAATCCCCACATGGGTACTATGAGTGAAGCCCATTTCTGGTGTCACCCACTTTGATATTGCTGGAACACTGTGCTGTAAAACCATTCACTCATTAAAAGCTTAGATGTTAGCCATCATTAAATGGTAGACTGCTTGAAGAAGCTTGGTTACGTGTTGAGGCTATCGATAGCACTTGGCCTTGCTTGTAACATCACATTGGATTGTCTGGTTCTGAGTTGATAGTCCCCAGGCAGACGTCAAACATGCAGCTGGTATATGGATGAAAAGCTTAATCTACACAAGATATATGACATCACTATTTTGTCAAAATCTGTTTTCTCTTGTTAAATCTGGCATTTATTTGACTGGACTATACTGGACATTCAATGAAGACATGTCAGTGAAGTCAACAAGCCTGATCGCCCAATCCTGTTAGTCACCTCTTATCCTATACAAGGAAATATGGAATGTTAAACCATAAGCTGAATTGTGAACTGCAATCTCATTAGTTGAAAAGTGTTGATAAAAGTAATCTGATATCAGAAATCCTTTTGGCCAACCCAGAAAAAAAAATTATCAATATATATCAGAATAATTAATTTATTACACCCTAGCTGCCATGGAATCAAGCAATGACAACCTTTGTATACTGAAGCAATAACATCCATGGGTGACGTCATATCACTGAAGCCATGGTTATCTACAAATTTGAGTTCAAGTAGAGAGAGAGCACTTTGCATAATTGCTGACACATTTCTTGTGCTTCAATACAGATAAATAACAGCTGTTTGCATGTATTACTCTGAATTCAATGCCTGGATATCTTCCCAAACAGATACAGTTTAAACATTCCTGCCACTAAATTCTTATCAGCTTCGTAAAAGTGAACAAAACTAGTTATCATCAAATAAGCCATGTTGGCAGTAGATAGTTGATCATTGCTTTCAGAGCCAAACATCAGTCCAGCTACCGACAATCCAACACCACAGCCTTATTCTTTCATCAAAACATCCCAGTCTAAATGTGCAGCGCCATCCTTCTGATTACATATGAATATCTTAACTCAGTATTGGTTATCTCAGTTTCCATAACACTTCTATCAAGGATGATGAGCTGCCATTGTTGACAGTGTTCCACACAGCAGATGTTACTTTAGTCTGTCAAACAGTCTCTAAACCACATTATTTTCCCTACAGCCAAACTCTCTCTGCAATGCTGAAGCCATAAATGAAGCAAGTCTAGATTCCCTCAGATTCTGGTCTTCATCGGACTCCTTTTCAATATATATGGGTTAGTTTGTTACTGTCAAAATAGAATATTTTCAGATACTAAGCATTAATTGGGACATAACTGGAAAAAGAAAACATAACCCAAAAATGAAATAAACAAGTGAATACGTTTTTTGCTATGATATATATCATGGTAGGGGACATTAGAAATGGGCTTCAAACGTTGCACCCATGTGGGGAATCAAACCCAGGTCTTCGGAGCTGCATTGCAGGAATAGTCCAGTTACATGACAGCAGTCTGTAAATTATGGAGCCTGGACCAGACAATCCAGTGATCATCTGGTTGACACTACTATTTGCACACCCCTGCCATATAGCTTGAATATTACTGATGACGTTCAAAATGCTGAGTTAGATTCCAATGGGATTAACATTTGTACTCTCTCCACACAAACCAGTTCAAGGTCCCTTTGGTTCTAACTCTACACCAGTAAAAACTGAAGAGACCAAGATCTTTTTAACTTTCAATGATTTTAGGAACTGATGATATAAAAACATATAACCCTGATATATTTCTTACACTTATTTCTTTCAAACCATTGATGTTGTATATTTGTATACTCATTTTATGCCAGTCTAGATTTCATATATTGAACAAAATTTTAACTTAGTTTAATCTTTAAGAAAGGAAAACCAACATAATTATAATTAGCAGGGATGGATGACAGTTCCTCTATACAATGCTATAGCCTTATCATTTTTTCACAAAAAATTCATAACCACTAATACAATGAGTTTTTAATTTTTAATTCCAATCTCTTCTTCTCTTCTTTGAAACGCATTTGCAAGCCATGGAAAAGCCTGACATTTGGAGTCTAATTACCAGAGGATCATTAACAAAATGTCAGTGACTTTGATCGTTTGCAAGGAGTCTATTACCAAGTCACCCATTAAGCAGAGCTAAGGTTCTGCCTGAAACAATCACGTTACCCATGAATACATCTGTTGCAAACGACAGCTCATCATCAGGGGTTGCAAGATTGGACTTCACTGAAACACCATCAGTCAAAATCCAATCAAGAAAATCAGTCAGCCGTGACGTCTGCCATGACGTCTGGCATCAATACCAACAAGATGGGGACTGTCACCAAGGATCTGTCAGAAACTGCCATGATGTATGTACCACTATATGTGACACTATGTACCTCACAACTCAGTGTTCACAAATGTTTGAAATGAACAAGGGGTTGTAGAGTGTCATGGAACTACCAGCAAATCTGCCAGATTTGTTCCAGGGGGCAACTCCACTTGTTAACACTGAGAGGAGCTTGTGTCTCTGCTGGTCCTGGACAACCATGACAGGGATGTCATCAGCTAGTTCATCTTAGTCTGTGAATTCATATCATTTTGAAATAACGTATAAATTGAAGAGAAGCCCCAGAGAGACGTGAGATGTGAGATTCAGGACCTGAGGAAATCTAGCCCTTGCTTCATTAAGGGCATTGGTATATCAGAGGGGGTTTGGCAGTCGGGAAAATAATGTGGTTCATGGACTGAGGGACATATTAGGGATGCCATGTATATAGAGGATCTCACATAATGTCTACTGTTGTCAATTACATCAACATGAATTGATAAAGACAAATATCCAAGGTTTGCAAAGGATATTTTTACTTTTATCAATGAGTGTTGATATGTTTCAAGTCAGAAGACACAAGTGTGAGATTAAAATTATCATAAAAATCACTTTTCATTGGTTTTCAATGAAAGTTTCGGTGCAGTGTAGTTATGGCACAGCATTGTGACATCATCAAATTAATGATCTCACTGGATTATCATTGTACAAAAGTTTGTTGTCAAAATGTTATCTCCCAGGAGATATCATTTGATCTCACACAAGCAATATCATCTGTGGAAGATAGTTTTTGATATATTGAAACATTTTCAGTGAGTGAAGAAGTCCAATTTTACACCAGTTTAGCAATATCCAAGCAACATCATAGTAGAGGACACCAGAAATGGGCTTCACAAATTGCAACCTAGAGGGGAATCAAATCAAGTCTCTCACAGGATGAAACAACCAGCACCAGCTGATCTTGCCGAACTTACAGACTAGGTTAATGTGGCAAGTTCTCCCCCGAATCCCAAGTTTACCAAACTTCAGAGTTATTGCAATACATAATGTGTTTATGTTCGTATGTTCACTCTTATACTTCTGAAAAGTGTGTCCCTTATCACTTTTACAAATGCTTGGTGCAATTTACCATGGCCTGTTGTCCAGAGGGCAGAAGGCTGGGGGTGCAGGATAAAGATGGTATTTGCTGATACACTGCCTTGCTGAGGCTCAGCATTAAGGGAGAAGGGAGCGAGTGAGTTCAGTTTTAAACTGCTTCAGCAATATTCCAGCAATTTTATGGTACAGGACACCAGAAATGGGATTAAGACATTGTACTCATGTGGGAAATTGAACACTGATCCTCAAGCACGAGCAGCGAATGTCTTAACCACTGAGCTACTCCATCGCCTTACAAACAATAAACTAGTTAACACTGACTATCTGCAACATGGTCAGTTCAGAGTGTGTTTTCTGTTTCTCTGTAGTGCACCCAAGTTAAACAAAGACTGTGTGTTTTACACTGATATTCATCTACATAAGCACCACAATGCATTAGTTGTTGCTGACTTTTTCATGGCTAAAATTAATCTCATTAAATTGATCTTGAGATTTGCTGATACCAACACTCACTCCGTAACTTCCGTATTGTATTAGGCCAAGGATGTATCATACCTCTTATAAGAGTGAGACAAGGCTCTAGTGAGTTTAGTTTTAGCTGCTTTTAGCAATATTCCAGCAATATCAAAGAGGGGACACCAGAAATAGGCTGCATACATTGCACCCACATGGGGAATCTAATCCTTGTCTTCAGAGTGACAACACTTAAACCACTATGATACCAGCTTCTACAATCTGACAGTCAAAGTTCCCCAATGACACAAAGCACTGCCTATGACATCAGGCATTGCTTGCTTATCAGGCTTGCTTGGCCCTGCACCTATACTGCTAAAACAATCCACACATCTGGTACAAGAAAACCATCCTTGTGCCCTGGACCCTCTATCAGATTCATTCCCTGCACAATGCCAAGTAAATTCCATGAAGATCTTGTTTACTGTCTGAAGCTTCAGTCAGCAGTATTCAAGCAATATGGCGTCAATCTATAAATAACTGAGTCTGAACCAGACAATCAGGTGATCAGTATCATGAGCATTAAAGATGAGATGGGGCAACCAGATCAGCAAGTCTTACCACTTGATCATGTTAGTCGCATCATACTACAAGCAACGGTTACTAAAGCTTCTAACCCAGATCATCACAGGTTCACCAATGCAAGATGCCACAGTCACTATACATAAGCATAATTATAACGAATATGATGTTCAATCACATTTCACTTCAACTCAATATCTAGACCTCTATGTTCAGGAAGAGAAGAAGCTTACCTTATACTATTGTTAAAGCTGAGTAATACCAGTTGTAATGGACTTGTTTAACATTCACACAGCACACGCTAATTATGATGATATATCAGTCATGAGAAATTTACATCATTAAGTATCCAAGTTAATTATGTAGATATATGGAGGTTCAAGCTGAATGCAAAACACTCCAAAACCCAATTTGTGGCTGAAGGTCACACAGTGATGTGGCTGACAGTGTGTGCATCCATCCCATCAAGTGAACGAGTTAAGTTTTACTCCGCTTTTAGCAACATTCCAGCAATATCACGACTAGAAATGGTATTCACACATTGTACCCATGTGGGGAATCAGACCCAGGTCATGACATGATGAGTGAATGCTTCAACCACTGGGCTACCTACCCCACCGACCCCCATCCAGTCAACGAATAATCTGTTCATTCGTTACATGAGTGAGTGAGTGAGTTTGGTTTTATGCCGCTTTCAGCAATATTCCAGCAATATTACTGTGGGGAACACCAGAAACAGGTGCCACACATAGTACCCATATAGTGAATCTTTGGTGTGACGAAGAAACATGTTAAGCACTAAACTGCCCCATTAGAACTGGGACCTACAATTGCACAGAAGAATTAATTAACACCTCTGTTCATTTAAAACACAGCAACTCTTTTAAGCTGTCCACTTTTTGCAACTACAACTGATAAGAAGCCATATGATCCAGACTACTTCTCGACAAGAGAATAACTCTCCCTCACCACCCTACCCCTCTCTAACACACACTCACATGAAAAAAACACAAGAAAAAACAACCAAAAAGGAAAAAAGAAAAATAAAAGTACCAAGTCGTTGGATTATTGCATCATCGAGACAAACAGGATCATGAATTAAAAAGACATCAGAAAAACATGTAGCCTTGAAAATAATGACACAAATAAAGATAAGAACATCACTCCATGCCCTAAAATTCTACACATTTCAAAAACAAAAACACAACAAAAACTTTCATTGCCACACATTTATGACTGCATTCTAATCAACAATTCAACAAATTAAAACACTGCAACAACAATATTTTCAAACCAGAATATCTCATTTTTTTTCTCTCTCTCTCTTTCTCTCTCTCTCTGCTGTGATGAATCAAGCCATCACAGGCACAGCTGATGATTAAGAAGGGGAGATAAGCCACATTGAGCGTGCTCATAGAGTGTGTTTACAACTGGATCAATGAAAGTTCAAGGCCAGGTCACACAGTCCTTGAATAGGAAATGATCAAAACAATATATCTCTGTAGTCATCAGATGGCAATATATTAATTCCATCCTAACCGTTCATGTGAATTGATGTTTTTTTCATGGATTTGCACAGATATAATCAGATAGATGAGTTTGCGGACCTATGAAAATAACACATAAATATTATGATAAGAGTTGACTTATGGCCTATGTCAACATAATATTCTGAATGTGTTAGTTTTACGCCACATTTCTCAACATTCCAGCAACATCACAGCAATAGATATTTCAACAAACTATCCTGTAACTTGTCCATGACATTCCTACTGCTTCATTTCCTTAAATTTTTAAATAATTTAAATTTTTATCATTACCATATCAAAATAATTTATAACTTTTCAACTTTGTGAAAAGTTGAATAAAATTTAAAATAAAACAACCTTTAAATATGTAAAACATTCCTGTATTGTATTGAGGAGCCTTTGATTGCTAAGGAACCCTTCCTTGTCCTTGACAGCCTAGTTTACTATTTGAATTTTTAAAATCAACAATTTAATTTAATAGTTAAAGAGAAAATATTTGATCTATTAAGTGCTTTGAAAAATTCTAGAACTATGTTCATTGGGGACTGACAAACAAACAGTACCAGAGTGGGAATCAAACACAGGTACCTCGAAATGATCTAACAACTTCACTGTGGCACTAATTCACTAGCATTTTCCAGGAACAAAAATTTATTCCTCTCCAAAATATTCTTGATTAATTATGTCAAATCTTGGTTCTGTGTACAGTCAAGACTCATTAATCCCGCCCTCTGACAATTGGTTTCATCCAACGCTTTTGTTGCTAACAAATTGAAATTTTGTCTCATGTACTAAGTCTGACATCCTTGTTAATCCGACAGTTTGCTGTGTAATGGACGATGATGGATTAACAAAACATGACTGTATATCTACTCCCTCACTCACGTCACTTTTCCCTTGGAAAAGTGCAAATATTTCAAAGGTTTATGTCCAGCTATACAGTTATAGAAAGACAAGTGCTACTCTCAACTATCTCATTACATATTGATAAATAGTATAATAACAAACTGTGAGATTAGATTTATGCCACCGTTAGCTATATTCCAGCAATAAGATATGGGCTGACCTATTGTACCAAAGTGGAAAGGGAGAATTCTAACTGATTGAACAGAAAATATCAAGGAAAAATCATGACCAAATTTATTATTTTACAGATCTGCTGATCACATTTTGTCAAGAATAAGAAAACACAACTTCAATAATTTTCCCCACTCAAAAAGTAATTTGTTTTTGTTAGACTTTTGTTTTGCCCTATATGTACTTCATAAAATGCCTTAAGTATTTAGATGAAATATTATTTTGATATTTTTTTGTTTTTATTTTTTTGCCTCCAGCCTTTAGGTTTTCTGAGGACACAAATCTGTACTACGAGAAATATAATTGGTCTGGCCAAATTACAAGTCAAAATGGAGCGTGTACTGTCAAATATTAACATAACAAAGTGTTAAGTGGGATTTGAGCAGGGATAATTTTGAAAAGACCATCTGCATGTGTGAAAGGCATTTTAAAACACTCCACATGCCTGTTGCCATTCTTCACACATATACAGCACCCATGGACATGGGATTAATTCAACAAAGATTTTGATGTAGTTGACAATTTCTGTTGCTGTTGCACTTCAAAGCATTTTTCACTGTTGATGTAGACATTTGTAAAATGATTATAAACAAAGACTTGTAAAAACAAGTTGTGAGATATGCTGGGACATTGTATGAATGTCGCGAACAAAATCAGCTTAAACTAGTAAAGGGAGAGCACTCCTGCCTGCTTGAGGTTTCTGCACAAATGTGCGTGGGGTGCATACTGATAGAAGCATTACTATAATCATTTGGAATACAAGTATTTCTCTCGACATAAAGTCTGGCAGAAAACTTTTCATGACAGTGTTAGGTCACTTTACTAAAAAGGTACAATCATTTGTTAGTTTAGCATGATGCATAATTGTTGTTCTACCATTGTGAGTTCTGAATTTCGTGGACTAAGATTTAATAATAAAAAAAAGTTGTCTGCATGTTTAACATATTGTGAAATCAGTCATTTTTTAGATGATGAAAAATTTCAGTTATTCTCTAAAATGACCATGAGGGTCATCCATTTCATGTCATTTTGAGTGACAACAATCAATATACTTCAGTCATTTCATGAAATTTGATTTCATCCATACGTGGTGGACAGGGGTTTGTGAGGTGTGGCTGCTCTAGACACAGCAAGTGTCAAACAAACAAGTGTAAATGCTTCAAGGCCAGGCTGAAGTGCAACAGTCACCGCCACGAGTGTTTCATCTGTTGGTGACAATAAGTGATGCTGAAATTGTGATCTACATTTGTAGATTAAGTGAAAATTCATGGATTGACTGAATATTGATTTTGAGTGATTTCTGTTTTACGTCGCATTCAGCAATATTCCAATTCCATGGCGGCAGTCTGTAAATAATTGAGTCTGGACCAGAAAATCCAGTGATCAACAGCATGAGCATCATTCAGAACAACTGGGAACTGATGACATGTGTCAACCAAGTCAGTGACTCTGACCACCACATCCCTTTAGTTGCCTCTTACGACAAGCATAGTCGTCTTCTGTGGCAAGCACGAGTTGCTGAAGGCGTGTTTGCCCTAAATCTTCACCAGTCCCGGGGGAAAAGCTATGAATATACAGTGCCAATTAGAAATATTATTCTTGCAATCCAAAATACAACATATGTTACGCTGGACCTCTTTATAAAAGACACTGTACATTCATGTTCATATCCTGTACACATGATATATACTCTTCTTCCAGACGACTTCCACATGTCGAGAACTTGCAATTAAAAATATACGAAAGCTTTGAAATTGGATCAACCTTATAGCTTTACTATTCCTTTACATACTATTGGTGCAAAAAGCATAAAGTCTACGGTGGACACAGAAAATAAACAATGATAAACACAGAACCTCCAAAGTAAGCGCAGCTTCCTAGTATTGCTCAGTGCAAGTGTACTTATTATTCTGGGATATTTGTATAATGCAGATATCCACAGAACTAGTACATGCTCAAGACGCTGGTAGTTTTTCCTGAATCACTGGAAGTCAATCTCATCATCACCTCACCTCACGTCAGTAATCTTAACTTGCTTGTGTTCCAAATAAATTTGGTGAAAAATAAATGAAACAGATCTTAAAAACAGATTGCATCATCCTAGTTTTCCACTTGTCCAATTTAATTTAAAAAACACCCCATAACTTCTTTAACTACAATGACTCTCAGACACCAGTAGTGAAAATCTTGACAATGTTAATAATTTTCACTTGTCAGTAACAATCAGTGTTCTGGGTAGGTCTATAATAGTGAATGCAGAAATATAAATTGTAAATATGTAGGCCAAATTTTTTGTGCATGAAATTTTCATTACAATCCTGAATTATTTCAAAATGTATTGGTTCTTCACATGTTGCTGTTTTAAGGTAGTTTTTCAAATTAAGTAAATCAGAATTTATGCATCCAAAACATGCATACAAAAATATATTTTACATGTTTCATTATGTTTTTGCATTAAAAACGCAGGTTTCTGCGTGAATGCGAACACTGAACAATACATGATTAGCCTTTATTCCTTTTGAGTATATTTTCCAACAGAGCTTTCAAATATTTATAATTAACTTGTTCCGCCCAATAATTACCATTTCACCTACTGCTCATAACACAAACAGAAGACATTGATACCCTCCCAACATGGCTGTGAACAGTCTTGTATTATTAGCCGTATTGTAACCTGATGCCATAATGATCAGCACAAACACGAGTTAACAGGATTATACTGAAGCATGAATCAAGTTGCTTAATAATTCACCAAGCAAACAAAATGTCACAGCTTCTACATTCACCCTAATAATTGCCTCAGGTGCAACTTGACACTGTTCCTGAAGCAGAAGTGGGTGTTTCTAAAATTAAAGGTATCCTGAAGGCTGGAAGAATTCAGACTGGTTAGGATGTGTCTTCTACCAAAATCTAGTCTCTCAAATGAACATGTTTCCCACACGCACACACACACAAAAATGATTTTTAAATCATCTGAATAAAGTGTAACCAGAGGAGTCAAGATATTTTCTTCACTTTTACAATTGCAGTTACCGAATATAGATTTCATGCTGAATGCAAGTCTCAAGGTCTTTATAAGGGACAACAACATTCTTAATGACATTAAACTCTTTAAGCCCTGTCTTCAGTAGCATCCCTGTTGAAACAATTCACCATTTCTGATGATTACATGTACGAGTTTAATTCTATGTCACTTATAGCAATATTCCAGGCATATGACGGCAGTTTGTAAATAACATAATCTGGAAAAAAAACCACCCAAACAGTGATCAACAGTATGAGGATTATTTACTGGTATTCAGTAACGTGTCAGTGAGTCTGACCACACTATTAGGTTCGTCATCTCATACAGCAGGCATGAGTTGTCGATGACCTGTTCTAACCTGGATGTTCACAGGTCTGGTAATAATTTCACAAAGTAAAGCTCAATGTGGGCATGTATAGTGAGTCTTGTTTAAGGCCGCTTTTAAAAATACCCAGCAATTTCACAAGGGACACCCGGAAATGACCTTCACCCAATGTACCCATATGGGGAATTGAACCTGGTCTTCAGCATGACCAGTGAATGTCTAAACCACCAGGCCACCCGAGGCGCCGGCATCTGAAGTATTGACTTGTTTTAGCCAGCTCTTAATATACGTAAGCAACCTCCTAATAGGTAGTATGTATTTCAAAGCTTTAAGTGCTAGTGGAGAGTGTTGAATGTATATCACAGAAGATGCTCAAGCCTTCTTACATCACAAAGGATAAAAACACAACACACTTCACAGAATACAGCAAAACCATAACTCCCCTTATCTCATCTAATCAAACCTCAGCACATGTAAACACAGGTTAGTTATACAGGAAAAAACCTGCTGCAACAATAGACTTAACCACCAGTCATGTAATTGGGGCAAAAAGTGTTGATTACACACGAATAGAGGCTTACTTGTAATCTTGCGGACTTAGCAGGCACTGATTATCAACAGATAGATCTGCAACCTGGTCAGTAGGTGCTTATTTGGGTAGTGTCCTTATACTGCAGATAGAGTTGTCTGGCCTGATTCAAGACCAGTAACCTCAGGGGTGGTGCTTGACTGATGCATAGTCTCCGAAATACATAATTTCATAGAAACAAAAAATCTTGTCTTGCTTCATTTAGGAGTTTTGTAAAAAA
Organism: Haliotis asinina; assembly: GCF_037392515.1. Classification (NCBI taxonomy): domain Eukaryota; kingdom Metazoa; phylum Mollusca; class Gastropoda; order Lepetellida; family Haliotidae; genus Haliotis; species Haliotis asinina. Next base: position 22,329,197 of record NC_090290.1, read on the forward strand.
GAAAGGGCCAGGGAAAGGGATATAACATTGTATAAAGACTGAGCATGTCACGATCAACAAAGTCAGGTCAGAAATACCATAATCACCCTTTCCCCAAACATCCAATGACCATAATGAACGAGTTTAGTTTTATGCCATTTTCGGCAATTTTCCAGTAAAGTCATGGTGTCGGGTACCAGAAATGGGATTCAAACATTGTACTGTGAGAAGAAACGAATTCAGGTCTTTAGCATGACTAGCTAATGCTTTAACCACTAGGCTACCACACTGACCCCACAAATTAGATCCTCTGTTCCAAATAATACGGAGCTTTCATGTTGCAAAAAAATATGTTTGAAAAACTTTTTGGGATGCTCATTATTTATTAACTCCTTTATGATAGAGCTGCATATCATAAATATGATGATTGTGGGGTTTTATTATATTTGCATGATGTCTGTGAGGTTTCTTCTGAAGCAATCTGTCTGGTTTCATAGATAATCACTGATATACCAGCAAAGATATAACAGCAGTCACTACAAAACTACCTAGACGCTTTATCTGCTGCATCATATTCGTCTCTCACAGAAAATTTGTATCATACATGAGAAGTAACTTTACAGTTTCATGCTGCATCCAATAGATGTGTGGTTTATGAAGAAAAATGATCAAGACTGGGTCAGACAGCCAGTGACTGAACAATAACTATACTGACTGACTGATACAATGAACAATGCTTGATGACTGATACAATGAACAATGCTTGATGACGATACGATGAACAACATCCAATAACTGACACAATGAACAATACCCGATGACTGATACAATGGACAACATCTAATAACTGATGAAATGAACAATACCCGATGACTGATACAACGGACAACATCTAATAACTGATGAAATGAACAATACCCGATGACTGATACAACGGACAACATCTAATAACTGATGAAATGAACAATACCCGATGACTGATACAACGGACAACATCTAATAACTGATGAAATGAACAATACCCGATGACTGACACAATGAACAACATGACATGACTGATGAAATGAACAATACCCGATGACTGACACAATGAACAACATGACATGACTGATGAAATGAACAATACCCGATGACTGACACAATGAACAACATGACATAACTGATGAAATGAACAATACCCGATGACTGACACAATGAACAACATGACATGACTGATGACTGAATGTCTGATGTTAGATGCCATGTACAAAATCTGATCACTGATACAATAAAGTACAATATCTATTCCAGTTTTTCAATAATACAATTCCTCCACAAAAGACATGTTCTGTCTATATTGGCACACAAGTTTCAATCTTTGTTGACACTGGCAACCTTACAGGACTGTCAGCCAACAGGAACTATAACCTGAACAGGCACTTCAACCTGAACACGTCTGTGACAAAACTGTTTATATACATGTATGTTTAGTGTCATTGCTAGAACCGTACACAAACAGGGAGGAATTTTAAGAATAAATCAGACAAGAAATAGCACTTCTGTTGCCAAGCAAAGTATTTCTTCATGGAGTAAGCTGTTTGTTTGCACTGTGTACGGAGAACAAGGGTATCTTCTGTCTTGAGTCATTGGAGAAAATTGGCCCCTGTTTGAAAATTTCCATGCTTCTTGTCACATGACACCTTCTATTTGACACCTCTCTAACACATGACACCTTCTATTTGACACCTCTCTAACACATGACACCTTCTACTTGATACCCATCTAACACATGACACCTACTTGATACCTCTCTAACACATGACACCTTCTACTTGATACCTCTCTAACACATGACACCTTCTACTTGATACCTCTCTAACACATGACACCTTCTATTTGACACATCTCTAACACATGACACCTTCTATTTGACACATCTCTAACACATGACACCTTCTACTTGATACCCATCTAACACATGACACCTACTTGATACCTCTCTAACACATGACACCTTCTACTTGATACCTCTCTAACACATGACACCTTCTACTTGATACCTCTCTAACACATGACACCTCATCAAAAAACCTGCAACAGGGTAGCTTTGAAGATAACATGAAGGCAGTCATTACAGGGAAGTTAGTGACATGTATACTTTTTGTCTTTGGTTGGTCGATTGTAAGTTGGTTTATTCCAATATGCTATACGGCGTCAAAATAACTGAATCTGAACCAGGCAATCCAGTGATCAACATCATGAGCATCATTTAACACAATCAGTCAAAACAAACTTACTATTTCTGATGAATTTACGTTTGTTTAATTAGAATGCTGACGGACGAGACAAAAAATCCTTACAACCCTATTACGAACTCTCTACTATACTAAATACATGTACAATACTGATGCACGAAATGAAGAGTCCAAATACTTTGTTCATTAATGTGAACAGTCAGTCAACTGAGAGATCATTCCTTGCAAGGTTGTCAGTCACAGTGAGGAGTCAGCAACCAACCAGACAGCTATACAAAATTAAAGTTTCTTCTTATAATTTCCCACAGCACACAAAACAGACAACCTTTCTAATGGACATGTGTAAAATTTGCCATCAAAAATGACAGAGACAATACTGCCATCCATCTTCTAAAGCCACATGGACTCGAAGCAGACGTTAGTTAACTAATGTGGAGAACTGAATCTGGATAACAAATTGAATATACTACCAAGCAATATATTTAAAAAGTGTCAGGCAGTCTAACGTATCACCCAGGCAGAATGAAGATGTTGTGTCACAGTGAAGTGTCAGAACGGAATAATGGAATTTGGTCAAATAAGATCCATTCCCAGGTACAAATTTGACATTATCATTATAATGACTGTGTAAGCAAACTGACAGTCTCATTAGTAAAGATGAGATTTACATTTAACAAAGTCTTAACCTAACTGTCAGGGCCTTAACAGATTCACACTGATTTCCAATCTGATTATCAAAAAATCCATGTTAATCTTAATCTGTCTTCACGATTTGAAAACAAGGACAGTGGGACAGGTACCACGGGTACCACGGGTACCGTATATTACCATGTATAAGTCGTCCCCACAATGGGTCGCGGTCAGCCCATATCACAAGAGGTACTTATATTAGGTTCCCTTGGTCTTCTGGTAGCAAAAGGAAGCACAGCGTACTACCCAATGTCATGTTTAATGATGATGAAAATAAATGGTTACATAGTCATAATCGAAGTCCCTGAGTGAGTGAGTGAGTGAGTGAGTGAGTGAGTGAGTGAGTGAGTGAGTGAGTGCTGATTAAGACCACATCAGCAATATTGCTTTGAAGCCTATTTCTGGTATCCCCCATATTATTTGTAATAATAAAAGAACCATAAACCTAAACTCACTCACTCACTCAGCAATGCTGCAGTTATTAACACCAATCTGGTATAAGAACTCAATCTGAAATTTATTGCTTGCATAAAGATGAAGTTTCAGTCACCTCAGTATATTAGGAGATCGTACAATTATTCCCAAACTGACACTTTGCTCCTACAGAAGGTACCGGGTAGGGTAGGACTTGGGGCCCATGCACCAAGGCAGTATAGTTTGTCCACACCTTTCTGAAAACAATATTTTCAAGTCTTCAAACAAGAGAGCTCACCAAGGGAAGCAACCACAAGTCAGTCCAGCAGTACCGTTTTTACCGTGATGGCTGGGTAGTGGTATAAATTACAGAGATCAGTAATTGTTAATCAAATATACATAAATTACTCTAAAATATAAATGAGAAAAAATTGCATCCAGAGACATGAATACCATGCTGCTGTAGGAAGAGTGTGCTGTGGTGATTACTTTCTACTAAAAAACTTCAATAAACATCTATGCAACTATGAGATGCCTACCTTTCGAGTCCCAACGAAACACATGTATAAGCTTAACAAATTCTGTTGAGCGTTTTTTGTGAAGTAGTGGATAGACTTAATCCCCTATGTCACTATCATCAGAGAGAAATTCCACAAAATTTATTAAGTCCAAACGTACAAACAAACATAAAATTCCACAACAAAATATGTCATGCACACCTTTATAGAGTTGCTATAATGCACATGTGTAATCTAAATGAATTCCACATAGTAGTTTTTTATGAACAGTGGATAACGTACACCCAGCTGTTGGATGGAAAGAACTCGCTGAATAGAACAAAATTTATCCAAGTTCAAACATATGTAAAAGTGACAAAATTAAGAAACTGCACAAAAAATTATGAAATGCACACCTTTAGAGTCCCTACAAAAGACACGCAGAAGTTCATTCCATTCTGTTGAGCAGTTTCAAAGCAGTGGATGAACAGCTCCCCTTCTTTCCTTATTAGACTATCATCATAGAGAAATTCAGCAAAATGTCTCTAAACTTACAAAAAAATACCCAATAAAATACAAAAACAAAATATGAGATGCACACCTTTAGAGTCCCAAGAAACACCATTTATAATGATACTGAACACAAAAAATATGGAAAATATCCAAAACAAGCCATATTTCAGGACCTGTTCTTGTGTCATGTGAGAACAGTTTGCACTGATTACCAACAAAAACAAATTCCTGAACCTTATCTAGAACCACATAAAGACATAGCTGTGTGTATCTGAGGGTAAGTCAATACTTTATTTCATCACAACAATCAATGTCAAAATTTTCATATCAATAATTATGAATAATCCTTCCATCGTTATTTCTGATTATTGAGGTGTCCAGCAATCCCTAGTTTCTATACACCACCTATTTAGGTTACCATGCTCAGGTGTTGGAATCACAGGAGGTGATGCTATTAGAGACCTCATGCTTGTTTTTCACTTTTCAAACTGAGTCTACGAGGAACTCTCCACTCATTAGGACCAGGTGTTACACTTTCCCATGCTAACTAAGTCCCACCCTGTGTGAACATATCCCAGCTGCTTCCACCAGGTGTTTTCTCAACACTAATTAAACAAACCATATTATCATGTTTGTGTTTGTCAGCAACATATTTTTATTTTCTTTCAGAGGAAGTGGGCAACTACTTTGGCTATTTATATAATACAGTTTAAACAAGAAAAAAAAATTGCTTATTTCAACCAAAGTAGATGGGTTTTTTTCCAACAAATCCTACAATGTATGTGCAACGCTTTGACTGTTAACATTGTGTGTTTTTTGTCTGCTGTGCAAGACTAATTTGCAACAGATCATACAGCTATAATATCATTACCATTGTTATCTCACAAAATGAAGGTACTTACATTAATGAACATTTAAATACCTTCATTAATAACAAACACTGTATTAACATATCTGCTGGAACTATTTTCCAAGACACGAACTTGGCATTACAACTATCATACGCTGATGCAAGGTATCAAAGTTCTGATAATTTTTTCATGAAGATTTCTCTCAACAGGGTTTGAGGCTTGGTGGCACTGACAGCTCAAGGCTGTTACCACAACGTCAGTTTAGAGTGACTGACCTTAGGTTTACATCGCTTCTAGCAATATTCCATCAATGCCATGGTCGGGACACCAGAAATAGGTTTCACCCATTTTAACCATTAGAAAAACCTGGCTAGCTATTCTGGAAACGTTCGTAGCCCTACGAACTTCTTAAGCCCATTCTTAACACATTGGCTACGATCAAAGTTAAGAATTCTTAGGGCTACGAATGTTTTGAGAATAAGGGCATAGGTCTTCACCATGATGAATCAGTGTGGAGATGTCCATACACAGAATCAGTATTCCATAACTGTCATGGCTGTGTAATGCCATTTTGAATTTGGTCAAATGTGACATGTTGCATATAGGATTAGACATATGAGAAAAGCACAAACTCTACTGTTTTGATGGCCAATTCCAAAATCATGGCTACAACTTGCTGGCTTGGTGGCTCAGTGGGTTATATTGTAATTTGTGTGTTGGAGTTCTGTTGCTTCATTCTGACAGTGGGTTTGAATCCCAAATGGGACTCACACAAAGGACAAGAGTATGTACTTTACGATGAAGGAATAATCCCAAATGCAATGTGCTACAAATTCCTGACAACTGACCAAACTGTTCATAATAGAGCAGGACAATCTGTTAAAGACCAATTGCAAATTCACTAATGATCTTGTTATGAAAGGGTACATATCACTCCAATATGTCATATACAGTGGAGGCTGTCTAAACCGGCATTCATCGGGACTGAAGAAATAATACATTTTAGACAACATGCCTGATTGGAGAGCTGATGATAAATGTAAAAGCCACATATGGGACTGAGATTTTATGCTGGTGTTGACAGAAGACTGGAATGGACAGAGGCTGGTTTGGACAGCCCGTACTGTATAATATTAATAAGTCCTATGACTATTCACCTTCTAGTGCCTCCTGGGATGGAAATAACCCATTGCCCAACGTCCCAGTCTAGCGCTCTTTTCTGTCGGGCAAGCTAATTTGTATATCACGCTGTATCGGTGTCCAGTTTACTTTCCATTGTTAATTATGTTGTTTATATAAATAATCAACACGCAAATCAGCTGGTTTAGTGGAAAATTTATCAGGGCAAGTGATTTTACAAGTGTCACTGTACTGGGGTACATTAGCAATTCAAGAATTATTTCCATCATTGGCATCTAGGGCAGCTTGAGTTATCAAGGGTCATTATGTCCATGATTATGTAAGCACTGAGAACATGTCCCTATATAAGTGACCATATTATCATTATTACCATTTCCCTCCACTCAGCCCTTAGTGTACATCAAAAGCAGTTCTGGATGCAAGTCTAGGTTTACTAGGTTCACACTTCGATCTCAGCTGAGTGTAAAACGCTATTACCCCTCCACATGCACGTCATTTATCTGTAGGTCTCCCACTGACTGAGGGCAATTTGATTAAGTCTACATAACTTAATAAGCCGTAATCACAGTAACCTGTGAAGCGGTCAGCTAAGTGCCTGTGGGAGCCAGTTATACTGGTTCATTGCCTCTGGAGACTACAACCTGCACACAGAATCACATGTTTCTGAAGTGCACATGACCATCAGAATGTTACAGGTCGTGTACGAAGATGTAATCAGTACACAGACCCAAGGGCCAATACATTATATAACCAACAATATATACACATAAGGTCTTCAACAGTTTCCCAAGGAATATAAATGCTTTCAGTTCATCCCAGATACTCACTTGGAATTCTGAAATCTTTATCTTAAATCGAAAATCTAAATTTACGCCACAGTATCCCAACATGATGTAAGTCAAGTCATGGCAGGGGGACACCAGAAATGGGCTTCACACATTGTACCCATGTGGGAAATTGAACCCGGGTCTTTAGGATTACCCTACCACCCCACTGTCCTCTGAGAAGAACTCTATTCAGTAAAATCCCTGCCCAATTAAAATACAGAACAAACAATTAGTACATTTAATATGATACTCAGTAGTTATCTGAGGATATCTAAATGTTTACAGATCATGCAAGATATCTACATTGAATTCCTGAATGTCCTTTTAAGTGAGCTTAGTTTTACGCCTCTTTAGCAATATTCCAGCAATATCATGACACAGGTCACCAGAAATGGAATCAAAAACAGGTCTTCAGAGCACCTTTCTGCTGAGAGAAGAACAATATTCAGTAAAGCAAATATGTTTGACATTGTCCTTAACAGTGACTCCATGAGACATAAATACTTTCAGTTCAAGCTAAATACCAACAATGAAGTCCTTTATGTCCCCAAGGTCATCCAATATGTCCTCTAGGTTGTCCTCAATTCGCCATGGAAATCCTCAAAATAAAACCATATGTCGCCCTCAAAGTGATCTCTAACACAACATGGACTGCTCCACTTTTTTTTGGGGTCAACATTTTGCCTTAAACTTAAGATCAGATCATTAGTACAATGGGGGCTTTGTTTTGTCTGGGAAAATTGTTGAAGCTGTCACTCAATGTACATGGGTTTCACAAAAAGTTATCTTAAAAAATTGCTGGAACATTCAAATTACCTAGCTGAGCAACTTTCTGAGAAGTCTGAAGTGAAATCGCTGGAAAAAAGAAAAATGTTTTTAAGTTCACTTGCTGACATTCTCCTCTGTTTCTGGAGATGAGAGCGTTATGGTGTCTAATCCATCATTAACAAGTCTTCACAGTCTGTAGAACGTACACTCACACTAATCTGATGAGCAGACAAACAAGACGGTAATGTGATAGAAGTTGCTAATAAATGAATGAGAAGTTAATGGGATAGAGGTGGTTAGCATATGATTGCCACTAGCTGTGGTGAGATCTGACTTTATGCCACTTTCTGTAATATTAGAGGCAGATGGTGAATACTGCTCAAAGAACTTGGAAAGTTCTTAAAATAGCAATCGCTGCCAAAAGCACAAACTCTACTCTTTAACAACCTGTTGTGCACCTCACTGTTGTATACAGACTCTCGCTTTGACAGATGAATTCCTGACTCTTGCCCCAACAGATGAAGGCCCAACTCTTGCCCCAACAGCTGAATTCCGCACTCTTGCCTGGACAGATGAATGCCAAACTCTGGCCCTGACAGATGAATGTCCAACACCTGCCCCGACAGATGAACATCCAACTCTTGCCTGGACAGATGAATGTCCAACTCTTGCCAAAACAGTTGAATGCCCAACTCTTGCCCCAACATATGAATACCCAACTCTGGCCCCAACAGATGAATGCCCAACCCTTGCCTCGACAGATGAATGCCCAACTCTTGCCGCAACAGATGAATGCCCAACTAGTGCCCCAACATATGAATGTCCAAATCTTGCCACAACAGATGAATGTCCAACTCTTGCCAAAACAGTTGAATGCCCAACTCTTGCCTGGACAGATGAATGCCCAACTCCTGCCCCAACAGATGAATGTCCAACTCTTGCCCCAACAGATGAATGTCCAACTCTTGCCCCAACAGATGAATGCAAAACTCTTGGTCTGACAGATGACTTGTACAAAGGTGAGTGATTGGGTGAGTTTAGTTTCACACCACACTCAACAAACGGTGGTCAGTAAATAATCAAGTCTGGACCAGATAATCCAGTGATGAACAGTATGAGCAACGATCTGCAAAACTGGGAACCAATGACGTGCCAACCAAGTCAGCAAGCTAGACTACCCAATCCCGTTGGTCGCTTCTTATGACAAGCATAGTTGCCTGTTACAAGGCTACCCTATGAGCTGACCTGCTGAAGATCTTCCTACAGTACAATATTCCTCAAAATACAGTTTGTATACAAACCCTACATCTTGATGAAGATATATAGTCATGGCTTCTGTCCAGCCCACATCTGTGAGGAGAAAGTTAGAACTGGTATCCATGGAAAGACGGACCAAAGTGTATCCAACACAAATGAAGCAAAAAATCACTCCATGTTAATCACCTACTACATATAGCTCCAACCTGGCACAGATCCATTGGCAGGTTCCACCACGATGACGCCAACCAATTGCTGAACAAACATGGGTGCTAACATACAGGAAGTCTGCAAGCCAAGAGCTGCAGGCATGTGCAGTTGGCAGAACACAGAACTGTGTACATGGAAGAAGTACCAACTTCCTGACATATGTACACCCTAACATACCGCATCTGCTCTTAATCTTGCACAGTAAAATACCTCTAAACAGTGACTGAAATATACATGCCCTGACAGTCTAAACTCATGGAAGCCATACCTGAAAAAATACCTGCTAAACTTATTGTGACAAAATGCACTTAACATACCATAGTTTGCTATCTGGACTAGAGGTTGGTTGGTTGGTTGGTTGGTTGGTTGGTTATTTCACATCACTCTAAGTAATATTCCAGCTATATGGCGACAGTCTATAAACAATAGAGTCTAGACTAGACAATCCAGTGATCAACAGAATGTGCATCAATCTACATAACTGGGCAACGATGACATTGGTCAACCAAGTCTGCAAGCCTGACCACTCAATCCCATTAATTGCCTTTTAACATACAAGACACAAGGACCAGAGAATTTATAAGCAGCTGATATCTAAAACCTTTCAGGCTCATCTGTGAAAAAAAACCCCCAAAAAACAAACCCAACAACTTATAGTGACCATATTGCAGGCAATAGGCACCTGTACGCCTTTGAAACTATGACCCAGTATAAGATCTGCCTGCCACAGGTCTTTGGGCTGGTGCTTATTTTGAACACTGACTCTTCAGAGTATCCTTCACAAACCCTTGCACCTAAAAACAGTGCAGGTCCTGCACAGGCAATCTGTCCCATCATGCATTGCCACAAGTTGACACAATAATCAGTTAGGGCATGATGGTTGGTAGAATTATCGATGCATTGTAATTGCCTTCTGCCCGATGGCAATGCATCAAAGTTTAATGTCAAAGTTGATACAGCACAACATTATCAACTCTTTGATGGATGAAATCAAAGGAAAATTTATCATCATCAATGCCCTTAATAAGGCACCATCTGCATCAACTTAAGTAAGGGAAAGTACTGAGTTTATCTCTGCTTTTAGTTATAGGCCACAAGGTGTCAGCTTCAAATCGGAGGAACACAAAAGTTGCAGGTTCGACTCATTTATGATTTGGGGGCCATGCATGGCTGTAGTACTGACTGAACTCATGAATCATTATCAGACTGAATTACAGATTCAAAACCTGTTCAGTGGATCCTGATTAGTTAAAGGGATGGCACTCAGCATAGTAGAGACAAATGGATGCAAGGTATGGAATCATACAGACACTTTGTCATGTGGACGGATCACATGGACATGCTGACATGTCGACTCATGAGACGGACATGCTGACACGTTTACTCATCTGACAGGCATGCTGTCATGTGGACTTTTCACACTGTGTCTGCAGATTAACTGTATGTGCTCATATGACAAACAGACATGAATGTGATCCACTGAATGTCTGCAGAATGAACCTGATGTGTTTCTACAATGGACAGAAATGTTGGTAAAACACTGAGACCAGAGGATGTGGAAATGATGGTGTCAGTAAATGCAGATTAAAATATGGTGTCAATAGACACAGATTAAAATATGGTGTCAATAGACACAGATTAAAATATGGTGTCAATTAAGACAGATCAAATGACGGCGTTAATAAACATGGATTAAATGATCAAATGAATTCATAAAAGACTGTCTTTCTACAGATGTATTCTAGTACTGACAACCACCATCACTGAGGATCATCCAATGGACACCAAAATCAAAGCTAAGCAAAGGATTCACACACTTAACAAATATGAGGAATCAAACTCAGGTCTCAAGCAAGACAAGTGAACACTTGAACCACTGTCAATGTCATGGCATCAATGTCAGTGCATCCAGCTTCATATGAGATGACAGAAAGTAATCCAGTCAAACAAGTTTAACACTGTATTGAAAAACCACAACCAGTGAGATTTTCTTTTACTGCCATATGAATATTTACACGTGGTTCAATTCCAGGATTTGAACCTGGAACCACAGGCTTCTGGCAGGTACTGCAGTTCCATATATCTGGGCCACCATCTTGTTTGCATGAGCTACTTTACTTGACTTTAATGCCAACAATATTCTGGTTTAATCATGACATGTCTATTCAACATGTGCTGAGCACTTTGACCACAACCTGGCGTCCAAGGAAGAAAGTGTTACATTCATGCAAAATTCTTTTGGTCAGCAATGTGTAGTAAGCAGTCTTTATTTTATAAACTCGATGAAACTTGAACTCCATTTTCTATCCTGGAAGAGTGGTAGGGGGTGAACCTCCGATTTAGTAATACCACTGGCTTCGACAACGCTCGCTTCGCACACACAAACAACCAATTTAAGCACAAACTACGAGGTCCGGTGGAAATCTGTGCATAGTGACATCATCATCCGACCCCAAGGAGCAATTGACGGCAACAATTGACAACAATTCAGAATGTCTTTGGGGACGTCGAGAAATCAGCAAAATAAGGAGCTTCCTATACATTTTCTATCCAACTAACTGAAAATCGTTCCTTCTATGACGTCACTGCAGGGCTCTGGCGACAGAGTTACGTAACCTGTCTGTCTGCAGGCAAGAGAGAAGCAGACGGCTTTTTAGCAACTTTTAAGCGCTTGGTATTAATGAACCACAAGTTTTTTAAAAATAGAATGGTGTTCCGTTTATGACTAACCAGAAATCTTTCATATGTAGTGGTAAAAAGAGTACCCAAAAAGTGAGTTTAGTTGTGCTTTAAATTAAAATACGGACAGTCTGGGATCAAACTCACAATCACAATTTTCAGGGGATCACAAGTAAAACACAGCTTGTCACATCATTTAGTTTCTTAGAAAACTGTTCCACTCTTTCCTTGACTTAGCTGGAAGCCATATTTTACAACCAGGCAGCTCTTACTGATCAGCAGTGTGTCAGATACATATTGATTTAGCATATAAGCTGAAGTTCTAATACAAACATGATTTAATTACAAGGCGATAATGCCATACAGAAGCCCAATATTTTTCTCAATACAACACTAATCTCCTTGAGTAAATAGGCTGTACAGACACTGGTGCCATGGGTATAGTTGGATGAGCAGACGTGTAGTTTCAAGCATTGCTGACCAGATAGGATGAAATTATTACCTACAAATCCAAGAAAAGCACATTTGATCGGACATTAATAAAGAAAGAAGGCCTGTTTCTACAAAACCTGGTGGTTTTATATACAGCAAATTTTAAAGAAAGAGATGCAGCCAGTGCCCCAAAAATAAAAAGCATCTGCCCGACATCCCACTGTTTCTTTCTGGCTGGTGAAATTACAGTGCCAAATACCAAATATGAAAACAGGACGAAGGAACTGAAAACAAAGTGATCAGTTGATCATCAAAGGTTCATCTCTAAATTCAGCAACATGCTGTGCATTATGCTGAGGTTGCTGAAGTCCAAATTTGATAAGTGAATATTAGCAGTCTAATCTCTTCTATTTAAAGTCATTTCAATAAACAGGACTTGGTTGACACATCACTGTATCCAAACTGTGTAGATGAATGCTCATGACATTATCGCTGGATTGTCTGGTCATTTTGTGGAAGCTGCTCAACTGATACAGTCAGTAAGAATTGTTTTCACTTGGTCTATAAAACATCGTTCCCTTCAAATACTTGGCAGGTAACTACAGTATGTCCTAGAAGGTATGACAGATCTATATACAAACCTCTTTTATCACTTCTTGGACGAAAGTCAATCTAAAAAATACACAAAAATAGAATAAGAGACTTTTCCTGACACAAAACTGTTACCTAATCTCAAAAGCAGAAACAGTTTATGGTATCTGTCAATGAAAGTTATATATTTGGCTGAGTGCCAACTTCAAAATTTCCCACAAATTTGTGCTGAAGAAAACAAATTTAAAAATACAAGGCTGAGGAGACCTCTTATACAAACACTCCAGTAATAATTATATTCGCAAAAGATCAAGCAATGAAAAAGGTTTGGAAAGTGAGATTTGTTTTCTTTTTTTCATTCAGCATATTTGGGTTTTTTTTAAATAATCCATGAGTGTGTCTGTAACATCATCCAGTTTAAACAAATAGCTATCTCCAATCCTTGATCTACACAAAGAGTCAGAGCTAGAGACAACTTCTTGGATAAATGAGCTATGTACTTGTTTGTACTCATCATCAATAATTTTCCTTTGAGTATAACAAACAGTACCCACCTCACTCAAATCTAACTGTGCATTTTGTCATGCTTCATTAATTGTAAAAATATAACAAAGTTTAAATATTTGTTTACACATTAGTTATGAACATTTGACCTGAAATATGAAAAGCGATAAGAAAGACTGCAAGTTGCCAATTGCAAGTTCCTGTGCTAAATAGAACCTTTCAGGATACCTCAGTTATTTTATTTTGGCACCTATATGCAGTTAGGCTAAAATTTGACATTATTGTGTGTTTGTATGCAAAATCAAGTTTACTGAGTATTTACAAAAAATCAAGCATACTTGTACGCAAGAGACTAACAGCACTTGAGTTTGCACATAAATATTTGAGTGATTTGCACAGATATGCAATTTATCTGTACCCATGCAAATTGTGTACAGCAAAATTAGAACCTGATCTGTACGCCAGAAACAAAACCTGACCCGGACTAATATTTGTGTATTGACTGTCAATTACACATCATTAAAGAGTTAGCCAACACCATCTGTGCTGGTAACACAGTCAGGCAACTCATTGATCACCCAATAATCAAGACCAACATCACTGCTCAATGAATGGCTTTCAATGCTTGTGTGATCATGTTGATACAGGAATTAACACAATTAAGTCGGACAGTACTGGAATTTCCTGTATAGACAGATGTGTATAAACTGACAACACCACAAAGGGAACAACATGCGACAGTGCCATTAGACAGATGACATCAGCAAACGAGATACATTAAAACATGTCAACACAAGTTGTGTTGACATGGGACTTGGACGAATAGTGGAGTGTAATCACTGACATTCCCTTTCATTTTGTCACTTAATTAACAGTCACATATCAGCTCTGAGCTGGGATATCAACGCATTCAATCAAATAAAAACTGAAGCCATCAGTAGACCTGTGAAGGCGAAGGTTAGGACTGGTCTTCCACAACCCTTGATCATCGTTAGAGGTGACTAATGGGACTGGGTGATCAGACGCACCAACTTGGTTGACACATCATTGGTTCTCAAACAAACCAACTATCACCTTTAGCTTTTAGATTGATGAACTAAACAAAATTATCCTGCACACAATTTGAAAACAACAGATTCATTATTTACTGTGTGGATTTGAAGGAAATGGTTCATGCCAGGAAAGACTGTTTTGATTCATGTGAGTTAAAATTTAATATCACATTGGTTATATCTCAGTCATATTGTGATGAAAACAATTTATACAAAAAGTAAAGGTGAAAACATATGGTAGAGTAAAACCTGTTGACAACGGAGAAGACAGATACTAGAAAATCACAGATACGAATATAAAACTAATGTGCAATGCTAAAACATTCCACTTAATGATTCCTGACTTGACTTGGGCTGCAAAATTGTGATTTTCTCTTGCCATAAGGTCATTCTCAAATGTATCTGCAGCGATTGAAAATGGCATCTTGCACTCCTGTACAACTAGAAAATATAAACTGTTGAAATCTATTTTCCTGATAAAGGCTTTGCTGCTATTTTGTACTGTCAATGATATTTCCAGTGCCTTCTACCTGTTTTTAATCTTTGAAATATAACTTTCAGTACGGAACTTCAAACATCATTACACAGTGCCATACAAAACAAGCTCTGTATGGTAAACTCTGAACCTTGCAGTACTGTTTTGTTTATGCACTGTGTGACACTGTAGAGAGTTCGCGATCTGAAGCAACACCTTGCCTCCTAAAAAGCATCTGCTAACAAAACCAAACCATAAAATTTATAAAGACTACAAACGAAAATAAAGAAACAACTGAAATTGCTGAACTTGATGAAAACCAGAAAAGAGACACCAATGGTAAAGTTAGTAGATCTACAGATTCAATTACAAACCAAGTTCCGACCCATGAAGGTCCCGGGGTTGAATAGCAACCCATGCTTGCCATTAAAGGCGACTATGCTTGTCGTAAGAGGCGACTAAAGTTATCGTGTGGTCTGGCTCACTGACTTGGTTGACACATGTCATTGTTTCCAATTGTGCAGATCGATGCTCATGTTGTTGATTACTGGATTTTCTGGTCGAGACTCAATTATTTACAGACCACTGGAATATTGCTGAGTGCAGAGTAAACCTAAACTCACTCACAAACTAAGTTCCAAGTCTGAAATTTCAAAATACATGGGAAATCTAAATATAGTGAGTGGCTGAAGTATGATCCAATACAATGTTCTATTTGATGTTTATTCCTTTTCTTGTGTACAATCATGAACAGTTAAATCTCATAAGATTTTAAAAAATCTAATGTTGTTGGTCTCATGTGAGATTTCATCTCATATCTTTTCTGAGTAAGGTTAATCCCCGATAGTATATGGATGAAGAATACCAATTCAGCAAACGTTTCCAAGGAAATGTCAAACCTGAAATCATTACACTATCAAAAGGTAAAAAAAAAGCACAAAAAAGGCTTTCATCAATGTGTATTTGAAATGTCATTAAGCTTATTCTTAAATTGATTCAGCTCTGGAAATGGCGCATAGTTGGTTTTCAGTAGGAGGTCATCGTATTTCACAGAAAGATCCCAACAAACATTTCACGATTCTAAACATCACAAAGCATCAGTAAGCAAACTCCATCTGTATCTTCAGTTTCATGAGAAACTGACATATTGAACAGACATAAGAACTGAACAAGATGAGCAGGAACACACTGCTTGATTTAATTCTGCTAACATTATTGCACAAATATTGCTAATAAATATTCACAAAAAAACTACTGATTATTAGTATGCATAATTATCGCCCTGAAGTATGTTTGCGACAGTATTCGTCATTGGAGGGCATCATTGTCTTTCAACAGATCCTCAAGATACAGAAGAGTCAATCTCATTGGGCAAATGGATAAAGGTTTTGATTCTGGATCGGATGTGTGAGGTTCAAATCCCACACTACAGTGGCACTTGATGGTGGGTGGAGCATGTTCTCACTATGTACCAAGAGCCAAATCATGGCAAATTTCCAGACTACCATCCCAAACAATTCCATATAATTATAATTAGTTGAATTCAGTGTTTGGGGACTTAGCTGAGCTTACTATCACAAACAGAATTTTACTACACTCTTGACTTTGTAGCTAAAGTTGTAGACAGTATACAGGTAATATTTAGAAAATAAGTTTCAGTACAATATGATGCGACCTTGGATATGATTTCATATTACAATGGACTCTGCCACAGGGTAAGGAGTTGTCCTAAATATTAATTTACATTCTAGATATTGTCGACAAGTTGTCTGACCTTGAATCAGACTTTTGTGACTGCTCCACAGAAAAAGACTTCACACATTGTACCTATGGAACCTGGATGTTCAAAGTGACAAGCAAACACTTAACGATAAAACTACCTCACCACCCTACTAATATGAAAAAAAATAACCACAAAAAAACACTTTATCTTAAAGATTTAGAAAGAGAATTTGAAACCAGGGTCACAGACACTTGCCAGAAACAATTCTGATTGCTCGCAAACACAAATGCCCTGAAAAACTCCTATGAGAAGTTTGAAACATCAGGCAGCATGGCATCCTTGCATCATCCATGTTCACTTGGCTACTTCGAGTACAAAATAAGAATTTGGAGACACAGACTTTCCCTAATCTATCCAAATAGATTCCAACTGCTGTAGATTAGTTTTGAAATCACACTATCCTTGTTGATCTAGCCTAGCGTCCTTGAAATCTCTGAAACCTCATTTCAAAGATACAGCATATACATGCATCTGCAGAAGCTCCCAGATCTGACTATCACATGTAAGCTACAATCAGATTGTGAAATCAGTCATTTCATGAAATGACCAAATATTTCAGTATTATCAGCAAATGACTGAGAGGGTCAGCCATTTGTGCCATTTTGTGTAGCAACAATCAGTACACTTCAGACATTTCATGAAAATTTCATTTCATCTATATGTGGTGGACAGGGGTTTGTGAGGTGTGGCTGCTCTGGTCACAAACAAACAGGTGTAAATGCTTCAAAGCCAATCTGAAGTGCAACAGTCACTGCCACAATAATTTTGATTGTTAGTGATAATAAGGGAACTTACAATCCACTTTTGTAGATTAAGTTATCAAGTGAAATTTGATAAAATGCCTGACGTGTACCAATACACAATATGACATGAAATGGCTGATTCTTATTCATTTCACAAAGTGACTGATTTCACAATCTAGCAGTAACATATACACGTATACATAAAACTACACACTTGTTATACTGAACCTAGAGTCTCAACCAGTGATAACTGGATCAAATACCCGCAATAATGACAGGCCTATATGACACGTACACAATGTCTGTGTTAGATCTGATTAGTGCGGCAACAGGCTAGTCAGGCTAATGTCACATCCAGATAAGATACAGAGGGAGACAGTGATTTGTAATGATCGGTTGGTTGGTTGTACTTTAAAGATACACTCAGCAATACTCTAGCAGTATGGCAGCAGTCTGGAAACAAGTCTGGACATGACAATCCTGTGATCAACCGCATGAGCATCAATGTGAGCAATTGGGAACCGATGACACGTGTCTACCTAGTCAGCCAGCCTGACCACCCAATCCCGTTAGATGCCTCTTGTGGTGACTAATGAATAGGAAATTATGTTTATCTTTTTTCATATATGAAAGCTTACAGTTACTTCTAGATTACATAAACTCTCAGTTCCAAATTCCGCAGCTAGTTTCTATTCATAATTGGTACTTGGAGAAGTAAGCAAGAGCATGCTAGTATCTTAAATAGCTGGACATGGGAAATGAAGGTGTAACACCAAAAATACATTAATATTATCCATGTTTTTGTGACCTTGAATAATGATAACACTCTGTAAAGACTGTGAGAGAAATAATATTGATAGTGCTGTAGATTTTGTGAAATACCAATGAGATTTGACAATTTGTCAAAGGAGAAACACCTAAATGTCAGTTTCCTAATTAGAACATGTTTGTGCAAGTTGCTAAAAATACTTGTAATTGATGTATCTCGTATTCTTTTCTGATGTATAGGTACAAATAAGCGATTACAAAATCACACTACAAAACATTATCAATTGCATCAAACATGGAATAAAAACTAAAAATAAAGAACAAAATTATCCTGAGAGCTAAAACCGTCTAAGACATGATCACGCCACTGGCACTCTAGCTAGGCTGCTTTTAGTTCTGTAATTGCTGTCCAGATCTCTACTCATGTAAGAGGAGAGTCAAGGTGTGTTACGACATCGTGATCTATCCTATGATAGATGTGAGAGAGTGAGCTTTATGACGAACTCAGAAGAACTATTCCAGTTACATGGCCGCAGTCTGTAAATAATTCTGTCTGGATCAGAAAATCAAGTGATGGTTGTTTGTTTTGGTTAATGCCACACTCAGCAACCATTCCACCTATACAGACTGTGGTCTGTAAATAATCGAGTCTGGACCAAACCATCAATAACATAAGCATCAATCCACATAATTGGTAACATGTGTCAACCAAGTCAGCAAGCCTGGCCACCCAATCCCATAAGTCGTTTCTTAGGACGATGATGGGCTACTGAAGATCAATTCTAACCTGGACCTTCACAGGTTACCTATCCTTGAGACGATTAAAGGAACGATATTTGTCATTACATGTCATGGGTTGTTGAAACATACTTTCAAACACTAACTCAGCCAGTGACTATAACCATTAAAGGAAAGCAAGTAAAATTTCTGTTTAGTGAATTCACCATCACAGCTTTGAATAAATGAAGGAAATTGCTTTCCTAATATATTTACAACAATATACTAATATTAGTGACACATATATAGGGCTGAGCTTCACATCACACTCTGCATGCTCTAACAGCAGGGGTTAAAAGATCCCATTGCCCGATGCCTGGGACAAGTCAGTTTTCATTTCGGGCAATCAAATAGTGGCACCTTACTTGTCTATGGGCTAGGTAATTTCTGCTTAAAGTTTGAGACTGCAAATAAACTTGGATTTCATTTGATATCTGCTCAAAATGTAGCTCTTAAATTTAACTATGATAATATAGTAGAGTTATTTTTCTTTGCTATTTATCACTTATTTATCAATAAATAGTCCAATAAACATTCTCATATTCCATGTTGATTTTCTTCTTTCATAATTTCATCATCACAATTAAGTCATAAAAACTACGGCCATTGGAAAATTAGTCAGGACAAGTTACTCTCTTAAACTCGCTTGCCCTGTGGCAAGTGGGTTTTTTAAAAAAAGAATTTTAAACTCCTAAACAGCATACAAAAAAAATGGATGGACAAAAATCAGTGATTATTAAAAAGACAGGTTTAAGGCCAGATGTAAAATAGTCAAAAAAAAAGGCCATGTGAGGCAATGTGAGGTGCCAAACCCAAACTGCTCCAAATTGTTTAAAGGGTCAAAATTGACCATAAAACTAGTAGTCAACTAAATGAATAAAATCATGATGTAAGTTGAGAATGATAATATGACATTAATCAAGAGTGAACCTTTAATTTCACGTACCTCCAACAGTAAATTTACAAATCATCAGCATCTCATTTCCTCTTTTTTTGAAAAAATGTATTTACTTGACAAAAATATGTTTTTGCCTGGTTTGTCATGAATTTTCTTCAAATTTCATAGAATTTCCAGTGCAATCATATTGGCATAGTCTGCGGCAAAAATTCATAGCGGCTACGATAAAATCACATAAGTTGTCATCTCTGAGTGATGGGGAGTACACCAGCAGAGTGTTTGACGCTAAATGTCTTCAACATGTTGGGCGGTACCGAAAGTGTGAATTTGTCAGCTTTACAAAGGTTTGACTGATATGCTGCTATAAGGGTGTGAAGATATGAATGTGTGATCTTGTCGACTGATTGGTGGAGAAGACACAAGACTTTAAATTTTATTCTGTATATCAGTGAAAAACAAAAATATCATGCCTCGTGTTAATTTTACAGAAGATGAATCACAAACATCAAGGATACTGCTCCAGTGCAGGATTCTTATCAAACCATGTAAATGGTATCATGTTCTCTCGGGAGGGGGAAGTCATATTCAATAGGTCTCATTTCAAAAGCCATTTTTGCCACAACGTCAAGAAATTCCACAGGAAGACATGCCACGGTTATAATTAGATTTGTCCATCGTCATCTTCGTGTCAACCAATGTTTGAAATAATGTCTGAAAATTGACATGTTCGTTTGATCAAGTTGAACATCAAGTACCCCTAAAACATGTTGCAGCCACTGATTAAACTCTGACATGCTTTGTAAATTCTCTGTGCTTTTATAACTTTAAAATTCTGTAGTTGGACAGACAGAAACATGAAGTGAAATTGCCATTTATAAATCGAGATATGCAGCATCCTTGAGTTAACCACCATTATTTGCATATAGATTTCATCGTCAAAAGTTTACTACATTGATTTACTTGCATCTAAATCACTGATCTCAACAATCAAATGTCATGCAAATAATACCTAAAATGTCTCAATCAGCATTTGGTTATGCTTTTATTCCTCTTGCAGCCTTTAATAACTTTCCCTTGAGATACCTGACTGTGGGTTGTCAGCTCAGAAAAACAATTTTGGCAAAAGATTCCATGTATTTGTGGCTTACAACAATAAAAATGTCAAAAAATGGTTCCTTGACATGATAACAATGTACATTACGCTATACACGAAGCGCTTCCAGTAAATCATGCTTAATCATCACCAAGATAGGTTTTCAGACTCATTATGTCGTCAGAGTCACAACACATCCGACAGTAAGCTCGGGGTTAGAAAATAGATAACCTTTATTTGTGTCCATTTATGAAAGTGTTTATACCATGCCAAGCTCACAGCTAGATTTGCTAAACCTACAAACCATCTCAAAATACACAAATTATTTCCTTTGCGAAGGAGGTATTTGAAAATGATCTTATGATTAGAGGAAATCTGTCATCAAAGTAATACTGAACTGCTGAGGTTGAAGGCTGGAAATAGCGTTACCTCATCACCAGGTTTGTAATAACGATGAGATCACACAAGATTAGATCTGTTGTGTTACACAGATAATATCATTGCAGGTGTTGCAGTTCACACTTAAACCATGTTCTTGCATGCAGTGCTTGTTTACACCAAATGCAGAATTCTGGAATAATGTTTCTATTTCATGTCCAAATTTCCATTTGGATCTTTAAAAACAGTCATTCATTTACAGACTGCTTGTTCACATGAATTTTGGAATAAGATTTCTATTTGATGTCCAAATATCTGTTAAATGGTGATGACAATCAACACAATTTGTCCATCATTTATTCACACAGAGCGTCTTTACACAAAATGTGGGATTTTGGAATAGCAAAGTTAATAACTTGGCTTAAAAATGCGGACAATCAACACCGATTTCCCTCAACATCAGTGATGTATGTGTAGCTCTGTCCCGTGCTTGGAATCGAAAAATGGACCTTCTTTCTGAATAAATGAGTAAGAGAGTGAATATTCAGAAACATTCCAGATATCATGGACACCTGAAATTAGCTTCACACATTGTACCCATGAAGAAAATCGAAACCAGGTCTTCCGTGTGATGAGCGAACACCTTACCCACCACCAGGCTACCCCACTACCCTCGGTGCTGAGAAACCAACAATGGGTGGCATGGATTTTTCGTGATTGGATACATATTCTTTTGAGGGTTATATCTGACACCTCAGTGTAACACCTGCTTGACAATTCTGATGCAAATTAGGTGCAAATTCTAACTAATGATCCTGTGATTCTGGCATGGCCTTGGACAAGGAGCAAATGCCGCGTAGAGAACCAACACAGCCTGTAAAACACTTATCATGATTCAAAGCAATAATTACTACAATCCCATAATTACTGATCTCTGATGTTTTCCCTTTCAATGATTTTTCATTTAACCCATACGTTCAAAAGACCAAAATGATTTAAAGGAGTTAATATTACGGAAAAATTCAATACACAAAGCTTTCTGAACACAAACAAGGTACAAAGCTTCCTGAAAGACCCAGGCAGATTTATGGATTTGACCTTGACCTTAACAGACTCACTGGTTCCTCTGAACAAAGTACAAAGAGAATAGTGTCAGTAGAAAAATGAACATCATGATACACTGTTTGACTGATTCGGTCAGACTTCTTATCAAACATTGTTAAATCACTAAAACAAACCTGACTGAGCTGTATTTTGCAAAACAACCAATCACTGCACACGACCATGAGCATATCTCTTGAGTAACATTTTCATTACAGGTAACAAAGCTGAATTTGATAAAGTCGGCCATAAAATTTGATTTCAAGATGGACATGATGAAAAATCTGAGATGGTGTACATTTGAACGGCAAGAAAATGAAGACATACTGTCAATATGGCTTCTATTTCCAACCTTTACTAGAGACTGATTTACAATATTCTCTCATTGGGGAGCCATGTTACCTCCATATCTTCTGGCACAAAAATTTAATTTAGAACCTTCCATCTGATCCACTTCAATGTTGTTGACGCATCATCAACATATTTCTACCCTAACATTCCCCTCAGGACAAATACAATACAGATCCAATTGCTGCATGTTATTAAAATGCATTCAGCAACATTCGAGCATGAAGTAAGAACTGGTGGATGAAAGCAAGAGCACTATCCTATGCTGTCTAAGGGTAATCACACATATTGGAACTATGAAGCAAACAATACTAAGTTCTGTCTACAATGAGCATTCATGTTGTTTATCACTTTTGTATAGGTCTTCATGGGACTAAACCCTGCAGAAGAAATCCATACATTTTTAGTCATATTGGCAATATTTACCCCAGACCATGACTAAAACAGTGTGTTCGGATTTATGCCTCTTTTAGCAATATTCCAGCAAAATCACAGCTGGGTAAACCAGAAATTGGCTTCACACATTTTACCCATGTGGGGAACTGAACTGGGATTTTCAGTGTGATGAACAATCGCTTTAACAACTAAACTACCAAACAGCACCACCATGAGCACTAGAGGACTTTTCTATAATGAAACGACCACCCACAGGATCACTAGTTAAACAAAACAGTGTTTTTTTTCCACCTGAAAATATCATGACATGAAATTGAACTGATGAACTCGCATGAGATGTTTAATTCTGTTACCAACTGTTTTCAGAAGTTCAGGTGTCTGCATGCGGTCTTTCTCCCACCAGCTTCCTGTTGAGAGTGCATCATGTGACCTAATATTACAGTAAGAGAACCCAAATGTCCCCAAATCCCTTGAAGACAAGGAACAGCATGCAGTACACACTAACAAAAATGTTTTGGGGTCATTCCATACCTAAACACAGACTTATAGTTGTCATAGTTTTGTGGATGAGGGCAAAGCAGGCAAATCAAATCCATCAACACACATCCTGAAGACAGAAAAACTGATCCATTTTCATGAAGATTAAGTCTTTTCTACCCCAGATGTGTCATTTAATTAGGTTTTCAACACAGATCATCGGACAATCTGGCCCTAAGGTTTCTCTAATTGAGAAGGGAAGATAATTGATGGGACAAGACCTCCCAACAGAAACCTAACAAAATGAACGGCAGGAACAGCACAGCAAGTGTGACATCACAGGGCATAATGTGCTTGAGTTAGATTGACTTCTCACAGAGTTTTGATGATGACATCTTCACATGAGGGATACTGATAAGAAGGCAATTCATGGACTTCAGTGAAACTGATTGTTTCACAGCAAAGATACAACAAAGAGCAGCAAACACTAATACTCTGGAGTTCAACATTATGCCAGAAACTTAAAATGGGCTGATGCTTGAGGTTCTGGAGCTCGCCTTCAGCCATAAGTGATGTCAGAAATTAATATGGGCTGATGCTTGAGGTTCTGGAGCTCGGCTCCAGTTATCAGTGATGTCAGAAACTTAACACAGGCTGATACAAAGGGAGGTACAAACATATTGCTTTCCTTAAACAGAGTGTAACGATGTATTACAGCATAATGTTGTATGTGGCATCTCTTCTTTGTCAAGGTCAATCATGCAGCTGCTTGGGAAGTCATAACAGTTACATGTGTCCATTTTTGTAGCAGTCAAATTCATCCTGGATCATCTGAAGAGGCCACTCTGAGAACCCAGATGGAAGTCACGAGAGAGATCTTATTGGCTTGTACATCAACTGCCACAGAAAGAGTTCATAGCAATATGTAAACTCATATATGCTATGTGTGTCAACATATTAACTTGTAAAAGACTTTGTGAGCTGGATGTTTGTGTACTTTCTGCTGGTGTTCTCGAATTTCAATTGAGTCTATTCAGCTCACATAATCAGAAATAAATAACACAAAGATTTACGCCCTGTGAGACATGTTTACAGTCCATCATAAAATACAACGTTAAGAACCTGAGGACAGGAGTTAAACAACTTTGTTTACAAGTGTGAAAATCTGTTTCTCATTAATGTTATAGAAGAGGCTTCAACCATGTGTCATAGCAACTGACCTGGGACAACCATTGTCTGATAAACATTTTACTCCATTCACTATGTAGTCAAGACCTGAACGACTTGACTGCAATAATGAATAGGTTTCCATTCTAAATCCTCACTGCTATGAACTTTTCAGCCAACCTGTTTCAGTAATTTTGTTATCTATTGAATGATAACCTTAATTGGTTTTGCTCTCTGTTGTAACATCAGTAGGTAAAAGTCCCAGCCAATGTCTCTCTATCTGTCCATTGTTGTTTTTGACTATTAATAGTTTTAAATTCTGCAGTTTGTAAGTCAGTGAGCTGAAATCATGATTAGAGGATTCTGCCTCACCTAAGAGACATAACTCAGCTATCCCAGATACCCATTAGGAATTCCTGCATGTCTCCTGAGTGAGTTTGGTTTTATGCTGCTTTTATCAATATTCCAGCCACATCATGGCATGGAACACCAGAAATAAGTATCACACATTGTATCCATGTGTGGAATCTAACACAGGTCTTTGGTGGATTATCAATAAGTATTCATACAAGCAGCCAAGGTTGCAGGAGGCCTATTCCAAGGCCATACCCAACGAAGGCTGCATGGTCTGTCTCAGATATACGAGTGATTGAGTTAAGTTTGACACTGCTTTATCAATATTCCAGCAATATCATGGCAGGGAACATCAGAATTAGGCACACCAGAAAATGGGCTTCACACATTGTATCCATGTGAAGAATCGAACCTGGGTCTTCGACGTGATGAGCAAATCCTTTAATCTATAGGCTACCCTTTTGCCCCGTCAGATATAACTGATGTGCCATCAGAAACAGTAATGAGAATGGTAAGTGGATCACAGTGGATTCCATGACTGAAATAGCTGATGGGTAATGCGGAGTTGTGATAAGGGATTACTGTCCCTGCTAGTCTGTCATAAAGACCCTAAAGTACAAATGTCCAAGAAAGCCCACGAAAATGTGGCAAGTCTAGATTTCCATAGCTTCAGAAAATGAAGAAAGTCTCAGGGCTTCATTTCATTATATTATTTTTTTTCACTATGAACGTTTTTTCAGTAAAATATGTTCATTTAAGAGACTAGCTGTTAGTCTATGTCCCTGCATGCTACAGAATGACTGGTTGTAAAGGTCACCAGCAAAACATGGCCACATGTAACCTAACCAGCAAACTATTTATAATCAGCAGAAGCAAGAAACGAGATGAAGCAGACAGATAAGTATAATTGTTACATGATACACGTTCAGTAATTATCTCTTCTTACCAAATTTGGAAAACTGTAAGTTCTATTTACATTTCTGCACGTTTAAAAAATCATGAAAAAAAACAGCATTTTTTTCCCAATGGTCAATTTGTCTCGAAATAAATACACATATATTTACACATATATTTAGAGACAGAGAGAGATGTTAGAGAGAGATACATATATAGCTTTCACCATTGCAATGTCAGACAACAGACATGGAGTCTATTACATTCTGCTTTTACAAAATGAAACTTTTGTGCCAGAATAAACTGTAGGTTTCTGGCTGCTAAGGCTAAAGGGCGAGGTGGGGTGGGGGTAGAGGTGGGGTCCATAGCATCACAAGTCCTCCCAGATGACAGCTAAGAACAGATAGAAAGAAAGTCTTCCAAAAGTCATGTTTTTTAAAGTGGACGAGTGAGTTATGTTTTGAACCACTATTCCAGCAAAATCATGGCTGACACCAGAAACAGGCTTCATACACTGTACCCATGTAGGGAATCGAAACCATGTCTTTAGCATGACAAGTGGACTCTTTAACAACCAAGCATCCCCCAATTGCCATGTGTTTTCTAAGAAGTAATGAACAGAATGATTGGACAGACTCAGTGACTACGTTGATGCATGTCATCAGACTCCAGTTCTTTAAGTCGGTGGTGCTCGTGATGTCAATCACTGTATACTTGTACAGTGCAGTGTTAAACATCAAAATACAAACAAACAAACAAACATATGTTTACTTCTACACCGCATCAATAATGATTCACCATCTCATCAACAATAGTTATTTCATCATGTGTTTAGTGAAAGAAAGTACTAAATCACTTATACACCATATGCACAATTTTACAGGGGTGCAAATCTTGTTTAACAACCACTCCCCACAGGGCAAGTGACTTTAAGAAAGTAACTTGGCCTGACACATTTCCACTTGCTCTGATTTTTCATGACATCATCATAATGTTGAAAATATGAATGAATAAATTTAATGTTAATGCTTACTGGACTATTTATCAATGCTCGTAAATGAAAAATAGCCATGAAAGATAACCATTATCATCATTGCTAAATTTAATTGCTACATTTTGAGATGTGAAATGAATTTTTTTGCAGTTTGAAACTGTAAGCAGAAACTGTCAGTAGCCCACAGACATGTAAGATATCAATTTTTGATTGCCCAAAATGAAAACTGGCTTGTCTTGTCATCTGACAATGGGATTTTCAAAGCCCTGTTTTGTCTATCATATTCTCCAATCAAGAAATCCTTTTTAAAGGTATGTGCAACAATCATCATGATGGCATGTTTCTTTTTTTACAAGGATTTTGTTTTTTTAATACTAGAACGAAGTAATATCATGAAGAAATATGTTTCACGAGTGACTGATTGACACAAATAAACAGATCAGCACTGCAGTAACTATCAATGTTCTTGCCAACAACACCCGTTAATCCCATCAGTGACAAAGGCATTCGGTCACCCAGCATGCATGTCCAGGAGCAATTGACTGAGAGAATAAGGTTACACCATTACAACATCAAAACATTTCTCCTGCTGTGAAGTCTGTCAAAGAGGCCTCCAGCATAATGGGCAGTTCGTTCTCAACCATTTCAAACATGGTTCTTAAACATATTTCTCCAAACATCGTGATTGATTGGTTCTGAAATGTGCACAACTAGCTCCATATTTAGGCTCTTGATCTTGTTTTTGCCAAGGCATGTGTGTTTTGCATAGTTTTGGTTCACAGATCTGACAAAACAATATTTCATTTTGCAAAAAAAAATTTAAAAAACCAACATTTGGACATTTACTTTAAAAGGTGGCTTTGGGATAAAAGCAATTCTTTGATTTGGCATCAAATGGCATAAAACCTTTTACATTCTTTGAACTGAATCAAAAATTTTTAAAGGAAGTGTTATTACATTGTTTTAAACTGTAATTCAGTAACATGACATAGTTTCAGCTTTGTGTGGAGTGCGTTAAGTTTTACACTGCTTTTAGCAATATTCCAGAGGGATACCAGAAGTAGGCTTTACACATTGTATCCATGTGGGGAATCAAACCTGGGTTTTCTGCACAACAAGCGAACACGGTAATCACTAGGCCACCCTATGAAAGGTTAAGTGGTCTTTATGACCGTTTCTTGAACCAGCCTATCAAAACTTCCCCCAGAATTAGGTTCAGTTGTAACATTCTAGTAATTCTGAACCTGTCATACACAGGGTATGACATCACATATCTGGTTGCACTGAGGTGTTTTTCAGGATTAATCCAGTCACTTCAAGTCATTAACCGACTTAACGAGGAGAGCGTATCAGCTTCAGATGACGTCTCCAGAAGGTCACCTCCTGAAGGTTATCAAGCAATCCTGTAATCACCATGACATTTGCTCCCTGAAACAGGAGGCAGGCATCGCATGGGGTGCTCTTACAGTCTCAGTTGTTTCCTCCTTGCTCCTTCGAAAGTGCGTTCAATCATATCCATCACACTCTCTTTCTGTGTTTCCTCAGGCACACTTAGCATAAAAAGTGAGCTGTTTAGTCGTTGAATGAGTGAGTGAGGAGTGAGCGAGTGAGTAAGTGATCTTTATTAAATGTAATTCCATGCAACACCATTAAGCATGGAAGTGAGCGAGTGAGTTAGGATTTATGCCACTTTTAGCAACATTTCAAAAATACGGTGGGGATACAAGAAATGGGTTTTCGGTATGACAAGCGCAACCTTTAACATTTTGGCTATCACACAGAATTATGTTTTATGTCCAGATCAAACATTTTATTTTGGTCCTGTATAAAATCAAGGTCAAACCAGACAAAACGATGGTACACACGGTGGTATCGACAACCCACCTCAGTTCTATTGTCTGACGGGTACAGGTGTTGTGTCACAGTAACCCAGGCCCACAGTCAACAAGCTGCATCACAGTAACCCAGGTCCACCGTCAACAAGCTGGATCACAGTAACCCAGGTCCACAGTCAACAAGCTGCATCACAGTAACCCAGGTCCACAGTCAACAAGCTGCATCACAGTAACCCAGGCCCACAGTCAACAAGCTGCATCACAGTAACCCAGGTCCACAGTCAACAAGCTGGATCACAGTAACCCAGGCCCACAGTCAACAAGCTGCATCACAGTAACCCAGGCCCACAGTCAACAAGCTGTACAACAGTAACCCAGGTCCACAGTCAACAAGCTGTATCACAGTAACCCCAGCCCACACTAAACCCCAACCTACACTATCCTCAGTCAACAAATAAGTACCCAAACTCATGTTCTCAATCATGTTCTGCAGCCTGGGAAAATTGTCCGACCAGCGATGTGAAACCCTTTCGTCATACAACCTCATACTACCCCTTGCCTGCCGTAACGATTTTATCATGGCAGAGACCACTGATTTGCCTCAGAATATCCACATGGGTCTCATGGAGAGATTAATATCTCTAACTGATCAATAGGCTATCAGGCCACAAGAAATCAATCATTAGCTTCTGTCCGAATCTCCTAAAAATGTACAGCAAGCGGTAACTTATTTTTCACTGGACTGTTCCAGGAAACCTTTTAGCACTCACTGATAGCTGCTGGTTGACTGTAGGAAGCGCGAGTTTAGTTTCACGCAACACTCAGCAATATTACACCTATTTGGTGTCAGTCTGTAAATAATCGAGTCTGGACTAGACAATCCCGTGATCAATAGTATGAGGATGCATTCACACAACTGGGACACAATGACATGAGTCAACCAAGACAGTGAGTCTGCCGACCTGATCCTGTTAGTTGCTTCTTATAACCAGCATGGATTGTTTGACCACATATGGTGTCTTTCATCAAGAAAAGAAAGTACAGTTAAATAGGAGTCCACATTCTACTGAAAATGACACTGGGCTACTTATTTTGACTCTGAAGGTCCAGGCAGCTATTGTGCATTTGGAAACTGCAAAATGACTTCATGATGAATGGCAATCAAATAATTACGTTATCATGTCTAAAGCTGGCTCTATTGTAATGTTCCAAATGAACATGTCAGCCTCACTTGGACATTCTCACTTGTCATCCTATCATATGGCATTTAACTGCTGCCCTGTACACAATGTACCTAATTGTTTTCATGGGAAACAAACACAACCATATCATGCGGAGTCAGCACCTTATGACCTTGACCTTGACCTCCATGTCAAGCCGACCACTTCCTCATTGCTGGTGTGTCCAGTTATGTCGGCATTAGCCACATGTATGGGGTGACATGTTTCTGTCAACACATCTGATGTGCACAGCTCACCATGGCCAGTCCTTCCTGGACTTGAACAAAGAGCAGTGACAGACTCCTAGTAAATAAAGCTTGTACAACAAGCAAGTTCATGTCAGTTTTTCACCAAGTACAGTCAGGGTCAGGATGCTTCTGAAGGTGGTTTCCGAAGCTGGTGTACCTAACAGACCTCAAGTTGAACCTACAGTTTCAATGAAAACTGCTTCAAAACTGACACAATTATGCATACACTCCACAGATAAACGAATCCAAACATGCAGTAAACAAAGTTGTTTTTGAAATGTTTCAAAGAGGATTTACAAAAGAGAAAACCACACATTGTGTAACATAAACTGTAAGCACCCCTTGTGATGATTCATATTCACTGGTCTTGAGAACAATATTCCTTCAGGACAAAACAAAAATCATGTTTCCAGCGGAAAACGTGCTTGATAACAGCAGTCATGCTGTGACACTTGCACATCACGAAATGTCATTTACTGGCTGGGAGAGTCCGCGACCATGGCATCTGGGAGCCAGAATTTGCTGTGAAGAGTTGTGTCCCTTGGGAACTGGAGATTTACGAGTACAGGTTCAAATCAATGTTCACAATGGTTTGTTATCAAGCTGTGACAGAAACCTCTTCAATCTGTGTTAAATCAAAGTTATTCTGTCGTACATTGACATATCAGATTGATGTTGGACCTACCAATCTATGGGGACAATGGATTTTAGAATCTTAGTTACTTAGGTCATGGGTATGTGCAAAAGTAAGATCTACACGAAATTAGAAACATGACAAGAATATGCGCATTTGATTTTGCTCTGATCCAAAAAGGAATGAAACATTACCATGGAAATAAGCGTTACCGATCAACAGAATTTATCCATCATTTGTTCATGCAGTGTCTTTACACAAAATGCGGAATCTTGGAACAGTAAAGTCAAGAACTAGGTTTAAAAATGCAGAAGCTCAAAACAGATTTCTCTCAACATCAGTGATGCATGTGCAGTTCCATCCCATGCTGGGAATTGAGTGAATACGATTTTACATTGCTTTTAGCAATATTCCAGCTAATTCATGGCGGTAACACTAGAAATGGGCTCACACATTGAACCCATGTGGGGAATTGAACCCAGGTCTTCAGCATGACAAAGCAAACGCTTTAACCACTAGGCTACTCCATCGCCCCCATAGAGAAAAGAGCTGGAATGGCAATGGGAGTAGTCATGCATACTGGTGCCACTGTGGACTAGAATCCAATCATAGATCTGCATACATAACACCAGTATTCTACCACAACTGACAACAGTTGTCAGTTCTGTCTGAAACAAATCTCCATCTCATAACATATAAGCATGAATGACAGCACATCCTCCTACACAGTATCATAAACTTTAACTCACACCAACCTGTGCACATAATACAGCATTGTTCACCTAATCATTTACCGATTCCAGACGGAATTCTATTAACCCCTGACACTTTCCCATATACAAGCGCGGACAGCTAGCTTACATGACTCTAAAGCTTAAACTGGTAAGCAAATCTTGGAAAGAAGGGAGAAAAATCAAGCTACTGAGCTACAAGAAAAATCAAGCTACAGAGATTCTGACGTCCTTTAAGCTGCGCCAAGAATTGATTTCTCAGGATGAAAGCATCAGTTTTGTGATCTGACAAGAACTGCATCAGATCAAATCCTTGCTAAATCTCCCGATGTGATTTTGTTAGAAATCAATCAGTTAAGACCACAGGTGACAAGTCACTGGAAGCTACTTACAACGCATTTAACTTTTGCATCCAGCTGGTTCCAAACTGAACAAAACTGCAAGAACCTGAATCTATACCAGCTACATGAAACAATACACATAGAGTCAAGTCTTGCTAATCAGACTTCTGTTTATCCAATGATCAGTTTTATCCAGCACTTTTGTTGATAACAAATTGAATTAAAGTACTTTAGTCTCAATTATTTAGTCTGACATCCTTGTTAAACTGAAAACTTGCTGTGCAATGGATGATGTTGGATTAATGAGACTTGACTGCATTTTGCTAATACCATTTCCTATTGAAACACATGACTATTCCAATAACAAAAAATGTACTAGCGGAGTAAGTGACCAAAAAAAGTGAGCGAGTGAGTGCTTTCACACTGATTTTAGCAACATGATGGCGATATTATGTCAGGTGGCACCAGAAACTGTACATTGCATCCATGTGTGGAATCAAACCCTGGTCTTTGGTATGACACTTTAACCAATCTCCTCACGATAGCATAGAGTGACATCACTCTTACTAAACTCAACAGCAAAAGAAATGCCAACTAAGAAAAAATTAAATCTCACACAAGTAAGAGTTCATGTTCATGTTTTCTATTTAAAAACTTGAAAAAAAAACTAAACAAAAACAGTTGTGTTTCTTCTGCTGTTCAATATATTAACCATATTCCAAAAGGATACAGTACAACTCGTAATCGTTGGTAATACCCATTTGATCTTGGGGTTAGACAAGGAATGTCATTACATAGTGAAATATTGAAACATTTATGAACATTGATATCAAGTTAACCATTCACTGCCACAAAAAGCTTTCACTTTATTAAGGCGTATGACTAACAAGTGAAACAGCACAAAAATCAATCTGAAACACTCTATGGATCAACCTAGTTCATAATATAGCATTATATATGCCAGTTGCAGCATTGCAAAGGTATTTGCCAACCAAGGTACCAACGTTGCCAGGTGTACCTGTTTGAAACTGACATTGACAAACCCCACTCCACTCAACTTGCCACAGAATTTCATATCAAAAGAAATAGCCTTTATCAATCTAATGATAGTGAGCGAGTTAGTTTCCTTGAACTCTTTTAGTTTGTGTGCAATCTTCACACTTTAACTTAACCAACTGAACATTTAAATCAACTAATGACAGTCATTAGTGAAGCTTGTTGAAATCAGTGAGTGAGTTTAGTTTTATGCAATATCCCAGCAATATCATCGCAGGGGACACCAGAAATGGACTTCACACATTATACCCATGTGGGGAACTGAACCCAGGTGTTCAATATAACAAAGCAAATGCCCTAACCACTAGGCTACTCCATCGTCCAACAGAGCTGATGATTTAACCAATAGGCTACCACTGTAGTGACAGTAGCAAGTAAATCAAATATCTGGGCCAAGTACACTAGTGGTTGATGGCATGAACAACTTTCAGGACTTAAGAAAACACAACCAGATATCTCCATCCTTCGATCATAGCAATAGACAGTAGTGTCTAAACTTTATCATGGTAGCAAGCAAACATTTTATTCTACTCCAGGCAAACAGGAGGCTGACAGCGTGAATCAAATAATGGCACTTCAGAAATGTCCCTCAATTAATGACACACTGCAACATCAACTTTTACGACAAACATATGTGGTACTAAGGCAATAATCTCATCTATCTGAAGCGTCAAAAAGGATACCCTCAACAAGAAAAATAATTATTACAAAAGGTAGACTTTCACAAGAACTTATAAACACACTATACAGTGCAAGACAACCTCTCTAAAATCTTTAAACACAAAGTCTGTCTCACATTCCTAGAACAACATTACTTTCCCTTCTGCATTTCCATCCTCGAAATGCTAAAGCCGTAAATAAATCAAATATAGATTCCTTTGGTTCAAAATCTCACATCTCATTGGGGCTGCTTTCTAATTTTCATGTGATTATTTGTTACTGTCAAAAATATTCACATTCAGAGACTAAGAGATAGTCGAAAACATACCAAGCGTGTCTCATGCAAAAAATAGTTCTTCTCATATTACGATCTATTACCTGGCAATCTAAAAATACACATAAACATACTATACATGCTCCTCATTTATGAATATCCTGAGTCGGGGCTGGGTCAGACTAACTACATACACAAACAGGTGGCGAAAGGAACATCACAAAGTGGTACCCTACCCTTATGCACTCAGCTGCTTTACATTATTGCCTAAAATCATTTCAAGGTACGAATCAGTTTTTACAAGTCGGTATTAGCTGTGAGTACAATTGATTCATCGGACATCACTACAGCTCTTCCCGAGCCCTCACTATAAATAGCAACTAGAAGTGTTTATCAATAAGTCATTGACAAAACAAATAGCGATATTTGTGCTCTCTGTCAAGCAGATGAAATATTCACAGCAATAAATCTCTCTTTAGAGTTGTGATCTTAGAAATTCTATCACTTCATAGAAATAACCAGTAACTAACTATACACAGAATTTTGAAAAAAGAGAAAACGTATCACCATGATTCCAGTGCCAGCAGTTTATTCCTGGCAATGTCTGTTTTCTTACTTGCAACACAAATGCCACTTCTAAACAGTGATGCCTGAGGATAACAGAATTGCCAGCAGTGGATCCATATCTGGGGAGATGCAGATTTATGTAGACCATTAAACATGTGTGAAATTCTAAATTCCGAGGATAGAGGATAAAGGACTTTGTTTTAAATAAATACATCAAGGCCTGAGCTTTAACAATGATTCATGACAGACAGATGATATGTAAAATGAAGTTGTGAATTGGATGTCTTAAATACGTATCACTTTTCTGAAGAACTAAACTGAGGCCTTCATCTCAAGAAATATAACCTTCATCAGTCTAGGCTGTGAGCGAGTGAGTGAGTGAGTGAGTGAGCATTTCACTAATATCCTTGAACTATGAATACAATATCCTCAAAACTATAAGTCCAACACCACTGTGAAAAACCTCATTACCTCTCTATATGATGTTGCATGTGAAGCGAACTCTCTAATCCATAAACAAGCGCTGTGGTTTCTGAATTCTCAGGATAAGAGAACAAAGCATTCAAAACACAAAACAAACTGAAACATGCAATTCCGAAGGTAAATAATACAGGCACAACATACTGTTGTAGTAGCCACAAAATTTCCAAGTCCCGTGCGGGGATTCGAATGATGGACCTTGTGATCCCAAGCCCACATGACAAAAGGGCTTAAACCCCCTGTCAGCAAAGTAAGGATGTCATCTGTGGGATGACTCCACGCCCTGCTACATACATGTGATGTGAGTATATGTAATCTGTTGTGTCTGCGCTTGGCCTATTCACACAAAGGGGAAGAACCATCAGAGGAATATTGGTGTTGTTGTACAAATCAAAATTTCTTAATCAAGATTGCATAGGAAGAAATTATGCTAGCTGCCATCAGATTGTTCCAAGAACCCAAAGACAGTTCATTCAGATTAGGCAGTCAAACTTCACTAATATTGCAGTGTTTCAATTTGGCTGGTCTATAGATTTCTTTTAGATCAAAGATAGTGCAGATCGCCCCTCCAGATCAAAAATTAAACATTGAGTGATATATTGAAATGATGTCGATTGACACTCAAATCCTTCTCTTTCAATTCCCATAAAAATACAAGGTAAAACTAAATCCCATCTCCTTCTAGACACAGGCCTGTAAAAGCACTTGCAGACTGAAGCAAGTATTGGGTAATAAGTTTGGTTCACTAAGATCTCGCCGGCAAATATTGACATACCGTGAAGTACAGATAGATATGAATTTCATGCCAGGTTAAAATGAACAATTTTAAAGCCAAGCCAATGATACATAAACCAATGCTTGGCCTTCCTATAATCCAAGGCCAGGTGCAAACACTCACTAAAATTTCATTTCAAACAACCTTGAAGATTGAAGTGTTTGTTGTTATCTCTGATCTTCTGATATGCAAAGTCATAACCAGAATATTTTTTTGAGAGAGTGAGTTTTGTTAAACACCATTTAAACAGTACTCAGGATTGTGTCATGTCTAGTCAGCTCTGTGTGGTAGGAAAACTAGAGTCTAGGATGTTAACAACATAGATGAATCCTCAGGCATCACTGTTTAGATGATATTTGCTGTTAATTATTTAATGCCACTCAGCAATCGTCCAGTCATCTTCAAGTCTGGACCAGAGAATCCAGTGATCAACAGCATGAGCATATATCAACGTGAGTGGGATGCGATGACGTATGTCAACCAAGGCAGTGGCCCCAACTACCACATCCTGTTAGCCACCACCTAAAGCATGGGTTGCTGAAGACAGATCTAACTCTGATTTAACTTGGGTGGTGAAGCCCTCAAGCTGCTGACAAACTCAGAAAGCAAATGTGTGTGAACTGGGATTCGAACACAGACTCCCAGACAACTCTGCACATCAATTTATGTCACCTCAGACAACTGTGTCACACATGCCCAAAACTTCTCATCATGAAAAGAATAGTTTATGACACTGAGGACCATTAATAAAAAGCATGGTATATTTGATTCACAAACATGATAAAAGGCAAATGACGAGGCCAAGGAATGCAGATAATGAGAAATAAGTGAAAATGTGACAATTTATTATGTATATGCACTGGCATGGGCAAGTGGTAGGCTCATAAAATAGAATATCCCCTACTTCTTTTAATGGTATATACACACTGTTTAGTACAGCATTACAAATTGCCATTTTTTTTAAACTTAAAAATAATTATCAAATTTATACATATTCTAGTAAAGTACAGGGTCTCACTGATGATACTTTTATCTATAGTTTATATTGTACAATTGAAAACTGTCTTACATCAATCATTAAATTCATCATTCCAGTCCTGCTCTTTGTGACCTGCTTCAGCATCACTGTAGTATTCCTGCGAGAGAAAAGCTAGCCATGTGATGCTTGCAGTTTAATTCAGTTGACTGAAATTTCTTGTTTTCTCCTTGGTACTTCATCAAACTTTCATCTCCTCAACCAACAAGTACAAAACAGTCACTGCTCAGGGAAATTGCCCACTTGCCAGTCAGTGGGTTAAAAGTAAGACGGCAAGATTTCTGGAACTTCCATAAATTTCAACACTTTACTCACGCTCTTGTTCCAGGCAAATCAATGGTTGAAAGCATGAGCACACACTCTTGTGGCACAATTGCAAACGATCATCTAGGTCACATATCAGTCATGCTTACTGTTCAGTATTACTGGCAAGTTGTCTCACAAACATTCTCCAATAATGGTGAGCCTATTGTGAAAAGATGTAACTCATATCTAGTTAGGTTTTTATAATAATTTTATGAATCACTTCAGTGTACAGCTAGTGGAAATGACTTGGCACTGAGTTACCTCCCTTGGGTAATTGTACCTGTGATTACAAGTGTGAGAGTGAATTTAGTTTTACGCCGCACTGAGTAATATTCCTGCTATAACAATCTAGCCTGGACCAGACAATCCAGTGATCAACAGCATGAGCACTGTTCTGTACAATTGGGAACCAATGGCATGTGTCAACCAACCAGCGAGCCTGACTACACGACCCCATTAGTTGCCTCTTACGACAAGCACAGTCGTCTTTTATGCTAAGCATGGCTTGCTGAAGACATATTCTACCCCAGGTCTTCATGGGTCCTAATTACAAATGGCGTGCAGACCTTTCTAGTAGGATCACAAATAGAGTAAGCTTAGGTAGCATAGGTTGCTTTAAAGGTTTGAAAAAAAAAAATACAAACCAACGACCTCAAAAGTTTGAAAAAGAACACATCTTTAACAAAACTATTTACACAAGCCAGTGATATTTACACATGATGCAAAGGTGAGGTGAAGGTGAGGTTAAATGGAGTCTTACACCGTGTTTAAGATTTTTGTGTAGTGTAGTAAGATGTATCTGGTTGTCAACAATAACACTGGGCGTGCTTCACTGAGATAATCAGGCTACAGTTCTCACAGTGCACAATTAAATAGGAACTCCCATTACACAAAATGCTGTCATCCAACCTGTCTTTTCAGATCCCTTAATACTGTGCAAGACAACACCAGCACCTTTGACACCTGGGACTGAACCACCAATATCTGCGTGAGCGAGAGTGAGAGAGAGAAAGAGAGAGAGAGAGAATTTAAATCACTGGGTTTCACGCATTATGCACATGAAACAAGACTCAATCCTGTGTCTTTAGTGCGACAGGCAAACACTTCGACCATCAGGCTACCATAATGCACCACTGTGCCATACAGCCACACACTGAACAGCACAGACATTTTGACAATTTGTAGGATTACTATCTGCAGGGTCAAGTCCCGAGTTTTGGTCTCTACATAGAACACAGAACACATACCTAAGAACACCGTCAGCAAAAGTATGTTTTAGACATATTGTTTTTCCACTAGACTTGTCTACCATTCTCACAGAACTGTTAACAAACACAACAAAGTTACTGCTACACTAAGTTATGTACAGAACACTTTACAATCTCCATGTTTGGCAAGACAAATAGCCAAAAGCATATTTATTCAGTTGTTGTCAAGCGACAGGACCAATATTTACACAATTGTACTGAGTATTGTCTGTTTATTTCACATACAAAGAATATTGACATCAAGTGGCCCATGTCTACACAAGGATATGGTTGTTCTATGTTGACGTCAATTACTTCCACACTTTCTCACCTGACTCGTAACATTCTACTCCAGCCAATACATTAGGTAGGTAGGTGAGTGAGTGAGTGAGTGAGAGTTTTACGTCACACTCACAATATTCCAACTATATGGCAGCTGTCTATAAGCAATCAAATCAGCATCAGTCAATCCAGAGGTGAACAGCATGAGCATCGATCTATGCTTTGGGAAAACATTAACACATGTTTACCAAGTCAGTGAGCCTGACAACCCCATCCCGTTAGTCACTTCTTACACCAAGCATGGGTTACTGAACAACGATTTTAACCCAGATATTCATGGGTCAGGAAGAAAAGCCTTACTGGGGTTATATATTTCCCACTTAAGCATAATATAAGTTGTTGACCTTTTTTCATAAACATGTCAGCCTCATCAAATGTCAGCTACAGGTCTACTTCCGGTCACAAGGAGGGGATGCAGATTACACAAGTATGCCCGGTCCAGCAACTTCTTCCGCCAAGATACAGCGTCACGTGACAACACTGGGCAGAATCAGTCTTCAGTGAATGTTGTTTTATATGGGATATATTGCACACATTCTGATGATGAGATCTCTTTACCACTGTCTCCAGAGTGAGGATGAATAAGTATTGAATGGTTGCAATGCATGAATGTGCTTACACTATCAGCCACTAGCTTGTCTGGGCTGACTTCACAATTTACATTTTCAGAAGTGCAGCTGACCAAATACCAGTAAATATTTAACCTGTCGCCCACTTACACCTGCAGGCATATTCAGGCCTCACAGTAAGCACACACTTGCCATTTGTACCCTGTTCGAATATTTGGCATCTGTGATGATCTCTTTGATACCACCACCTTGTGTCCTGTGTTTATGCCTCTGATGTACTAGAATGGTAGGGTTGCCTAGTGGTTAAAGACGACAAGGTCCGATTTCTCAAATGGGTATATGTGTTAACGCGATTTTTGGTGTCCCTTGCTGTGATATTACTGGAAAATTGCTAAATACACCATAAAACCTAACTCACTGAGATACCTGAAGCTGGCTTCTATCAAAACATGCTTGTTCTGCTTGAACTTTGTAGCAGATGCTCTACTAAGTGACATTCTACACTGGTCTCCATGTTTGAACTGCTGCTGCTGGAAGGACTCTTGTTAGTTCACTGTAAACACTTAGAGAGACATGAGCTGCACAGCAAATGAGGAAAGACTGCAATTGTACCTAATACTTAACAAGAACATCTACAACCTAATCAGTACCAGATCATCAGCTCTGAGCACTGTCCAAGTGTTAATCCATAACGGACTGGAATCACTTTCAGTTCATAAAATATTTCCTTTCAGGTATTTTCAAGACAACAGATTTTGACATATTTTCTATTATTTACAATTTTTTTGTAAAATCAAGTCAATTAAGTAATGACCGAGGATTATTTTCAACTCGCTGAAAATTGATCAAACCAAGATCTTTGGCACCATGAGCAAATGTTTCAACTAGTAGGCAAGTCCAACACAATGAGTGTGTTGCTATGATGTATGCTGTCTATATCATGGCAGGGATACCAGAAATGACCTTCACATTGTACCCATGTTGGGAATCAAACCCAGGTCTTCGGTGCGACAAGATGACATTTAACCACTTTGCTAAGCAGCCAGCCCTCTTCAAAAGCACAATTTATTGGATTAGACACTGACATTGCTACATCCAGTTTCTTCAACTGATATTTAACTGAAACTTTCCTGACATTTCTGTATTATAGTACTGACATTTCAGCAGCAGGTGGGCATATACCATATAGATGAGATATTTTGTCATATTTTGGAACCCAAGACAACAATATGTACAAAAAATAATCTGATCTCCGAGTTTCAATTCGCAATGTTTTTTACCATAATTCAATCAGTCCGTGAACAGAATCTCCTTATGACACAACTGAAAAGCTTTTGTGAAAGAATTGATCCCAGCTGCTTAACACAAAGTTGCAGTAATGGATTGTTCTGAATCCATAGCTGCTGGCTTCATTCAAGTTTAATCTGGCAATAAATTGATCTCTTACCTTGATTTATTCTGCTTTGTATCAAAGCTGAACTAACTACGATTCAAATCTGGGTTACATGATCATATTACTAATCTGAAAACATAATCTACTTTCATGATAGAGCTGAATCTTGGAGACTGAACTGTATCTTGAACCCCACATTTAGGTGATGAACTGAATCGCATAGGTGATGAACTGAACCGCACAGTTAGGCGACATACTGAACCACATAGTCAGGTAATCATCTGAACCACATAGTTAGGTGATGAACTGAACCACATAGGTGATCATCTGGACCACAGTTACATGATAAACTGAACCACATAGGTGATCATCTGGACCACATACTTTAGGTGATCACCTGAACCACATCAGTGATCATCTGAACCACATAGTTAGGTGATGAACTGAACCACATAGGTGATCATCTGGACCACAGTTACATGATGAACTGAACCACATAGGTGATCATCTGGACCACATACTTTAGGTGATCACCTGAACCACATAGGTGATCACCTGAACCACATAGTAAGGTGATCAGTTGAGACACATCAGTGATCACCTGAACCACATAGTTAGGTGACCAACTGAACCACATAGGTGATCATCTGGACCACATAGTTAGGTGATCAACTGAACCACATAGGTGATCAACTGAGACACATCAGTGATCACCTGAACCACGTAATTAGGTGATCACCTGAACCACATAGCTAGGTGATCACCTGAACCACATAGGTGATGAACAGTAGAGCATTTGATTGTACAACTGTACCTTATTCAGGCGGTGCAATGTATTGTGTTTGGGTGGATAAAACATACCATTAGATGGGAAGTCGAACTGTTTAAATGGTTGATCAAATGAACTGTTTGGACGGGTGATCAAACGATTCATATACATGGGTGATCAAATGAACTATTCAGATGAGTGTTCTAACAAACCATGAAGACTGGCAATGACTAAACCATACATTTGCAACTGAGCATCCTCTGATCAGCTTGTTGACAAAAGCTGTATAACCATACATTTGCCCTTCCACCCATCCTTCCCTGCAATGATGGAGCCTTTCATGTCTAGATTACCTCAGGTTCCCAAACTCCCATCTCACTCGGGCTCCTTCTTAACGTAAATGGAAATATGTGTTTCCATCAAAATTATATTTTCAGACACAAAGCATAAGAATATTGAAAACCCTGCTAAAAACAGTGCAACACATTTCAAAGAGCACTGGTGCAAAAATGTCAAGATGAAACCCAATGATGACCGTGAGACAGTGCTTATTTCCATATCACACTACTTGACGACAGCCACGGAGACACTGCCAACAAACATGCACAACACTTACAAATTCTGACGTCTTTTAAACAGAAAATACAATTGCTTTGTACAGTTGTCATGAATATATAATAACTGACAAGACTACTCTTCTGTAAGTTGCAAATGGCTTTCACCGAAGTGCTACACGCAGGAGACCAGCATCACATTGGGCCTTCCTTGAACATCCAGCTGATGTAATCTGAGCGGAACGATGTTTAAAACACAATGAAACTCACTTACTTTCTCCTTTGGCACAAATCTACCCACCAAACTTATTACCACTTTGCAAGATTGAACACAATTTTAAACATGCGTTGTCCTCTATGCACAGAGACACTAAACCCGAAAGTGTTTGTTTATAATAATTACACAAGCAGTTCATCCCCTTGAACTGGGCAGATCTACATGACAACTGTTTCTTCTATAAACCAAACAAATCCACCCACCACAACTCACTTCACTTTGCAAAAACTGAACACAATTTTCAACATACATTGGTATTCTATGCAGACACACAAAATCTGCATGTACTTGTTTATAACAAATACACAAGCACTGTCCCTCTATTCAGGTTCTTATACACATGACAACATGGACAACTCTATCAATTCTATCTTTACCTACAACTCTAACAAAAAATCTCACCACTTTGCAAAATAGAACACAAATAAAGTATATCAGTTCTCTGTGTGCAGAGACACA
The DNA here is from genome assembly GCF_037392515.1 of Haliotis asinina. Lineage (NCBI taxonomy): Eukaryota > Metazoa > Mollusca > Gastropoda > Lepetellida > Haliotidae > Haliotis > Haliotis asinina. The sequence continues at coordinate 22,372,254 of NC_090290.1, forward strand.
AAACATATTAACATTTGTACACAATAACTACACAAGCAGTTGCAAATCCATTTGGGCTGATCTATATGACAACTATTTCATCTACGACCCTATCAAATCTAAGATGACATGCTGAAGTGAAATAACAGACTCAACACAGGGAGTCCGTCTGCTACATTCAACATCTCTGAAGCATCACAAATCTACATGATTGGTCTATATATGTATTCAGTGACAAACACAAAACGTGCAAGGGGGACTCTAGATGCACACACCACCTACCGTAGTCCGGGCGGGGACGGAGCCCCGTCTCCGTTGATTTTTCTGTGTCTTTATCAGCATTTGTTCCTGGTAAAAATCAACAGGTTTGTCAGTATCAGGAATATCATACAGGGTCCCAGGAGCTGCATAGGATTTCCGTCGTAGACGGGGGCGCTCAAATCCAAGAAAATTCATGCTGGTAAATGTGACAACACTGTTTCTCAAAAAGTCAACACGATATTCCTCAACTGTAAGTCATCATGGCTTAAACACATGAAAGTAAGCAACAGCAAATCCATTCATATTGTTTGTCTTGGAGACTTGTGATATTTCCACTGATTGTAAATGCTCCAACAAGGTCTGAGCTGTGCTGTTCAGTCAGTAGATGAGAGTAACTGTGTGCAGAACACCTCGCTATTGATTCACTGTTCCAACAGTCTATCCTCGATTCCCACACACAGCCAACAAAGTCTACTTTCACAAGAAATCTGAATTTTTAATCTTGATCAATGTAGATCATCCACTGGAGCACGATCCTACTACCCCCAGCACTAGCTGTGATGTATCCAATACGTCATCAAGTAATCGGTACCACACAGTTTCCTGTAAGTGGAAGACTCAACATCCATTTTCATAGATCCAAGTGATCAATACTAGTTAGCCCATATACTAACTGACTGCAAATACATACCAGATCGGGATATTACGATCTTAGCTGTGAAGACTTGTCTGAGCTAATCATTATATGGACTATCAGTGCTATTTCATGGACAAACACCACCCCGCTGACTACCTAACTGTTCAGTCAACCGTGACCACTTATCCTGGGGCTGTCAGAGGATGTGAGTACTGAAATGTTCGCAAGCTGATTTTTAAGTTGCTAGTACCAACCCCAGTGCCCCAGTGTTAAGATCACACTACTTTACAAGGCAGTTGGAGTAATATAAACAAACACGGAGAACCTGCCTCACCTTAAACAGGTCAGGGCCCAACTGACAGTTCACAAATTCTCTCACCAGCTGGGACAAATGTCCTCAGAAGAAATGTCCTCAAAAGTAATGTCCCCAGAACTAATGTCCTCAGAATCGATGTCCTAGAAGTATATTGTTCTCAGAACTTATGTCCTCAGAAGAAATCTGTTACCTGATTCTCACAGGACTTGGATTATCTCAACTTCTATTAGATGCCTGGAAACAATCAGTTTATATGTTCCTGTAATGAAGACAGCTGTGTGTTTGTAGCCCGACGTATTTACACTGACAATAAACACAGGTTCCGTAACACACTGACTGAATATACACCAGGGGTGGAATCGGCACTGACCAGGCCCAGGTGATTACAGGCAGGTATCACACAATTATACCAGCGCTGCCCAACCTCATCTCCCATTGCAACAGATACAGGTCCATAAACAACCGATCTAAACACTGATGACTTGCAGGGTACAGCACTGGTTAGATACTGCTGTATACACTGTACATCCCCTGGTGTATACGCTGTATATCGCCCAGCTGATGCTGAACACACACACACACACACACTGCCTGTACACAATCTTCTTATGCACTCGATAATTAGACTTGCTATGAGCTGGAGTTACGTCCAAGATGTTTGCTGTTTAAGTGGCTTGGTCCGTCCTGCAAGTCATGCAAGCTGCCGATCTTAGTACAGGGCATAACAGGGCATAGAGTAACATCTACTCTGACCGACTTATGTCACACACCCCTACTTCACGTATCACTAGCCAGTATCCATATCAGCCAGTCTTCTATGCTGTATTACACGCAGGTACACAACACAGCTTTAACATATGAGTGGGTCCACATCTCTATGTACTGGCTCAGCGAGGTGGAACTACCTACTACAGGATTACAGTCATGGATCTATACCACAATATGATTTGGACATGAAAATACCTCCTGAGCTATTCCAAGCCCTGGTGAATGTAGCTGCAGGATTCTCCACTAATGCCTTGTTTTCATGCGAGTCCTGTAGAGGCTGAACAAGTCAGTTGTATGGGGTATTCAGTGTTTACAAACAAGCAGGCAGACAGACAGGCTTACTGGAGGTTTCAGTTTAAAGGTACCATTAATTGCTTTCATCATACAATGTAACAGGTAAGACAGAGTGGGATTTAGGATAGCACATGAGGAGTTTACACCAAATCGGTGTGATGTACTTCTTATGGCTGTTTCATGTCGATTATGTCGACCCAAGGGACAATGATGCTGTCAGAATCCTTCAGATGTACTCCCAGGGGTAACATTCACTACAGATGTGTCCATGGAAATAGGATCAGAACAAATAAATACATCAATAAAATTATCTATTAAGGCCACACCAGTTTTATTTCTTGTTTTATGGATCCCCCAGCCATAAAAAAATATATAAATAAAAATTAGTTTCCCCTGCTAAAAAAATAATATTCCAATGTTTTTTTCTTACTGATGCTTTTTTTTTTTGCATTCCTCTCCTGCTCCTGCTCTTATCTTTTTTTTTAGAACAAAACTCTGTAAAATAAAAAAATAAAATTGGTCTGGCCAAAACATAGACTGGACTTTACCTATCATTTATTCACCAACAATATATCTGTTCTGTCAGCATGGGCCGTGCTGATTATATAAGTGAGTGAGTGAGTTTAGTTTTACGCCGCACTCAGCAATATTACAGCTATATGGCGGCGGACCAGACAATCCAGAGATCAACAACATGAGCATCAATCTGTGCAACTGGGAACCGATGACATATGCCAACCAAGTCAGCAAGCCTGACCACCCAATCCCGTTAGTTGCCTCTTACGACGAGCTGAGTCGCCTTTTATGGCAAGCATGGGTTGCTGAAGGCCTATTCTATGCTGATTATATAAATCAACACTTCACAATAGATTTCAGAGCTCCAAACTAGACTGTAATACAAACCCTGAAGCAAATAAAAAAAAATAAATAAATAAAAAATAATAAAAAAAAAGAAGCTTAAGAAAGTCTGAATATAAATATAATTTTGGTAGTAACAAACTAACCCCAATAACATGACCCAGCTGAACCTGAGGAAATCTAGACTTGCTTCATTTAGGGCTTTAGCATTGAAGGGATGGCTTAGCCATAGGGAAAGTAATGCGGTTCAGGTAGACTACCCAGTCATTTAACAGAGGTACTACAATATTTTGAAACATGACACCAGTTATCATATACCACACATATCAATTTCATATCACAAAGGCGACCATGAGTTTGCATTTCTAAACCAAAGATAAATGTTACAAACCATTTGGAAATAGTACTTGTATGTTATAAAATACTTATTTCTTCATAGGGTATTTCTATTAAGTATTACTATTATTAAGAAATAAGTTCTTCCAATCAAAGAAAATTGTACAGCTAAGAAAAACCAAATTCTTTGTTTTTCATGAACACAGTAAACCGTACACGACAAACGAGATTATTACTTTTACAATAAAGATATCTGTTACCTATAACCATCTATAATGTAATTAATATTTCAATGGAACAAACTTCAACCTCCAATTTGGAACCCTATTAATATTTCAAACAGATCTTTATTCCCTGTCATTTCAAACAACACCATTAAATATAGAAGTGAGTTTGGTTTTACACCACTTTTAGCATTATTCCGGCAATACCATGGCAGGGGACACCAGAAATGGGCTTCACACATTGTACCCATGTTGGGAATCGAACCCAGGTCTTTGGCATGATGAGCAAACGCTTTAACCACTGGACTACCCACTGCCTGTTAAACCTAGAACTGAAACATTATTATTCGACAAGCTAAGGCATTGACTCAGTGTCGATGTCAAGTCTTGGAAACACAACTAACTGGTTTAAAACTCCAATCTACAATAATATCTGCTTGATTTTGGAGTCATCTTGTAATCTGTATTTGGTAATATGTCATTTGGGATTACTATTCTTGGTAAAGAGCAGCCGAAGCAGCCAGGTAAATAATTGATTCTGAACCGAACCATAGTAGTCAGAAAACAATCACAAGCAATCATCCAGCCACCGAGCCTGAACTGTCTCAACCAAACAGACATTTCCCCATACCAGGCAACAACAACATAGGCGACCAGCAAACCTAAACTAGGAAACTAAATGTTACAGTTGGTCAGAATAAGCTAACGCTAAGTCTCTGAACATATATTATTTTGACAGTAAGCAATAAACACTTCTAAACTGAAAAGGAGACCCAAGGAAATCAAAGGGATCTATTGGGGAATCAATAGGAGATCAATAGGGTGAGGGGATCAATGTGGACATTTACAGTAATGATTACTGGAATAGATAACTCAAGCGTTCAGGTGGGAATGTAGTCAGACCAGCTAATCCAAACTGGGACTCATCGGTGGCTACATGATCAACTGAAGTGATTAAGGTCTCTTGTTTATTTTCTTAAATCACTTCCTGATGACAGAAAGAGCGTGTAAATATTTGCATATTTTGCTTACCTATGGTGGCAAGGTAATCTCTGTTACCATTTATGTATTCTGTATTGCCAAAGAGTCAAACAATTTAAACACAATTTAATCGGTCTCAAACTCATCTGATTCCTTGTTTACTGTTCTCTGGTGTATTAACAAAATCATACAACTATATAACTTGATTATCGTACAATGACTGGTTGTTTGGTTGGTTGTATAATGCTGCACTTGGCAGTATTGCTGCTATATGCTCTCTAAATCTGGACCAAACAATCCTGTGATCAACATCATGAGCATCAATCTACACAACTGGATCCAATAACCTGTCACCCCAGTCAGCAAGTCTGACCACCACCTCTGACAAGTCGCCTCTTACGACAAAAACATGGGCTGCTGAAGACTTGGATCTTCATGGGTCCAAGACATAATACACTGAAATACTTCCAACTCACACCCTTCCAACTATTATGTCTGAGGTAACAGAAAAGGAGGACTTATTGCCTTTAGTAATAGTCAACTCCAGCCAGCCTGGACTCTGTCTTTCTCGGATTGCTGTAAACATCCGACTGAACTTATGGTCCCGATGTAATCCTTCTTTGTTGTCATAATGAAAGAGCTCTGTATCTCAGACTCTCATTATTTCGGACTTCGGACCAAAGTGTAAGCTTTGAAAAGGTAGTTACAGGTAAAACATTGCTTTATAATCCGGACTGAGCAGGAAGTTTGCTTGGCCAATAAACCTTGGATAAACAACACATTGATTGGTGTGGGTATTTTGTCTTATTTACTGTGCAGTAAGTCCACTTGGCCAACAAATCTTGCTTCGTCTATTTTATCTAGTGGCGAATGAATACTTTGATACCTTTGATGTGGTTAAAACTAATTTGAAAATTATAATTGAGATGATAATATAAATGAGATGATCAGGCATTGATATCATAAATTTCTGTGTAACTTGAACTGTTGTATAATTCTGACTTTTTAGCCTGTCGCACGGCAGGAAACACACGACTCATGAGGAGAATCAAACCCAAGTGTTCAGCGAGGTGAGTGGCAACTTTTACCATTAAGCTACAATGCCCGAAGAAGACACATTTTGAACACCATGTGCATTTAGAATTTTGAGTGAGTGAGTGAGTGAGTGAGTGAATAAATGAACGAGTGAGTGAGCATGTTTTTTTTCGCTTTTAACAACATTCCACATGCAGGCTTCACAAACAGTAAATATGTGGGAAATCAAGCCCAGATCTTCAGCATAATGAATGTATGCTTCGGCCACAAGGGTACCAAACCAACCAACCTATACAATCTGATTCTCGAACAGACTGCAGAGAAAGTGCCAACATATTATATAAGCATGTAATAAGACATAATCTCCAAGGCTCCTGTCTTCTCATTTATCATACATTGCCCCACTATCTATTCTTGACAATACTTACTGAACTACACCATGAGTACTTTGTAATTTCAGTGGAGTGCATACGCACGCCTGCTTGCGTGACAGTAGCTAAGCATGTTCTGCTGTGAATCCTCAAATCATGCAGTAATCAGTCAGGCGGGTGCAGGGTCATAAAGGTGGCCACATATACAACAGGTACAGGCGAGGTTTGTTAAAGAAGTCATGACTACAACACACCATTCAGGGGCAAAAAAATCCCATCACCCGATGCCAGGGACAAGTCAGTTTTCACTTACGGCTATCAAATAATGGTATGTTACTTGTCCGTGGACTACTAGATAATTTCCTCTTATGGTTTCAAATTGCGAATGAAGTTGGATTTCATTTTATATCTGCTCATGATGCAGCTGTTCAAATGCACAAATAATTTCAAGACTCATGTTGACCTTGACATGAAGGTCATAGTATACAAAATACGCAAAAAATAGTAATACAGAAATTGTTTACTGAAAAACATTCAAGGGAAGTCTTGAAAGTCTACGAAGAAAATCCAGTGAACTGTTCTTCAGATATTTCGTTGACAATCTTAACATGCAGTGTAACATGCTGAATTTTTCAAAGTGTCGCCATGAGTTTGAAAATTATGCAAAGGTCACCCAAATCGACTGAACATTGCGCCTTCCCAAGATGAACCTTGGTGTCAAATATAAAGAAAGTCCAGAGAATGGTTCTTAAGATATCACGCTGACAATCTTTACATGCAGGTTCATATGGCGAAATCAACAGGGCCTGGCACCTTCCCTGGATGAAGCTTGGTGCTGAATATGAAGAAAATCCTGTGAACTGTTCTTGAGATATCTTGCTGACAAGGGCAAAATATTATGAATCTCTTTGTGCGCTTGAAATGAAGGTCAAGGTCACCACACCTGACTGAGCCCTGTCTTACTATGATTAACCTAGGTAGTAAATAGGAAAAGAATATAGTCAACGGTTCGCATATGTATGTAGTGACGTATGGACGTAAGGACAGAGCGTAACACTAAATCATGAATGAAATCGCTGCCAAATCAAGTCCAAGTGATTTTTGTACTTTTGTGTGAGGTTGAAGCATAGTCAAAAGGCTTCAACATATCATTTTAGTTCAGTTCATTGTAACATGTTGTACATTTACTCAACATGACCAAAGAGTGAGTGAGTTGGGATTTACGTAACTTTCCAGACAACACTCTATTGGTGGGAGACACAAGAAATGGGCTCATACAATGTCACCAAGTAGGGAATCAAACCCATGTCTTCAGCATGACAAGCAAACACCTTAACCATGACAACCCCCCACCACCACCACCCATGACCAGTGAGTTACTATGCAGTTTAGCATGGATACCCTACATATGATATAAAATTCATTATAAAAAATCAATACAAAATTACATGCCAGTATTAAAAACTTTCAAATCTATGAGCCCGAACTTAGCTTTAAGTATCACATAGAGCCATCATATAGTCTTATATTAGCTAAGCTTATGAGGCAAATAAAAATTTCACTAGCATAAATGGCTTAGAATCGAGATTAAAGATGCAGACACTATTGATAATTCATTGACAGTTATGGTTGATGAAAGCAGAAAGTTTAAATCGAAAATGGTTATTAATCTTAATGCTGGTCTGGACAGAATTCTCTGATATTCACACTTATAGGATGAATAACGTTATCATTAATGCAGTATGAGCTGAGCTGGCATACAGCCAGTTGCTACTGACGGTTACATCTGACAGAGTAAATGTGTAAATCCCAACAGGCATGTATACACGTTGACAGATACTGACACTGCTGCAACTGTGGTTGCTTGTACGTTAGGAAACTATAAAATTATCTTTCCAGTGGGAGGAAGTGTTTACACAGAATAATACATATTTTTTTTTTATTTTGATGTGTGATATGTATGACATAGTGTGTGATATAATAACATTGTGTTGATGAACCTGGGAGCAAAGCATGGATCAATGTGGAGATTCCACTAATGGTTACTGAGAGATTGAGGAATAGGGGTGTGGTAACAGAAACAGGAAGTAACAGAAAGAAAAAAACGTAATTATTTGTTTGAGTGAAAAAAACATTTTGTTGATGAGTGAGAGAAAAAAGTGAAATGAAGGAGAGATAATTATTAGTTGCTCTGCATGATACAGATTGTGTTGATGAACTTGAGAGCTTGACCAAAAGGGACAGACTAAGACAGTCAGACAGAAACATGGAGGAGGTAGATAACATATCTCTGCTGCTATGTATTGCCAGTTTGGTCTTCAAGTAGCTGTATCAAACTGTGATGGAGGTCATGTTTGGAGGTCCAAGTATATCTGATTGCCGCATGAAAATAGTAAAACAAACATCTCAACTTCTATTTCCATCCTAACCCAAGGCAGTGGCCTGGCCTGACTTTAATCACTAACTGTTTACAAGACAGCTGAAGGTAAAAAAAAAACACAGAATACATGAGCAGTTTAGAAATGTAAGCCACTGGGTGTGCAGTGATGCAGTGAGTACGTGCGTGCGTGTGTGCGTGCGTGAAGTTGAAAGCCACTTTTAGCAATATTCCAGCAATATGGCTGCAGGGACATGAAAAACGTTCTTCACACACTTATGTGGGGAATCAAACCCAGGTCTTTGACGCGACCGCTTTAACCACTAGCCCACCTCACTGCTCCTTTACCACTTTCAAATATACCAATGTAGATCTGGTGTTCAAATCCACAATCAGATAATCCTTCAATGTCAAAGAGATTCAACTCTGTATGTACAAAACTGCCACTGATCTGTTTGGTCATAAAATGCAGTCAATAACGTTAGCCAAGTACAAATTCTGAAAGGTCCAGTAAGTTCAGCAAATAATACATAAAATAACACTGAATGATATCATTCTTCAGAAAATGATGTTTGGACTTGTAAACTGTAATGTTTTTTGGGGCCAAAGACTGCATTGCCTTCAGATGAAAAGTGCAAACTGTGTGGAAGTATTTAAATATATACTAAAATCGTAACTCCCTTTACCTCTGCAAGAATTGTGTTGCCAAGTTTAATCACACAGATAAAAGAGTGAGTAAGTGAGTTTAGTTTTACGCCGCACTTAGCAATATTCCAGCTATTTGGCGGTGGTCTGTAAATGATCGAGTCTGGACCAGACATTTCAGTGATCAACAACGTTAGTCGCCTCTTACGACAAGCAGTCGGCTTTTATGGCAAGCATGGGTTGCTGAAGGCCTATTCTACCCCGGGACATTCACAGGTCACAGATAAAAGAAGCGACAGCGAATTATGATAGAAGCCTTGTGATTGGTACACTCAACTTCCCCGAGTTGGCACTTGATTGCCTAAGAAGCCTTACCAATAGTGGTAATAAAATTATCGGAGGGAGTCGTAGATGCATCCTGGATTGGAATGGAGATAACCTACACCATGGCCAACAGCAGGCTAGTGATGAGAAATGAGAAAGTACAGTGACACACTATCAACCAACTCGAACCAAAACATGTCCACACCATGCTGACTTTCAGGACCTCAACAGATGGCTCCCGGAGAGCAAGACATAGACGCTTTTTCAATACATTCATAAATAATTTGAAACTTTCCTCATAGTATGTCATTGTTCATGGTTTTCTTTGTCAATTAAAGCTGATATAACAATCCTACATTGTTTAATCAAAAATTGCAGCTGTCACCAGGACAGCTCGTTGTGGGTTATCTGCAGGAGCTACACGTAAGTAAATAAAAGCTCTATATACAAGATGACTTTACAATAATTTACACATCCATAACCTACATACTGCCTCCAGGACATACTTGTCGAAATCAATGATTATCATCAGTTTCGCTACTACTTCTGGTATGGCTGTCTACAAGATCAACAAATGATCTTAGCCTTGTCTTAGGGTTTCGTTGTCTTTTAACTAGCGAATTTCAACCTGTATGGCGGCAGTCTGTAAATAATTAAGTCAAAAGCAGACAATCCAGTGATCAACATCATGAGCATATACTTTTGCAACTGGGATAAGATGACATGCATCAACCAAGGCAGTGAGTTTGATCACCTGATCCCATTAATCACCTGTTATGACAATAATGGGTTGTTGAGGACCAGTTTGAACATGGATCAGTTTTAACTTGAAGCCTTAGCCAAATGAAAGTGCACGGAAATGGATTCACATTATGAATCTGCACATTGACTGTCTTTTAAATTAGAGGACTACGTATGGTTCTTAGAATTAAAGTTAACAGGTTAGGTAACAAAGGCTTCCACTAATTTTAGGCCATTATAACTACATTTTCACTAAAGTACATAGCAGGTGGGCAGAAGAAAGAACACAATTTGCTTTATGTGTCATTTGATGTTGTAACACTAGACTCCAGAAGTAACACTTGATTAAACATTTTCAGTATCATCCGAGCTGTAAAATCTGTTTCCTGTTCAATGTCACATTTAACAACAATCCAGCAACACCAATTCAACACCACCACAGTTTGTAGTGAGTGAGTGAGTTCAGTTTTACGCTGTACTCGGCAATATTCCTACTATATGGAATCAAAAAGTGATCAACAGCATGAGCATTGGTCTGTGCAAAACAAAAAAATTGGGAACTGATGACATGTGCCAACCAAGTCAGCAAGCCTGACCATGCGATCCCGCAAGTTGTCTTTTACAACATGCAGAGTTGCCCCTTATGGCAAACAAGGGTTCCTGAAGGCCTGTTCTACCCCAGACCTTCGCACGTTACCACATGGGCATCTATCTGGGCAACTGAGATAATAAAATAACAACAATAACGATACTGCCACTGATACCACGCTGAACTTTGCTTTAGAGCATTCAACATGGACATTAATACCCAGCATAACCCAAGCTGTCTATCAGCCGAGCTATAATTTTAATAGCCACATGACTTATCCCACTGGGTATCAATTTTTTGCTGATAACATGATAATCATTCATGTCCATAGTAAGAAAGTAAATACGATTTATGCCTCTGTAAGCAATATTCCAGCAATATCACAGCAGGGGACATTATGCCTGTGTGGGAAACTGAACCTTGGTCTACAAAGTGATAACTGAACACCAAGCCAGTAAGCTGAAGACCAATTCTAACCAAGATCTTCACGAGATTTCTTAAAACCCCAAGGATGTGAAAAAAACCCACATTGTTTTGAACGTATCCCTTACTTCATGTCATAGTGCACACCAGTAATTGGAGATATTCATGACTGAGGTAAGCCTTTTCAAACTGGTTGCTCTCAACGTGATCCATGTAGAATGTTTTTAAGCCGTTTCAAGGTCACCGCTCATCCTTATATATTCAATTCCTTAAAACATATATTTTGTTTCACCGTCATGTTGAAAAAAAAATAACATGACTGAAAGAAAGTCTCATGACATAGCCGTAAAATGTACACAAACATTCCCAGACGGTGTGGTTAAGATAGATGCGATTACTTGTTTTTCAAAGAACAGAGAACTGGAACAAGAAAACAAATGTCCTATAAATAATCCAAAGACAATGCGACAGTTTATGAATTATCCGCCAGCGGCCAAGTCCTAATATTGTCACAGTGCCAAGGTGATTATCGCAAATCATTAAGGTTCCGACCCTCTGCTGACAATAGAGCTTTTGTTGCCCAGCTATTTTAAGAGTCGCATTCACCTTAAAACAGGCAATGAAGCAAATCACTGAAATTCTTGACCTAAACACAAGATGGGATCATATTACCTGCCCACCAAAACAACATGCAAATAATGGACAAATTTTCAGCTTGACTGAACCACCTCTATCTTGAACACTCAATGGATCATGTTACCTTCAACAAACGCAATAATAATGCTTGTCCCAGACTTACACTTAATCCTAGACTAAAGCGTAGTCTCTGATTGTATACTCATGGAAACAAATAAGGGAACACACTACAAGTGTTCCTTGTTTCCAAAGTTTCACCCACAGTGCAATGCGTATCTTGTGATGAAAGCTGAAAGCTGGAAAAAAGAATAAAGAAACATTTGTGCTGTCATGTGTTCCTTTATTAGTTTCCATGAGTATATATACTATCAAGGCAAGTTTGGGATATTAGTATTTTTATGCTTCATATTTCATCAGTGTTTCAATGAATATATAGATCATTATTCATAATTTTAAAATTCACATATATCCCTAACTATTTTTGACCAGTATATGACAATGATAGTAACAAACAAATCAATTTAAACTGAAAAGGATCCTCAGGGAACCTGTGGAAATCTCGACTTGCATCTTTTAAGTCACATTAGCTATTTGCCAGGATTATCTTAAGAGTGGAGACTCTTGCAATACTTTTAACTATTCACTATCAGCAATCAACACAGTTCACAAACACCTCTAACATTTAAAACGTCCAGCCATCATCACAAGTCTTTAGAACTACCACCAGGGAGAGTTACTATCTTTAAATAACTCAATGTTTCAGTTGACAGCTTTAGGGAATCAAGTTCTGGCGAAACACGGGTTGTAAATCTAATTTTACTATAAAGGGTATTACACAATATTGTTCATACACAATGCATATGAATAACAAAACAGAACCTGCAGATTTATTAACGTTCACAAACGGGAATAAGGGGAAAATAGATAAGGAGCCTTGACTAAACTCATTTGAACCTTTGCTCAGCAATGTAATCAAAGGTCACTTGTCTGTAGTCCTACACAATACACTGTGGAGAGCTCTGTTGACAACACAATAACCAACACAGTCCGCTAATGCAAAGTTTACCGCGTAAGCCAAAACAGAATTTAGATGTAGGACAGTAGCTGTCAGATATTCATGCTAATTCATTCAGATGAAAAAATATACCATAAAGACAGCACGTCAATTGATGCCATTATTAGACTGTGTGATGACACAATATAAGATTCGTTTGCACAGAAAAACAAGAAAAAAAAAAACTATCCTGAGCTTTGATTTTCAAAGCTCTCTTGGTGCTAAGATAGTCATAAGTTAATGTTAATGTACGACACGCACGACTATCTTGGCACGGAGAGAGCTTAAAAAATCTAGGCCCTGGACTGTATCCTAGGTGTCATTATTCTGGCTGATTAGTGAAGGTTTTGCTGCTTGTTGCGACTATGTGATTCACAGGGTTCACCATATAGATAATCAAATTCCATTTCCATGAACAGCTTTCAAGAAGAAGAGAACAATGTTCAAACCATGTGGAATTGAAGAATCTAGTCATATCTGCTTGTTGGAAACGTAAGGTCAAAACTGACGGTTAAATGCCACTTTTACCATTATTTCTGTAATAGTACAGAAACATTGGAAAGGTGATGTGCTGCATTGGGTATGTCACCGACGGACAACACAACGACTGCTCATGTTGTTGATCACTCAGTTGTCTTGTCCACACTTGATTATTTTACAGTTCACCACCATATACCTGGAATATTGCTGAGTGTGGTGTACAACTTAACTCACACACTTCATTCGCCATCAGGTGCTCTGTCTACGACTCTGGTGATAAGAAAGGAAGAAGTCAAAGATGATGATGGATTATGAGACAGAACCTTCCAACGATCTGATCCGTGCAAACTGAAGAGGCTGTTCAGTACAAGTCAAAGCTCCTCAAGAATTCAAGATGTAAATATGGCTCTCCACGCTTGTTCATCAACACAAGGTATCGATCTCCACATAACTGAGTCTGGAGACTAAATGAACATTTCTGCATGATTACATAAATTCTCTCAACGTTAAACATGTAAGTGCTCTGTTGGCACGGATAATCAATGACACATGAAAGAAAGACCTCGTACAAGTGTAATTTATAACATTCATTCATCTTGTGTTTTTGTCAACTTTCTACCAGTGAGACCTTGTTAGTTAGTTATTGGAAACACAAAAATGCCATTACGAGAAATGTCATGGTGCATCGTCAGTCCGTGATTATCTACGGCCAGCCGACCACCTCTAACATTCAGATAAAACTGCAACTGTGGCTCACAATCAGACAGAGTAATCTATTTGTGTGTCTAACGTGCTGAAGATGCTTTAATCTGCAGTGGAATGGCAGACTCTATGATAGTGTATAACTCCTATTAGACCCATGGGAGCTGCAGGAGCATTATCCCCACCCCAGCCGCCAAATGTACAACTCTCTTCCATGGGTGAAATCATACATCATTGTTTTTTATGTGTGAATATTTATTCCTTACTCACACCATTATCACATCTATTCACGTCAAGTTGCCATAAAAGGCGACTATGCGTGTCGTAAGAGGTGACTAACGGGATCGGGTGGTCAGGCTTGCTGACTTGGTTGGCACATGTCATTGGTTCCCAATTGCGCAGATTGATGCTCATGTTGTTGATCACTGGATTGTCTGGTCCAGACTCGATTATTTACAGACCGCCGCCATATAGCTGTAATATTGCTGAGTGCAGCGTAAAACTAAACTCACTCACTCACTATTCATGTCAAGGCATATGATACAAAACATTTCTTTCTGCATCAATAAAAGATGATATACCTGTAGTTTCTAGAGTTTCTAATCTAGACACCCAGCATTCTTGTCGGTAAAATATTTTTAAAATGTGTGTAATTAGTGTTTCGAACTCTCTAGAAATAGCTGCTTCAAATATATTCCAGAGCTGGCTTTCCTTTCGACTCCACATTATATTGTATTGTGCAGGTTGAGTTCAACAAAGAGTTGAGATTCAGGCTTCAGCCTTCACAAACCATGGCCTGTTCCACTGAGAGTGAGTGAGTATGATTTTCCACCGTTTTTAGCAATATTCCTGCAAGATCATGGGAGATGACAACAGAAATGGGCTTCACACATTGTACCCATGAATTTATTCAAACCCCAGTCTTCTACAAGACTAGTGAATGTTTTAACCACTAGGCTACCTCACCACGCCTTGTATTCTTGAAAACCATGACCCCCATGCAGAGTAAATCAAACCCCCCTCCCACCTGACCCTCTCATCCCACCTAAATATACACTACAAAACTATTTGTCCATCTGACCGACATCAGCGTGGTAAATATAATAACTGTTATGTTCAACACAAGTTAGCTGGCTCAAGGCCGTTTACCATACACCATACAATTAGGTGCAGCCAAATTTGGCTTTTTGACATTTCACATAACAGCATTTCTTCGGTAGTGAACATAATCGTCTTGAAGAGCTATTTGCCTGCACTGTATTCAATGACTTCAAGGAATCTATACATGATAATCTCTTCATTGGGCTATATATATAGTACTTCAGCTTCAAAATAGATTCGTGTTTCATGTGAACAATCCCGATGATGTCCGTCAATGCTATAAATAGGCTTGCTATGCCCCACTGATCCAATCTGTTAAGGCAAACAGTGGGTGTATCATATGTGAATGGAGTCAAGGACAAATGCATGTCATATGATGCTTTCATGTAGGTCTGATCTTATGACAGATTTTGCTTGACTACCTTCACAGGGGATCAGCAAGTGGGTGGACAACCTGGGGAATTAAAGGGGTACTAAGCTCTTGTACTGTGGGTGGACACCCTGGAGAACTAAAGGGGTACTAAGCTCTTGTACTGTGAGTGCACACCTCAGAGAATTGAATGGGTACTGTCCTCTTGCACTGTGGATGGACACCCAGGTAAAATCAAAGAAGGGCTTTGACTTTGTACTTTGTGGATGCCCTGGAGAATTAAAGTGGTACTATGCTCTTCTACTGTGGGTGGACACCATGGAGAATTAAAGAGATACTATGCTCTTCTACTGTGGGTGGACACACTGGTGAATTAAAGGGGTACTATGCTCTTGTACTGTGGGTGGACACACTGGAGAATTAAAGGGGTACTATGCTCTTCTACTGTGGGTGGACACCATGGAGAATTAAAGAGATGCTATGCTCTTGTATTGTGGGTGGACACACTGGTGAATTAAAGGGGGACTATGCTCTTGTACTGTGGGTGGACACACTGGAGAATTAAAGGGGGACTATGCTCTTGTACTGTGGGTGGACACACTGGAGAATTAAAGGGGGACTATGCTCTTGTACTGTGGGTGGACACACTGGAGAATTAAAGGGGGACTATGAAAAGGTACCAATGATTTTCACCTCGAACAAAAAAGTAAATCAGATAAAGCAAAGTTAAGATTGGGAATCATTTAAATTTAAACATTTAAATCTCAGAATTTGATTCAGCTTAGGATAAAAGTTGTTTAACAAACAATCATAGGTTCAAATTGTTAATATTGGTTTGTATTACATGGGGGTAGGCGCAGTAGTTGGAACAGTTAAACAAATGCATGTGCGCATCAGAACAGTAAAACAAATGCATGTGTGCATCAGAACAGTGAAACAACTGGATGTGTGCATCAGAACAGGGAAACAAATGCATGTGTGCATCAGAACAGTGAAACAAATGCATGTGCACATCAGAACAGTGAAACAAATGCACATGCACATCAGAACAGGGAAACAAATGCACATGCACATCAGAACAGGGAAACAAATGCATGTGCACATCAGAACAGTGAAACAAATGCATGTGCACATCAGAACAGTGAAACAAATGCATGTGCGCATCAGAACAGTGAAACAAATGCATGTGCACATCAGAACAGTGAAACAAATGCACATGCACATCAGAACAGGGAAACAAATGCACATGCACATCAGAACAGTGAAACAAATGCACATGCACATCAGAACAGGGAAACAAATGCACGTGCACATCAGAACAGTGAAACAAATGCACATGCACATCAGAACAGTGAAACAAATGCACGTGCACATCAGAACAGTGAAACAAATGCATGTGCGCATCAGAACAGTGAAACAAATGCATGTGCGCATCAGAACAGTGAAACAAATGCATGTGCACATCAGAACAGTGAAACAAATGCACATGCACATCAGAACAGGGAAACAAATGCACGTGCACATCAGAACAGTGAAACAAATGCACATGCACATCATAACAGGGAAACAAATGCACGTGCACATCAGAACAGTGAAACAAATGCACATGCACATCAGAACAGGGAAACAAATGCACGTGCACATCAGAACAGTGAAACAAATGCATGTGCGCATCAGAACAGTGAAACAAATGCATGTGCGCATCAGAACAGTGAAACAAATGCATGTGCACATCAGAACAGTGAAACAAATGCACATGCGCATCAGAACAGTGAAACAAATGCACGTGCACATAAGAACAGGGAAACAAATGCACGTGTGCATCAGAACATGCGCATCAGAACAGTGAAACAAATGCAAATGCACACAAGCATCAACTTCAGCCAACCCTACACATTCCCGGTGTTTCAGCTGATGTGCATATCCCCTTTTAATAGAAACCAAATACTGTGATTTGAAACTATGATCGTTTCTTAAACAAACTTCATCCTAAACTGAATAAAATTCTGACATTTATATGTTCTATTGGCCATGTAAAATGATGATGATTCGCAGATCCTAATTTCACTTTTTGCTTGAAGTGAAATTCAACAGTATGTTTTCACTGCAAACAGAATACATGCTCTTGTACTGTGGGTGGCCACCTTGGTGAAGTAAAGGGCAATATATGTTCATTTGCTGTGAAGAAACACCATGGGCGATGTGACAGATCACTTTCATTTTCTGTTACATTCATTTTCTGTTCTCATACAGCTAGTGAACTGTACTGCAGCCTTCATGAATTCAAATTGCTACTCATGGTCACTAGAACTGAATATTAACGAATATTGATGATTTTGGTTTTGAGGGAGCATGTTTTACATAAACCCTGATGTCCTTTTCCAAAGTGAGATATGCAAGAATGGAATATGTACTAGCCTTGCAGTAGTGCACATCATGTTGGTTTGTCAAAGCCGCACATGGTACTATGGACTGTAACGACCACATAACAAAATGGAGTGTCGTAAGATCACTGTTTATTTCTGTGACAAATCAACACTGTCAACATAGGCATAGGTATTGTCCATCGATCACTTAACTACAATATGGGTTCATGAATAATTCTTTGCATTTCTTACACAATATTTGTGATATATTATATCATATTTACCACACTGTGTATTTGTTGTAGCCTCTGTATTAACATAATCAAGATTAAATATCACACAGTTTGACAAGTAAACAAAATCATATTTGAAAAAAGTAAATAACTATTTCAGTACACACAATGCACTGCTTGTAGTTTTCAAGGTGTGTGCTACAGACGGGTGCTCTACCAGCTCACAAGCCCACCAGGTTGTGCCCGTCTGAATATTTTACAGCTCTTCGACCAGGATTGGAGGCTATGAGCATGACTTCTCATAGGGACACAATACTCAGAGGAATGGAGTGACATGGAGGTTTTTCATTCGTAATATTTCTGAATGAATCTTTAGATTTGAACAAGAGTGTAAAAATGGTGGAAAAAGCATAACCAGGCACTGACTCAAACTGCACAAGATTTGCAAGAAGCAGAACATAGTTGCAAAAAATGGCCAGCAGTGTTCACTTTAAAAGACCAGACTACCAGGGCCTACTTGCACAAAGTGATCTTCACGCTACAACTATCTTAAGCTGATGTTGGAGAATGGATTTGAACAAGAGAGTGAGTAAAAATTGTAGAAAAAACATTACCAGGCTCTGGCTCAAATTGCACAAGATTTGCAAGAAGCAGAACATAGCTGCAAAAAAATGGCCAGCAGTGTTAACTTTAAAAGATCAGACTACCAGGGCCTACTTGCACAAAGTGATCTTCACGCTACAACTATCTTAAGCTGATGTTGGAGAATGGATTTGAACAAGAGAGTGTGTAAAAATTGTAGAAAAAACATTACCAGGCTCTGGCTCAAATTGCACAAGATTTGCAAGAAGCAGAGCATAGCTGCAAAAAAATGGCCAGCAGTGTTAACTTTAAAAGATCAGACTACCAGGGCCTACTTGCACAAAGTGATCTTCACGCTACAACTATCTTAAGCTGATGTTGGAGAATGGGAGTTATAATCACTGTAGTACTAAGATAACTTGTGCAGTTAGGCCCAGATGCTTATTTCACTCAAAGCAGTCCCTAGAAGACCAGAAGTCTGAAAAACACCTGTATTCATCAAACTGGAGAGTTGGACATGGATCAATGGATCCAGGACACAAACTCACAGCCAGTACCATATATGGCAACAGAGGATATGGGTAAGAACAGTTCAACACCATCTGTGTTCCTATAGCATCTGCACAAGACGACCAGTCTGACGGTGAATGACAGACTCCAGGACAATGATGCAACAGAACAACATGTACAAGCACATGAGAGGAAGAGTTTTCTCCCCTGATGAGTCACGTGGCCTTCTTCACCAGGTTCACGACAGGATATGTATAGGTACACAGGTGAATGTTACATCAGGAACAAGTTCTGGAAAAAGTACAACTCAAGGGCATGGCCAAAAGCTACAAGTGACAGTGTTCATTGCTATGTTTTCACTGGCTGATTGATATGTTGATCTTATTGCAGCGTCAATTTACTAAATAAAGCTGCATAAAAACAATTACATGTTTCTTGGGCACATTTGTTTCGAAGTGACGAGGGCGGATGGACATTTATTTAACAAACTTTTCATATAAAAAGTGACAAGCGAGAAACATATTTTAATTTTTCTTTCTCAGAAATAGAGCTGGGGGAAGTTTAGCACTTGTTAATGAGTTGCAGATTCAGTCATACCCGTTCTTACAGACAATAGATGATTGGGATGAGACCAAGTCAAAATTTTTTTTTTTAAAACTGCAATAAAAAATTGTTATGCACACCAATAAAAGTGATGTGTTGTTGCCTGAGAAACACTTCACTTTTTTCATTTAGCGGAATCTATCTTGTCAAGAATCGGAGTATCAAAAGAAAATCTGACAGTGAGACCATTTCAATTACTGGTACAAAAACAACATACCATGGCGAGTGTGTGAAACAACTTTTTATCTTGACATTGTGACTAACAAAAACAACAAAAGATAAGAAATCAAGCAACTTCATGGATAACAACATTGGTTTATTTCCACAGCGACACTTATCCCATTCTTAAGCTTTTTTTTTTAATAACAATTGGTATGTGTGCGCTCACACAGCAACCTTTTCTCTCCAACAACAGGCTACTATATTTGAGCTCTATCAGTTAAGGAGACAACAGGTCTAACTCACACTAAATTTACTAACTTCCTAGTAATAATCCCATGGCATATTAGCAAATACTTTATCTGGCAAAGCAGTTTGTTTTTCAAATCAAATTTCTGTCTCTTCCATTTTGCTTAAGTAGATCAAGTACCCTCTCAAGAGTGATTACTTAGAAATTGGAAACAACTGACCTTTTTACAAATTGTTTCACAAATTCTCTTTTGCATCCTTTGGCAAAGTATGTCAATAATCCATAAAATACACCAGTGAGTTTAGTTTTATGCTGCTTCTAAAAAATATTCCAGCAATATCACGTCAGGGACACCAAAAATGGGCTCCAGACACTGCACCCACGTAGGGACTTGAACCCAGATCTTCCGTGTTACAAGGGGACGCTTTAAACATTAGGCTACCCCATCACACCCAATAAGTGATAGAAATTTACAACGAAGGTTGCCTGCTCTTGAACAAACTAATTCTGATTTTTTCTCCTGTAATACTTTGTCATCATGATACTGACAAGCAATGTGATGAGTGAGTGAGTGGGTGGGTTTAGTTTTACGCCGCACTCAGCAACATTCCAACTTTATGGTGGCAATCTGTAAATAATCGAGTATGGACCGAACAATCCAGTGATCAACAGCATGAGCAGCGATCTGCACAACTGAGAACCGATGACATGTGTCTACAAAGTCAGCGAGTCTGACTATACAACCCCTTCAGTCGCCTTTCACGATAAGCAGAGCTGCTTTTTATGGCCAGCATGGGTTGCTGAAGGTCTATTCTACCCCAGACCTTCACAGGTCAGCAATGTGATGAAGATGGGAACTGTTGTACTGGTGATGAACACTGTAACCATTCATCTGACATACCAGATAACTCAAAATGTTTCAGTAAATATGTTTCAACTCTTATTGCCAAAATTGCACTATTTTATTACATAATAATTAGGTGTATTCTGTGCAATATTCTAGAAAAGATTATCATTATTAATATCAAAAGACAGCAAAAATTGTAATTATAGTATACAGTGATATTCTGAGCTTGTTATTCAGGCTATATATACTAAATCTATATACCTGACGACCTCAGTAGTGTACATGAAGAACTATAAGAAACATTTTATGACTGCTTCACAAAGAATCCAACTCCCCTCCCCACAACTGAACACTCATGTCCAGACGTATGAATTATATTCCACAAAGCAAAAGCGTAATCATCTCTTCAAGGAGTTAATACATTTTCAAACAAGTTTCAGCTCTGAACTCTGCAAATCTTCATTGGAAAATATGATCAGACATTAAAGGGAAACAACTCCTGACAGACTGTCAAGCACTGCAAATCTGCAAAACCAAACATAATGGCAGCCAGCAAGGCATGAATTTATGTCGATACAGCATAAAACCCTTTAATATGCAGTATCACTCATGGACTTTTCAGTGTCACTAATGGACTTTTCTGTTTTCGAGCTACCGTTTCTTCCAGGATACTGACATGCACAATTTCTGCAACTGTTAAGCAGTTATCATGAGTATGCCATGAAAATACCTGGTCTGGAGAAGTACTTGTACAATCAGCACGTGAAAGTAAAAACATCCCTTTCCTGACTCTCCAGTTTATTAGATTAGGTAGGCATGTGAAAGTTGGGTAATGTATTTCAAAGAGGGAGATTTGGGTGAAAAGAGCTCACAGCCGTGTATGTGGTACACTGTGTAATAGTTATCTGTCATTAGTGGTTGTAGCACCAGGTTTAGAACTGTGCCTTACACTTGTGAAGGTCATTACTGTCTCATGTAGCAGCAGTGTTTCCTTATTCCAGACACATGCATGTTATCAGGTGCTTGCCTGTCTCAGAAACAGAAATGTTAACAAGTGTTTCCCTGTTATGAAACAACAATATTTACAGGCACTTCCTTGTCTCAGAAATATCATTACATGTGTTTCCCAATTTCACAGCTAACATTGTTCACTACTGCTAACCAACTGCTAAACAGCATTAACAGGTGCTTTCATGCCACAGAGATAACAATGTTAAGAGATGCTTTCTTATCTCAAAGCTAAAATGTCAGCATCTACTTCTCTAGCTATAACAATGTGAACAGGTCTTATCCTGTTTCTATGGTAATTCCAGACAAGTGAATAAAAGTTCTGACTATGGCAACATCATGTTGACCAGTATACATGATTCAATGTGGATCACATACACAAAAGGTTGACAGCATAAACAGCCATCCAAATGTCATAGCAACACACATTCAGACAAGTCTGATCCTTCATTGGCTCTCCATAGCAGACACGGGGTTCTTCAGAGCATTTCCAATCTGTACCTGACATCCAAATGGATTCCGGGGATCAGTGATTTAGTCAAAGACATGTCAATGTACACCAAAAGTACGGATTGTTGCTCATAACATCACTCATTGGTTTGTCTGGTCCGAAGTCAATTATTTTATCCATCAGTAAGTGAGTAAGTTTAGTTTCATGCTCTTCAGCAATATTTGAGCAATATGGCATTGGTCTGTAAAATAATCGGGTCTGGACCACACAATCCAGTGATCAACAGCATTAGCATCAATCCACCCAACTGGGATATGATGATGTGTCAACCAAGACAGCAGGTCTGACCACCAGATCCCATTATTTGCCTCTTACTACAAGCATGGGTTATTGAAGATCAAATCTTGCTGGATAATGTCTTATGCCAGACAGACATTTTAATCATTTTGGTACCTGTAAATAGTCCCCACTTGCTTCTAACACCAAGTATGGGTTACTGAAGATAAGTTCTAACCCAGATCTGCACAGGTCGTTTCTGTCATACAGTAAAAAGTATTGTCACGTGCCATAAAAAAAACACACTCACGTACGTACGCATGCAAACAGTACAGCAGTCACATGGCGGATACATATATCTGTCTCCAGTCTACTCACTGATGTCAGCCTCATCTAGATCTGTGATGAATGTACTTACCTGAAACAGACAAAAGAAAACATGAAGTGTATATGTACAAAGGTCAAAGGAATGACGGTTTAACAAAAAGTGATCAATCTCACACATGACGCTGACTAGACAATGCACCTGTTCTAATGTAATTCTGTAATTGGTGCCATCCCTTATTTACACTAAAGTGTATTGCTAGCTTGATAAAGCTGCAAATGCACAGTTAGTCTGTCTCACAGACTCTGAACCACATTATTTTCCCTACTGTCGTCTCTACAATGCTGAAGCCCTAAATGAAGCATGTCTAGATTTCCTCAGGTTCTGAATCTCTTGTTTCCCCAGGGCGCCTTTTTAATTTAAACAGGTTTATTTGTTATGATCAAAATTTCATGTTCAGAGACTCAGCATTAGTATAATGCAGAGAGCCAAGGGAAATGTACCTGGGTTGGTGTGAGTGAGTTTGCAAGCGAGGGATTTTACTCCCGTTTTTTGCAATATACCACCAACATCATGAAGGAGGGACACCAGAAATGGGCTTGAAACACGGTGTCCATGTAGGGAAATTGAACCCTGGTCTTAAGCGTGATGAGCGAACATTTTAACCATCAGGCTACCCAACCATTTTGGGGGGTTCTTTGTTTTTAATATACAGACACATAACTTACTTTGCTCCTCCAAAAACAACTGACTTTGACTCTCAAATCAAATTTGAGCAGCTTGAAATTATCCTGAGAAAGAGGTCTACTATATTTCAATACCATGAACAATGTTAGATGTGTATGCAAAATACCTTTGTGTGTGACAGTGAATCTCACCTAAAATACAGAGGATAAGTATTCAGAACACATTTGTAGACACTTAGCACCTAAAGAACAACACACAAGGGTCCTTCCTTGTTTTATTAATCAAATCTATTAATGGTCATCTGCAATTTTTCAGGCAATATAATCATTCCATTTAACAAACATTAAAAATTATCCCAAAATAGGAACTTTATTGACCCCCCCCCCCCCCCCCCAAAATATATAAAAACTACGTTTTCTTCAGTTATTGAAGATCATGAACTTTCAAGATTGCCTCCCTGATTCAAGGATGACCAAGTTTCATTTATCATAAATCAAAACCTTGTGGGTGACCTTGACTTTTGACATGAATGATCAATGTGTCCAAAAGAATTAAAAGATATAACATAAATTATGTGTTTATTTTATTATCAGAGATGTCTAAGCACTGTGTGATATATGAAAACAAGTGCAGTGGTTGCAGCATTCAATTTCTCATATAACTTCTAGGCATCAACATTAGTATGGCTGATGAACAAGCCCAAAGATGACCTTGACCTTTCATCTTGACAGGTGTCAATAACCCCAAGAACAAATTAGGCAAGTCTAAGCCCCATTTCCAGAAGGTGACCTAATAATCTACCTCACACGCTGTTTCTCAATAGCTAGATGTTTTTTTTCTAGGGCCTTTGTTTCATGAAGCATTAGTTTGGCAGTCTATAGACACAAGATTGCTTCAATGATACTGAGAGAGTCCAGACACAGATTATTTCACATAGGTGACAAATGATCAGTTTTCACAGCCAGGTGTGCACTTTGGAATTTTCAATGAACAATACTTCTGATCAATATTACAAGGAGATTATTTCCTTAGTCATTCACTGAAAAAAAAATATATCCTCCCTTGATCAGATTAGATTTGGAAATAAGGAATGGTCAACTCAGAAGAAAGAAGGGATATTTTCACTCGAGTCACATCCGAAGACACATCAACGTCAGGGAAAAGACGTGCCATCAGACCATGTCTTTGGACATCATGTATTTTCAGACATCTTGTTGGTGTCAATCCCTCATAGGCATGTTAACTGTTAACTGTTAACTACGAGGCTTCATGAACAAGTTAATGTGACTGGGTAGTCCAGTGGTTAAAGATATTGCTCATCATGCGGGACACCCAGGTTTGATTCCCCACATGGATACAATGTGGGAAGTCCATTTCAGGTACAGATTTCCTGAAACAAGCTTAAGTCGGAGTTTTGGCTTGAGATAGAGTTTTCACTCTAATTAGTGAGAAAACTGTGGAAAATGTAGAAAGAACTGAAACTGATTTTAAACTCAAGCACAAGCGACAATTTGAATTTGGTGGATAGATTACAGTAGATTGTATTGGCTTTTTATTTTAAAAATACAGTCGAGTTAAAAATTCAGCTGTTTCAATTTGTCAAACGTAAGCTTTTACTTAAATTTCAAACTAAGTTTGAGACATCTGGGCCTGGTGTCTCATTCCCGGATATTACTGGAATACTGTTGACAACAGACTAAAACCATACTCACTCATAGTGAAGTTGTCTTTTTCAAGTGAGTGAGATTCATTTTTTCATTCAAGTGATCTGTTCAAGAAATATGGACATTCTTTTAGCATATGTCACAAGGCGTTGAGTCATCCTACAAATGACATCCTTATCTTGTCAGCTTGCTGACGGGATTAACCTCTTTGATCAAGAGGACAAGGCGTCTGACTTCGGATCAGAAGGTCCGTTGTTCAAATACCAACATGGGACTTGGAAATTCTGTGGCCACTACACATGCAAGATTAAAAAGTATGAGGATGATTTATTGAAACATATCCCAGTGGTGTTGTCTGGTCCTGTGCACAGAGCTCAGGTCACAAGTCAGTTGCAGTTATTAGTAATGACGAGTGCAGAGGACTTTTGAATGTCTGACCATGTTTGGCAGCTTGAGTCCTAAGAGCTTCTAGGACTTCTGTCCTGCCTCACTACAAAGCACATGTGATACACGTGGTCTCACTGTGACAAGCGAGTTTGTTCAAAACTGATTCTGTTCAACCATCAGAAAATGGGTACCCAGTGGGATAAATCATGTGATTATTAACCACCTACCACCTCACAGGCAGCTTGTTTAAATGGGATACTAATGATAAGACTGTGATTTCAGTGACATTAAGCACCATATGGTAGAAACCAGGTGCTTTACAAATTCATTATCATCATCATATTATTAATTTGAATATACTGGTAAGATTGGTCACAAGACAAACCACAGATATACCTCTCTTTCTCTTGTCTCCCTCAAATTCCCTATGCTATTATTAATGATTGTTATCTTAAGCCATGGTCAACACCGATCCAGCAACACAAGGCCCCAGTGCTAGAACACTGATCGGATCGGATCTGCCAGTGTCGCAATTCTTAGTCCCAGGCAAGGACAGGAAATGACACAGTTTAACCAATAGCTGAATCAAAGAAATCAATACTGAGCTTACACTTAGCCTGCATATTACTGGACATTTCTGCCTGAACTGCCTCAAACCAATCACACTACGAGTCTGTCTTGAGGGATTAAGAAAAGCCTTCAAGCTATTAAAATGCAAATACACATCATTATTACAACACCAGTAGATGGATCTAGAGTGATCAGATGAGACAGTTTGGTCACGCTGTGGGAAATTGACACTGCATGACCAGCAGGGCTGCACTCAGACCAATGCATCTTCAAGGGCAGCTCCAGATGCATCTCCGCCTGACCTGAACCAGTTGACCAACAAGCATGGTTTATGATGACAACAAGTTTATCAATCACCATTGAACACATGCAATCACAGTGTGGATTACAGATGGGTCAGACCTTTAGTGAGACCCATCTGTCAGGCAGGAGATTCCAAACTGATGTATGTGGTGTAATGTTGGTTGGGAGAAGGATAATATACAGTAATGGCTTCCTGCTGTATCTCTTTACTTACCACTGTTAACGGTCCTTGTTGATAACATTGACATAGCTACATAGGACATTCAACTTTCTATTTGACCATCACTTGCAGTGAGTGAGTATGGGTTTATGGCACTTTTCTGGAATATACCACAAATATCGTGACAGGGACACTAGAAGCAAGCGTCACATATTTTACATTTTTGTGAGGAATTGAACCCGGTTCAACAGTGTGAGAAGCTAACACTTTAACCACTAGGCTAACACATCCCCAGCCCTCAAATCCACCCACCCACACATACACAGATCCATACCCATCATTTTCAGAGAGGCAGTGGGCACAGCCTTTTGGTTAGAGAGTTAAAACGTTACTTACGCGCCGAGAATTGAACCCAGGTCCTCAGCAGGACGAGCAAACACTTCAAAGCTAAAATCTAAACACATCAAAATATCTGAAACTGTTCAAGAATCCTGTTCCAGTTCTGCATGGTTACACAGCACCATTGAATGCTTATTGTCTGAACTAAAACATGCCTAACTCCCATACTCATGGCCAATTCAATGACATCAGACTCATGTGATATTTCCACCTTGCCTCCATGGCTAAAACAATCCCTTTTCTGATTGGCATATGTGTGAAATCCATTTCTGGTGTCGTCTTCTGTGGCATTGCTGGAATACTTTCACAAGCAGTCACCAAAACCATTCTCACTCATTTACTCAATATAACACAAAAAAAAAAATATGTTTCTGTTTCTGATATGTTTCCATTTTCAAACATCTGGATTTCTATTCATTGGACACAATAATAGACAAATAGAAAAACTGACAGTTCTGATTGAAGTGTCTTTTGATAAATGGCTCCTGCACTGTCAAACTTAATCCTAATACATAACCCGAGCTGTCAAACGTCGACCCTGGTTGTGAATCAGTGTCATGGAAGTGGTAAATATCATATATACACATCACTTTGGGCTTTAATCCTGCATAAGTAGAAGTGTCTTGATGTTCAAGTCTTGTACAAAATCTTAAGGTGAAATCAGGTGGTATGGAGTGAGCTCAGCTTAACTCAGAGGTGAGGTGAGGTGAGGTGAGGTGAGGTGAGGTGAGGTGAGGTGAGGTGAGGTGAGGCAAGGCAAGGTCAGTAGGGGAGAAGACAGGAGAGTGAGTGAGTATGGTGTTATGCCACTTTTAGCAATATTCCTGCAATATCACGACATGTGGTGAATCAATCTTAGGACTTCAGCGTGACAAGCAAATGGGTTTGATACATTGAATCCATGTCGTGAATCAATCCTGAGGCTTCAGCGTGATGAGCGAATGGGTTTGATACATTGAATCCATGTCGTGAATCAATCCTGAGGCTTCAGCGTGATGAGCGAATGGGTTTGATACATTGAATCCATGTCGTGAATCAATCCTGAGACTTCAGCGTGACAAGCAAATGGGTTTGATACATTGAATCCATGTCGTGAATCAATCCTGAGGCTTCAGCGTGATGAGCGAATGGGTTTGATACATTGAATCCATGTCGTGAATCAATCCTGAGGCTTCAGCGTGATGAGCAAATGGGTTTGATACATTGAATCCATGTCGTGAATCAATCCTGAGACTTCAGCGTGATGAGCGAATGGGTTTCATACTTTGTACCCATGTGGTGAATCAATCTTAGGACTTCAGCGTGACAGTCTTACAACTTCAGCGTGACAAGCGAATGGGTTTCAAACATTGAACCAATGTTGTGAATTAATCCTGGGGCTTCGGTGTGACAAGCAAATGGATTTCATACATTGCACCCATGTGGTGAATCGATCCTTGGGCTTCAGCGTGATGAGTGAATGGGTTTCAAACATTGAACCCATGTGGTGAATCAATCCTGGGGCTTCAGTGTGACAAGCAAATGGATTTCATACATTGTACCCATGCAGTGAATCGATCCTTGGGCTTCAGCGTGATGAGTGAATGGGTTTCATTGAACCCATGTGGTGAATTGATCCTGTGGTGAGCAAATGCTTTAACCACTAGGCTAGCCCACCATCTTACCTCAGTGTAGAATACTACCATTTACATCACACCAGTAGTAACATCATACAGTTATCCTGACTGGGTTAAATGTGCCAAGCAATCATACTGAGACACCACTGATCTGACAGCAAAGCCTGGACTCACTTCATGCAGTAGCTCCAAGTCCTGCAAACCCAGGTTAATATTTAAAGTTTAGGAGATATTAAAGACAGACTGATAAATGAGTCTGAGAAGTCATTTTATAATTTAAACGCTTCATAAATTTTCAAGGTGGGTTGGATTTTAATTATTCATCATCTGAAACCAACTTGCCAATACTTTACAGATGTTTTATATTTCAGCAGTGAATAATTCTAAATGTTGTAGCCAAACATGTCCCCAGCAGAGTTCAAGCCACCATGATATTTTGATGAAGCATGTTAATCAATGAACACCTACTACAGAGTCAGTGAGTATGCTTTCAAAGGGCTCCAGATAAGGGCCATATCGGCGTATGTATGGCTAAAAAATATGCATGATACAGTAGGAACAAAATCAGGAACTGTATGCACCACAGCAATGGTGTACAGTCTTAGAAACATTTACGAACGTATTTATTTGAAAAAGTATTGCTTCATTGCTTATTGACCTGTTTACACAGGAGTAGCAATGTTGTGGTGCATATATGAAACGAAACACAAGATTACTTACATGCCAGTAAATTCGATTCAGTATTCTAACTTTTCCCAGTACTCTGATATTGAAATAACAATAAGGCGTATGTACTCCTCATGTTGAAAAATTATCTGGAGCCCTGCTTTTAGCAATTGTCCAGCAACATTATGGCACAGTATACCAGAAGTTGGCTTCACACATAGTAATCAAGTGGGAAATCAAACGCAGGACCTCAGCATGACATGCAAACGCTTTAACTACTAGGCTACCTCTAACTACAGTGACAAAGGGACAATATAACCTAAAGAAAATTAATCTTCAGATCATATATATCAAATATTAAATTTTCAGTTTTATTCCTCAATAGGTAAGTAAATTATATATCTATTGTTGTATTCAAGCTTGTTACCTTCAACAGTGCTCATAGTTCATTAACAGCTCAGTTTCAGACCTGAAATCACTTCTCCCTTATATATATGTATATATATATATATATATATATCTCCCTCATGTACATTTCCGACACTCCTCAAACAATGATTATCAAACATGTAAACAACTGATAAAATATCCTTTCAAGGACAACTTGAAATTAAAAACTGCCTTGAACTATTCACAGTCAAGATCAACTTGCAACAGAGCTTTCAGCATGAGCAAAAACACAATAAAGATTTGTGACAAAATAACACATTTGTCAATTATAATATTTTTCATTTTTCACTTGCTTGCACCAAAATACACAGGGTTGTATGAACAATTTAACACAAATGCCTTTGGCCCACAAGAGGAATAAAGTAAGAATTCAAACTTTTTAGCACAAATACTGAAGAATTATGAAATCATAAATTCAAATTTCCGAATGTTTACTGTCATTCTCAGGAGGTTTGATAGCAAATAATCTCCTTTCATCAGGTCCAGATGTATCCTTCCCCTGAGTACGCATCCAGAAGTCACCAGAATAACATAAAATTATTAAAGGACTTTACAGGATCGTTAAAAATCTGTACTGCTGTTGGAAAAGTTATAGAAAGTTCTTTCACAATAACAATTCATCAGGCTGTTTTGAATTATAACTACTGCTACACGAATGAAGAAATATCCCCAATGGTTGCTCCAAGAGACAGCCAATATTTAAAAATGACAGGGAAAATGGGGCAGAATTTGCAATATCACGGCATTTCACACCAAGTAAGTGAGTAAGTTTCACTCTGCACTCAGCAACATTCCAGCTATATGACAGCAGTCTGTAAATAATCAAATCTGGACTTGACAATCCAGTGATCAAACACCATGAGCATTAATCTGCCCAAATGGGAACCAATGACACAAGACACCAGAAAGAACCATAACACAATGCATCCATGTGGGAAAATCAAACTCAGTCTTCCTGTGGTGAGCAAATGCTCACCCACTACACTACCGGCTATTGCCACTGAATTTACTTAAGGAAGATAACAAGGAAAGCCCTTTTCTATTGAAGAAAATTGACAAACAGTTGATCAGAATCAAGAAATATATATTTACTACTAAAGGATGCTAATGTCCACACATAAAATGTGAACATACTTAATGTCCACAGTACAAATGATATAATGTATGAGTGTGATTGGTTCCAGCAATATCACGGCAGGGGACACCACAAATGGGCTTTACACACTGAACCCTTTGGGGAATCGAACCAAGGCCTTCAGGGTGATGAATAAATGATTTACCACTAGGCTACCCCATCACCCCAATATGACGTGGAGATACCGACAGAAGCCTTGACTGTTGCTTTATGCAAGAAAATGAAAATACAAGTAGAGAATATAAACTTTGATTTGTTTGGATAAAACACAGGTCTTGTTTGGTGGGTGGGTGGGTGGGTGCGTGCATGGGTGTGTGCGTGCATGGGTGTGTGCGTGCATGAGTGAGTGAGAGAGTTGGGTTTTATGCTGCTTTGACCAAATCAGCATCACAATATCAGCTTCATGGGCGAATTAGTTTAAACTAAACAAAACTAGTTCAACAGGGCAACAGTTGGAATAGTGAAACAAATGCACGTATGCAGTATGTGATGTTTGTTATTGGGTCAGACCAACCTAACTTGTTCTCCAGGACATATCTTATGGACAACAATTTCTTGAATTTATTTCTTGAACTCAACCAGCTCAACCTGATGATGGGGCTAGAACAAGCCCAGAAACGTCAAGGGCAATAAATTCAAGAAGTTATCCAGAAGGTTTGTCCTGTATTACCACAGCAACTTCTAAATGCCTCTAAATGATTCTAAAGCATCACCTCTTTGTTCTCGTTGTTTCAGTTATCCTGCATACCCTCTTGTAATACAAATCAATAATAGCAATTTGAATCTAAACAAATTTTATCCTAAGTTGACGTAAATTCTAGAATTTAAATTTTCAATTGGCAAGGTAAAACTAGGAGGATTCCTAATCTTAATTTCACTTTTTCTCGATTTACTTTTGGGTTTAAAGTGAATTTCATCAGTACGTTTTCAATGCAAACAGACAATAAATGATTGTAAAGTTACCAGTTGAACAAATTGTGTTTTGTGATAATTCTCAAAACATTCAGAATACCAAAATGTAATTGGCACCGCAGCTCCACAACAGATATGGAGGGTCAATCCATCACAAAACTTCACCGTCTTATCTTAAAGTTCAAACTATCTAAATTGACACAATGCTTTAAAAAACTAGAGATGGTGCAGACACTTTTCAAACTTTTCCTAAACTACCACAATATTTCTACCATTACGATAATATAATTCTTTACAATTATATCATGTTTCTGCTATGTTAGCACAAGAACTACATATTACAATCCTTCTATGACATACTCCACTAACTAAAAACCATAAAATGCTGACAAAGCTAAAAGTTTTACTGTACTTGAGTAACTTAGAAAAAGTCATCAAAAATATTTTGAGAGCTAGAGACAAACATGTCATGTATTATGATCTAACTTTGTAGCACTTTTCTTGGCTGAATGCCAAGACGAACTCTCCAAGATCAAGATTGTACCAAAACATCCATAAAATGCTACACCTGACAATACATTTGTTTAAAACACTAAAATGTTTCTCGTGTATGTTTACAACCAGATTTCTGCCCAAAAAACCCCCCTGTTTACTAATGTCTGAGGCAATGTCATGACATGCTATTTGCCGAACATTTCTGTGATTTAATGAGACATCATACAGAAGAAAGGCATGTTTCAGCAGTCATTGAGGATCAAAGTAACTTCTATCCGTGGAGAGTTGAGGGTTGATTTCCATTTAATGTCAACCGTAATTTTGTCTCTGGGATTAGAAGCCTGTGATGTCATCACTGGTGCCCTGGGGTTTCCTTCACAATGATTTACTTCACGATGTTCTGCGTTTATGTTGGATCAAAATAAGGTCTGGTCTTGCACACTGTGTGAGCCAGTGTATCTGAATCACATTACATGTGCAAACTAACTTGTGCAACTCAATAAGCAGGAAAACATACAGAAAACAAGTTATAATCACTATTCAAAGGATCTGCTTAAGTTACTTCATTATCAACATAATTTGTTACATGCAAGAAATTTTCGGCAGCAATATCAAGCAAATGAAAGAAACTGAAACCCTTTTCGTATCATCCATCAGTTCATTATAAACTGTTGAATGAGTGAGCGAATGAATATGATTTTATGCCACTTTTAGCAATATTTCAGCAATATCATGGCAGGGGACAACAGAAATGGGTCCATTTGGGGAATCAAACATGGACCTGCCAACAACAAGGTTACCACACCACACCATATGTATACAATATCAAATCAGTGACAATATTATGTACCATAATCTAATACAAGTTCCTCACATTCAAGACTGATTGATTGGTTGGTTTGTTGGCTGATGCTACACTCAGCAATAATTCAGACATATAGATGTAAATTCTAGAGTCCAGTGATCAACAGCATGAGTATCAATGCAATGACATGTCAACCAAGTCAGCGACCCCCTAATCCCGTGAGTTGCCTCTTACAACACGCATGAGTTACTGAAGATCATTTCTAATCCTGATCTTCATGGGTCAGCCAACGAGGAAAGAATCTTCTGTATCACATACCCATCCAGTCAAGTCATCTGTAACTACAGTCACACATCCCAAACAAGGTTGTGGCCTTGGGACATAGGCAGCATTCTTGGTCCAGTCTGGCAAGCTCACAATGCCAACTAGTTCGGTTTATTGTGTTCTTCAGAATGGACAATTTACTGGACAACTCTAAAGTTGTTATGTGACCATTTGCTTAATAAATTCATCGTAACTGTGTGGATGAAAAATGGAAGAAGTTAGACTGACGACCATTGGGCTACAACTCGTTTCATTAACAAGGTCAACTCTGGAATGCCAGATCGAGAAGACGTAGTTTTGTTCCCACTTAAATACAGACATGGCTAACAGAGAAGTAGGGACAGTTTGACAAGTATTAGATGAGTCAGGGCAGTGAACGCGTTTGTGACAAGGAGGCGGGGCAAGTAATCTGGACGAATACACTTGGTTGCTACAGATAGATTGGCGACTAAGCACGTGCAAAACATGCTGACCGTGGTGTGAAATCGATACCCCTACTGTTTAACACGTGTCTCGAAGAGACATTTAGTTCAGCAGAACACCATCACGACACGATTCACACGAGGAAATTGAACTCTTCAGTATTTAGATGAGAACCTGTTTCCCCCTTGTTTCAAATGGAATGTTCTGGAGGGCGTTCCCATATATGCAAATAGGGTCATTTGTCAGGTCATGGCTCATCTTATACTTGTCAAGCAGTAGGTCCTGTAAGTCTCGCAAGGCACTACTTCCAGTACTAAGTTGGTTCCCGTTCTCGTAAAGCACTACTTCCAGTACCAAGTTGGTTCCCGGCTCCCTTTGTGAGCACCAACAATATGCAACAGGGTCTAGCTTACTTTTGGCAAAAAGTTTTCTAGTGATAAGTGTATATTAAAGAACCAGGTCTGGTTCCAAATTGCAAGACTTTACTAGACCAGACTAAGTGTACAACCATGCAAAATGTGACAGATGTTTAGAGTCGTTGTTGGTTAACTTGTAGATGGAAAGAATGGTAGTTTGTTTCTCCTGCAAGGATTTTCTGTTCCTTTCTGAAAACTGACAACCATGAGATCATTTGTCAAGGTATGAAATGTTTGTCAGTGGAAGTACTAAGGTCTAACAAGGTGCCATGACCCAGTTATGAGCCCTCTGGGCTTCTCGGTCTATACCCTTGTGGGAACTGAACCCACTCTTCACTACACCACCCTACAGCAGAGCAGGTGATCAAAGAACTCTGACAGAAGAACATCCGCAGACCAGTAGACCAGAAGGACATAGCCAAAAGGCCCTGAGTTAAGAGCCAGACTCATTTTGAAGGTTCTGTAGAGTAAAGTCTCTGCCAGACTAGGAAACAAGGTGTTACATCTGCTGGTGGGTATGGCCATATGTTTGGGTTTTTTTATTTTATTTTCAGGTGACATAAATGAAAAGCATTTTGCCTTGTTTGCCAATCCAATGCCACAAAATCGGTGGAAATTTATTAGTGATTGAGTGAGTGAGTTTAGCTTTATGTCATACTCAGCAATATTCCAGTTATATGGCGGGGTTTGTAAATAATCGAGTCTGGAACAGACAATCCAGTGATCAACAACATGAGCATCAATCTGTGCACTTGTCAACCAAGTCAGCGATCCCGTTAGTCGCCTTTCATGACAAGCATAGTTGCATTTTATGGCAAGCATGGGTTGCTGAAGCCCTATTCTACCCCGGGGACCTTCAAGGGTGGAAATTTATTAAAATTCATGTGACGACACTGACTGGTTTGGTTCAAATGTGACTGTGTTATAGACAAAACAAGTGTGTTTTCTCTTGTACACAATGTTTACTTCCTTTCTTCATCATGAGTATACACACATATGATATACAACATAGTGTTCACTGATTCTACTTGTCTTCCACATTGTCAGTGTTGGTTGCTGGTTCTTGTCAATGGTTCAAGAAAATTTATAAACCCATAATATTGTCTTCATTACTTTTCAGTAAGCACATGGCCCAAATTGTAGTTCTCCCACTTTTGGGTTACCTCCCCTGTCCCTTTGGGCATAAAAATATGGATCACAACGCAAAACAATTAAATCTTTCAGTTACACTATGGGTTTCTGAAAACTTTTAATAACAGCTTGCTTTTTCAAATACTGACACACTTTATGGTTACAACATCATACATTTTTGTCATCTGACATTTTGACACAGATTCTTGTACTGTTGTCAGTATCATACTTCTAAAATGACACTCAAAGATACTTTTACAAACAATGATATAAAGCTGTTTCTTCACTGGTAGGACTTTACAAAGAATTTTCATCAAATACATTCATATGTCCAAATCAAAATTCGTGAAATACTTCCCATCCAGGTTTTAAAATTAGGCCACAGAGAAGGTGAATACTGACTTGGCATCAACACTGAATTCAGCCACTTGAAGCAGATGGAAATGATGGGAATTGATGCTAGGAGTACATCATAAAATATGTTTGTTTATTGTTCTTGTAAACTGATCAGAAACTGAAATGTGACCAAGCATCTGTTTGGTTTCATTAAAGCTCTCCATTTTCCCAACCCAATCCTTCCTGCCCATTGGTTTCACAACCACATGCTAAAAGTGTTTTATTCAGTGCCTCACAAAAGTGGAGAATCTAAGCAAGGTTGATTTGAGTTGTTTAAACCTCACTTTGTCTGCTAACTCAAACTGTAAGGTAAATATAAGCTTGATTAACCTGAAACTGAAACAGCCTTTGAACAGTTTTTAGGCTAACTACAATATGTCAGCTTGATATAGAAACTCAAAGTGATGCACTTTTTAAAAGTTTACGATTAGTTAGGATGAATATAAATGCAAGAATGACAAAATTTGAGTTGAATCAAGGCAAACAAGCTCTTAAACCCATGATTAATGGTGCCTGGAATATCTAAGGGAGGCAAATGTGGGAATGCCAATGTGATACTGGTTTTACAGGTTAACAAGTGTTTGCCATAAATATGGCAACGGTCCCACCGCTAAAGAAAAATGAAATATTGATAACATTGACCTTGAAAATAAAGTCAAGGTCACCAAAACTAACAGGTGTCTGCATAATCCCTCAATGTAGGTTGTCACCAAATTTGAAGATACTGGGTACAATAGTTCATGAGATATCGCATTAACAAGAATCAGAAAAGGGGTAAAAGTGTTGTGGTGCCTTTGAAAATATGGTCAAGATCGCCAAAACTGACTGGTGTCTGCATAAATCGCCAATGTAGCCTGTCACCAAATTTGAAGATGTTGGGTACAATAGTTCATGGGATATCCTGCTAACAAGAATCAGGATGTATGTATATACTTACGTATGTATGTACTTACTGACGTACAGATGCCGCTGAATTCATAGTCCCCTGTGGGCTCGGGACAATGATTAATGAACACGAATTTATGCAGATGCTGACAAAATCTAGAAATCACAGGTGGATCAGTAGTCTGTCTCACTGTCAATGAACCACATTATTTTCTTGGTTGCCAAGCCCTCCCTGCAATGCTAAAGCCCTAAATGAAGCAAGTCTGGATTTCCAAGTTCTGAATCTCTGCTCTTCCTGGGGCTCAGTTTCAAATGATCTGGGTTTGTTTGTTACTATAAAAAGTACATATATTCACAGACTAAGCATTAGTCTAGTGGATCAGGTTAAATAGGTTTTTTAAACCCCAGGCCCATGGTTTCAGGCATGCCTAAGGGAGGTTATTCTAAAAAGCAAATCGCAGCGAACCAAAACAGTTCAGTATTTCTGTAGTGGCAGAAACACAATATCACATGGTTTCCACATAAGATTATTTATAACGGGTCTGTGATTGTATCATGGAAACAAGACAACAAGCAACATAATGTTTCAATCAAAACACAGAACAGACATTCATCTCTTCAGCATTACCCCTTTTTCCATAATTGATCAGGCGCCAAATGGGGTGACTTTAGAAGCAAACTGATTTGTATACCACGTCCTACACATCAGCTGTAGTAGAATCTGAAGTAGAACCTGTAGTAGGATCTGTAGGAGTCATTTGTAACTCTGTATTTGCTCATAGATCTCAGAGACTACAAACCTCCGATGATGTCACACCACTATGCTGCCTGATGCATTATACGTCATAAATCCCACGGGACTATATTATCCCAGGGATTATTACACATAATCCCTTGGATTGAAAAATAAATCTCCCATCACTTGGAATTATTACTTCTTTTGCACAGATAGTGGTTTCAAACTTACAACCCTTCACTTCCTAGCTTGGCAGTTTTATCCACTAGGCTATGAAGGATCGAAGGATCACTGTGAATAATAAGATGGTTTGTCAGCATGAACTGTGTGTCCTCACAAGACAGGTAGTGTGGGCAGCGCACCTGCAGGACAGGGGTAGCATGTGCAGAGCATGTGCACTGCAAGTGCAAGGCAAGGTGTTGGCTGCCAGTCTCATTCCAGTTGATTTCAACAGTAAATGCCAAATAGTGAAATTATTCAGATGGTTTGTAAACTTCATAAAACATTAACCCTCAGGCTTTTATGAGACTTAAAGCCTTTACCCTTGAGAATTTTAAATCTCATAAAAACCCTCTGGCATTGCACGTACATGGAAACAGCACCAAGGTTACATGAATGGAACAAGGCCCTAGATGTTTCATGAAAACGTAAGTGAATGAGTGAATATGGCTTTATGCCGCTTTTAGCAATACTGCAGCCACATCACAGTAGAGGACACCTGAAATGGGCTTTCCACATTGAACAAATGTGGAGAATTGAACCTGGTCTTCGATGCGAAAAGTGAACACTTTAACAACTAGGCTACCCTACTGCCCTCTCAAAACAGGAATCCACTTTAGTTGTGGTAGATCTCAGAGTACATCACAACAGCATTAAGGCTATATCAAAGGAATGAGGTCTTACATCTTTTATCAAAAGAGGAATTCATTTTACGTAAGGAAATACATAATTACAACAGATTATCAAATATGCCTTTACTTTCATGGTTTGTATAGATATGAACACAAGCGTCTAAGGTTAGTTTGTTTGCCTGTACACCTGACGATCTCCTGCAGCAACTCATCATGCTATGAGAATGGAAGTACAAGTCTGAAACCATAAGTGCCCCTTACTTACTTTGTATTCTTCATCAAAACAACGTCAGGAACCATGATCCCCTGGGCTACAGGGCCATAAAATTGCAGTTACACTTGAACCTAGATCAGCTTCGCTCAGAGAGTTAATGACCAGGAAGATGTACTAATCAGTCTGATGGCATGCTCTTGATAGACTTCTCTAACAAAGTGCAGCAGGTGATATGAGCCATAGGTATCCAGTAACATAGGACGAATGTATCTAAGCGGTACGTATCAACTGATACAGGCATTGTATATCTGACGGTACTGGCCACATGCAGCAAGAGATAGAGACCATGCATATCCAGGGTGAATGAGTTTAATTTTACAAGTCTGGCAATCCAGTGATCTACAGCATGAGCATCGATCTACGCAACTGGGAACCATGGCTGACCACCCGATCCCATTAGTCGCCTCATACAGCAAACATAATCTGAGCTGTTTGTATCTACTGATATGTGCCTCAAGTATCCAGTGATATGGGCGGGGATATATCAGGATATCATATGTATTGAATGATATGGACTGCGCATATCTGGGGATACGGGTCATCTATAGCCTGTGATAGACAGAGTACACCCATATAAGAGCATATTAGACAGACATAGCCAAAGATACAGTCAGAGTATATCCCATGATGCAAAGTATATCCAGTGATGTAGAGTATATCCAGTGACGAAGACAGAGCATATTCAGTGACATCTAGTCTATCCAAGGATGTTGGCCATATTTTTTTATGAACAGGTGAGGTGAGAGGTGAACCCAACCACTACTGTAGCACCATACTTGAGTTAAACCTGTGTACCACACTCAGACACAAAATACTGACTCCAATGTCATCTCCATATGCTGAGTGCCAGACAGAGTACACATTGAGGCAACATAGTGCAGTGCTTCAATGATCCTGGGTAGATTCCCCACTCAGTAACATGGGTCCTGTCTGTTGCATGAGTCTTGCTGTCAGTGAGTGAGTCCATGCATGTGTGCTTGACACCTCCGACAAAAATAACCTGCTCGACATCTCTCACAACAATTATCTGCTGGACATATCTGACATGTACAAGAACCTGCTCGACGCCTGACAACTTTAACCTGCTGGACACCTCTGACAACAATAATCTGCTCATCATCCGTGACAACAATAACCTGCTTCTGACAACAATACAGAGTTCGACACCTCTGACAACAAAAACCTGCTTGACACCTCTGACAACAAAAACCTGCTTGACACCTCTGACAACAAAAACCTGCTTGACACCTCTGACAACAATAACCTGTTAGATATCTTTGACAACAATAACCTGTTAGATAACTTTGACAACATGTGCAAGAACCTGCTTGACACCTCTGACAACAATAATCTGTTCAACATATCTGACAACAGACACATTCAAACAGCTGAGTCCGCAGTTTGGTGTGGGTCAACCAAATGAAAATTGTAATGGCAATTGTTGGAGACATTATGTGAACCATACATGGCACTAGACGCACGCACTTTTATGAAAAGTGATCTGAAATGTTTCATTTCATTAAATCTTTAGACATCACAATACAACCTCATAACGATATTTTCATGACTTACCATTGCCATGGTAACAGACTTTCATTTAAAGTTCCAATTTTATTATTTTAATCAACAATGTTGCCTAACAATTGCCTTAATCATGAGAGTTTAAAGGCCATCACACATTTCCATACACTGGACGAAATATGTTAGGGATATTGGCATTTTTATGACTGATATTTTCAAAGTATGTCAATGAATAAATACATCATCATTCATAATTTAAAATTTAAAAATATCTCTAACTATTTCTGTCAAGTATAGTTCTAAGACAAGTCCAAGTGTGAAAATATACTGCTGCTAAGGTGTTTGCACTATCCAAATTACTCAAAGGGCACCAGTTTACCAATCAGTATGTACTGCAAGTTTCACCCAAAATTATTCAACAGTTCATTCTTGGAGCTACAAATTTAACTGTATGCCCCTGACAGACCTGGGGCCCATTTCACAAAACTCTCATAAGCCTAAGATCTTGTAACTTTCCTCGTAGCACTCATCCCTCCTACACTGAAACATAGGAGGTACGAATGCTACCAGAAAAGTTATGAGATCTCGGGCTTACAAGTGTTTAACCAAGACATATTCACCTTTTCGCTACCATTAAATCATTCGACCCAGGCGTACATAAAGAAAGCAAAACACTACAGCCAATGACACCAGTGAGGAAAGCGACCATTATTAACTGTTCCACTATCAAGAAGGATTGCTTACAGACAGTGGCCTCCTTAGTAAATCCATCAACCCAGGGGTCATCAAAACCTCATCAGGCTCATCAGGTTAGTGGCTTGTGAAGGTCTGACCACCCACTCCCTTGTGATGATCCTGGTGATTAAGACACCACTACTGTCTTCTGATACCTGCATGTAAATCTATCCTACCAGGTCAGTAGCTCCTGCTCAGCAAAAGGGAGAAAATCAGCCACAGAAAATATACCATTAAAAAAAATGTGGGGGATACTGGATTTACAATCTGATAAACTACATAAGATGACGCCAAGGAGGAAACAGATGATGAAGAGAAACTATGGGGAAATATGACAATTTATACCACTACTGTGGAAAGGTTCCATCTGTGTGGATATACAGTACTTTTTTCTCACATGCATTGGCATTGACTTGTGGTATACTAGCAAAAAGGAACATCCCTTACTTTTTTTTAATGGTACAATTAACACACAACTGCTGTAACTCATATTGTTACTCTGTTATACAGGCCTTAAGGGATGGTAGTGTAGCCTAGTTGTTAAAGTGTTCGCTCGTTATGCTGAAGACCCGGGTTCTATTCCCATGTAGGTACAATGCCTGATGCCCATTTCTGGTGTAGGTTTCCATGATATTGCTGAAATATTGCAAAGAAATAGCGCAAACCTAAACCAAAAGACTACCCTACCGCCTTCCTCCCAGATGAGTTTAAGAGGCAGAGGGCTGGCCTAATGGTTAAAGCGTTCACTTATCATGCTAATGACCCAAGTTGGATTCCCCATATGGGTACAATGTGTGAAGCCCATTTCCGTCTGGTGTCCTCTGCCACCATATTACTGAGATATTGATGAGAGCAGCGTAAAACGTAACTCATTCACATGTAAAAAGTGCAAAACACTTGTTGCACAAGTATGGCACTCCCCCACCCTCCAGTGTCACCACCATGACAGTAAGGTGTGCTGCCATGAAGTCTGTGGATCAGCTGCCAGTGAGAGTAGTTGACACTTCTATTGACATTAGCACAAATAATCTGATCAAACTCCACTGCTGACAAACGTCGGACTTGTGAAAGACCATGTTCTTCACACTGTAACTTTCAACCAAACATCATTACAACGTCTGCCATTACACAAAGTCAGTCTGATGTTTGACAGTTGTGACAATTCAAAGCAAAGATAAAACTCTCATATATTTGAAGTTATTCTAGTCTTTTTTCATAACTGTCCACAATATATTTGTTCTTGAACCCATTCATATGTGGGTTGTGAGAGTTTGGTTTAACACCATTTTTAGCAATATTCCAGCAATATCACAGCAGGGTGACACCAAAAATGGGCTTCACACACTGTACCCATGTGGGGAGCTGAACTTGGGTGTTCAGCATGACAACCAAACACCCTAACCGCTAAGCTACCCAACCGCCCCTATTCAGATGCGACCATAGGCCAAGTACTCTGAGAAAAAGGGATAGATTCAACAAGTTTAGCATTGGCAATTAACTACTCGAATGCAAGTGAATCATATTTCATCCTAAAATCAACAACAATGAAGAAAAAGCATTAAACAATTGATCATGTCTCACCTAGACAAACAAGAGGCTGATAGCATGAGCATATGTATGTCACTATGTCCCAGTTGTCATAACTCTTTACTCATTGGTCAGAGTTACAAGTGAATATACTGGTTTTAACACCCCTTTCAGTATTATATATATTTCATAGCATGTTATCAAAAGCCCTAACACAAAAGCATCAGAAAGTTTCAAGAATCAATAAATAGAAAATGCTTTCAAAGCAAGAAACATTACAGGACAAATGAAAGACTCTAGTGTGCCTAACTGACGCAAGTCACAGAACACCTGACAATTCAACTTGGCTGGCCATCTGTGCCCTGCTGGCTCATTCAATAAAGCTTGAGAACGAGAAGCCCATTCTGCACTGAAATCCCAAAGGAGTTACATAATTATACAGGTATCAACAGCTTAACACTGGAACAGTCTTCCTGATAATGACAATGCAACATTTATTACATCGGGAGACAAAATCATAATTACTTTACACTGTATGTGTATTTGAAAGGCAAGAAAATTGTTTTCCGATAGAACAATTTCAGCAATGACTTCAAGAAGCACTTACAGTACAAACTGCTAGTTATTCAGGCAAAGATCAGCATGAATTACTTGAATGGACACAAACCACACTCGTCTGTTGGACGTTAAATGGAACAAACGAGAAGCTGTCGAGTTGGAGTCAGATGAAATAATGGTTGAGCATTTCTAATCACCTTCCCTTGACAGCTGCGACACAACAGAACCACTTCACATCCTCCAGGAAACAAACCAGAATTGTTTGTTGTCCAACACAAAGCTCGGCAATATGGCAGCAGTCCATATATTAAAACTGCAAGGAGGAGAAGTGGAGAAGAGGAAAGATGACAAGGTTAATTGAGAATAATGAATGGATCGATGATGTTGATGATGATAAAAGAAATGGAGAAGAGTGAGTGAGCGAGTTTGGTTTTACGCCACTTTTAGCAATATTCCAGCAATATCACAGCAGGGGACACCAGAAAATGGACCTCACACATTGTACCCATGTGGGGAATCGAACCCGGGTCTTTGGCGTGACGAGCGAACGCTTTAACCACTAGGCTATCCCACTGCCCCAAATGGAGAAGAAGAAAAAGGAGAGGAAGATGATCGTGAGGAGGTTTGGTTTGGTTGTTGTTTAACATCACACTCAGTAATATTCCCATTATATGACAGCAATCTGTAAATAACCAAG
This sequence comes from Haliotis asinina, assembly GCF_037392515.1. Classification (NCBI taxonomy): domain Eukaryota; kingdom Metazoa; phylum Mollusca; class Gastropoda; order Lepetellida; family Haliotidae; genus Haliotis; species Haliotis asinina. The sequence continues at coordinate 22,416,089 of NC_090290.1, forward strand.
TCAGGAAATATATATCCAATGATAAAATAAGCATGAGCATAGCTGACTAGGCAATGCCTATATAAACATATAACAAAGGACATAGCCACTGTACGGGGTTTACTATAATAGTCACTTGACTTCCATGTTAAGTACAGCCTGTATTTAGATATGGCTGCCAAATGGCTGCCAAATGTTTGGCAATATGACAATTACTGAAAGTATTTAGTCCATTGAGATGCATTTATATTTATATGTTTAGAGGAGTTAAGTACCCAGTAAGGACAAGAAATTCGGTGTAAAAGGACTCAATTCTTTTAGCTAGTGGAAGTATACAAACTGCTCGTTACTCCTCAAAAATTGCAATTACTCATACAAAAACAGACATGGGAGTAAATACCCAATTGCTTGAAAACTTATCTGGATCTCTGACCGATTCAGCGGATATCAAATAGTGTCATGGAAATCAGTGCTCGTTTATTAATTAGTATCATGAGAAATGTCTACATTGTTTTTTCTTCTATATCACTGTAACGAATGCTAACCTGAGGACAATAAAGATGACCAGAGGTTTTGGTTTATTAAGTTATCAATAGTAGACATGGTCAGACTGAAATGTCCTTATAATGATGCGAGAAGAGTGCAGACGCATTAATCGGATTAATAAAATGCTCGCCTTAATTTCATGATTTACAGTATTGAGTGAGCGAGTTAATGAGTGAGTATGTATGGTTTTACTCTGTCTGCAGCAATATTCCAGCAACATCACGGCGGGCGGGGGACACCAGAAATGGGCTTCACACATTGTACCCATGCGGTGAATCAAACCTGCTACTTCGGCATGACAAACAAATGCTTTAACCACGAGGCCACCACCGCCCTGTCAGACCACCAGACTACCCCACTGTCCCTTCACCCTGTTCTGAGATCCACACTGACATACTGAGGGAAATAAGCACAGGTGTTCCCTTATATTTTCCAGTTATTTTCACAAGGTATGTGATACAAAGTTGGTGAAATAAACGTTGAAGAAAATAAAGGAACACTTGTCCTTTCATGTCATTGCTCATTTTCTTCCCTCAGTATATGATGCAAGTGATATCTCTTGTGACAAGCAATACAAGACATCTAATTCTCTCAAACACAGTAGACTTCCAACTCACTGGTCCTGTTTATTCACCTGTATCCCAAGTAACTCCAGAGTAACAAGCCAGTTTTATGTACTTACTACATGTTTTTTAGTACTAATCAATGCACTACGTGTTGCAGTAGACAGTGATGTGAGTGAATATTCCAGGTATGTGGAGACCGCCTGTAAATTATCAACTCTGGATGAAACAATCCAGTGATCAACAGCATGAACATCGATCTAAACAACTGGGACATGGTGACACGTGTCAACCAAGTCATCCTGCCAGACCAACCAATCAGGTTGGTCGCCTCTTACAAAAGGCATTTGTTGCTAAAATCAGTTCTGACTTTCAGCAGTAAACAAACACACTTCTCTCCAAAACAGAAACCTGAACTGACTCATCCTTGTTTATCTAGCTTTATCCCAAGTACCTTTAAGGTAACAAACATTGTCTTTTAATGTCTTAATGCTACAAAAAAGAAATGTTCAACCATAATTCCACACGAGTGATGAACTACGTCAATAACAGTGTCGGTTACACATATTTAGTCAGTGTGAGGTTCTTGTAACACATTAACCTTAAATGGATTTATGCTCACTTGTTTACCAATGATACTATTGATGGTAACATGATGTATGTCTTGCACAACTTAAACTACATATCCTACACCAGGGGTTAAAAAATCCCATTGCCCGACGCCCAGGACAAGTCAGTTTTCATTTTGGGCAATCAAATAGTGGTATCTTACTTGTCTGTGGACTACTAGATAATTTCCTCTTATGGTTTCAAACTACAAATAAACTTGGATTTCATATCTGCTCATAATGTAGCTATTATATTTTGCAATAATAGTAATTTTGTGCTATCGTTCTTTGAAATTTATCACTCTTTTCAATAAATAGTCCAGTAAACATTAACATCAAACATTGTGTCATAAAATAAGGGCAAGTGGAAAATTAGTCAGGGCAAGTTACTTTCTTGAAGTCACTTACCCTGTGACAAGCGGCTTTTAAATTAGAACCCATGCTACACAGAAAAAAAACAAGCTGTGAGGTACATAGGGATCATAACCAGGGTAGCCTAGAGCTTAAAGTCCTAACTCAACATTCCAAAGTCACAGGTTCCATTCCCCTCTTGTACAATGTGTGAAGTCTGTTTCTGGTGTCCTCTGCCATGATATTGCTGGAAAACTGCTAAAAGTGGCATAAAACTAAACTCGCTCAGTAATCTCTCATATAAAAACAGCTTATGAAATTGAAATGGTCTTATCCTGACACATTATGTATGCTTCTGGCCATATCATCATTCAATCCAAGACTACTTTATATTCCCCAGGAAGCTGAGAGCTAAATTCAACCCAACACTGATAGCATCGATGGTAATAATGATAGGGTCTAGAATCTCTTCCCTCTGAATTAATAGGGTGTAGTGCAATATGAGCACACATAGCAGGGGGTCAAAATTCTTTTAAAAGCCACTTGCCACAGGGCAAGTGATTCCAAGAAAGTAACTTGTCCTGACTAAGTTTCCACTTGCGTTGATTTTTATGACATAACCATGATGATGTAATTATGAAAGAATAAATCAACATATTTGATGTTAATGTTTACTGGACTATTTATCTAAAACTGTTACAGAGCCAAGAAAGATAACCCTATTTTATTATCATTGTGCAATTTGATGGTTACATTTTGAGCAGCTGTGAAATTCAAGTTTATTTGCAGTTTGAAGCCGTATGCAGAAATTATCTAGTAGTCCATGGACAAGTAAGATACCATTATTTGATGGCTTGAAATGAAAACTGACTTGTCCATCCAGGGCTTCAGGCATGTGATTTTTTCACTCTTGCATTAATCACTGAAGGTGTTCTAAGTTGATACCCAACTGGTCAAAGATGTAGGGTCAAGAGGGCAGTCAGTACACACAGAGGGGATACTATTACACAGCATAATGACCCATGGCTGTTTACAAACTGATTACCAAGAATATGACCAATGACATCAGCTCAGTGACCACATCAAGAATGGTATTTATGCTTGGTATGGGCCCAATACAGAGAAAGTAATACCTAATGAGAGACCCATAAGAAGGAAGTGATTAATTGGTTGTTCTGTTGTTTGAACACATCCATATGTCTGTACACATTACTGCATCACTGCACTTGTCCGATGAGTAGGATGAGTCCACAGGGAGCTAAATCAGACCGACATGCACATCACTTCCAGGCACATGCTATCATCTCCCCTCATCATCCATTTGCTCAGACATTAGGGACCCAACTCCACGATATACAGTAAGTTTCTTAATGCTGGAATTTACGCTCTCAAACTGCATAATAGGAACTTATAAAATCTCCACACTCAACATAACTTGTAGCTGTTTCATGTATGACATCACTTGACATATGTGAAGTTCCAGGTCAGATTTGATCTTCAGTAGTGAGTGAGAGAGTGAGTTGGTTTCACGCTGCATTGAGTAATCCTCCAGCAATACCAAGGCTGGGTTCACTAGAAATGGGCTTTACACACTCAGGACGGACCCATGTGGCAAATTAAACCTCCATCTTTAGTGGGACAAGCGAGTACTTTAACCGCTAGACTACCCATCAACCCTTAATCTTCAATGACCCATGCAAGAGGAAACCAACAGCATCGGGTGGTCAGGCTCGCGGACTTGGTCAATGCATGTCATTAGTTCCCACTTGTGTAGGTTGATGCGCTTACTGTTGATCACTGGATTGTTTGGTCCAGAATAAATTATTTATAGACTGCCACCATATAGCTGGAATATTGTTGAGGGTTTAGTTTTACACTGCACACTCCGCAATATTCCAGCTATATGACGGCGGTCTGTAAATAATCAAGATGGACCACACAATGCATAAGCATCGATCTGTGCATATGTCAAAGCAAGTCGGTGAGCCTCAATAACCGATCCTGTTAGTCGCCTCTTGCAACAAGCATAGTTGCCTTTTATGGCAAGCATAGTTTGCTGAAGGCCTATTCTACAATCACATGTCCATACCATGCTTCAAATATGTCCACACCATGTTATACCTTGGACCTACATGGGTTGGCATATTGTTGAGTGCCACATTAAACACCAAACCAATGACATCACATGTAGATCCACACACAGGACAGTCACATTATTCCAATGAAGTAATTGAATTACTTTGTGAAGGACATCGGTCATTAACTGACTGCTGGACTGACCCTTAATCACTGGAAACATGCATTCCCATAGAATTTGTTCTGATCAGATATCCAACCTTGCAACAAATTCAGGGAGGACAAAATTACCTGTAACAGGAGTTAGCATTGTCATCTTATCAGGAACAGAATATTTAAATGCGCTTGCTTGCAAATAATTGGGTTTAAAATATCATCCATGAACAATGCCTCACTGCTGCTTAGTGCTGGAAACGATCTGAAATATTTTCCCCTTCAATACCATACATTATTATGCGTGAAGAGTTCACTTTGACAGTCTGTGTCAGTGTGATATTGCTTTCAACACTTTACCCATGAAATTAAAACTAACAAAATTTGCTGCATAGCAACAGTATAGCATGAACATTTAAATTCTAGTAATCTAACAGGGAACCATCCTCTAAACCTTCGACTGGAACAATATGCATGAGCCAACAGGTTCAAATAAAACTGTTTCACCTGAAGCAAACGAGTGAGTGAGTGAGTGAGTGTGAGTACAGTTTTATGCTGCTTGAAGCAATATTCCAGCAATATCATGTCGAGGGGAACCAGAAATGGGCTTCACATATGATATCCATGTCAGGAATCAAACATTGGTCGTCCGCATGACCAGAAAACGCCTTAACCTCTTGGCTACCCTACTTGCCCTGCCAAAACAGGAATTCATTTTAGTTGTAGATCTCAGAGTATATCACAACCACAGCAAGGCTACATCAATGGAACGAGGTCCCAGATCTTTTATCAAAACAGGAAAGAGTGAGTGAGTGAGAATCCTATACTGCTTACAACATGACATACAGGGGACCTATTGAAGATCAGAATCTCATACAGACATGGGTTAGACACAACCTATTCCCAGACCTTGAGTCTGCTCGGGAATTTTTTTAGTTTACACAACAGGCCTTCATCTGACAAGTTGATGATCTACACAGGAATATTGATGGGTTAGAAATCAGAAACAGACAACACGCTGGTTGTTACTGCTGTTTTCGTCAGGATCCAGATCTAGCACAGTGAAGAAACAAGTAACAGCTGTAGCAGAGCGACAGATACTGTCGTCTGCCATGTAGTACTCTTCCTGCTGCGATACTGTATTCCTGACCACAGGTGGTGAGGTATTTACTTGGAGCCACCCTGTCCATGAAAAATAATTTGAGGGAAAAAATGTTTAATTTAATTCTGAATTAGCAAATGTTGGAATATCAAGTTGTGAGCAAGGCGCAAAAATAAAACTAACAATGAAGCAAACTGAATCCACTCTTTATTAAATATGAAAGTCTTTAGAAACATGTTGTTACGTTTCAAGTTATTGGTAGAACAAACATTTCTAGGTTCAAATTTTTAAATAGTAATTTTTAAAAAATTAATATATAAAAAAAATACAAAATTGCCAATAGTTTTAAAGTTATTGGTTGGACAAAAAATGCCTTCAGATGGACAGATGGGCAGATACAGTCCTTGGTGAAACTTTCTACTAATTCAAACAATTTGGGAAAAATTGTCAAACTGACTATCATCCACCTTTGGGTGATTTCAAACTTTCTTATACCAACATTCCCACTTAATCAGATGAATGCCTCCAGAATATTGCTTCAAACATATGTCCACGTGGGATGAAAAAAAAAACAAAATAAGAATCCTTCACACATTCCTCAGTATTCCATCATGTCAGTCAAACACACCCTGAAACGAATCCATCCACGAAGGCCCACGTGAGTCCAGAATCTGATGCAACTCATTTCCACAGTATCAGAAAATGGTTCCTTTTCATCATATTTTATCATTCATTATTTAGAGATTATTTTTTGTGTGAAATATGTTCAGTTCAGAGTCTTGATGTTAGTCTACGATCCCGTCATGACTGCCTCACCCAAGCATCAACTCCAGACACTTGTTGGTTGTGGTTACCCCCACAACTCCCAACACATCTGCGCCTACATCTGAAACCACCTGACCCTCCAGTGCGTACACCGTCAGACATTCTTCCAATGTCCCCACAGTTTACTCCATACAAGCAATCTCTACACAAATGTTCAACAAATAGGAAACAGATTGAACATTCTAAGGAAGACATTGAAGTGAAAAAAAAAAAAATTTAAATAGGAGCAGAAATAATTTGAAAAGGTCTCAATCACAGCCTGAGTTCTGGAGAACTTGACACATGTTTTCAACTATCGTACATACATAAGTTAAGTGCTCACTTCACATATGATGCAAAATGTAATAAAATTTAAGATCCTAATTTTAGAACGTGCACCCTCTGGTTGTCCATATATCAATATATACTCATGGAAAGAAATAAGGAAACACATGAAAGTGCAAGTGTTCCTTTATTTAAAGTTTCACCCACAGTGCAATAATTGCCTTGTGAAGAAACCTGAAAAAGAATAAAATAAAGAAAGAATAAGAAGAATAAATAAAGGAACACTTGTACTTTCATGTCTTGCGTTATTTCTATTCATGAGTATATGCTAAAAGTGTACTGTTCCCTATTATCATTATCCACGTGGAGAAGCGGCACGAACTAGTCCGGAAATGTCATGAGAAACCAATAAAGACATTGTTATCCACATATTGTCTAGCATTAATGCACATATCACCTTTAAAGAAATGACATTCCTTAGTGTAAGAGATTGTTTCAGCATTCCTGTCTAAAGCATGTTAATTCTATCTCTATGTATCCACATACCATGGGAGGAATGACAAAAGTGATACTCATCTTTGTTGTTTACTGCTCTAGTGAATATCATGACACAAGGCATAGCACTGACACACTTCAAGACATAATCTGATGAAACCGAATCACAGGATTCTCATACTCTCAAGGTAGACAACTCTGTACAGTGAATTAGATGACTGCAGTCTAGCCAGTGTAAGTAGTAACACCACTGAATTAACAGATACATCAAGTGGCATCAAAATCCAGATGAAGAGTGAGTGAATGAGTGAATTTAGTTTTAATTTGTTTTAAGCAACGTTCCAGCAATATTATGACATGGGACAACAGCAATGGGCTTCACACTTGGTACCCATGAACTGGGTCTTCTGCCCACCTAGTGATCGCTTCAACCACTTGACTTAGTATCCCCACCTCCTCCATCCAAAGATAAAAGAGACAAAGATGTAGAGAAATACTCCTGCTTCACCAAACGTAAACCTGGAAATGTACAAGCAAACGTGCATGGAAAATGGGAATGTTTATTCAAGATTAAACATGTAAATTAGCTGATGATTTCAGAACATACAAAGAAAGTGGCTAGACTGCTGCAAAGCCAACAACACAAACAAGGTACATTCCTTGAGCTATCCATAAACAAGCAGTCTCCACTGAGGGACAGCCAAATTACAAGTGCCCTGCTGTGCAGCTAATGACTAGGAAAAGGTGACTCTCCCTTGATTACCTACAGTTATACCACATGCTGGAGGTAAATATACAGACATAAGCCAGAAGGACTCCTACTTATCTTAGTCTGACTTCTTGTATACACTTGCGTGTGGTACAGGCACAGACATAAGTCTGTCATCTCCCTCTGTATCAAGCAATCCTGTATCACTTTATCACCCTGAGTATCAAGCACACCTGTGTCTGTCATCACCCTCAGAATCAAGCACACCTGTCATGTCATCACCCTAAGTATCAAGCACACCTGTATCGGGTCATCTCCCTCAGTATCAAGCACACGTCTCATGTCATCTCCCGCAGTATCAAGCACACCTGTATCATGTCATCTCCCTCAGTATCATGCACATCTGTCATGTCATCTCCCTCAGTATCATGCACATCTGTCATGTCATCTCCCTCAGTATCAAGCACACCTGTCATGTCATCTCCCGCAGTATCAAGCACACCTGTATCATGTCATCTCCCTCAGTATCAAGCACACCTGTCATGTCAAGTCATCTCCCTCAGTATCAAGCACACGTCTCATGTCATCTCCCGCAGTATCAAGACACCTGTATCATGTCATCCCCCTCAGTATCAAGCACACGTCTTATGTCATCTCCCTCAGTATCAAGCACACCTGTATCATGTCATCACCCTGAGTATCAAGCACACTTGTGTCATCACCCTCAGTATCAAGCACACTTGTATTGTGTCATGTCTCCGAGTATCAAGCACACATCTGTCATGTCATGTCCCTGAGTATCAAGCACACCTGTATCAAGTCATCTTCTTGAGTATCAAGCATACATGTACCATGTCATCCTATTACCAAGCACACCTGTGTCATGTCATCTGAGTATCAAGTACACCTGTGTCATGTCATCTGAGTATCAAGTACCCTGTATCATGTCATCTGAGTAACAAGCACCCACGCACCATGTTATCTGAGTAGTACAAGCTGTAGTGCTCTTGACTTCATCTAGTTTACGTTCTGCAGTTGGTTTTCAGAAACCCATGCTTGACACAAGAGCTGACTAACTGGATCAAGTTGTCAGGCTGACTGACTGTTGACACGTCATCGGATCCCAATTTCGTAGATTGTGAATGAGTGGTTGACTGAGTGGTTGATTGAGTGGTTGATTGGTTGATTGATTGATTGATTGAGCAAGCAAGCAAGCATCAAAGCATTATCACAAGAAGAGAACTTGAGAAATGGACTAAACACACTGCTCACACGTAAAGAATGAAAATCTGGTTTTAGCATGACCAGTGAATGCTCCAAACACTAGGCTACCCTAGAAACATGGCTTCTGCCTGTGTATCCATACCCTGAGTCACACTTCTGTTAGAAATGGACTGGTAACCATGGGATGTTAACTTATCATGATACAGAGAACTGTGAGTAAATTACTCAAGGGACATGGTTAGAACAGACGTCTGCCACACCATTAATTGTACTGCGCAGTATTGCATCGGTTTGGCATTTAAAAAACCATTACCATAGATGGTAAAAAAGCATTACCATTGTCATTACCATAGATGAAAGTGGAAAAAGTGATATCCTGCATGGCTACAGGTTTTTTCCCTAATATTCCAACACTATAATATGACAGATTTCGTACTTTTCAAAACAACCCTGAATCCAACTCGCTTGACAATGGTTGATGGTAGCCATTTTGTCCTTCAACCTGTCCTCTGTCACCTGATCTGAAAATGGAGGGGACATCTATTGTTTCAGTGCAAGGGCAATGGCATCAACTACTGGTACCTCGGTCAACTTAACACACCGACCTCTTCCACTCTTACTGAGTGACATTTCGATCACCTCAAAGGAAATTCTGTTTTACATGATATGTTTCTAAGTTAGGCTCCCAACTGAACACATCTTCTGTCAATACTTTATTCAACTGACTTTTTCCACGAACATCACAGCTTCCCAATGGTTTAATCTTACCATCAAACAAACTGAATTCCATTGATATTAATATCATCAAGAATGTTCAAGATAAATCACATTTATAGCTATGGCTTTGGGATATTTAGTCATCTCCATCAATAAGCACAGAAACGGTCCCTTGTAATTGTCTTATCCAGTTTATGCTGTTGTTTGTTCCTGCTTACAAGCTTTGTCCTCTTCAGTGGGTGTTGTCAGGCATGTCCTTTGGCTTGACTCCACCACAAACCAGCCTGTGACTTCATGTCGCTTGAGTAGTACAATCCTGTCATTCTACACAGTCAATGTGGTTGTTTTCTGCTCATGTTATGCAGGACCACTAGTTTCATAACCTGATTGCCATCCTACTGAAGAAATATCAGAGATACTTCAACCCATACAGATTTAATTAGTGTTCCTGATAACATCATCAATACATTCTGTGTAAAGGTTGATTTCTTGCTACCAGGTACTACAAGTGAGTTATTAATGATGGAAATTGAGCATGAAAGTGTAGGGATCCATCATTGAATCGTCATGTTGTAAGACTGCGGGTTATCCAGATTGGTTGTGATAACACACAGAACACACAGCTCATCATCTACAGATCATCACTTGCTCAGAACAGTCAGATATCATCACCTGACCTGAACACAGTTATCAAGATCCTAATGCAAGAATTACAAGAGCATAGACCTCATCACTTGCCCTGAACAGCCGTATACCATCACTTGCCCTAAAAACAGCTGGACATCACCACATGACCTGTAAACAGCCGGATATCACCACATGACCTGTTAACAGTTGAATATCATCACTTGCCCTGAAAACAGCTGGACATCACAACATGACCTGTAAACAGCTGGATATCATCACTTGCCCTGAAAACTGACATCACCTAGTGACCTGTAAACAGCTGTATACCATCACTTGCCCTGAAAACAGCTGGATATCATCACTTCCTCAAAACAGGAGCCATCATCACCACTTGCTCAAAACAATACAATATCTTTATTATCTGCAGTATACGCCCTCCTCCCCCAATCCGTCTCCATCTCCCATGTTACATAACACTTTCATCATCATAAAACAATTCTTTCCTCAGCTATAAAATAACTGCACAGAAATAAACTCTATTACCTACCTATTCTACATATAAATCCAACGGGTCAAACGGCACTTCAACGTTCCAAAGTGTTAGCAGGTAAACATCACTCAAAGCAATATGCAACTCTGACAACAACAAAAATCATCAACATGGCAGAGTTTTTTGTCACTGACTGAAGACATTGGCCACAAACTATATTTCTTCACTAGCAAGAAACTTATCCTTTCATCCTTGAAATTATCTGATGAAATTGTGTTATCACCAAAAGCTGTTAAGAAATAAAAAATGTAACACTTCACCATCAGTCTGCTGATCAACACTCGTGGAAAACATAAATACTACCCTACCCACTGCTGTATGGCACATCAGCATTTTGTGTGTTCAGACAACAGTGAATGATATTAAGTCAATGGTATGCTATCATAAGTACAGAGGTAGGGAAAACTGTCAGAGAAAGACAAATTTTATGGATCAAATTGTATGGATTTATTCAGATGACGCAATGTTTTGCTACAGATTCTTGTATCTTTGTGAAACTAATGCTACAGGAATCTGTACTGAATGTTGCATCATCCCAATAAAAAGGCTCTTTAACCATTGAGTTTGTCCTTGTCTGATCATGAGCCTCAAAACATGCCACGAATAGAAAGGGAAACTGTGTTTAACACATCCTATAGTTGGTTGGTTGCTGTTTAAAGCTGCTCTCAGCAATATTCCAGCTATCTGGTGGTAGTACGTAAATAATCTGGACCAGACAATCCAGTGATCAACAGCATGAGCATCAGTCTACACAACTGGGATACAATGAGACATGCTAACCAAGTCAGAACGTCTGACAATATGATCCCATTAGTTGCCTCTTATGACAAGCATGGGTAACAATGCTAAGGACCAAATATGAACTGATTTTCTTGGACCAGACACACAATTGGTTATTTTGGTACCTGTAAATATCTTACACTCCCACCATAGTTGAGGTTGAACAGTATTCAAGGTTCTGGTTTGGCTGCATATTAAAAATTACAGCTGGAATGTAAACCTGACTTTTAATGTTTGTGTTTTGGGGAAATTATTCATGCGTATCTGCCAGATGGCATCTAGCTTCAGTGGTACAATCAGTGAAGATATATTTCTCCACTACCCTTCTGAGTTCATCTCACTGATGTCAGGGATCCTGGTCATTCAACTCTTCATGTACGAGACACATTGTCAAATCTCGATCAGCAAATCTCCTTCACAGGCTTGACCGGAGCCAGCAATATATAAATCTACAATTTATAAGAATAATGCTAATTTTTGCACCTAGAATTCAAATGGATGTTGTTCTCTGGTGTTACATTATTGCCTTAACAGAATTGTACTTTCAAAGTTGCTGCAAAGCGCAACCGTTTTGCTCCTTACATTCGCTTCTCAGGTGCCCATTTTAAACAGCTGGGTGGATTGAGTGCAATCTGGATGAAGCACCTTGCCCAAGGACACAACACACTAAGACCTTGGTTACAAACTTTTGGTGTTTCCACTGGGATTCAAACCCTGGCCTTTGCCACCGCTGTGTTCCACACACTGCTTTTTAGTCAATATTCCAGCATTATCAAGTGGGAGACACTAGAAACGGGTTTCACACATTGTACCCTTGTGCAGAATTGAACCTGGTACTTCAGCATGACAAGCGAACGCCTTAACCACTAGGCCACCCTATCAGACAGGAAGACTAATCAGCTTGTCATGCAACAAACTAGGTTTGATTAAAGATGTCCATTTTTTTTCCTACCCAATTTAACAATGTCAGTTCTGAAAGTAACAACTGTTTACAAGCCAGAGAGTATGCCTGTGTACTATCATCAATCACTAGCTCATCAATAAATTTTTGGAGTGTTAAGAACCTGGTTATACTTAAAGGTAAAATAAAAAATCTTGATTTTATATTGAATTTGTTTGTGTGTGGTTCAACTCCATACTCAGCAATATTCCAGCTCTACAGACCATCTTCTGCGGATTTAATGAAATATATAAACCAAGTCTGTGCGTCTGACCACCCAATAATGTTAGATGCATTTTACAACAAGCATGAGGTGTGGAAGATGAATTCTAATCTCAGTCTTCATGGGTAGTATATTAATGCATTATCAATCAAAAGAACGGTAGAACAGTCTGAACAAAAATTTCACAGTTTTGATTACACAGTCAATCATATTGGTACAATGTCTTCCAAACAGAAACTGATTATGTTCAAAGAAACTTCAAGACTGAGTGGGGAAGGAAAGGCAAATGATGTGCAGGTCATTGACTTCCACCTCGAATAAAATCAAAAGAGCACAGGTACAGTACTGCAACCTAGAGTGAGTGAGGGAGTGAGTTTAGTTTTATGTCACTTTTATCAATATTCCAACAATATCACAGTGGGGACACCAAAAATGGGTTTCACAAACTGCACCCGTGATGGGAATATAACCTGGGTCTTCAGCATGACGAGTGAACACTTTAACCACTTGTCTACTCTTCGCCAGGACAAACCTGGAAGCATAATAAGGCCAGATCTGGACTTTCACCCAAGGCCAGGGGATGCAACTCTGCATAATAAATTATGGTGATGCAAGTAACTGGGCCACTGACTCCACCTGTTAGTGGCTTCATGAGGATGATGCTGTCCATGTCAGGCTGTTCCAGAACAGACCGAAGCACCTACATATCTGTCCAATACATTAACCTGTTTGTACACCATCTCAAGTTCTGACATCATCCTCCATGTGCTCAACCTGCACTAGTAAAACATTCAAGGTCGTATCTCAGTCAAGCATGCAGATCCACACTGCATCTCATCTTCACCGTTTGGTCTCATCTTTACAGTTTGGTAATGGCAAAGTCTTGTGTTTCAGAAAGTACCCTTGACTAACGATGCAATGTTTTATAGTTCCCTCAGAAACAATTTCGAAACAATCCCACTGATCTTGCTTCACAAAATATTGACTCGGTCCAGATTTATCACTGACACAGACACAGAAAGACTACTGTAACATTATTTTTTAATTAGTCTGTGGACCATTTCCTGAAAGAACCTTATGGATATGCAGGTTCAGTTGGTTGTAAGCTTTGCCATTACTCTGCCTGACATTCATCTCAGTTGGCAAGTGCTCACATCAGACAAAAGATGCAGGGTGAAAACATTGCGGCTGACTGCTGATTGGTCTGTATTGATCTGATGTATGGATACAAGGATGGGATGTGATTGGTGGGAAGTACTGCACATATCTAATGGTTTCCGTCCCCTGTAATGATGGTAATTAGGACTGAACGGACACCTGCGGGTGTTACATCACGTAAAATAGGTGCTTCAGTTTTTGTGTCAATTCCAAACAACCACCCAAGAATTAAACAGTTGAGTTGTTGAGTGAGAGTTGATTGGTTAAGTAGCCGAGTAAGTGATATAGGGTGGTAGAGTTCTTGAGTGAGTGAGTGAGTAGCTGAGTAAGTGTTAGGGTGGTAGAGTTGTTGAGTGAGAGGCTGAGTAGCTGAGTAAGTGATAGGGTGGTAGCGTTGTTGAGTGAGAGGTTGAGTGGTTAAGTAGCCCAATAAATGACAGGGTGGTAGAGTTGTTGAGTGAGAGGTTGAGTGGTTGAGTAGCCGAGTAAGTGATCGGGTGGTAGAGTTGTTGAGTAGTTGAGTGAGAGGTTGAATGGTTTAGTGGAGTTGCCTCATGGTTTATTCCATGAGGTTAGACATTGGTCTCAACTGGAAGAGATCTGACACATAACTGCTGGTGTTATTTCTCTCGACCAGCTCTTCAGTTCAGGGTATGAGGTCTCAGGTCAAAAACTTTGATCCAAATCCTTGAAAATACAGAGACTGGTAGCATTCCTGGAAACTGAAACTGGAGCCACTATTGAACTAAGTAAAACATCAACCTGTTACAGACCTGTCAATACCTATCACAATCATTGTCTCTACTTAGGCAGTATCCATACATCCCAAACTTGTCTCTTGTAAAGAATGCTTGTATATAAATGTAACTTTGTTAAGATTCTTGCCAAAGGCTCTGGATTAAACCAATCATTCCCCTGGAAAGATATCTGTAATTTGTCATAGTTCAATGGTTGTTTTCTGACTGAGTAACCGTACACGTAACATACATTCAGAGTGTATGTATCAGTCCACTTCTTATCAAAGTACCTCGTACCCTTGATCTATGTCTGTACAAAAGAAAAACAATCCGTCTTCAAAGAGGCTGTACAAAACATACTGAACAGCAAAGAAACACAACTCTGACACTTGTCAAGTTCTTGAATAGCAAACATAAACACTGACGCTTACTGTACTATCATGAGATATCTTTTTTTTTTGAAAATTGCATTTCTTTCGTTGTTCATTACATTTTGGCCTGGGGAATTGACCAAATTAATGTCTTAAAGAGTGTATTGGGTACAACATGCCGGTTGTCATAATTTCCTTATAGTCTTGGAAGAGTTTAGACCGCCCTTGTCCGACTCGCAGTGACTGGACCACATTATTTTTACTTCCACCCAATTCTTTCTGTAAAATAATACCCACATGAAACGACTCCAGACATACTCATGCTCAGGTTCTAAAGATTGGTTTTCACTTCAAAAGTTATTTGGTTAAAAGAGACTTATATAAAAACTTCAGATACATAAAACACTGTATTAGTTTAAGCCTCCTTCAACCCTCAGTCCTCAAATTAAAGAATAAGTGCAGATTTTTATTTCATTTAGCCAAACAATTTTCTCTCAGACATTTGCAAGATGCCCAGATCCATGTCATGAGGTGGTCAGGGTTAGACGCAAGTTGCCGATATCTTGAGTGAGTGTGACACCCCTGTAGAGTCAGTGATTGATCACCTCGTGGGGGATGTGGACAGAGCGAGACCTATCGAAATGACTGAAATGACTGATGCAGCGTTTGTTGAGCACATCTTCTTCATGAACTCTGACCTATATATTTCCCAGGTCTGGTGTCTGAATGCATAAGGCTGCGTGCTCGTTTCATTGTTGGTGAAAATATTGTCAGCAAATTGAAACTACAATATGTAAATCATAACAGGGGTAGGAAAACTAGTGTTTGATTGCATGAACAACATTGACAGCATCATGGTGAGAATTGAGTTTTAAGCACTAGCTCTTTTAAGACATTTTACAAAAATAACATTGTCATGGGACACCAGAAATGGGCTTGACACATTGTACAGGTGTTGGAAATCAAACCCAGATCTTCAGTGTTCGGGCATGATGACACAGTATAACCACGAGACCTTCATTTTCAGCATAGGGTAAATAGGGTGAACGTCTTGTAACTTGTCAAGCGAAATTCATACCCAAACCATAAAAAGATAATTATCACCTTCAGCTCCAGATGTGGAAGATTACTTTATTATTATTTCCTTGCAGCAAGAGGCAAAGATTATTATTTTATTATTTTATCTGTAATGTAAGAAACCAAGATTATTCACATCCCAGACTAGTCGTATTCATTTCACAAATCCATGTTTTTTTAAAAGACATCACTGACAAATCCCTTGTAAAGGATACTGTGACACAAGGGTGCTGACTTAGGGACCACATCCCACATCAACAAGAACCTTTACGTGTGACAGTGAGTAATGTAGAAAACATACTGTGATGACATCCACGTGTATTTCCGTCGTCACCAACAGCATACATCCCTAGCAAACTACCCAGGGCTTCACCCAACCTGTCCGCCTGCACCTCAAGCAAAGGCCTAGGTGGGATGTTAGACTGACAGCATCGATGGCGTCACATTGCACAATTACAGAGATACTGCTTGGAGATGCCAGGCAAGGAAGTCTTGTCAAACTAATGATTGCTAATGGGTGATGGGTCTCCCTCATCCTGGCAGATGGTCGATCAGGACAGCATGATTCCATCATAAGGTCAACTGCAAGCAACAGTTCCTGTCTTTTCAAGATCTTTTTTTAAGCTTCCTGACAGATAATGTCAGCAATAAATATATAACAACATCAGCTAAAGTGAGTGAGTTTGGTGTTACTATCCCACTTTTAGCAACATTCCAGCAACTTCACATTGGGGGGGCACCAAAAATGTTTGACACATTGTACCCATGTGGGGAATCAAACCCTGGGTTTTGGCGACACAAGCCAACACTTTAACCACAAGGCTACCCACTTTCCATACAAAATTAGAGAGATGGACACGACTGTGAAAAAAGGTGCCAACAAGAATAAATGTTAATAATTTATGATGCCAACAAGAATAAATGTTAATAATTTATGATGCAAGAATAAATGTTATTAATTTATGATGAGAAAATGTACGTTCTTGGGCTTATTATTTTGGTATCATATTAGCATATTATTATTCACAAACATACATTACAAATTTGAGGGCAGAACAGTCATTGAAATCTTGCACTTAGCATCCATTGCTCTCACACACGCAAATTCATCACTTTGCCAATGATGCATTTCCTTTTCAGATGTTAACGCCTTAATGTATCAAAGTCACAAGGTTAAGGCTCAAATGCATTAAAGCTGCCAATGGGCTTTGAATCTCACTTTGACAAGGATAACTTAAATTGATTTGCGTTCCACATTAAGAGTTGAACTTCCTGTGCATTATAGTAGTATATCCTAGGGCTGTGGGGTAGCCTTGTGGTTAAAGCACTCACTCATCATGCAAGAGACTCCGGTTCAACTCCCAACGTGGGTATAATGTGTGTAGCACTTTTCTGATGTCCCTGATATTCCTGGAATATTGCTAAAAGCAACAGAAAACTAAACCCACTCACTAGTGGTATGCCCTAAAAACAACATTTTGCATCTCCATGCACTTCAAATTATTTATCCTTGCCAGCAAGTTTCATTCACAGTTACCTCCCTTTTCCGGTCATCTGTACCAACTCATCAGGTACAGATATAATCTGTCTGGCAAAACTTGTAAGATCACTGTAAGTCTGTGAGTACAGAAATTGTCATAACTCATTGTTCACAGACCACAATAACCCCGGACCCTGTGGTCTCGACAGAACAATTGTTTGTCAGAAACACAGGTCTATTCTACAGATACAATTAAATGAAGCCCCTACCATGACGTCTCTGGTATCAGTATCCGTTGTCTCTGTCGCAGCCGGCTTTCCAGACATCTCCACAAATGATTGGCGGAGGACATTGCATGCTTGCTTGACAAAGAAATCAAAACACTTGCTTCCTTTTGTTAGTACTTTAATAGAAAGCACTATCTATTGATCATAAGCAACATTATATATATCAAAGAAATGTCTCAGGTCTCTTTGATTTCAGTTCTCCTCGTAAACCAGGGTAGTCTTGTACAGAGTCATTTTAGACCTAAGTGATCGCATACCTTAATACAGGGTTACAAGAGTCGTAATGCAAATATTGTCAAGTACGAAATCCAGATACTACATGTTGGTTTGTTTGAAGTCTGACAGCAATGGAACAAGACGAGCAATGTGTCAACATGGGAATCAAACACTACCAAGGGCTGGAAGGTGATCACTAACCTTCAACACCTATGCTCAACTGACAATATTCCATCTAAGGACAGCAAAATGTAAACAATAAGTAAATAAGTCTTTAATTGATAATATGAACAGAGATCCAAAGCATCAATGTAAGGATGTCCATCCAATCACAAGCAAATGAACAAATCTGACAACCTGTTATAGTCACCTCATGTATAGTTTTATGAATCAGGAGATAAACATCAGCTATTGGCCAATTTCCAGGTGTTATTGAGTATTTGAAGAACGGGAATACATTTGGAACCAACATTGTAAACAAAAAAGTAAACAAAAAAGGCTTTCACTGTCTGCACTTGGTTTACATCTAGTACGGGTACAGCAGTGAAGTGTCATCAGCTGACGGGTACAGCAGTGAAGTGTCATCAGCTGACGGGTACAGCAGTGAAGTGTCATCAGCTGACGGGTACAGCAGTGAAGTGTCATCAGCTGACGGGTACAGCAGTGAAGTGTCATCAGCTAACGGGTACAGCAGTGAAGTGTCATCAGCTAACGGGTACAGCAGTGAAGTGTCATCAGCTGGCCGTTTCAGCTGGTTCCCTTGGTAGCATATCGAGCTGCTCATCTGAGACGTCATTCTAACTTTACGTCACAATATGATTTGAATGACATCACCACTGTTGATGACACAACAACCAATCAGATTACAGAACGCAGTGACTTTTGGTTTACAATCATGGATAATTCAGGAATTACAGTCCATTGTCTAGCAA
The DNA here is from genome assembly GCF_037392515.1 of Haliotis asinina. Lineage (NCBI taxonomy): Eukaryota > Metazoa > Mollusca > Gastropoda > Lepetellida > Haliotidae > Haliotis > Haliotis asinina. The sequence goes on from NC_090290.1 coordinate 22,435,079, forward strand.
AGATTTAACAATGGCAATCAGATCCCAGCTACAGCATTTCTCAATCAATCGGAATCAATTTGAGATGACCTGCTAATTGTTTCAAGGTTATAACACATCCAACTTTTCTGTAAAAGGTTGATGACAGTCGTTTAACGGGAGCCTCCCAGATTAAGTATGCAGGTTCTGTGTGGTCAGACAGCAGATGGCAAGCCGGATCCTTGATCACTCACAGTGAACATCAACCAACACACAGCTGCTCATCGTATTGTATGTACTCAGCACACAAGCTGTACCTATCTCTCCTGGAGTGGCCAGTACTCATATATTTATCACAGCTCATACTATATTCCTGTGAAAGATATATGATGCTTCCAACATGTTCATATCCTGCTTCCAACATGTAAGTAAGTGAATTTAGTTTTACGCCACAATCAGCAATATTCCAGCTATATGGCAGCAGTCTCTAAGTAATCGAGTCTGGATCAGGCAATCCAGTGATCAACAGCATGAGCATCAATCAGCGCACATGGGAACCTGAATGACATGTGTCAACCAAGTCAGCGAGCCTGACAACCCAATCCTATTAGTTGCCTCTTACGGCAAGCATAGTCGCCTTTTATGGCAAGCATGGGTTGCTGAAGGCCTATTCCACAACGGACCTTCACATGTCCATACAATGCTTCAAATATGTCCATACCATGTTTCCGTCTTGCTTCAAGCATGTCCATATCATGCTTCAAACAGGTCCATTGCTTCCAAAATATCCATATCACGCTTCCAACATGTCCGTACCATGCTTCCAACATGTCCGTACCATGCTTCCAACATGTCCGTACCATGCTTCCGTCATGTCCGCATCATGCCTCCGTCATGTCCACACCATGCTTCCTTCATGTCCATAACAAGCTTCCGACACGTCCTTAACATGCTTCCCACATGTCCATACAATGCTTCCGTCACATCCATACAATGCTTCCAAAATGTCCACATCATGCCTCCATCATGTCCACACCATGCTTCCTTTATGTCCATAACAAGCTTCCGACACGTCCTTAACATGCTTCCCACATGTCCATACCATGCTTCCGTCACATCCATACAATGCTTCCAAAATGTCCACATCATGCCTCCATCATGTCCACACCATGCTTCCTTCATGTCCATAACAAGCTTCCGACACGTCCTTAACATGCTTCCCACATGTCCATACAATGCTTCCAAAATGTCCATTAAATGCTTCTGCTATGTCTTTATATGCTTCCACTGTCCATAAAATACTTCAGACATTTCATATCTTAAGATGTTCAAATTATCCGTGACATCCTTATCTTGCTTCTGACATCTCCTTTAAATCATTTGAGGAAAAACATAAATAAAAAAAATATTTCAAAGCTGAAACATTTAGAAATACATGAAAGACAAGCGTTTGGTGATGTTATCAAATAAAAAGACTATGAACTAAGATATTGATTTTCTGCCCCGTCTGGTAACCGACTTTTAGATTATGAATCCATTGTGAGGATAATATAGCCAGTCTCTGGTGGCATCAAATAGACCCCTGAGCCAGTACAGCTATCTTGTTGTACACTGAACACATAAATGACATTTGGATATTCCTTCCATACAATCCATCAAACAGTACTGAGAAAGAATCATCTAATTGTCCACAAAAAGGTACAGAAAATTCAGCTATTGCATTCAGTATTTGTATAGTTATTGAATTAACAATTATTCCTTAACTGACAAAATGGGTTGAATGTTTTCATGTGTCAGGGATCATATACATGAATATATGTTCTCACTATTAAGCTTAGCTACATCATTTGAAGTGACCTGATACCTTAAACAGTCTCTTAGGCACACATGTCAACTCCTCGAAAGAACAAATTATCTCAAACTTACCTAATGTCCAACTTGACTTTTTTTAAGACAAGTTCAAAACATTTCCACAGAAATCATAAAAAATATAAATGCCAAAAAAGTGCCAATAGAAAAAGGCACTCCTTCAACACCAGGGGCTCCTTTCACAAAGCAACCTTAACTGAGGTTAACTTAAACTCCCATTCTTTAACACTGCACTAAGGTTACCTAGGTCTTAGGTAACCTTAGTGCAATGTTAAAGAATGGGAGTTAAGGTTAACCTTTGTCAAGGTTGCTTCGTGAAAAGTACCCCTGTATCATATATCAGTCAAGCGTTGTTAAAAGATATTGAGTTGAGCTCATGAAACAAAATTATTACAGGTGGATGATGAGAAGGACAGAAGGATGGATGGAAGAGACTTCAACTCTCTTCCAAGTTGACGTCTCATCCATCCATCATGATGGGGGATAATGAAAAGCATTCCATGCTAATTTCCAAGAACTGTTTTGTGCATGATAAAACTACAGAAATTCCAACAATCAGCAACATTCCAGTTATATGGCAGCAAAATGAAACAAATCTGGGCCAAACAATCCAGTGATGGACATTATTCCCAATCCATACCATAAAGTCTGTTACCACTTGAGACCAGTTCAGTTTACTTGGAACCGGTTCTAACCAAGACACCAAGATACTGTAGGTATGATTCATGTAGAATTATGATGATTAGATGCTTATTAATAGTCTTTGATCAGGAAAGCAGTAGGGTAGTCTAGTCATTCAAGAGTTTGATTATCACGCTGAAAACCCAGGGTTCAGTTCCCTCAATGGGAACAATGTGTGAAGCCCATTTCTGGCGTCCCCTGACATGAAATGACAGAACATTTCTAAAATCAGTGTAAAACTAACTTCACTCACTCTGAATAGTGTAAGAATTATATAACTACCGGCCATGAAAATGCCGACCTTTAAACCTGTATACATGAGAAAACACATGTATCTTTATCAAAGAGAGGATCCAGTATAACAACGAAGGCCTACAGCTGACAGACGTAATGTAACTGTCCAACTCGGTACAGCCTGCTTAATGTACTATGGATATCATGCCCAGATACAGGATCCTAAGGCCTTTTTTCAAGAACACCAAGATTTAAAAGCTTATACCAAGCCTTCTGTGTTCATGTTTTATTTATCAGGTCTTAAAGTAATGTTAGAACAATTTAGTGGGAGTTAATCTGAAGCGATATGTCAACAGTAGAATTGTCTGGTGATTATCTGAATTTGGCTGAGGCATAAACATTTCAGCAGTTCTTAATATACATTCTCTCATATTCCCAAACACTAGAATATCAATCCCTTTATACACAACACCATATACAATCCCTCATAATCCCAAAACCCAAATAATCACAAAACCAAAATATCCACCTCTTCATATCCCACAACACCCAAATATCCACCCCTTCATATCTCACAACACCCAAATATCTATACCCTCATATCCCACAACATGCAAAAATCCACCCCCCCTCATATCCCACCACAAATATCTATACCCTCATATCCCACAACACCCACATATCCACCCCCTCATACCCCACAACATCCAAATATCTATACCCTCATATATCACAACTCACCCAAATATCCACTCACCAAAATCCCCCACCAACCCAATATCTCACCCCCTCATATCCCACACCACCCAAACATCTCATCCCCTCATATCCCACACCACCCAAATACCTCATCCCCTCATATCCCAGAACACCCAAACATCTCATCCCCTCATATCCCACACCACCCAAACATCTCATCCCTTCATATCCCACACCATCCAAACATCTCACATCTTCATATCCCACAACACCCAAACATCTCATCCCCTCATATCCCACAACACCCAAACATCTCATCCCCTCATATCCCACAACACCCAAACATCTCATCCCCTCATATCCCACACCATCCAAACATCTCACATCTTCATATCCCACAACACCCAAGTGGACACTGCTGTGGTTGGCCAGATGAAGCAGCCGAGATCTAATGGTTAAATTGACAGCTGTGTAAAGTGTGCACTGAGGTAGATAGTCCCCCTAGCCATATCAATGCCAACAACTGACATGTATCAGGGCATATGCTGATGCAGACTACACTGATGGAGGCAGACAAGCAGCTCTGTACTCTACTCATTTGCAGTGCTATAATACACTGCACTGTTCATGTGGATTGTCAATTTTACCCTGAAAACTGTAGGGGCAAGAATTTGGTATGAAATCAACAAATATAGGTTGAAAATTAACAATTAAGTTAAGGATTTTTTTAAATATTTGATTTTTATTTCAGTGTAGCATATACAAAAGTATATGAATGTGGTTTATGGAACATGCATACAAGTGAGCACAGCTCACAATCCCTGACTTTTAGACATGGAAATGACTGATATTAATATATGTGACAAGGATCAACAGCTCTCAAAATTTTCACCTTTACTCCACCTAACTATGCACATGCTATATAATAGTTTTCCCATGGACACCTTTATTATATGGTTTATATGAAATGAAGAAATTGACTATTTAGAAGCAATCAGAACTATATTTGCACTTATGACATAAAACAAACAACCCATGTAGATACAGAAAATAAATCACATGTTGATAACATCAAGGAAATAACTAATGTAGATACAGAGAATACACCACATATTGGTACATATGACACGAAGAAAGATCGTGAAAAGTGAAAAGTTAACATCACACTTTGAATAATCACATTTTTGCAAATAAATAGTACATGGCGTATCTGTGGGCCATGATCACCTTGAGTAATAAGTATGCTGTGGCCAGGTAACCATCAAACACATTATGCACCAAGTCATGTTGAAACCACAAAATTCTGAGAAAAATTTTAAATAGCAAAAGGCACATCAATGGATGATGATTAACATGTGTGAGAAGTTTGGTGAACCTAGCATATATATTTTAAGAGATATGCTGCAGACAAAACCATCAAACAACATTTGGCACTAAGTTGTGTTTCCATGGAAACAGCATAAAACAAAATACTGAAAAACTTCAAAATAGCAAAAGGCATAAATATGAGTAATGATTAATATTCGCAAAGTTTGGTGAACGTTGCATGTAAACTTTAAGAGATATGTCTCACAAATGTTCGAGATGGAAGGATGGACGGACGGACGTTACATAGTAGTGGGGGTGTAATAATGTCCGCATAACAGCCGATATAGACTACCATAACAAGTACAGTAGATAGTGCATAATACCCTTACACGTATACATATTGTTATTTTTTAGGTGCATGTGGTGCAAAAAAAAATATCAATGTTGGCACAAAAATTGAGTTAAACTTTTTTTCAAATATTTTTATTCATTTCAGTGGAGCATATACACGTATGTGAATGTGGTCAGATTGACAACAATGTTGGCACTTCAGACAATACAGTCAAGCATAACAAATACAGTACGTAGTACATAGTACACTAACAGAACTGAGTGAGTTTAGTTTTATAACACACTCAGCAATATTCCAGCTATATGATGGTGGTCTGTAAATAATTTGGACCAGACAATCCAATGATCAACAGCATGAGCATCGACCAGAGTAATTGAGAACTTACAACATGTGTCAACCTAGTCAGTGAGAGCATGGGTTATTGAAGGCCAATTTTCTAACCTGGACCTTCACAGCTACACTTTTAAGAGAAAGTATAGCCAGGCTAAGGATATAATTTCAACTCCTTAGACCATTTCTTCTGGAAATTTGCCATGTTGATTTTCGAGCTGAAAATTAACCAATTTAACAAACCAAAAGAAAACACCACAATCAAAATAGACAATGGCAATATCATATAAAAGAAGTGATTACAGCAATCATTATCTGTATATATTTTCTTTGCCATTTGTATTCTTAAGGTTGACTTATTGTTTCAATTTTGAAATCAAGACTACTACATCGAGCAAAAAGACAGATAATCTATATGGATTATCTTATTTTTATTACAACTTTGTCAAACTCTTGTGCGAACTGTTCATAAAGTCATCATAACTAAACTTTTTGTAACAGCAACTATGATCAAATTACCGCTATTGGCGCCTTGAAACTAAATTAGTTGTCAGAGAAAGGATTCTTAATTTACAAATGCCATGCAATGACTTGTAATAAGCCATTGCCATTCTTCTTTGAATTTCATATGTCAATATTCATTTTTGGCAAGATCTGTACAGACTAGATGCTTCACTGATGACATGTTGACTGGCTGGATCTTTAGCCTGTTCCAGACATAAAATACAGTTAACCATTTCACCAGACTTCTTTACATATTTAAAAAAACACCAGTTAATAACAGTAAAAAGACTTGATTGTGATGCAAATTATTTGAACAGTTGTATGCCATGTATGATCTTTGATAATAGACTAGTGGTTTCTGACTCGTCAGAGATATGAACCCCAACCAGAGGTATAACAAGTCACGACCTGTATTTTATCATGTTACATATCTATCCTTTAGGAAAAGTAAGGTTGTGGTCGCATGAAATAGGTAAGACCCGTGGTAACAAAGATGTTACCATAGCAACACAGGAAATTTTCAACAAACACACATTTTCACTATATGTGTGATAATTTCTGAAATATTTCATATATTTCAACAGAACTGATTGCAAATTAAATGGCATAGGTTGGCCCTTCTTTCATCATAGATATGTAATTTGAAAACATTTGTAAAAGTTGTATTTTGTTCACCAAAAATAAAATTTTAGCGAAAATTGCTAATTCATGACTTTTCAAAACTCACTGAAAGAATAAGATGACAAAAACAAGAGTAAGGTTGGGTTGATCAAATTGCTTAAGTCTTCAGCTTCACAAAAATATCACCAAAACTGAGAATAGGTGTAATACAGTTGTTAATTTATCTGTTTCAATTGGCATGGTACAGAATAAAAAAAACTAAAATTTTATGGCCACTTCAATTTGGGGTAGGTAGCCAATCTCACAGACAGGCAGGTCCTAAATTGACCCTTAAAATCAGTTTCAAAAGGGTATGTACATAAGCTGAACCACCAACCTTCATTATGTCGAAGCACCAACCTTCATTATCTTCATGTGATCGGACATCAGAAATAGTGTCAACAATTCATATTGAAATACACAGGTAAATCGTGTTCTGAGACTGGCTAGTATTAAAACATGTTCTTTGCATATCTGGACTTAAGTAGCAATCAAGTTTATTAATTTTACAGAAAATATCATTCAATAATGTTGACATTATTTTTTTTTTTAAAATCTCTTACGCAAGCAAAGCAATCACAGTAACATTGCATTCACCAAAGTCACAAATGGAAGTGTATATATATATATATATAAAGAAAGTGATAAGAATACCAAGCGTACAGTTGTAGATATATAAGAAGTAGTTTACGAAATTATAACACAACATGGATCTTCTCCTGCATGTATCTTCAGGCAGAAGTTATTTCAGTTAAACAGAAATATATATATATGTACACATTCATATGTCCATGAAAATATATGGATTGAATTGGCCTTCAGTAACTCATGCTTGTCGTAGAGACAACTAACGGGTGGTCAGGCTCCCTAACTTGTTAAACACATGTCATCGTATCCCATTTGCATAGATCATGATGCTAATCACTAGATCGTTTGGTCCAGTCTCAATTACCTACTGGTATCGGCTGGAATACTGCTGTGGCATCAATCATCAAATCAACCAGCATTCCCATAGTATTTTTCATTCTCTAGCAGTCCTACAACATGCATTCCCATAGTATTTTTCATTCTCTGGCAGTCCTACAACATGCATTCCCATAGTATTTTTCATACTCTGGCAGTCGTACAACATGCATTCCCATAGTATTTTTCATTCTCTAGCAGTCCTACAACATGCATTCCCATAGTATTTTTCATTCTCTAGCAGTCCTACAACATGCATTCCCATAGTATTTTTCATTCTCTAGCAGTCCTACAACATGCATTCCCATAGTATTTTTCATTCTCTGGCAGTCCTACAACATGCATTCCCATAGTATTTTTCATTCTCTGGCAGTCCTACAACATGCATTCCCATAGTATTTTTCATTCTCTGGCAGTCCTACAACATGCATTCCCATAGTATTTTTCATTCTCTGGCAGTCCTACAACATGCATTCCCATAGTATTTTTCATACTCTGGCAGTTGTACAACATGCATTCCCATAGTATTTTTCATTCTCTAGCAGTCCTACAACATGCATTCCCATAGTATTTTTCATTCTCTGGCAGTCCTACAACATGCATTCCCATAGTATTTTTCATTCTCTGGCAGTCCTACAACATGCATTCCCATAGTATTTTTCATACTCTGGCAGTTGTACAACATACTAACTACTCCATGGCCACAAAACACAACCTGTAATCTTCTGATGAACTAAGTCAATTAATCCAACAAAACAAATGAAAAAGGTCATTCAGTATATTCTAAAATGTCTGCAAAAATGAAACAACGATCCTTCACATACAAAGTAACTGCCCATCGGAATACTCTTAAATCTCCATGCGAATCTCAATTTATTTCCAGCTGGTATATCTGATATGACACATTTGCCCTACAGTGTGAATAAAGGCCTACTAAAGTGCTGAGATTGTCAATAAATTGTCCGTGTCGCACCATTAACCTCTGTGGAAGATGAAGCAGAGCTCACAATTCTCCAGCTGTTGCTTCAAGCAAAACTGTGAGGATGTGACACAAGTGCTTTGCCATCTTTGCCACACAATAGTATCATCTTTAGGGATTTAGTCCCATTTCAATTTCAGACAGGATTAATTAACATAATCTCGAGCTGATTTTCACACAGACCAATTAGTCCAAATTCGTGATGGTAGTTGTTCCAATTCTGGTAGTGTGATTTCGCATGTCCAGCACCTCCTTAATTATGTCATCTGGACACTGCCAGTTTGGGGTTTATACCATCTTTAGGGATGTTATTGGATATCAAGACATCAAATTGATTTTTAAACTTGGTTCTGTGTTGACACAAAATTTAGGAATATTAAAACTAAATGGGAAAAGGTTACACTTGCTAATATTACCATAATTAAGATGGACATGAAGTCTGAAATTAAATTTTATGAGCTTGGGCAAGTTCAAATTTTGCATGTTGAAACAGCAATGGCTTATTTCCCCAACCAGAGTGAGGGAGGGCGTTTTTATGTTGCTTCTAGAAACATTTCATCATAGCATGGCCCCAAGAAATGAGCTCCACATAATTTGTCCATGGAGGTATAGAGACCTTGAATGTTTTAACTACTAAGCGACCCCAATACCCTTTTGTAGGTCTTAATACCCAGTTCGGTCAATACAGAGTCAAGAGCAGACAAACCCATGACTGATATAACCAACAATCCAAGCATTGAAGGTCTGTCATGACTGATCATCCAAGTCGCTAAGTCAGACCTCCTAATCCATTAAGCTGCTTCTTACGATCACACATTCCTTGGGACGGATTAAAACCAGGAATCCGAGAACACTGCACTCTGCAATACCACAGCAGACGGACATTAGAAATAGGCACCACACGTTATGTGTTATACTTCACAGGTTTATTCATGAAATAACGAGATTTGTAAGCAAAGTTTCACCATGTGGTTGAGACTCACATCCGCCAATCATCTACAAATGATGTAACTCATGTTGCAAGTCTTCTGGATCACAGCTAGGCATTTGGTTGTACTCAATAAGCTAGTCTTTCTCACAGTGGCAGAACCATATTATTTTCCCTGCCCTCCCTGCAGTGATAAGGCTTTAAATAAAGCAAATCTACATAGTTCAGGTCTTTTCAATTTAAATGGGTTTGTTTATTGCAATCAAAACAATATATTCAGAGAATAAGCATTAGTCTATCAATCACCCCACACTGGGAACATGTGGAGAATCAAGCCTGGGTCTATCAACCTTTTAACCATATGGCTTTTCTGTTTCTCCTCGACATACAGAGGTATGGCAGTTGCTTGACATTTCAGCATGTTTGAGTGAGTGAGTGAGTGAGTGAGTGAGTGAGTGAGTGAATGAGTATGGATTTACGCTACTTTGGGCAATATTCCATCAATATAACAGCAGGAACACCAGAAATGGCCTTCACACATTGTACCCAGTTGGGGAATGAAACTCAGATCTTTGGCATGATGAACAAACACTTTAACCACAAGGCTCCCCCCACCTCCCCAATTTTGAATGAATAACCAGTGACAAATGTGAATGAGTTTAGTTTTACACCACATTTACTAATAATATAGCCATACCATAGCTGTGGACACCAAAAATGTTCTCCACCCATTATACCCTTGTTGGGAATCAAACCCAAATCTTAACCATGACAGGTGAACACTTCAACCAATAGGCTACCCCACCACCCACAAACATTTATAACCAACTGATAGGTTTGCTGTGTCCATATATCCATCTATCAATCTGTTAGATACTTACCACTTCAGACTTCAAATTTACCTCGTCTGCTTTTCATAAATTTGTCTCTAAGTGTCAGGCGACTGATTGCAGTAAAACCAGTATACAAGGTAATATAATGGGAGGCTCGGTGAATCAAGTCTTCAACTTGTGACAAGAGTTCGCTTTCAGTCAACCCATGAAAAATTCATCTATCTGATACTAGACTTGCTTAGAGTCTGAAAAACATATTTAAAGAAACAAAAACTGATTGATCTGAAAATGAACAGCCATGGAAAATTCAGAACATCATGCTACCTGAAAAGCTCTTGCACTAAGTTAGTTTGGTTTTATACTTTTCGGACACAGGGTGAGTTTAGTTTTATGCCGCACTCAGCAATAATCCAGCTATATGGCTGTCTGAACCATACAATTCAGGGATCAACAATTCAGGGATCAACAATTCAGGGATCAATCTACCCATCTGGCGTAGGATGACATGCGTCATTAGTCGCCTCTTATGATGAGTATGGGAAGCTAAAGATCAGTTCTAACCCAGATCACAGATCTACATTCAGTAACAGGTGGATGACAAAGAAACAAACATGTTCCATGGACTGGAGTCCAATCAACAAGAAAGAGAAATACACGAAAATAACTGAAACTGTTCAAGAATCCTGTTACAGTTCTGCATGGTTACAGCACCATTAAATGCTTATTGTCTGTACTGAAAACCCCTCTTGATAACTCCCTTCTCCGGCTAATTCAACAACAATAGCCGCTTGTGTGTGAAATAGGCTATTCACCTGTACACAATTACTACTGATATATTACCTACTCACACAGGCAGTCTACACAATAGGTTATAACAAGCCTACTTTCTTTATTGCTGTAGTTTCGAATACCAAATTAGCATTATTAAACATTAAGCCACATTTTGTGATAATTATGAGCAAGGAAATTTACATGTTATGGAAAATAGTTTCCTGAAGAATTCAAACCTCTGAAGCTATTAGCTTAATGTCTCAGTCCAGAAATATAAAATGAATAAAAAATACATAAAATTCAAATCAATTCAAAATGGGACTAATTATTAAATCATAACATTTTCATGATAAATGTTCTAACACAATAAATAAACCAGGATAAATAAACACGACAGAGTAAAAGACTGGGGTAACATCACTGGGTAGTGGGTACAATGCAGAATGGCCTCCTCTGAGTGAGTGAGTGAGTGAGTGAGGTGAAGTTCTACAGACAGTTCCTACACTGAATCCTATATACTTCTCAGTGGCAGAAACAAAATGGACCCAAGTACAATGTTTCAGAACTGATCTAGAGTCGTGCGTTCAATATCCTCGTAATTTTATGTCTTCTTGACTCCAATGAAGACAAACTGCTTTTCTCGTTTATGAGTACTATAGATGACCAAGCAAAGAATACCTCACCAGCAGAAATATAACTCAATCAAAACACAAGAACTAGGCGAAAGACAAAATGAAAAAAATATAAATGACCTAAAGTCGTAACATTGTATGTACATTGAGAATTAACACACTGGCAGTTACCTTTCATTCTTTTTTTAAGATGATTGTGAGTGAGTGAGTGAGTCTATGTATGCCTTACATAAGTAATAATCTGCACCTTTATCCCTTACAGCTCACAGGACAAGACAATCTGTCCTCGAACTTCCAGGGAGAAGGTACATAAGGTCTTTTCATACGGTCAAACATAATACAGAGAATGGGTCAGTCAGCCACTGAACACAATTTTGCTTTGTGGTCTGTGCAAACAAAGTCTCCTGCGTTTCAGCCATGACACAGACGGAGCAATACAACAGACAAACAAGACACACTTAGCCATCACCTTGAATAAGAGCCTGCATTCAATGAGATTATCTCACCTTGTCCTATTGCCACAGCACAGCTCGTTAATATCATTACTTCTTTCTTTCAATTATTTCTTGAAACCAAATATTTATCATTTAATGACGGTACAGGCAGAATCCCTCAGGTTTTCCATTAATTCTTTTTCTAAGGTATGAAAATATTAATCACTTCTGGGTTTTTACTCTTCAGAATTAGAAAAAGACAGCAATTTGCGTGTGGTGTCCATTTGAGATCAACTAAATGGTGCAGACCAAAAAGTGTGTTAACAGGAATTTCATCACTGTGCAGGTTCAGTGATTGAGTTGGGTTTTGGCACTATTCCAGCAGCACCACAGTAGGGGACACCAGAAATGGACTTCATTGTAACCATATGGAAAATCGAACCTGGGTCTTCGGTGTGACAAGTGAAAGCTTTAACCACTGTGCTGCCCTACCGACCCCTGCACTTAGAACAACAAAAGGTTTCTACCACTTCCTGTTATATTGTTTAGGTTGCAGGGTGTTTTTTTTTTGAGTTGGGAGTTGTTTTACTGTAGGGCCAAATGAAAGCACTTTTTCTCACATTAATCAAACTTTGTAATTATAATTAACCTGAATGTTCACATGACTGCATTACTTTGGATAGTAACTGAGTGACTTCAGTTTTATGCCACTTTTAGCAAATATTCCTGCAATATCAAGGCGGGGGACATCTGAAATGGGCTTCACACAATTGTACCCATGTGGGGAATTGAACTAAGGTGGTTGGTGTGACGAGCGAATACTTCAACCACTAGGCTACCCCACTGTCCCCTTTGGATAGTGTAAACACCAACTTAAATGTAAAAACAAGCAACAATTGATTCCACACTGTGTATGAGTAGTATCAGTACTGGGGCCAGCAATTTTAACAATGTGGAGACACATTATTTCAAGATTTACCACATTCACTACTTATAAGTCATAAACTGAAACTACTTTCTTTGTGCCCGAATAACACTTGGACACCAGGACTAGATTATCTCACCAGTCATCCTTTAACTTTACATCATTTGGACCTTTGTACAAGCAGCAATGTAAACCAAATGGTTGTGACAACGAATATATCCAGCTGTGTTGGCGTGAACTCCAAACAGGACAACTTTGAGAGGCATTTTGAAACTGGTGTGAAGAACAGGAAGAGTTATATGGCTACAAAAATTCTTCGTATTAATGTTATCGACAGTTGGGTGTAACTACTAACCACATTATCAAACATACCTGCAGGCAGTTTTCAAAATTTGCACAATTTCTCAAGGTAAAGAATGTAGCTTCTGTTTGAAAGAAGCGATACAGGAAAAACACTTGTTCTTTTTAGTATCGAGAATTGCAACCAACACAACCAAGCAGCAATTGTTCAATGCAGCTTGAGTTGTCAAGAACATTATTTCATTATTTCATGAATAACAGAGTACCGTATTTCCTCTTACAAGCATCCGAGTCTCTAGTAAACACTGGAGCAAAGCAGTTCATGACAATTATGATAATTAGACTCAGTACACACAATAGCCCTGGGCCTCTAATATGCATCCGGTCTGGAACTCTTTGCCGGGCTGCTTATTAGAGGAAATATGGTACTTCTTTTTTTCATGTAGGGCAATTTGAAAATATTTTTTTCCTAAGGAAACAGTTGCCCGAAAAATCATTTCCTTTTGTATTTGCTTGAGTAACTGCTTTGTCGTAAGTATCTATATTTAAGTATATTGCTAGTTGCAGGGCTTGTCCACATGTCCAATTAGACATGAGGACAGCCACTGGGCTGGACGTATGGAGCAGGATAGAGGCTGTGTCATGGTGTACCCCTGTCAAGTGGGTTTACCTCGTAGACTTCTAGTGGCAACCAGTGCACCAGAAGGCTGCATGAATGGTCTATCCAAACACTGATCCAAACATGCTGACTTGATCAGAGGCCATTAGGCTAGTAGTGGCTGTTATGATTACAGACACAATTACTGATAAAGGAGACTTCATACTGTCAAAGCTTTCTCTCAGAGCACACTGACATTACATTGTGTCATTTTAAACAGTTCTCTGCAAAGAGAGAGCGGAGAAGGATGAAGGAAGAGATGGGATGAACGAGACAGCGGGGAGGAAGAGGTATAGTGGAGGAAGAGTGGGCCAGGAGGAGGCATAGTATAATATGTTTTGCTGTGTCAGGGGAGAAGAAAAAAAAAAGGCCTGATGTAGAAAAAGGGGGATAAAGAAGAGTCTGAAGGGGGGAGGAGAAGGAAAAGAAGAAGAAACGAGGTATTGGGGAAGAAGAAGAGGTGTGGTATTGAGGAAGAAGAGGTGTGGTATGGGGGAAGAAGAGGTGTGGTATGGGGTAAGAAGAGGCATGGTATTTGGGAGGAAGGAGGGATGAAGAAGAGGTGTGGTATTTGGGATGTAGAGGGAAGATGTGCTGGTATGGTATAGAGGAAAAAGAGATGTGTTGGGGCAAAGGGAAGAAAAAGAGATATAGTGGGATGAGGGGCAGAAGTGGTGTGGTAAAGAGGGGATGGAAGGGAGAATAAAGAAATATGGAGGAGCAGAAGAAGAGGTATTGTGTATAAAGAGAGGAGGAAGAAGGGAGATCTGTTTGGGACAAAAAGAGGATGAAGAAGAGATACGAGAGATAGAGAAAGAGTATAGTGGGTCAGAGATGGAGGCAGAGGTGGAAGTAAAGGTATAATATATGAGAGATAAAGAGGAGATTGGTAAGGTATGTTGGGACAGAATTAGGAGTATGGAAAGATGGGAGAGAAAGGTAAAGAAACAAAGGGAAGTAAATCTCAGAAAAAAAGAGAAGGGAAAGTTACAGGAAGAAATGGAGGTGGAGAAGAAAAGAGGGAAAAAAAACAGTGTAAAAGTGTAAGAAAGAATGAAAGACAGAGAAATACTGTACAGACCAAGAGGAACTTATTTCATCACTCACATGAATATGCTTTAACAAGAATCAAAGAGTATGCAATATACATGACCAGATGGCAATACCATGCTGTGAAATATATCAACCATGTAGTATAGTACACTTATCAGCACCAGACACAGAAACACTACATGCTTGGCTTGGCTCGCTTTACATGACATGTGGCACCAGGGACCATCTCAAAATCCATCTGGATATTAAAGGATATCAATTCTACAGCTGGAAAATGTGATGCCTTGGGTAAACACCTAAATGTCATAGAACCTGAAGATCATAGTAAGAAGATGACAGATTTGTTTCCTGCTAGAATAAATTAATAAATCATAAAAATGAATAGTTGATAGAATACTAAACTGATACTATCCCTGATACTATATACATACTGAACAACACAAGTTTAGGATGCTGAATAATTTTGAGGATTATTTTATAAAATTAAGTGGTCTGTATTCATGATAAAATAATATCCCATGAAATATTCATGATCCATAATGTTGTTTGTCTGAGTGGCAGACAGGAAAGATAATTGACCTACTAGAAAAAATGTCAATTCTGTTCATCAGAAAGAGGATGAAATATTTCATCATTTTGAACAAATAAACAACAACGTTCATTAAGTTTGAAACTGGTCTGAATATTTCTTAAGAAAAACTAGAATTTGTGTGATCTTTGATTGGGACTTAAAATTATTTTTAAATGGTGTGCAGACATTGCTTACTAGGAGGAAGGACTTTCAATAAATGAATGACATTTTTAGATTTCTGTTTATTTAGTATGATCCTTCCAATAGATCCAAACTTGAGAAAGTAGTGTTCTAATAATAAACACATACCTAAATATATATTATTTATTACATAACTTTGGTAAAAGATTTCTTTTGTGACCTTCCTGATTCCTATTCACAACACTAAGTATGTAAATGTTATTATTCTTTACCAGCACAAGTCCAAGCACTTGAATTTCATCCTTCACAAGACATTCATATCTGGTTTAAATGTCAATTATGAAAATAAAAAATGCACAAACACTGATGGATATATCTGCTGAACATGGCCGGTATGTACACCACAACATTATTCAAAATACAAGGGAACCCAGATTCATCTATGTAAAATGTAAATTTCTCTTAAAGATGTGACAGTGACATGTCTGACGTGGACAGCTTGTCCTGAGGACATGGAATATCTCTGTATGAGTACGTCATACAGATCTTGAAACAAATATATCCAAGAAAACCCAAATCTAGAATATATGGCAAGTCTAGACTACCTAAACTTCTGAAAATGAAGTCTCTGTGCTCAGTTTCATTATATTACTTTATTACAATTAAGGAAACATTTTCTCTCATATATGTTTATTTCAGAGTGATTGTAGTCCAATGGCCTATGAAATACAGATTCCATTTTATACATGAGGACTATGAGGACCCTTTGATATTAATGTTAAATTTCTAAGTCATAAAAGTAATAAAATCAGGTACCATATCATCCTGTAGCACTGGTTCATCGGTGCTGTGGTCGGTGACAAGGAACTGGAAGACAGGGGGTGATGTGATGTTGTTCGTGAGGAGGTTTGTGGGGCGTAGCCGTGCCGCCAACGCCTCCACGGGATGTTCATGGGGCTTCTTGGAATCCATGGTATATATCCACGTATATCCAGGCACAAATGGTGGTCAGCTGACACAATTACTAGGCACTCACAGGCAATCCAGCCACGTAATCCCAGAAAATATTCCTTGTATATTCCTAGTCTATACACTCCTGCAACTGCAAATCACATGAGTAACTTGGCGCTTTTTGTAATTTCCTCCCAGGAATGTGTAAGTTTGTATATTTAGTGATCTCACCCTCTGCTAAGGTAACCCATGAGACTTCAGATATACTACAGATGTTGATTAAGCTGAAGTTGATTCACTGAATTGTATTCCATAGATGTCGGCCCAAGCCACAGCGTAATGAAGTCCACAACAGCACGTTACACTAAGAAGGTAATCCAAGCGTGTTCTATCAGTCCAGATCAGGAGCTATCTGTGTTTGGGTACAAGCAGACATTGACCAATACTCACATGCTGATACACTAGCTGATCACACCTCGCTCATCTCAAGTCTAATGGAACTCCATTGACGATCTTCATTCAGTTTGGCCAAGACAGCTGTTCGTTGAATGACTTGTGACAAGACAGCCCTTGACAATGCTAGCAAACTGCAGCCAGACTGAAACCAGCCCTGATTGTGACAGACCTACACTACCACTACACTGTACTAGCATCCCTACACTACATGCACAAGAGAGGCACAGCGTTGTCGCCTCTACTGCTGTAACGAGCCCGCTATCTGTTCACTGAATGTAACTACTACGCCAACCTGTCAGACAAGCCAGAACACACCATCAGCACTCTCTACCAGCCTTTTGCCTGCTTCAGCTGTTTAAAGACTGGCTCAACACGTGCTGTACGTGATCACCCAACCTGTGAGGTCATGCAGATTTACTCATGTACGACAATTGTCACCCCTGGTGAAGATCAGGCTTAAGCACACGCAATAGGTAAACAATAGCACATGCAAACGTCCAATGACTGACAAGAAATATGATCTAACAGCTCTCATGACTGAAATCACTGATGCAACATGTGCAATGCCCTTTGAAAACAGAGTGCAATGAAGCTTCCTATAATCTATGACAAAGGTTCAATTCAGTTGGGTTTCTATCACACTGTCTAACAGTATCAGCCTAGTTGTGTAATTGGCAACAGGAAAAATCACACTCAGTATGGTAACAAAGAATCAAAGACACCACCTATTGTATCTGTACAAAAGAACAACTCTGATCTCAGACAGGGAGAAACAATGACCATTTAACAAGTTCATCCACACCCCTACCTGTTCCTACAAAAGTTGCTTTAAAACTGCCCTTCCCTTTCTACAAAACACACTTCTCTGTGTCTGCCGCCTTTCACTCACCAAAATAAGATTATTTAACTCAATAGTGAGTAAGTCAGTATTCAACATCACATTGGCAATATTGCAGCCATATCATGACAAGAACATGCTTGGCATAGAAAAAGAATATATGCATATTAGGAAAAGAACTGACAACTAGAATACCTCAGTTAGAATTTAAAACTAGCATGGTAAGTTAAAACTAATAGCACTAGTTGGACAGTGCAATATAAAACCTGGCTTGAGATTGCTTACAACTGAAGGTAGATTACCGTACTAGGGACCATGGAGACTTTCAGTACTTTTGCTACCTGCATGGTCCCCAGTTGGATCTACACTAGAAATGTTAGCTAAAATGAAAACAACAATAATACTATGTTTAAAAAAAGTCTGGAAAGTTTAAATTCTCTTAAAAGTTTTAGGAAATACATAGCCTCTAAGAGGGCACAATAATTTTACAGTAGGTTAACCCCCATTGAGGATAAAGCCAGTCTTAGTCGAAGTCAATAATATACTTCAAAACAAATTATTTACCTATGTACAATTCATTTAACAAATTAGATTCTTTTAAAAATGCAATAATTAAATCAGAACTGTTATTATTTAATTTGATTAAATTTAATTAATTAATTTTATATCACCAAAAACATAAATATAAAACATAAACAAAAACAAAACATAAGGCCAGAACAATCCATGATTTTAGTGCTCAATCTAGACTTGCTGAAACATTCAAGATTAAAGCTGGACTCCTTTTTTTTATATTTATTCTTTAAAGATATGACCTACTACCCTCCCCTCAATCCCTGCCCTATCTAGTAAACCACCCACTACACAGCCCTAACCACCATTCACTAAGCTATCTACCAACCCATCCCTTGACCTCACTTATGCTGCTCACATAATAGTTTTGAATACTTCAAAGTTTCTATTGAAAAGACCAGTGTATCTGTTGAACAGAGCAGTGTATTTACTGAACAGACCAGTGCATCCATTTAACGGATCAGTTTATCTGTTGAATGGTCCTGTGTAACTGTTGAATGGACTAATGTATTTGTTGAATATAACTTGTGTATCCGTTGAACAGACCATTGAGTCTGTTGCACGTACCAGTGTATCCACTACACTGACTAGTGCATCTGTTGACTAGACCATTGTATCTGTTGCATGGACCAGTTCTGAAGACCATATCTGATAATTTACCTACAAAAACCAATAGAGAAACGAATCATTCATGTTCGATAATAACACTTGGACAGATTATTTCTGACTACTGAGCCTTTTCAGCCAGGTCATCTGCCATGTCAATAGCCTCAAGTTATCTTATCAGCATGTTATTACACGACCTTAGATGTCAATCGTTCAAAGTCAAGGGTGATTCTTACAGTGAATCAGCAGGCTTCAAAATTCACGTTTGTCTGCCAGCACAAGAATACTAAATTGTGTCAAGGACAAGAAAAAAGACCTGTCATCATTACTGGGACTAATTTGGGGCTTTAGTTCTGAATCAATCAATTCTCAATTATTCATTTAGCTACAACCTGGAACTGTATGTATGAAGCAAGAAATGTAAACACAATAAGTACTCTTGTCAGGAATAGCTAAAACCTAGTCCTATAAACTAAGACTAGTATGATAAGGTTAACACCAATTGCCTAGACCAGTCAGCAATATCTCACAAGTGGACTATATCTGAGGCAGGGATTACAAAAATCTTTACGTGATGAAGGAGATGATAATGATAGACTAACGCTTAGTCTCTGAATTTATATTATTTGATAGAAAATGAGTGAGTGAGTTTAGTTTTCAACACTGTCACCAATATTCCAACTATTCACTGCAGGAGACACCAGAAATGAGCTTTACACATTGTGCCCATGTGTGGAATAAAACCTGGGTCTCCGACATGACAAGCGAACACCTTAACCATTCCACTGCCCCTTGACAAAAACAAATAATTCCCTTTCAGAATGAAAATGAGCATTAACAGAGGGGAAAACCTGCTTCATTTAAGGCTTTAGCATTGCAGAAAGGGCTAGGCAGAAGGGAAAGTTCTGAAAGAATTTGTGCTGGAGACATCTGTTTCAGCTTCAAGACATCATTTTAACATAGAAACAAGGAGTGAAATTGAAAAAAGAAAAAAAGTGATTGAAATATATTTCTTTATGAAATCAAGAATTTAACACATCCAGTGAATAAACTGTAATGAGCACAGCTATGTTTTAACACATGGTTTTGAAACATTTACTTTCTGTAGACTCAACTTGAAACCTTTCCGCTTATCCCTAATGTTCCAGTAAACATTGCCACAGCAGTCAACTCAACAAATTCAAGGCCTTTCAAAGCTTTTTCAAGGCACATGTGGTCAAATTTATAGCAAGCAGACAGGAAAAGACAGTCATGATCTAACACATTACATTATCTCATATTTCACTTGATTATATGGATACGTCTGGGTGGCATGGACATGTGGGTGATAGCATGAGCAACAATCCATGTTGACAGGGCCTGAGGACACAGTGACATAACTGTAACACCGTCATTAGCAGTCACTGAAAGGATGGGACCTGAATACAGTCTGCTCAAGAATCCTCATCGTCTGTACTGGAAATAGTCAGTGTGTCTTACAATTATATTTAACAGTGTTGTTGCCAAGCGGTTCGTTTTCCCGTTCAGTCATCATGCTCAAGACCAGGTTCGCCTCCTCATGTGGGTAGAATGTGTGAAGGCTATGTCTGATGTCCTCCCATGTGAGATTGGTGGAATATTCCTAAAAGCAGTGAAATAAATCACCTACTGTAATGTTATACTTAAATACCCAAACTATCACTTGTGTCAGATCAAATGACCTCTTAAAGGTTATACCTCCTGGTCAACAGATGCCTCTCTCCACAATGTCCTATAACAACACAGCATTATTCCAGCTTTAGGAGGTTAGTGTGTATATGATAGCGTGGTCCAGTCAATCCGGTACTGGCTACATCGAGTTACATTCCACCCGAAAGCTGTAAGATGCCAGTCACTGAATCTGGTAACTTGGTCAAACAAGACACCTCCTACGACCAGATAAAGTTGCTGAAAGCCATACAGAATCCCAGGTTTGAACATGTCTACCTACTGACGTAAATATCTGGTCACACAATGACAATAACATGTTTTTCAGAAAGAAATGACAAATGTTCAGCTTTCCAATGTTCTGTCTTTCACTATTTGACTCCCAGCACTGAGGGTTACTTCACTGGAGGCAGATGACCATCCATTCTGTTGGTTGCCTTCATGGGAACATTCTGTTGTAACGTTCAGTTGCATGCCCATAGGCAGACCAAAAGGGTGTGCTTGCTGGCATGGTTTACACGTCAACGGTTGCCAATAGCATAGATCAATGATCATGCAGTGGATCACTGGATTGTCCGGTCCAGGCTCAATTATTTGTAGATTGCCAACATGAATATTGCTGAGTGAGGCAAAAACTTAACTCGCAATATTCCAGCCATATGGTGGCTCTGTACATAATTTGGACCAGACAATCCAGTGATGAACAACATGAGCATTGATCTGCAAAATTCAGAACCAATGACATGTATCAACCAAGTCAGCGATCCTGACCACCCTTTCCTGTTAGTTGCCTCTCACGACATGCATATTCATCTTTTGTGGCAAGTATGGGTTACTGACGGCCTATTCTACCCGGGGACCTTCACTGGTCACTCAGGACTGTGGTGAAGCCTAGGTGGTTGAAGCGGTTGAAGCGGTTGAAGCGGTGATCACGCAGAACACCTAGGTTCAATTCTCCTACATGGGTATGTAGCAGGGCGTGGAGTCATCCCACAGATGACATCCTTACCTTGTCAGCTTGCTGACGGGGTTAACCTCTTTGGTCATGTGGACAAGGCGTCCGACTTCGGAAGGTCCGTCGTTCGAATCCCAGCATGGGACTCGGAAATTTTGTGGCCGCTACATTGGCGCCCAACGTGGGGCTGAGCACGTTCATATCATATTTGAACAAAATAAGCCTCAGTACCTAACTATGCGGCCCGGGACGTGCCTTCTGTTGACGGGGGAGTATGTAGCAGGGCGTGGAGTCATCCCACAGATGACATCCTTACCTTGTCAGCTTGCTGACGGGGTTAACCTCTTTGGTCATGTGGACAAGGCGTCCGACTTCGGAAGGTCCGTCGTTCGAATCCCAGCACGGGACTCGGAAATTTTGTGGCCGCTACAGGTACAATGGGTGAAGACCTTCTCTGGTGTTCCCTGAAATGATATTTCTAGAAATTGCTCAATCACTCCTTTCATCAGACCAAAAATTTCTCTCAGCACCACTGATCATCTGCCTTGGCAAATGTGGAAAGAATAGGTGGCCCCAAATGTCATTTGAGCAGCATATGCGAGTGGTACAAACATGCTACACTATGAAACTGTAGATTTTAAAACTGAGATGGAAATGAGTTAATTAACCCCAACTGGGGCTTCCTCCATAAATGTGGCCACAACCATAATATGCAGTGTGTTGTCTGAACATGTTTCACCAGCTGGAGGCTTTGGTTTCTGGACACAAGGCCATTGACTGAGTCAAACATTGAGTGGGATAATTACCAATGTCAGATCAGTTGTCATACACAGAAATATACAGTCACTGGTCCCTTGGTGACACTGGTACAGACACTGAACAGTGTGTATCATGTTGGCAACGCTGCGCTGAACAGCATGTATCATGTTGGCAATGATTCACTGAACAGTGTGTATCATGTTGGCAACGCTGCGCTGAACAGCAAGTATCATGTTGGCAATGATTCACTGAACAGTGTGTATCATGTTGGCAACGATTCACTGAACAGTATGTATCATGTTGGCAACGATACACTGAACAGCATGTATCATGTTGGCAACTATTCACTGAACAGCATGTATCATGTTGGCAATGACAACTTTTGACAATATGTATCATGTTGGCAAGGATACGCTGAACAGTATGCATTATGTTGGCAATGATATGGTGAACATTATGCATTATGTTGGCAACGATATGGTGAACAGTATGCATTATGTTGGCAATGATATGGTGAACAGTAAGTATGTTGGCACTGGTATACTGACACTGAGTGAGTTTGGTTTTATGCTGCTTATAGCAAGTATTCCATCAATATCTTTGCAGGAGATACAAGAAATGAGTGTTACACAATGTACCCATGTGGGAAATCAAACTGGGGTAGTCGGTGTGAAGAGCGATTGCTTCTAACAACTAGGCTACCCCACCTCACATCTCATGGTAAGTACTGTGATGAATGGGAAGCAATCCCACTCTGAATCCCCAGAAAACTGTGAATAAGACTATCTGTCGCCAGTCACTTCTTGACCCCACCCTGACCCTGGGGTCAACATATGATATCTTAAATCTCAATGACCATACATATCTTATTGTCCAGTTAACCCATCTGCCGGTTCACACATAGGTTCATGAGATTATCTATTCTGATTAAACTTGATGTGCCAGTAGCTAAACCAACTGATCAAGAGCTTCAAACAACCAAATACCAAGTTAAAAAGTCAATGACACGTACTTCGACATTTAACACAAAGCAGTGTAATCTTTGCTTTCATCTTTCACTGTCTGAATCAAGATCTCACTTCTCTGAAGTTCACAAAAATGCTGAGCAAAAAGGGACTTCAATCTTCTTATTCACAAAAAAAAACAATACTGGATGTCAACTTTTGCAAGCAGTGTTACACTTTGACTGTGAACATCGTTACATAAATGAGGCCACAAAATCATTTGATTCACTGGACTTCAAACTGGGTGTGGCAAATTTCAAAGGAATTTCAAATTTGTTCCATTTCAATGGAAACAATGTGAAAGATGTAATGCATTAACTTTTTCTGATATTCCATTAGCTATGACAATGCCAATCTTTTCATCACTTGTTCTTCAAATCAGAGGATGATCAAAAGCTATGTGGACTTGGCAAGGCTTTCTCTGATCACAGGTAAACTGTAGCACAAATGGGGTTGCGCAACATACAGAATATGACAAGTCTTCTTATATGCGAGCGAAGGGAGCAAAGGTTGGCAATGTACTACCTTCGCTTCGGATTGAAAAATGTTTTTCATGTCAAGATGAAATATCGCCAGGGTCAAATTTACGCTCCCATTTCCTCACTTAGCTGTGCTCTCAGACTTCTTACCCCATGTTTAATAATTAATCACGTGAAATATGTTTTACTCAATATTTTAAGCGCAACTCGTGTTATTCAGATCGTTCTTCGCCTCCATTACCCCTGCCAGCTTCCGGTTGAATGGAGTGACGGAACAAGAAAAAGCGGAAATTAAAAAGAAATACCCTATTGCTTACATGAACCTGTTGGAGTTTATTTGTCTTATATGCCGTAGTTATTGCTAGGATGTTCGCAACATTTATTCTACATAAATGAATGGGCAAATAAATAAATGGGCAAATGAAGCAGGGGAGGTAACTGTAAGCATTGCATATAGAATAATACCTTCCGGTTCCTTCACTTCATTGAACTGGAAGCTGGAAGGGGTAATGGAGGCGAAGAAAATGCGCTTAAAATGTTGAACAAAAATATTTCACTTGAGTAATTGTTCAATATGGGGTTGAAACTGTGAGAGCACAACCCAGTGAAGTAATGGGTATATACTTTTGATGGCGGTGAGATTTTATTGGACATGAAAAATATTTTTCGAACCGAAGCGAGGGAAGTACGTTGCCAACCTTTGCTCGCTTTGCTCGCATGTAAAAAGACTGGTCATTTTCTCTATGCTGTGTAACCCATTTGCACTACAGTTTACCTGTGCTCTGATGGATTGACATACTGAAAAAAAAACCCACAAGTTTCATAAAAGTTAAATTTGATAAAAGTAAACATTCATGTTTATGTCTTCTATTTAAACACTTGACAAAAAACATGCATTTCTTTTGCTGTTCAGTATATCATTTCAGTAAAAACGGCAATTTACACATTCTAAATAATAACTAAGGCAACAGTGTGTTGACTCCTATGGGATTTAAGGTGAGAATTGGTTATGTGCAAGATATAAAGACCAGCATAAGTAAGTGAGTGAGTTTAGTTTCACACCACTCTCAGCAATATTCCAGCTATATGGTGTTGGTCTGTAAATAACCAAGTCCGCTCAAGACAATCCAGTGATCAACAGCATCAGCATCAACATGCACAATTGGGAACCAATGACGTGTGTCAACCATGTCAGTGAGCCTGACCACCCGTTCCCATTAGTCTCGCCTCTTACGACTAGCACAGTCGTCATTTGTGGCAAGAATGGGTTGTTGAAGACCTATACGTATTCTACCCCAGATCTTCACAGGAATAACGCCCAAAAGACATCCCTGAATAGATAGGGGCCAGGTTTGGGGACATGGATCATTGATAACACTATCAATCACTGTAAACTCAAGTGAGTTTGGTTTTACGCCATTTTCAACAATATAATTGATAATTAGTCTAGCTATATTGCGTTATATCCACACCAACAGCCTGCTCATAGCACAGACATTTCATTGTTACCCTGGATAACACAGACTGCCTTTGAGGTGCCTGGAGATTATAGTCACATGACTCATCCCACCGGGTACCCATTTAACAATATCACAGCAGGTGATTACAATGATTATAATAGTAAATCGTCCATTTGTATTGCACTAAATCCACACCAACAGCATGCTCTAGGTGCAGACAGTTCATGTCTACCCTTGATAACCCCATCTGCCTTTGAGACACTAAGATTATAAAGGTTGTAGTCACATGATTTATCCCACCGGGTACCCATTTAACAATATCACAGCAGCTGACACCTGAAATGGGCTTCACACTTTGTACTTATGTGAGGGATCAAAACCAACACACATTAACCATGAAGCTACCAATGAAACCACAAAACGAGTCCAAACAAGCAGCATAGATTAATATCCCTTGAAACATGGTCATTGTCGGAAAGAACCCATCACACACCCAAGTAAAAACACACACTTTTGCGTAACAAATACTGAACGCTGTTCTCGATAAAGTGAAAAAGCATTTCATATTTAGTTCTACACCAAATGATCCCCCAAATACAAAGAAATATGATCTGTACATAATATAATTTAGGCTAAATTTCTTTTTCAAAATGATCTCCCTAAACACCCTCAGTGTAATTGTTCAGAAAAGAAAATGAATGATCATATCAGGCTAAAATCATACATCTCAATGATGAACACTGTGTAACAAATAATATGACCTGTTAATCCTTAAGTGACGTGAAACAGCATCAATTTATCACAACTGACCTTATTTATTGAACTTCCAGACACGGTAGTTATTAGACGCCCACTGCTTTTCCACCTGACTGCGTGTAATTTCTGTAAGTGTTTGTTAACTGCTTTATCCCACATAACAGAGATCAGGCATTTTAGAGGAAAGATGGTGAATGAATGAGTTAAGTTTTACGCCACTTTTAGCAATATTCCAGCAATATCATGGCGGGGGACACCAGAAATGGGCTTCACACACTGTACCCACGTGGGGAATCGAACCCAGATTTTCAGCATGATGAGCGAACACTTTAACCACTAGGCTACCCCACTGCCAAAGAGGAAATATGGTAGTTCCATACACTGAATACTACAGTGAATCATAACAGATGTGACATATTTCATCCTGGAGACATGAGGCTTTGAGGTGGAAAAAGTTACCTCATAGTTTACAGAGACAGAGGGCGTGGAAGAAGGTTGTTCACAAAGCAGAGGTGAAGCCTTTCACACCTGAGTAAACCAGACGCCTATGACTGACATCTGTGAAGATCAGGATTATGGTCTGTTTGGAGTGAGTGAGTGAGTGAGCGAGTGAGTGAATTAATATTTAACATCACATTGGACAGAAAAACAACTAGAATATCACTAGTAGAATTAAAACTAACAACACTATTAGGACAATACAATTTAAAAAAGCAATAGATTGCCAACAACTGAAGTTGTTTGCAGTGAAAAAGTACAGATGAATTTCACTTCAAACAAAAAATTTAATGTAATAAATTGAAATTAGGTTTAAGAATCTGCATAATTTACCTTGCCAAATGAACAGTTAAATATCAGAATTTTATCAAACATTGTTTAACAAATGATCATAGGTTCAAATCGCTTTTATTGATTTTATTACAAGGGAGTAAGTACAGTAGTTGGAACAGTGAAATAAATGACAACCCTACACATTCTCGGTGTTTCATCTAATGTGTATACCACCATGCAATACAAACCAGAAACAGCAATTTGAGTCTGTGATTGTTTGTCAAACAATTCTTATTCTATGTTGAATAAAATTCTGAGACTTAAATATGTCTGTAAAGTTATGAGGATTTGCAATCTTAATTACACTTTATTTGATTTACCTTTTTACAACCTGACAACTTAAGTTTTCCCCCCTAAATAAAAAAAACACTAGAACACTAAAAAAACTCCACCCACCATCAAGTCCTGGAAGTGTAAGTCTGATCATGTGAGTCACATAATGGACCCGAAGTTCAGTACAGCTTGCACTCCTGCCATGAAAACATTGCCACGCACATTTCCTGACAACTAATCATTCTATTTTCCCAGCCAGGGCGTAATACCATAGTATATGTTTATCCTCCATTTCCTGATTCAGTGCATGTGTCGGTGAAGTTCATTACAAACACCGACGTTACACACCAGTCATGCCTTCTTTTGAAACACCCAAATGCTTTGTTCAGTGACTTTCTATCATAATTATCATGACCTTAGGTGCCTTACTCTGAGGGTGTTGGTTCGAATCCCGAGTGGGACTCAACTCCAAAAAGTACTAGAATTTGTACTTTACTAAGAAAGTGAAATCCCAAATATGACATATGTTGCATTTGACCACTTTCTAAATGGCATTGTGTAATCATAGCTTTCGGCTGTGGGAGCCGTGCCAATTCACACTTATCAGAGAGGTATACAAAGTACGTAGTCTAGACTACCAATTACATTTTTAGTGGAAGTCGCAGTGGCTCAGCGGGCTAGGCAGCTGACTTTGTGTGCTGGCGATTAGGTGCCTGACTCTGAGGGTGCGAGTTCAAATCCCGGATGGGGCTGAACCCCAAAAAGTACTAAAATTTGTACCTAACTAAGAAAGTGAAATCCCAAATATGAGATATGCTGACTTTTTATCAAACTGCTTATAACTACTTGAACCTTACATATGATAAATTTTACATATTAGCAGGTCTGATGGATTAGTCATCTTAGTAAATATACCATTCAAAAATGTAGGGATATTGGATTTACAAGACTGATAAAATGCAAACAATTAAGCCATGGAGGAAACAGATGATAACGAGAAAGGAAGGGAAAATGGGACAATGTATTACATTTCTATAGAAATGTCTCATCTGTATGGATATATATTGCTTTTTCTCATATGCACTGGCAATGGTATATATCGCATTATTTTTATCATGAAAATGTAATACCTCCTACTCTTTTAATGGTTTATATCAAGCAACAACACTTAACCTTAATATGAATATTACACTGGCTGGCTGTGAGTAAAATGGGCACAGGTGTGAAATAAATTTATTCACATCAACAGTGGGTAAATTTAATCTGTTAATTCAGACACTAACATGAAAAAACAACTAAAAGGAATGCATAAACTGAACTCCAAAAATGATTGTAGAATGTATTTGCTGCCCCTGCAGTCCGAGCCATGGCAGTATGGGTTGTCATCCATTGTTTGACGGCTTCAATGTATTCTGCAGTCAGATCACTTCTGTTTTGCAGGTATTTGTGATCGCAACGCAAGGTGGAACACAGAAAATACTGCTCATGAGTGAAACACACTTGAGTGAATGAGTGGATTACAGTTTAGTCTTATGCTGCCTTTAAGACAATATTCCTGCAAAATCATGACAGGTAACACCAGAGGCGTGTTCAGAATCGCGAGCACCCGCGAACGCCCGATCCTGAGCGCCCGCGAGCACCCGCGAATCATCCTCACAGCAGCCTCGCCAAGCGAACAAAGATGGCAACCATGTGTAATGGAAAAGAACCCATTCAAATCATTATCACTAGTTAGCATCCATCTGACGAAGGGGCAAGGAATAGCCAAGAAACGTGTAAAGAATAAAGAAGAAGTTGACGTCCATAACATTTTGTCTTATACATGTTTAATGTCATTCGTCACCACTCGCCCCTTTCCATAACCTCCAACAAGAAGATGAAAAGCTATTCGACTTTTCCCGGAATAACACGAGATGGTCACGCATGGTTTAATGTAACCAAGCGCTCGCATCCGTTCAGGACTCATGCGAGCGCTCGCGGAAGGCAACAGCGCAGGCGCTCGTGGTTCTGAACACGCCTCAGAAATGTGCTTTGCACATTATACCAATGTGGGGAATCGAACAAATGTGTGACTAGCACATGCTTTAACACTAGGCTTCACACAGTTCCCTAATCTGTGAAAATGTTTAGTTTAAGCTACCTTTAGCAGTATTCCAGAAATATCATGGCAGGGGACGCCAGACCCATGTGGTGTATAGAACCTGGACCTTCTGTGTGACAAGCAAACACTTTAACCACTAGGCTACACCAATACACTGCTTCTTGAGAGAGTTAACCTTCTTGGATAAGTAGACAACACATCATCATCACTGGGCCTTTAAATTCCTATGATGAATTGTTTTAGCATTGTTTATGTGCTTGGTCAAATAAATCTTCACTTGTTGATCAACTGAACTTGTGAAGATACCGGTCTTCAGCAACCCATGCTAGTCAAAAGAGGCAACAAACAAGATTGGGTGGACAGACTTGCTGACTTAGTTGACACGTCATTGTATCACAGCATAAATTGATGCTCATGCTGTCAGTCACCTAATTATCTGTCCAAACACACTAATTTACAGACAGCCACCATATAGCAAGAATACTGCAGAGTGATCCATTAACAAACAAAAACATGTGGGTTTTTTTTTCAGCAGTTCACTAATTAATGACGATTTCTAATGCCATTCCCATGTTTTCTTTAACCAAACAGTTTGAAGAATAAGAACATATATCCAGTTTAGTGAAAGAGACTTACTGACCCCCTCATCCTTTCAACATTTCCATTTGTCTTTTAATTAAAAAAACGACCATATGCCATGTAACCCCCCCTCTTTGGCACTTAAAACCTTGTATCTGCTGAACAGTAAAAGCTTGTTTTTCTAAAGTCTGTTTATATATAGACTGACCTATCTGAAGGGCTTTACTGCCAGAATGTAATTATTCTTTGACAAGAAGGCATAAACCCAAGTGGAACTGAACAGATGAGTCTGAAGTATTGAAAGTCAGGCCAAACAATGAGTGAGTGAATACACTTTTATCCCACGTCTAGAAGGGGATTATCAAATAAGGGGGACACCAAAACAGGTCACACAAATAGCATGTAGGTTTACAGTGCCATAAGTAGGCAAGTTACACAGTGAGCTAATTCAGTTTTATCTCATTTTCAGCAATATTCCTGCAATATCACAGCAGGGTCACCAGAAATGGGCCTCACATGCTGTATTCATGTTGGGAATCAAACCCAGGTCTTCAGTGTGATGTATCATGGAATAATAATTTATACAAAAATTCATTTATTACCACTACAAGCATTATACATTAGGATTCAGATATTAAGAAAATATACATATAGCATATTAATTCCATCATGATCAGTAGTAGCTTAGAGGAAGACACCAGCTTAAAGCAAGAACTAATTTCATAGATCTACAACTCCACAAGGGTTTAAAATTACAAGTGCATTGTTTAAAGATGTTTGTACATAAATCCTAGCCTGAGATATTCAAAATGCCACAGATATGCAAACAGTTCATTAAGACAAAAGCTGAATCTAGACAGTTTAATGAGCTTCTTTGAAGAAAACATATCATTAGTACAACAGTGTGAAAACATTTTTAATTAGGGTCATTAAGCCATGGCCCAGTGAAGCACATCTATTGTAATCCAAGCTATTATAATTGACACATCAAAACAGGCTTGGATAAAACTAGCTCAAGCATACAGTAAACGTGCCAGCAGGATTAATGCCACTTAAGATAGGATTAATAGGATTAATAGGATTAAGAGCACTCCCCTCTGTCTGGTTATTCCAGTAGGTCACACCCCTCTCTGTATATTCAGTATATCATTGGCTATTATAGGGCACACCCATTTTGTATCTTTTAACGAGCCACAACCTTTGTATTGTTTTAAGTTTAGTTAAATAGTCTCCAACTCCATTTGTCGCTCAGGAGGGTTTAGACTTCCAACTCAGACCAACTCTAGCCCTCAGCCCAGAGGGTTGTACCGACTCTCTGTGGCCACCCTTGTTATTCTATTTCTTGTTAATAAAATTGTAATTAGCTTCTTGTGACTTCGGACTCTTTGCTGAGTTAATTTCCCCAAGCAGACCAACACGCCAGTTAGATAAGGGATTTCACTGGTACCCTCATTTGGACCCTAGACCCTTATCATAATAGATGAGTGAACACTACAACCACGAAGCTACCCCACAGACCCTCTCAGCGAGTGAGTCCTTGAACAAAATGTAAACTTTCCTTTCCAACTGACTATGATGCAAAAGTTCCAAAAGAAGCAAGTCTAGGTATTCCTTTGTTTCTAAATCTCATATGACAATGGGGTAGCCCAGTGGTTAAAGTGTCCTCTAGCCACCCAAACACCTGGGTTTAATTCCCATGTAGGTACAATGACTGAAGCCCATTTATGGTAACCCCTGATG
The DNA here is from genome assembly GCF_037392515.1 of Haliotis asinina. Classification (NCBI taxonomy): domain Eukaryota; kingdom Metazoa; phylum Mollusca; class Gastropoda; order Lepetellida; family Haliotidae; genus Haliotis; species Haliotis asinina. The sequence goes on from NC_090290.1 coordinate 22,466,909, forward strand.
TTATTGGACCTTTGCTAAAAGCAGCGTAAAAATGATCAAAATCTATCTGGCGAGGTATCTTTTTCAGTTTTAATGGAGTCATCTGTTTCTACCGTGTCAATCTAATTTTTTCAAAGACAGCATCAACCCAGTGACATAACCCCAGCGTTGAGGACTGAGATACTGAACAATGCTCATGAACACTGCATCAGTTGGGTTAAACAAACTGTCATGTCAAACTGCTCAGTTTAATGATGCTTGCATACATCTCATTTCATTTGTCCACTGGCATTACATAATATTCATGTTATAATACAGGAACATATGTCACATGATGCCACGCCACATATTCCAGTGTACTGATGTCAACTGACGCTGATGTCATAGCAACCTGCGGACATCGACAAAGAAAACACTACAAGGAAGGATTAACTTCCCTGATGTTCACATAAATAAGTCTCTCGGATGACATAATCATCAGTTTCTGCATTAAGACAAACATGGACACTGAAAGGAATGAGAAGAAATCCATTTACGATTCCCAGGTTACCGGTACTTTAAATCTGGGATTGCTCATGACACGACATTATCATAACCCCATTCTCAATGAAAGTGCATGCTAAAGTTTATTCTCAACTCACTGGGGAGAGTAAAGGAAATACTGACACCTACTTTTTGAGCAACACATTATCATGTGTCACATATATATATCACACTGTATCAGATATTATCTTGCCTCACCCATAAATGTCATTTTCTGATTGGCTAAGCACACTTCTATTATTTTCAATGTACCCCACTTACAAGCAAGGTTCATTTCAGTGTATCCTGTTGTCAATTGCAACTCATTTAGTATTTTGTGGAAATCCTTCTGTAACCTGAAAAACACTGCATCACACATGATGCACGGAAATTACAGATGTTTCGCGAACGCAAATCGATGGAAGCGAGATAACTCTAAATCTGTTTTCTTGTTTAATCTGCAAAATCTAGCAATGGCTACAAAAAAATTTGCCTGGCATTCCAATAAATAAATACTGACAAAACGTTCAAATGTAGCACATGTGAATACACTGGGGAATTACACTGCTACGATTTTACTATACCTGCCAGAAATACAGCAAGATGCCAGATTCAAATCACTTGATTCACACTGGTTGGCTCAAGTGTACGATCTGCTCAAACAGTTTACTATTAACATTGAGGTGTTCGGAAAGATAAATATGTCATTCACTGGTCCCTTGGGGACCATGGGTTGCTGTACCCTGGATATTGTTTGTGTTCCCATCACACTTCGGGCACAGGGAACATAAACAAACATTGAAGGTACATCAACCCACCAGGGAACAACTCAGAATGTATTGACTCAACCAAACAGGTATCAAATCTTTGTCCGCTCAACTGTCTCAATCTGTGTAATGTTTGGTTTAAACCACGTCATATCCCATGAATACTAAAATGTGTTTTGTGTATTTTGGGTTTGAAAAATGACGTCAGTGGGTCAAAAATATAGGAGGGAAAGTTTCAAACATTGAGGGGGAGTGGGTGGGAGGCTTTCCTCTACTGCAGTATTTACTCTAATGTGCATTTTTCATGCAAAAGAATAAAATCATGCAAAAAATAGTTTGTGTGCGCGTCTTGGACTCATTGATTCTGATCTATGCAATTTTGAAAAGTATCTTCAAACAGAAACATATTAAAAAATACAATAAATGTTTTAATGATTCAAGACTGTAATGAAAATTTCATGTGCAAATGATTTGGACTACATGTTCATATTTTCATTTCTGCATGCACTCCTACTTCAGACACTGTAATTGGGTTGGAAAAAGTGGGACAAACAGACTACTGAAAGCAAACAGCAGAGCGTTATCGCCTCTCCGTTACTGGACAAAAATGACAGATTCATCATATTTAATTACAGAATCATCAAATTATTTTTCTAAGGACATTTTTCAACAGATTTTAGGCACATCACTGTAAAGAATTCCAAAAATTCCACTATTCTTTTCCGGGTTTCTTCACAAGGTATGTCTTGCACCGTGAGTGAGTGAGTGAGTGAGTGAGTGAGTGAGTGAGTGAGTGAGTGGGTTGAGTTTTATGCTGCACTCCGCAATATTCCAGCTATTATGGCAGCGGTCTGTAAATAATTGAGTCTGGACCAGACAATCCAGTGATCAAGAACATCAGCATCGATCTGCGCAATTGGGAACCGATGACACGTCAACCAAGTCAGCGAGCTTGACCACCCTCTTCTAACAATGAGTGAGTGAGTTTAGTTTTACGCCGCACTCAGCAATATTCCAGCTATATGGCGGCGGTCTGTAAATAATCGAGTCTGGACCAGACAATCCAGTGATCAACAACATGAGCATCGATCTGCGCAATTGGGAACCAATGACACGTCAACCAAGTCAGCGAGCTTGACCACCCTTTTCTGACAATAAGTGAGTGAGTGAGTTTAGTTTTACGCCGCACTCAGCAATATTACAGCTATATGGCGGCGGTCTGTAAATAATCGAGTCTGGACCAGACAATCCAGTGATCAACAACATGAGCATCGATCTGCGCAATTGGGAACCGATGACATGTGTCAACCAAGTCAGCGAGTCTGACCACCCGATCCCGTTAGTCGCCTCTTACGACAAGCTGAGTCACTTCTGACAAGCAGTCGCCTTTTATGGCAAGAATGGGTTGCTGAAGGCCTATTCTACCATGGGTAGTGAAATACTGGGAATAAACAAGGAACACTGGTCATGTGTTCCCTTATTTGTTTCTACGAGTATATTTGGATCCATAGTTTATGAAGGTCTGACAATAAATTCTGAATTTTAGTTGCCAATTTATAACAAAATGTGAATTATTTTCTAATATTTTGTTTTCAAATTTTGCTTTCACTTTTCGACATTTTACCTGTGTATTCATAAAAAAAATCTCAGAACATGCAGAGAAAGGGCATTCAGTTTGGAGTTGTGATATTTCCCAGAGATACAATATGCAATAAATAGACAGTAAATCCCTATCCAGTCAACCCCTCCGGGTGACAGTACTGTTTTAATCATTCATAAGGCAGCTGACCCCGGCCACTATCTGGGTCATCAAAATACCCTGCAGTTCTATGACCAAAACAAGCAATGACTTCTCTCAACTCTTCCCTGACAAATCAGGAACGGCATTTAGAAGTGATACACAGAAAAAGAAAATTTATGGACAGCAACTTCTCTCTTATGAGGAACAAGATGTTTTGGAGAATATTCTTCTCTTCTCTCTTGTATGCAGTTTTGCAAGACAAGACTTGCCTTCACAGAACATAATTTCCTAACTAAATTATTTACATAAATACAGTGTGGGCCACAGGTGAGTGAGTGAGTGAGTGAGTGAGTGAGTGAGTGAGTGAGTGAGTGAGTGAGTGAGTGAGTGAGTGAGTGAGTGAGTGAGTGAGTGAAATGACATGTATTTGGACAAGGTCGTAGCAACCAATGTAAAACAATCTGGTCAAAAAGAGTAAACAAGGTAAAATCAATTAGCACAAATTACTTTCTTTGAAACCTTGGAAAATACAAGACAATTCAATTAAGTAAATTTTTCAACAAAGGCTCACAACTTTTCACAGAATCTTGTCTTCACTGAACCTAAAATATTCAGCGTTATCTATATGCATCACTATCAAAAGGTGAATGGTGTATATCACTGTCACCTTTATGATGTATCTACTGGCATTTGCCACAGATAGCACAAGGCAAAATGCCAGCGTTTGCACTCCCTGTAGTCCAATTGTTAACAAAGCAATCTGCATCGACACACTATGGCACTTAAAGCCAGATGCAGTATTATCTTTGAAATGCTTTTTTGTTCAATGCTACATTGAGCAATATTCCAACTATATGACAGTGCCGTGACTGAAATAATTTGAAACCCAACAAGTCAGTTGGGCTGGGGACCCATCAATGTTGATATCTTCAAATCTAACAATCAGCATTCAAATGTAATAAACATCAAACAATGGCAACAAACTTGTATTTTGCACAACAGCTCCAATTAATGAAAAAAAGAGTTTGTAGATTCACTTCTGGTAAACACAACAGTGGTTCACTGACGACAGTGTGAGAAACACATTGAGAAATATGAACTAACTCATTCCTTGATTTAGTGAAAAAAAATAAAACAAAAACTTGGAGAATCTATGAGTTATTATAAACATGAATACTGAAGTAATATTATGTAGATGCAGATAGTTGGGCAGGTGGAGGAACATTCAAGGTCACAGTGTGATCACATGTACCTGTGAAGACCTGGGTTATATTTGTCCTCTGAGCAGCCCATGTCTGTCATAAGAGGTGACTAATGGGATCGGGTGGTCAGGCTTGGTGGTTTGGCACGTCATCACATCACATTTGTGTACATCGATGTTCATGATGTTGATCACTGAATTCTGATTGAGGCAACATATTTACAGACCGCCATCATATAGCTGGAATATTGCAGAGTCCATTTTTAAACAACAAAGAAATTAATAAACGAGGATACGTGAGAGGACCAGTTACCAAAAATGGAATCCAAACAGTGGGGATGCAGCACAATCACATAGCAGTGTCACATGGTGTTACAGCCACGATGACATGAGTTGCACTCCCCCTCTTTGCGGCAATAGCAGGATCAATATCAACAGATCCAGTAAAGCACATTATGTGTTGAAGATGTTCACTCACACAAAACATGTCAGTATGGTTTGTTAACAAATAGAGTTTAACACCTGCCTTCATAGTATTAAAGCCATATCAAAGCACAGAAATAGGTATTACACAAATAGGAATCAAACCCAGGTCAACCAACACCATAAACCACTTGGCTACTTTACGAGCTCCATATTTTTTTAGCTCAAAAGAATATTAATATGTAATTGTAAGCCAAAAGTCACTGTATTCTGTAATCTGATTGGTTGAAAAACATGATCAAATGGTATTTGATTCCCAGAAACTGCAAGACTATTTGCTGCATTTTGACATGTAGAAACAGTGCAAACAATTGTTTTGTTGCGTCATTAACAGTGGTGACGCCATTCAAATCATACTGACGTAAAGTCAGAATAACATCACACATGAGCAGCTCCAGATGCTACCATGGGAACCAGTTGAAACGGCCAGCTGATGACTGTGACTTCACGGCTGTACTCGTACTAGATGTAAACGAGTGGTTTACTTTTCTTGTTTACAGTGGCGATAAAACTGACACCAGAGGTTTCAAATGAAATATTCCCCAGCTTCAAATACTCAATAACACCCAAAAATTGGCCAACACATGATGTTTATCTCCTAAATCAGAACACAAAATCCAATTCAGATCTTGAGTCCTCTGGTAACTGAACCGCTCAGTCTTGTGGATTAAGGAACTGCAAGAATTTAGATGTCTGTTTAATCCCATGTCACGTCTTTCCAAAGAGGGCAGTGGCAGAGTCTAGTGGTAAAAACATTTGCTCATAAAACCAAAGGCCTGGGTTCAATTCCCCAGATAGGTACAATATGTGAAGCCCATTCTAGGTGTCCCCTGCTGTGATATTGCTGGAATATTGCTAAAAGCAGCGAAAAACTATACCATTAAAGAATGGTACTTGTTGTTACCCTTCCTCATGCTCAGCACTGGAGCATATTCATCCCACACCAATCCTTCAGCTTTTCAGGTATTGTGGTAAATATTTTAGACATTATGCTCTTATTAGTATTGCAAATTATACAATGAAAACAGACTAAATCTAACAAGTAACCGAAAACTCCTTGAAGATATACAAAATGTGACCCAGTTTCTGTAAGTAATTATTTTATCATTGAATACCATATTACACGACGCCAAATTGAGATGGTTTCAGTATAAGATACTCCATAGAATTTTAACAACCAATACATTTCTTGAAAAAATTAAAATAAGAGATTCGGATTTCTGTTCATTCTGTAATGAACAAAAGGAATCTATTTGGCACTTCTTATGGAATGTGATTTTGTATGCAAAACTTTTGTTCAAAATTTTGATAATGGTTTACAGAAGGTTGTGATCACATCCATCATGTCAAATTCACTATGGAACTGATAATTTTTGTCTGTAAGAAAAGTGTTTTCACTGACTCTGTTTTTGACTTGTTCATATTAATGGAAAAGCATTACTTGCATAAATGCAAGTTCAATTCTGCTTTATCAAATATCAGTTCAGAAGTGAGTTGAAATTCAGATATACTATTGAAAAATGTATCTTCAACAAAAGATGTAAAACCGAATTTTATTTCAAATGGATTTTATATCATAGCTTATTTACATACAACTGAATTAACAATATTCTTAAATAATATGTTTAATCATTAATTTTCTGTGTTTGTGTGAATGGTGAGTGATTGGATTGTCTTTTTTCAAAACAAATATTACCATTATACCTGTAACCTGAGCAGTCTGCTTAGTTTAAATTGTAACAGGTATTCAGAAATAAAATGTAAATTACAAAAAAAAAAAATTATACATCATCAGATTGCACCTCATGAACAAAGCAGTGTTTGACATAAATATCTCTCTCTGGGACGAATAGCTCTCCCTTGCAAGTCGCTGATTCCCCTGCGGGTTGTGAGGAGAGAAGGAAGGGTTGGAAGGTATATGTCTCCTATGACCGCATGGATCCTGTCACTATAAGGTCCGCTTGCCACAAATGTCAACTGGACCCTCTGGCTACCTCCATCTATTTTCTCTCTACTCTCACCCAACATCTCCATGTCAGCTCGTCACACTAATGTCGTCAACATGAGACTCACTTTAGATCTGCAGTCAACTGCATGACCATGATAATTGTATTTGGTGATAACTAAATCGTCTTCCATTACAACCTTGTCAGGACATCCGTACCCTGTCACATCGCTTGCTTTGAAGCATGTCACATTTCGTGTCATGCAGTATATTTGTACGCTAGGTTTTCCCAGGTTAAGTCCCCAAGCACAGTGCCAGGGCTCCAGGTGAGATTTAACTCATGCGGGTTCTGAATCTCCCATATTTTTCAGGAGTGGGTCGTATGAATGTTGAGTGGGTTTTTTCTTGATAGTTACCTACTGCTTTAAAAAATGTGTGTATTTGAGTGATTTTACTCACCGAACTATACGTCATTGAATAAGTTTACTACGCAGGTATATGCTGCATTATGTGATACCTGATTACACGATGCCATTTAGAAAGTGGTCACATGCAACATATGTCATATTTGGGATTTCACTTTCTTAGTAAAGTACAAATTCTAGTACTTTTTTCGGTTGAGTCCCATCCGGGATTCGAACCCGCACCCTCAGAGTCAGGCACCTAATCGCCAGCACACAAATGGGGACTCAACCGAAAAAAGTACTAGAATTTGTACTTTACTAAGAAAGTGAAATTCCAAATATGACATATGTTGCATGTGACCACTTTCTAAATGGCATCGTGTAATCATAGCTTTCGGCCGTGGGAGCCGTGCCAATTTACACTCATCAGAGGGGTACACAAAGTACGCAGTCTAGACTACCAGTTGTCCGACTTTCATTTTGTGGAAGTCGCGGTGGCTGAGCGGGCTAGGCGGCTGACTTTGTGTGCTGGCGATTAGGTGCCTGACTCTGAGGGTGCGGGTTCGAATCCCAGATGGGACTCAACCGAAAAAAGTACTAGAATTTGTACTTTACTAAGAAAGTGAAATCCCAAATATGACATATGTTGTATGTGATACCTCATCAAAACCAAATGAAATATTATGGAAATTAATTCACTTTTAAAACAAACCCCACTCATTCAGAATCAAGTTGACCACGTTAGCATTTTCAGAATGTCTGCTACATAAACAACAGTTCAAAATATCACTGATGTATGTGTAGTGGCCACAAAATTTCCTAGTTCTGTGGTGAGGATTTGAATCACGGACATTGTGATCGAAAATCAGGCGCCTTGTCCACATGACCAAAGAGGTTAACCCCGTCATCAAGATGACGAGATATCATCTGTGGGATGACTCCACACCCTGTCACACATTCCACTGTCAACATTCTGATCCAAAATCGGGCATCTTGTCCACATGACCAAAGAGGTTAACCCAAACTGACAAGGTATCATCTGTGGGATGACTCCACACCCTGTTACACATTCCACTGTCAACGTCCCAGACTGTATAGTTTGGTACTGAGGTTTATTCTGCTCAAATTTGACTTGAACATACTCAGCTTTACACTGGGCGCCAATGTAGTGGCCACAAACATTCACAATCCTGTCCTGGGATTTGAACCAAAGACCTTCTGATCCTTAACCAAAGAGGTTAACCTCATCACAAGCTGACAAGTTAAGGATGTCACCTGTGGTATGACTTAACGCCCTGTTACATATGGAATGATTGTTCATGAGAAGTTGTCCAGAAATAATATGTCATTCAACACAAATGATAGCAATCTATGTCTTTTTATTATGCACATGATTTAAAGAAATATATTCCGTACACAGATGTCGGAAACCTTTCACATATCTAACATTTTTTTATGCGTAATTGCTTTGCTACACTTATATTTCAATTTACCCATATATGCAGACTACCTGGGGCTCTGCAGTGCAATCAACACATGGTAGGGACTGTCAAATTAGTATCCAAACTGTTGGTGCCACTCAAAACTAGTGAGTGTAGTTTTTATGCTGCTTTTCAGTATATTCAAGTAATATCACAGTGGGGGACACCAGAAATGGGATTCACACACTGTACCTGTGTCTGGAATCAAACCTGGTCCTTGGCTTGGTGAGCAAAAGCTTAAACCACCCTTTGCAAACTCAAAATAAAAACGGAAAAGAATTACCAAAATAGCCACAACAAAGACTTTAACTATTAGTTTTCCATTTATAGAAATGTCAAATGTAAGCTACAAGTATACAAGGAAAGATTAAAAGAAAGTGTTAAAGGTTAATTTGTCAAATAACTCACAAGAATAGTAACCACAGTAGTGACCTATGGCTTTATGGTAGTGGTTTCACAGTAGTCACTTTGTCCATGCATTTATGATCTAGTTCTACTTTATCTGATTGTTTGATTGTTAAATACTAAACCATGATATTTAATAAAGCCAACATGAGCTGGTGACAGTCAAGTTGACGAGATCTGATCTTTATATGAGTACATTTGAAGATTATTTTTTGCATAGTTCTAGGGATGGAATTTAAAAAAATAAATTCATCCCACTCACTCATTCACTAGCCATCTCTTTCAGCAAATGAATGACTGGTTGAGTGAGTGGTTGAGTATCTGAAGTCAGTGACTGAAGAGAGTGGTTGAGTGGGTGGTTGAGCGATTGAAGTGAATGAGCGGTTGAGTGACTGAAGTGAAGAAGTAGTTGAATGATTGAAGTGAGGGAGTGGTTGAGCGTGTGGATGAGTGATTGAATAGAGTGGGTGGTTGAGTGATTGAAGTGAGGGAGCGGTTGAATGAGTAGTTGAATGATTGAAGTGAGGGAGTGGTTGAGTGAAGTGAATGAGTGGTTGAGTGGGTGGTTGAGTGATAGAAGTAAACGTATGGTTGAGTGAGTGGTTGAGTGATTGAAATGAGGGACTGGTTGAATGATTGAAGTGAAGAAGTGGTTAAGCGGGTATTTGAGTGATTGAAGTGAATGAGTGGTTGAGTGTGTGGTTGAGTGATTGAAGTGAGCGAGTGGTTGACTGATTTAAGTGAGTGGTTGAGTGACAGAAGTAAACATATGGTTGAATGAGTGATTGAAGTGAGTGAGTGGTGGAGTGAGCAAGCGGTCAAAGCATGTCATTTGTCAGTTTGATGTGAGTGGTAGAGTGGGCTAGTGAGTGAGATGTCCAAGCAAGACAGCTTGATGTGGAATGTAAACATAAAACATGAAGATATTCAATATTTACAGCTTTGATACTAACAGAAGAAGTAGCCAACAGTGAATTCTAGTGTTGAGGTAATCTGGTTATCAGAAGAAATAACAAAACCACAGATCACTATTAAATACTAACATAGTAATCGAACAGACAATAAATAAGGTGGTTATTGACAAAAGTAACAAGACACAATAAATCCTGTTTAATATTTCAAATGCCCTTGTACCAAAGTTAATTCTTTTAAATAAGCTATTCACAGGAGGATATTAATTATTTTGTCATTAAACCGGATATAATCATAAACTTTCCAAATCCTTCTTGCCTCAATTAGTCTGTCATCCAGACCCAAGGATGTTAATTAAAAATGGAGTCAAATTCCAGCTGAGAATGATTGAGCAAGCGTAGATTACCTAAGCTCTTAATATTGATAGATGACATTGACAAGACTACAGAAATTCCTAAAAATTAGAGAATTGCAGATTTGGTTAAACCTTGAAATTAGGAATTGGTCCAGGCTTCTCTCTTATTTTTCTTTGAATCTATACATTTTTAAATGAGCTGACTTTATTACAAGGACAAACAATCAATCTATGCCACAGCTAAACAGAAAGCAGAGTTCATTATTCCCTTGGTGATTTATTCATGTCAAGATAATTCCTAGGTTTTGCCTGAACACTAAACAGGCCACGTATAAGATACAGGATGATCACCACCTTGTGTAAGTTGATGATAGATGTATGGTTTTATGGTCACTACTAATACTAAGCATCAGGTGGTCAAGTTTTAACTGTTCCCAGATCGCCCCCAGTCCTACATAAATCATCAGTAATTAAAGAACCATCAAAACAGAAAAAATATGGGTTTTTTTCACATTTGTATCTTTAATTTGTGTAGTTAATATATGAAAGTGTGAAATATCTGTTAAATTAAGCTTGGCTGAACTGTCAGAGTGATAGGGACTTTACTGAGGAGAGAGTTGTAATTCCTCAACGACTTAATTAGAACAGACCGTGGCTTTAGTGCAAATTAGTGTGCAATGATTTTGTATTACAAGGACACTTTTAAAATGGCCATTTTGAAATTAGACTTAGCTTCATTATAAACAATACCTGACATATATAATAATCATTTGAACTAGTGCCATCTAATTGCCATCTAATTGCCATCTAAGTCCGATCTATTGGTTTCAACAGATATTCATGGTTTAAGTTTTGCCAGATTTTACGAGTCAAAATGCTTTTACGGATATCCTTTAATACCAATGTGAGTTATTCTGACATACGCTATTTATGGATATCCTTTAATACCAATGTGAGTTAGTCTGACATAAACTATTTACGGATATCCTTTAATACCAATGTGAGTTATTCTGACATACGCTATTTACGACTGTGTAAATTTTAGGGATACAGAGTAACAGCCTCGGAACATTTTTTCAAATTATTATTTCTGACAGTACTTTAATATGGACATTTCAGTATGCGAGTGGAAAGAACGAAGTGACCTTAAAACCGTTTTGAATAGTATTTGCTATGTCATCTTGTGTGAGACGAAGGGGGACTAGCTAACAAATAATCAGGGTACGCTAGGTGTGAACAGACAATTTTAGGTTTTCAGGGTTCCCATGGGGCGCTTTTCTGCACTGCAAATATTTGAGCAGTGGTTACAGTGTCAAGTCCCTTACGTAAACTGGACTGAATGAATGATATTAAAGTAACACTAGGAATTCGCAGGCCAATCCCATTTTGAAATGAAGACTACTTCTCACTGTGCTAAGTTATAAAGAAATTACACAGCATGAAGTTAGTCAGAGAAATCACTTGAATCAATCACAAAAAGTTCCAGAACCAAACAATGTTCATGATTTTTTAATTTCAGAGTTGCTAATTTCAAAGAAGGATTTCCTCTGTAAAAATATACATTTCTTGAAAGCCCCCAAAATAACCAAAATGGATAATCGTTTGAACTTTTCTTTTGTGACCTCATTAATATCCCAACAACAGTACAATTTTAACTGTAGAATACATGCCCTTGCAAAGGACAAATCTGTTGTATAGACCCTGAAGCAAATATATCCAAAAAAAACCCATGCAAATCTGGAAAATGGGGCAAGATTTCCACAGTTTCAGCTGAAAATGAAGAGAGTTTGTGGGCTCCTTTTCATTATATTATTTTTTCAAACTATGAACTTTTTTAAGTAGTGAGTAAGTTTAGTTTTACGCCGCACTCAGCAATCTTCCAGTTATATGGCGGCGGTCTGGAAATAATCAACCAGACAATCCAGTGATAACAAAATGAGCATCGATCTGCACACTCTGGAAACCAATGACGTGTCAACCAAGTCAGCAAGCCTGACCACCCTATGCTGTTAATCGCCTCTTACGACAAGCATAGTCGCCTTTTATGGCAAACATGGGTTGCTGAAGGCCTATTCTACCCCGGGACCTTCACAATATTTTTTTCTGTAAGATATGCTCATTTCAAAGACTAATTGTTATTCAAAATTAAGTAAGGACACACATTCTCAACTTGAATCATCAATTCTGTGTAGCAACACGCCTGGCAGTAATCAACAATACTTTGAAGAACGAGTGGAGGATTAGACATTCTCTTTTTTGAACGTAACATACAAAACAAATATTACTGATTGTTTATTGTTTACATGACGCCAATCTAAATAACAGTCCAGTCTGAACTACACAAGTCCATTAGTCACCTCAAGCACATCCTTGATATCTTCATAAATAAAATAACAAAATTATTGGGCAATTATAGATGCATCCAGGGTATAGTAGAGATTTATCAAACATACACCCTGGAGATATCTGGGATGCCTCAAGCTTGATGAAGACAGCTCTTAACTCAGATCTTCATGGGTGGTAGAACCCACTAGCTGTGGACTTACAAACATAATCAAACTGAACTGGGATTTGAACCACTTCTTGAAAGAAGGGGTTGCTGAACACCAGTTCTAACCCACATCTTTAAGTGTCACATCCACAAAATACATAAGTACTTGATGAATGCAGTATGCCGAACATAGCGCCACTGTACATGGGAACATGACAGCATCACGCACATGCTGACAACCCCCTTCAACTTGGGGGGAAACTTAAGGTGCACACCTCGTTCATAGTGCTGTCTAAATCACAATGTAATGGCGTCCTATCTTAAAGGGCATCTTCTCCGACATCCTCTTGATACAGAAGATGCATGATAATACAGCTCTAGAGACTGAAATGTGTAAACAAAGTAAAATATGCAGGCTGGTCATGCAACTATCAATTATTAATATGTGCAAAACAGCCATCTACTCCTTGTGTCCTTGCATGATGTCTTAGACTACCAATGGTTCAATGGCAATGAATAATCATTTGAAGAAAGAACTACACAAATAAATAATGGCACAGTTGTCCCAAGACTGGCATCCTTGGATACTGACTTATGTAGACATTCATACACAGGCTTAACAATTCCAGATTCTGCAAAGCAAGGCCATTGGTGTTTGAAAGCTGTGGATCTCTCAGTTGGTTAAAAGACAGACATCAGGAGATTTTACAGAAACTTCAGTCAATTTTAGATTCAGAATCACTGAATCATGCTTCAAAATCCTGATTTGTGTCCAAACATTTTGTATGGTTCTTTCTGATAATGTCTTTACCACTCACCTTTTCTCGTCATGTTTATCATTCACACAGCTAGCACCTGATTTCTTAGTGAGAGTAACTGATTGTACTGATGTCTGTGATGAGCTATATAACATTCAGACACAAATGAACCAATGGCCATTAAGTTTATTCCAAATGGATACAAAACTTCTTCTTTAATTAAAAAGTTAGTTTGTCAGTTTAATGAGGTAATGGCTGCAAAAAGTGTCTATTTTTGAAGACACTGCCATCAAAATCAATAAACTTCAAGGCAGAACTTCCACAACCACTATGTACCTATATCATCATTGTCATTAGTAGGGCTGGGATGGGTAACCCGGATACCCAGGACAGGTGGGTAATGAGTCACACCCGTGTACCCGTCTGAATATACAGACCTGTTACTTTCCTGTGACTAATAAATTAATATTAACTGTAATATGCTATTCTTTCATGATTAAAAGGTTGTATTGTCTTGGAAGATTTTGACATGTACTGTCACTTCTTTTGAACAAAATACATGGTCAAGATATTGAAAAACTCAAAATTTTAGTGTCTGAAATGGAGAATATATTGCCATTTCTTATAATTTTGATGTCAGGAATTAACATAACATAACATAACATAACAGGGCAGGGCAGGGCAGGGCAGGGCAGGGCAGGGCAGGGCAGGGCAGGGCAGGGCAGGGCAGGGCAGGGCAGGGCAGGGCAGGGCCCCATCACAGTCTTGGTCACTACATGACATATTCTAGTGTGACTGAAGTATGCAATACTGCAATACAGGTAATACTGCACAGACTTATATAACTTAATTATTACCTCTTTTTACCTTTGACACCTTTATTACCCACTTCAGTATAGCTGCTGATAAGGTGGTGGTTGGTGTTTTGTTAACACTGCAGCTTATCTGGCACATTAAAATACTTCTTTTTCATGATCCACTGACACAGTTTAGATATTTTAAACTATTATCAATAAACAACATTAAAAGTTGATTTCATTCTCACAAACCCATCCCAACTTTTTGCACATTCCATTTAATGTTGGTCAGATTCACAGAGAGGGGAGTTGGGTTCTGCATTGGTTTTAGCAATATTTCAGCAAAAACTGACAGGTACACAAGAAATGGGTATCACACATTGTACCCATGTAGGGAACAAACCCAAATGTTACGTATCACATGCAAACAACCCCACCAGGTACCGATCCTCATTTCATTGAAAATGGATGGGTGGACACAGGAAGACATGTCTCTCCACAAGGGTAACACCCTTGTACCCTCTGTTCAAACAGTAAAAGGGTGCCTGTAGGATGAGGCAAGACAAGATCCCCCCTACTACCACCACCCCCTTCCCCTCCCTCACCCTCCAAAATATATTTTCTGAAAATGACTAAGGCTACACTGAAGATTTGGGGAGGGGACATTGGCGCCCATGTAAACGGCAGCTGAGTCAAATGTCGACTGTGACCAAGTCTTTGCAAATATCAGCTTAACATCAAAACTTCACTTTTTTGAGAAAAACATAACTTAAATCACATGTCCATTTGTCAGAAGCAAGATATCCAAGATACTGAATCCACCAACAACACCATTATTATTTAAATGAACAAAAGCTGCTCCAGCTGATTCCATAGGTTTCCAGACAAACAAGTCTCTCTAACATGTCACAAAAACCAAAATTACAATCTGACATGCGTGCAAGGTGCAAAGGATGTTCCAGACGTTTCTCCTGAATGTACAGAACACTGACAAAAGTCGGAAATGTTATTGATTAATAATTTCTGATAAACACCCCCATCTTGACCCTCATAACGCGGTCACGTGCGTCAACGTTTTGCGCGTCAACAACTGAACAAGACGACAGTAACTCGCGTTTTCGGGTAAAAGGGCTAACACCTGCAATTTTTCCAGCAGATAAAAGCAAATCACGCTACCTGTGCCAAGCCAAAGACGTCAATTTCGTCATCGATACCGCAGACCTCTTGAACAGGAGGCATGTTGAACAGATGCATGTGCTCCTTTTCTACGTTAACCTCAAGCAAAATATGGTCTTCAATTTCATCAGAACTCCATGATCCGCGATGGTGTCGACACGCCATTTTCAGTAATGTCTAGTTTCAAACACAAACTCGTAACTTAACCACGCTTCCACTCACTGCAAACTTGACACCTACTTACATTATGACAGCTCTTGAAATAGGGTCTGGTCAATCGCGTGCTGCTCGTGAAAAATGATCACGTGGGGAAAGTTTTGGTGTGTCAATCTTTACAACCGGAATCGGTTCTTTCCAAATCGGGTGGGGCTCCATGCGAAAACGAACACCAACGTTTTTCGTCCACATTCGCAGGCCTCGTCATATTTTATTTGCCTTTAGGGTAAAAATGCCAATTTCAAAACTAAATGAGAGTAATATGGTGTGAAAAGGAACTTGGTAAATGAACACTTGATAAAAAAGTAACTTGTAGCCCCATAACCCTGCATGTTTAAAATACTTTAATCTTGTGTCGAAAAATGCAAATCTGTTGAGTTTAAGCAAATACCATGTCTAATATGCCTTAAAACATCGATTTTATATTTAAAAGTGTTAAAGCAACTATATAGAAGACATGAAACTATGTGGGAGTATTTTTAAGTGGAGAGAATACACCTGCGTCTAGAAAAAACGTTTGGATCATCACTTGCTTTGCATGTTATTAACTCCCATCTGAAAAAAGAACATATGATCAATATGACTTGAAAATGAGGGTGCTTTCTTTGTTTATGTGAAATAGGAAAAATGTGCGCTGATGACACGTGTATTAGACTTGCGCTGTCCGCTTATTTAGACTTGCCTCTTTGAAGAAAGAATTACTAACTGTCTATTCACGTCCACTAGCCTTGACTAAACGCTAACAAGCCAACGCATGTATATATGGTAATATATATCCTTAAAGTCTAGATTACCAAACAGTAGAGGACTAAGGACGCCAGTCTGTTAGACGGACAATGTGTTTATTATTCATATTCTTTCATTAATTATCAATTAATATACTTAAACTACTTAAACATCAAGTTATGCAAGTTTAGTATTTAGCCGTAGTGTGGTGAAGGCCAAACATATAACAAAATATATACATCTCCTCATGTCGGCCTGGACACATTTACTGTTTTATGACTGACCATAGGAGTCATGGCACGTACGAGCATGATTTTGATACAGACGGATGGTTTATTGTTTCGTGGATGCTTGACCTCAGTCGTTGAAAACATGCCATTTGTATCACTCACGTTAAAAAAAACATTCACTGCGGTAGTTCTTTTAAATGAAATAAATCTGTCATCGTCACAGTTCGAGAACCTGGCTGCTGTGAGTAGGTATTATTAAGCAAGCATTTGTGTCAAACTGATTTATGAAATGTTTGTCAGAAATCATGTATATCCCGTGCGAGACCGAGGGCACAACATGGACTTTTGACTAGACACTTAACTTTGGTTAAACATTAATGAGTGAGTGAGTATATTTTTACTCCACACGCAGTGACATTCGGGCTAGGTATGACAGCGGTCTGTAATTAATCGAGTCTGGACCAGATAATCCTGTGATCAACAGCATGAGCATCGATGTACGCTACTGGGAACAGATGACATGTGTCAACCAAGTCAGTGAGCATGACCTCCCGATTCTGTTATTCGCCTCATGTTGCTTGCTGAAGACCAGTTCTAACCCGGATCTTCACGGGTTTAAACATTCAAGAGAATGTTATAAACTGAGATAATTACATACCTGTTTGTGTTGTGCTGATTTATAGAACGAGTGATAAAATATTAGATTTCAAAAGTCTCGACACACACTAATGTGATAATCTATTTACTATCCACGAGACCCGTGAAGGTCCCGGGGTAGAATAGGCCTTCAGCAACCCATGCTTGTCATAAAAGGCGACTGTGCTTGTCGTAAGAGGCGACTAACGGGATTAATGGGATCGGGTGGTCAGACTCGCTGCCTTGATTGACACATGTCATCGGTTCCCAATGACGCAGATCGATGCTCATGTTGTTGATCACTGGATTGTCTGGTCCAGACTCGATTATTCACGGACCGACGCCATATAGCTGGAAGTTTGCTGAGTGTGGCGTCAAACTAAACTCACTCACTCACTACTATCCACGATTTGAAATGAACTCTAGCACTTGAGAGTTGGTACCTGTTATCTTGACAAACCTGCTAACAGGGTCAACATGACATTAATTTTACCGTCATAAAACGAGAAGTCAACAGTGCGTCAAGATCTGCTCACACTCCGGTTAGGCTAGGTGCAGTGATGATAGCATAACTAAGGTGGTCGCATGGAACTCTGGGTAGAATGGTCCTGGTGTCTGTATCACGTAAACAATGGTCTAGAGGTTCTAAAACGCTAGCCAAATATGTCGTTCGTGTTATTAATAGGAGTTCGTTTATTTTGAACCGTATGGATAGCGTAGGTAAATATCGGTATATAAACAACTGTAGGATTTGCATGTTTCTATGCGAAAAATAACCGTTGGATGAGGTTAAAGAAATTGCTAACCCGCTCATGTCTGTCGCAGTAGTTAACACTTTCTTGTGACCAGTTATCACTTTCTTGTGACCAGTTATCACTTTCTTGTGACCTGTTATAGCCAAATGTTTCATACCATTAACTAAAATGGACAAATGTTATTTTGAAACCAAGCAAGGCGTTCAAGTTTTAATGTATATATTGTATAAACTTTAAAATATTCCCGAAATGACGTTAAAAGTGAACTCACTCACTCCAGCAAGATATCTCATATCAAGGCATCACGATTATCCATGGTTTGTGGTTTAAACCATAAACATAACAATCTTTGTAGAAAATGTGTTATTGAACCACGTCCTATCTATGTGAATAGACAATATGCTTGGTAAGAATTGCCCTTCTGAAAAGAATCGTCATTTTGGTATCTGAAAAGAAAAATTATTGCTTGAAGCAGTCGTAAAATATGTATCGCCACATAACCATTTCACTGCTCTATCAAACGGGTCCCATATATAATGGGTGAGTGAGTGTAGTTAAACCCTGCTTTCGGCAGTATTCCAGCAATATCACGGCGGAGGGGGTGTCATAAATAGACCTCACTAATTGTACCCACGTGAGAATCGAACACAGGTCTTCGGCGTGCCGGACGGACGCTTTAACCACTAGGCTACCCTACCACCCCGCGGTTCAAATATAATTATACGAAACTGGTATTGCGCTGTTGAGAGATTTACCTCCAAACACGCATGTCCGTTGTTCGTTTCATGTACATTTCAATGACAGACAATCACGAACGATTTCATGTGAACAACTAAATATCCCTCCCAAATATAAAGAAGAAATTTTCATTTTGTGTTTTGCATTAAATGCTAGAATACTTCTAAGTTGTGTAATTAAATGAAAGCTTTAGTGTTCAGTGATGGCCTTGTGTTTTAATATTCGTGATCTCTGAGACAGCGTGCGAATGAGTGAGTTCAGTTTACGCCGCTTTTAGAAATATTTCGGCAATATTACGGCGAAGAACACAACGAATGGGTTTCACACTTTGCACTCACGTGGGATAGCCCAATGGAGAAAAGCGTCGCTCGTCACGCCGAAGAACCGGGTTCGATTCCCCATTTGGTTACAATGTGTCAAATCCATTTGTGGTGTCCACCCTGCAGTGTTATTGCTGGAATATTGCTAGAGGGGGCGTAAAACCGTGCTCACCCACTCACTCTTTGATCGATCGGCTTCTAGAAGCTGACTAGAAATAATAAAGTCAAGAAATGGATGGTAACTTCTTTGCTAATTGATGTGACGCTTTGGTACATATTCTTATACCGCGGTCGCTCTTTCTTAACAGAAGGGTGAGGTGGGGTACCCTACATGTTGAAGCGTCCGCTCGTAATCCTAAAGGCCCGGTTTTGATTCGTTTCGTGAGTACAATGTGTGAAACCCATGACATTCCTGAAACTTTGCTAAAAAGGCGTAAAATCATACTCACTCACTCGCTCACTTGATAACGGTATAGGAATCAATATCGAAACATCTCATCACACGTAATAAAGACACTGTCATCTATCGAGCCTCTAGCCTTTAATGTTGCTAATAGGATTCCAGTAAATGTAAAGACATATATAGAAAAGGACAGCAATGAACACACAAAGAGACAATGGCGTTGCCCTGGACTTTAGACTTTAAGTGCGATCACCGATACATCCTGGGTATGATCGATTAAGATCATATACTGGTATGTCGTAAAATAAACAACACCACTGAATGAGAAATGACACAGCAGTATCGATTCGCTGACGCGTCAATTTACAATGCAGTTGAGACGCGGTTGAACAATAAGGATTAGCTTCATATAAATGGTGAAATTGATTGACACACCCATGACGTAGCTGGAACTGAAATGTACATTTGGATAATGGCGGTCTTCAGCCCGTCGCTGTGGTTATCGCTTCATGTTCATAAACAGTGGAAAACATCATCAGTTGGCAGGGTAGCATTAGATCGGAAAATGAACAGTCAAGTTAAAAGTTTTAAATCACAATTGAAGCTGGTGTTGGTATAAATTGGCGGAAATATTTTCTGGTTAATGAATACAAACCGGAAATGCAAGTCCGCACAAGTCAGTCAGTATTTTAAAAAGGAACATTCACTATAATAACATAGACGTGGAAAATGTAGACAATGGTGTATACGAAATCGGTGATCTCGTCCAAGGAAATAATGCGTTTTCTGTTTCTTATCAGGGATTCGCTCGTGTGACACTGAAAAGGAATCGGTTTATGGTAAAATAAAACTACCACAGCTTCATCAACCAATGAAATGTTTTAGAATCTTGTTCATTTCATTTATTGCAGGTATATATACCAGGCAGAGTTTGATTTGATCATGAATGAGGAAAGTTACGCAGACCCCACTGAAACTGATTGGTATCGTTGGTTTCTTACAGAAACGAATAAAGAAAGTTATTTTACTGCTTGAAGTAACATGCGACACACTGGCTTATAAGCTGCAGTAGTGATAGTGATCCATGTCGCTCATACTATCAACCACTGGTTTAGATTTTGAATTGAATTGAATTAGCGACACACTCCACAATAATGGGTTGCCTTTATTTCTCCCACTCACTCAATCAACCACCAACCTAGCCGCTGAGGAACTTATCTTCTTTTTTTTTCATTGTTCCCAAGATTAGCCACCGATGAACTTGTTTACAGTCTCATACATCCACTCACTCCAACGTAAACCAATCACCCATCACCCATCACCCCAACCCCAGTCTCTCTCCCACAATCAATCATAACCCCACCCACCCTCACTCTCCTTCCCCTGTCTCTCAAACAGTCCCACCCCACACTACCCTTCTCTCCCACTCTCAACCACTCCCCCTCTCTCTCCCCCCACCCTCAGTCACCAACACCCCTTCCATCTCTCTCGCTCTGACACAGAGTTCACTAGTACCTGTTACTGACAGTGTTGCAGTGTTTGTGTTCATATATCTATAGGTTAACATCTAACCCTCTGGCGAAGCCATGACCCCATGTGACCTGGCTAGCTCGTGATAAATATGTTATTGAAGCTAAGTATGATTACCGTACCAACTCTTTCAGTTTCATCATCTTTTATACAGTTATTAAGCAGTCTGTCGCTCAGGCTGATGGTAGGTGAGTGAGAGGTGGGAGATTTGCATAATAATGCAGATTTACATAATATTTTAGCGTTAGTGAGATAATCCCGCACTGTTTTAGCGTTAGTGAGATAATCCCGCACTGTGATATTGCTGGAATGTTACTCAAAGCGGTGTAAATGTTCACTCACCCACCTACTGACCAACTCGTTCATTGACTGACTGACTCACTCACTCACTCTCACTCATCTAACTGACGTAGGAGGCGACGTTAGCTACTTTCTTGATTAAGTTTGTTAGAATGCTAACAACTGAAGAACCATGATTATGGTAAATTTGAGATTCGAACAATGGCCGTACGTTCCTGCAATTACTAAGGGAGGTAACTATGCAGGCCGAAAAGCAGAGCCTTGTAAAGACAACGTTCTCAGAACCAACAAACATAGGCTGCTTCCGTAATACCCTTTTATAAACAGTTAACAGGGAAAGGAAATCATCTTGGGCATTTTCAGTTCTAGTTGTAATTAATTTAAGTCCAAATAGGCCTCATTACAAAGGACCGTACTGTTCCCAGATTAACAAACATCGGGAAACAGTGCTTGACGTCTTGATAAAAAATTATCACCTTCAACCATGTGCACAGATCTCAAATAATATTCGTTCGGAATGTTAGGTTCCGGTTTAACAGGGGTCTGGACAGACAGGATCTGGTCTGGTTCCCTGGTTAGGCTGCGCTGGGGATAGTGCAAGCGCAGCTTATCCCGGCAACCAGACTAGATGTTACATGTAATCCAGTTTCAAGGAAGTGTGTTACGGTGGAGGTAATACGGCAACCATGGTTAAAACGCCTGTTTATTTAATGCGCAATACTTTAAAATCACTTTACTTGCGTGGAAGCGTTTTGGGGACTGATCTTGTAATCAGACTCAAGCATCTCTAACAAGTGTCCATTGATGTACAAGGATCAGGTATGCAGAGCGTTATTTATTTAAACGCTCACCGGTTTGGACAATTTGCCAAAGCCATTCCATTCATCTTAGCTGAACGCAAGCGCCGATACGAAAACGTGTGGGTGTTAACGATTCGTGTTCAGTAACCGACTAAAATCGGCATACGAGTCAAAATTCTTACGTGGTGGGGTAGCCTAGTAGCCGGGTTCGATTCCCCCTCCTGAGTACAATGTGTGAAGCCCATTTCTGGTGTCTCCAGCTAGCCGTGATATTGCTGGAATATTGCTAAAACGGCGTAAAAAAGACTCACTCACTCACTGACCCACACTCCCATCACCCACAAAGAATGCATGAACAAATTAACTTCCCTCCACCCTCTTTCTCCTTGGCTAAAAAATATGAGTGCGGTTTCGATTCCAAGGTTGCCATGATTATGTTCCTTGGTTTCTTGGTTTCTTGGTTTTCCCTCACTGAATCGGTGCTGGGAGTTATCATTCACTCGGTGAACGCCTGACTGCAGTTGTCTCTACAGTAACCCATCCTTGTCTTAAGATACGACTAACGGGATCGGGTGGTCAGCTGATCTAGTTGACACATGTCATCGTATCCCAACTGATGCTCATACTGTTGATCACTGGATTGTCCGGTCCAGATTATTTACAGACTGCCACCATATAGCTGGAATAATGCTTAGGGGGGCTTTCAACAACAACCAACCAACTTTAGGATGTGTTAAACACAGTTTCCCTTTCTTTGAGCGGAGCGGCATGTTTTGAAGGTGGTGATCAGATCAGAACAAACTCTAATTCAGTTGGACATGGTATCATTTGAACGCTGGTCAAAGCTGCGTTGCACCAAACTTACTCTTGTGGGAAAGTTTAATTTGTACGCCGTTATTAGCAATATTCCAACAGTGTCACGGCGGGGAGCACAGTATATAATAGGTGTTGACACATTGTACCCATCTAGGGAATAGAACCCGAAAGCCTTAACCAGTAGGCTACTCCAGCGCTCCTGCACACTCTAAACTGGCGTAACTGCACACCCACAGTCCGCCGAATATTCAGCATTTTTCGGTTGTGGCACCTGTCAACGGCCACATTGTTCGATGGCAGATGTGTCACTTAAAGTATTTCACAGGCTATACAGTTTTGTGTGAACAGTAGTCGGTGTCGATTTGTGGAATAAAAACATATGAACCTGGAGGGTTGAAATTCAACATGTGGAACTGATAAACATGGTACAAAGTTCAGGACTGAATAATAATTTTCAGCACCAGTCTAATGTTTGTACGTAACGACCCGTAAAGATCCGTGTTGAAATTAAATTAGTGAGTGAATTTAGTTTTATGCCGTTTTTACGCGAAGGTCTGTAAATAATAGAGCCTGGACCAGACAAACGTATGATCAACTGTATGAACAATATATACTGATCATCGATATTAGCACAGGCAAACCGTAGCGCAAATGAGGTTGCGCAGCATAGAACATATGACAAGTCTTTGCATATGCGAGCTAAGCGTAAGACTTGTCATTTTCTCAATGCTGCGCAACCCATTTGCGCTACAGTTTGCTTGTGATATGAGTAATTAGATACGATGACATAGGCTGATCCTGAGCACCTGATCCCGTTAGTCTCCTCTTACGACACATCCGGTTCTTCACAGGAAGGTAGATCGATGCTCAAGCTATTGATCTCTGGACTGCCTGGTCCAGACTTGAGGATTTACAGACTAGAATATTGGTGGATGCGGCGTAAAACTAAACTCACTCACCTAAGCAATGGTAAATGATCATTCCGGAACTCCTTGTACACCTCCTGACCAAGGCAAACGGTATGGTGTGCACTTGCAATATTCCATCTATACGACGGTTGTCTGTAAATTATCTTGTGTCGACACGACAATCCTGTGATCAACATCATAAGCATCGATCTGTGCAATTGGGAAACGATGACACACCTCTTACGACAAAGATGAGTTACTGAAGATCGATTCTCACTCGGATCTTCAGGGGTCAGACTGTATGGAAGATCATTCCGAGCCGTGACGTAACCAGAGCTACCACCATAAATCACACATGGACATAACCTTTCGTGCACAGTGTATGGAAGACGCCCTACCGAAGCATATTAAATATCGGGTTAAAACGACGATGAACTGACGTACAAAAGAGTTACACACCAGCTTCTGTGGAATTTTAAAGGAAAAAAAATACACACATGGTTAAAATTATGTAACCTTTCTTTTGTACATCAGCTTATATGAACCGAGATTATGTCAGTTAATTCGAAACCGAATCACGAGGGAGCGACCTAATACTTCCCGGAATCCAGAGTACCACAAAGTCTACTTTGAAGATTACTCTATACAAATATCAAAGTACTGAGAAAATTTGTTGTTTGACTGAAAACGTATCGAACATAAAATATACATACAGCATTTTCACTTGCACCATTGTATTTCATAGTGTTTACGTGTTTGGTTTGTTGTTGTAAGAAGCGCTCAGTAATAGTCTAGCTATATGGAGGCGGGCTGTAAACAATCGATTCTGGGCCAGACAATCCAGTAATCAACAGCATGATCTATCAATTGGGATACGATGACATGTGTCAAATAAGCATGGGTTACTATGACCACTTCTGACCCGGATCATCACAGGTTATATGCATATCAAATACAATTTTCTATGCTAGCTTCGTAAAGCACTGTGGGCGATGGGATAGCCCAAACGTTACAGCGTTCGCTCGCTACGATGAACATCTGTGTTCGATTTCCTACTATGATACTCACTTCTGGTGTCGCCAGCCGTGATATTGGTAGTATATTCCTAAAACGGCGTAAATGTTAACTCATTCGTTCACTCACTCAGTAGAACAGTAGTGAGTCAGTTCGGAATATCGACTCTATAAACTTCAAGGGTAAATACACAGCTGTTTAGCGTTCGTTTTACGACCTGTATGCTTGTTGAGCGGAGCACTTGTCAACACCCTACATTAACGATGTTGAAACAAGGTCTATTTCTTGCTTCATAATGTATGTTTATGTATGTTTTACGGCTTTAAACTGCGTCAATGTGCTCGCTCTAGTTCGATTATGCCTTGTCCTCTGTATCATGTCTTATTTTCTTATACACTACAGCGAGCACGGGTGGCCTAAGGGGCCATGGCGCCGACATAGAGGCGTCCCCGTGATTGTGGGTTCGATTTTCTGCTCCCCACCGCCCGATTTGGATTTACATTTTAAAAATCTAAAAACTCTTTCACATCCAATCACAACTGTTGGAGGATTCATCAGCGCTTAAGGCTCTCAACGCAAACGGCTACTTAAACGACTGAATCTGATTTATAGTCGTGTGTAACCTTGCGCACCGGTGTCAAGGTCAATACAGGGTAGCCTGGGCGTTGCTGGTGGGTAACTACAAACGCTCTTGTATTTACTTAAGCGGATGATTATAAGCGCATGTTGTACGTCTCCCTGGAGGCAAACTGATACCCGATGTTCTGCCAATATTGACACGACCCTACCGGGTACCCATTAAGTGGATCTTATAGGGAGCAAATACGTAAGGGGGATTATAAGCCATAACTCAACAGAAAATGGCTTATCATGAAGGGAGGTGTGGCGTAGGGGACATTGTCATATTGTATAGAAGAGAAGGCATCATCTATATGTATTGATTTCTATTGATTGATTTCTAAGTCAACTGGTCAAATTTACAGCCGGTTAATGTATATATCACACAGGACTATGTAATTCTCCTCATGGTTACCATGGCATGCCAGTGATGTGTGTATATATGTATATATACAATGGTCAGTCTGGTGATCTGGATATCGGCGCTAGACATTAATAGCGCCGATATACAGATCGCCATTTCAACTGGCCAAGGGCGCTTTGTTTTCTCTTTGGATGTCTATCACAACGGGACATCGTATTTTCAATCTCAACTCCCTGGGGATCATACAAATCTTGCAGCCTACTAGGTGCACTGAGTTAATGTGGCTTTCCAATCCTTGCGAGATACCCTTTTATAGCTGGATGGACTGGGACACACAGTCACAATACTTTGTCCATGTTTACTGCACGTTGCTGTACCCGCTGCGAGGTGTTTGCATGTATTCGTGTGGCCGCCATCTGATCATATACCAACGGATTCGTGGGTTCTTTTAAGTGCACAGGGTTGTGTGACAACACTGAAAGAGTCTGAACAGAATAGTGACTCCAATTTTTTGGGGGGAGGTTTTTCACACCCGGTCACAGGTGGGCTCGATCCCGGCACCTCTGAGCTCGCTGGATTGCTAGCCTGTGCTAGACCGTGCTCCAAGATAAGATAAGAGTTACTACAGATGCTATAATGTTTACATTTGTGGATATAGTCCTGGCCTGCTAGACCGTGGCTCATAAAAATACCGTCGGGTCAGTATATCTCCAGTCACTGGCCCGACTGACAAGTGAATATTCAGTAATTCAGACGTGTTTTCTTATTTTTATTTTTTATATTTTACCTTTTTGTAATGTTTGGCTTAGTTTCTAGAATCACATTTCGGACCAGTGAATTAATTTGTGGTAACGTTTAGGCATGCCTATCCCGACTGGATAGCAAAATATAGAAACCTTTTCTCACACTGCCCTCTGGTGCCAGACTGGTACCCGATGTTCAATCAATACTGACAGCAACCGATCCATAACAGCATTGGTTGCTGACTGCCATTTCTAACTCGCATCGTCACGATCATATGTAGGCTACGGGGAATGATCGCCTGAGTACCTCTGTGAAACTGAACACCTTAGGGGGCACGGGTGGCCCAGTAATCTGAGACTGATGTCCCTGGATTCGGACCCGTACATTGCATTCCGCATTCCTACCGTGGATAGACATACATTTCCTTTTGTTCAAAAGCAATACAGTGATCAGCGTTGTCTACGCAGCACATCAGGGCCCACTTGCACAAAGCCACATTAGCGATACGACCATCTTAAACCAATATTGGAGAATGGGAGTAACGATCATTGTAGAGCTAAGATCGCATTGTGCACGTGGGCCCTGAAAGATTGTCGCAACCTCGCCCTAACTACGGTCACGAAAACCTTGTGCTGCATGCGCCACACTGACAAGGCGCTGGTTGAGTCTATTCGACTTTGTAAGGAATGCCTCCATTACGAAATTTGACACACTTTGTCAGAACAATGTCATATGCTTAAGCTGTTTGCCCTTGGAAGCAAGATTTAATTCCATCGACTTTCAGCCGTAGCTTGATCTAAACAGGTCACTCACTCGCCATTATCGTCCCGAAGCAGATGGAGTCGGGGACCACAGTGACGTCACAACAGCGCAACGTCTCATCTGTCTGTTTAGCACTCAAACAGATTCTGGAATACCTTTGTGGCAGATGGCTCTTAACCCTTGTCATGGCTACGTGGACGGTCATATCTTCAGCGAATTCAAACATGTTTGTTTTGTATCATTTGCAATTGCTAGGGGCAGCCAGGTCCTATATTGTCGTTTAACGCGGGATACATCGCTTTCAAATTATTTGCCCCGACGGACAGTGCTGCGATCGTCATCAAATAATTATGTTGACCAATACAATTATTCGTACCGAAAATATTCGACCGCTAATGACCGTCGTCAGTTGCAGAAACTTCCGACCCCATTGCGCGATCACGCCATTTTGACCCAAGGGATTCTCGTAATACGTTGGTGTAAAGGATTATGGGTAAACACTTTTTCACGAGGATCAGTGACCTTGACCGAGTTCCGACAGCCGGATATGACTGGCGTTGGTGACCTAGTCTGTCAAAGACAGTGATTTTTGGAGTCTCTGAAATCAGAGCATTTAAATACAAGTTACACTTCACCCTGGTTACAATGCCACAATGGATATGGTGTCATGTGTTTTTCCCAGAAAGGATATCCTACCTATAATACCCTGATAATAATGCCAAACCGTATTTAATGCCACGTGCAAATAGTTTGGGGAGCAAAAATTCATACCGTAATTGGTTAACTGGCATGACACAAATTAATTGACCAAACTCATTAATGCTTTAAGTAGTCTTGTAATCCGAGATTGGATAACACTTGTGACAATAGACGTCCTGTCACCTACATCATCAAGTCACCTGCAGCTACACGCTTGGATTATCCAGTCATTCAAGTTTCATTACAGAGACACCAGCTCATTCGCCTTGCTGACTGCATAGGTCCTCTAACAGTCCAACCTGTTTATAATGCCACCCTGGTCATTATATGAGGTGTTCAGTAAGATTGGGCTCGGGGAACATAAACAAACATCGAGGGTACATCAACCTATGTTCCCCTCGTGACCAGTGAACAATGTATTTATCATACCGAACACCTCAATGGGTATTGGGTATCGTCTCGTTCACTTCAGCCAACCTGAGTGAATGAATCGATTCGATTCTTGCATCTTACTGTTTTTCCCACAGGTATTGTCATAGTAAAGTCGCCGCGATGTAATTCCCGTCTTAATATTCACAGGGACCACATATGAACGTTATGGCAGAATTTACTTATTGGAATGCAAGGCAAATCTTTTCGTAGACATCGGTAGATTTTGCACACGACACACGAATCTTCCTTCCATCGATTTACATTCGCAAAACATCGGTAATTTCCGTGCATCATAAGTGATTCAATGTTATTCGAGGTAAAAAATTTTTTTAAAAAACAAAACAAAAAAAAAACAACCAGGACTACATGAAGTACGGAATGAGTTGCCGTTGGCAGCAGGGTACATTGAAATGTTCTTGACTTGTAAGTGGGGTACACTGAAAGCAAAAGAACGCTTGACCAATCAGAAAACGACATTTATGAGTGAGTCAAGATAAACGTGTATATGTACGTCGTCTGTGTGCGTTCGCTACTATAGCTATTTTAAAGTTTAAAGTTTAAACTTACACGCACCAACCCCATCCCTAAGCCCCTAGAGATTTTGCAGCAGATTAGCTTTGATATCCATCATGGTCATACAATGGCATCATAATGGCGTCAGTAAGGTTTCATTCCTGAAACTGAGGGTCTTCATTTTCAGTGTGAAAGTATGAGTTTTGAATTGTCAAATTACTTAGAATTTGCCTTGTGTCCTACGTCTCTTTCAGATCTGTATGACAGACTTGCACTGTGGGTTTGTAACGTGCTCGTTCGTCAAATCGTTGTTCGATTCCCCGTTCTGGTGTCCATTGTCGTAAAAATGATAATCCTGTGAGTACTTGTCAGTACCACATGATAAAACGACTCACTAAACACACATCTCGCCACTAACTCATCACACCACATCATATTTCAACACTGACACTCATCGAGTGTAACTCACGATGCCATAACTCACCTGAACCACTCCATGTCAAGAACACACAGTCCGAATTGTACCCTAGACACATCGTGATGTGTGATACCTTATCTCACCCAGAAAACAGACACCCACAAAACATTATTACATGCCTATTTAATATTGCGACCGCAATACGAGCCGTGAAGGTGAAGGTCCGGAGTAGAATAGGTCTTCAGCAAAACCATGCTTGTTATAAAAGGCGACTATGCTTGTCGTAAGAGGCGACTAACGGGATCGGATGGTCAGAATCGCTGACTTGGTTGACACATGTCATCGGTTCCCAATGGCGCAGATCGATGCTCATGCTGTTGATCAATGGACTGTTTGGTCCATACTCGATTATTTACAGACCGCCGCCATATAGCTGGAATATTGCTGAGTGCCGCGTAAAACTAAACACACTCACTCACTCACTCACTCATTACGACCGCATATTACGGCGCTCTCGGTCGAATTCCGAATAGAACGGCTGCCGGATCTACTTTTTCGAATGTTCGGCAGTAATCGGATCCTTCGGTTGTCACCTGCATATTGACGTCATTTTCTGGATCTATAATAGGATTCAGACTTGTTGGAAAGTTGTTTTGTGTCAAATATATTCTGTTTTGTTTCTTTCAAGGTCAATACTTGGCATGCTCTAGATTAATGAATTAAGTTTGAGGAAGTGGATATCACGTATACAGGTGGGACACGCCCCTTGCACGGACTGATACGCCTCTCTGTGGAACTTTCAATAGTGGCGTATTGAGTTGATGAAACAGTCTGTGTCGTCAAAGTGTATGTAATAAGTACAGGGCGTCATGCTAATGCACCTGGGCCTTATGTTTTGAACTCTAGGGTGTCACGGTAAGAGAGGAGAGAAGTCGTTGTTCCTTCGCGTTTAACACATGACGTCATAATGCACTAAGGTGACGTATATTTTATATTTCATCTAACTCTCTCTCTCTCTCTCTCTCTCTCTCACACACACACACACACACACACACACTTTACATTAATTAAAATGCCTATACTCTATCCTTCACAGACAAGCGCACATAGTTACACACACACAGACAAACATTAAACATATTTTCAGGTTCTGTATTTATATTTCACCCTGCGCGCCCACGAACGCACACACATTTGACGCATCCTGACACATCCTGCATAAAGTCATCCGAGGAAACAAGCGATGCGAAAGATAACAAGATAATGGTTGCCTCAACGTAAACTACAAGGGTGGTTTGGTATCATTAACTGATCTACAAGCCTGCGGGATATTGACTCTCTTAACGTGATCAAAGGCATTAGTCACATGGCCGTTTAGTCATCCTGTCTGCGTTCTTTATACCAGTAGACCCAAGTCCTAAAAGTGTGAGTGAGTGCATGTTGTTTAATGTCGCATCCCCAAGCCCCAGTGACTGGAAACAAGAAAAACAACTCACATTATTACCCAGGTCTTCGGAGCAGTGTGCACTCAAATTGTATTCGCAGAACCCAGAGGACTATACAACCAAGCTGGCGTAAGAAATTAAATAGCCCCATTATCAAGTCTAATGTGGTTAAAGCTTTGGTCTGAACCAGGAAATGGGTGCTCACGGCGCTAACTGAGGAAAGATAAATCTAAAACTAAAAGTTTACTGATTGTTAAAATAATTTCTTTCGGCCACAACAGAAAGGAATGAGAAGTCTTGAGATTTAGTGTCAGTTTGTGCCAAAGCCCTACTGTAGGAACAGGGTTTACTGTATGGTGATCTTTGAATGCTTATTGGTTAAATCCGCACTTGGTTCTTATATAATCAACGTCCCTAATATCATTATCTGGAGGGCAATGAAAACAGTGAACAGTTCCCTTTGCATTCAAAGGTAAAATGTGCCTACACATACACAAAAGGATAGGACTCAGTGTGCAACCCTGTCTTGACACTACGAACAACGTGATTCCTCTTCCAAGATATAAACTTCACGTTACAGTTACACGTTAATACACGTCTTGACATTTAGTCCGACAATATCATAGATCACACAGAACAGGGTTATCAAATGCCAGAGCTACAGAGGCAGTGTGAAGAGCGTGGCATAAACATCTTTGAATTCGAGCTTCTACGGGAAATAAACCAGGCACCATATGTAAAAGAACCATCCTTATCGAACCGTTGGCGATGTTACTGGGAGCGTCGTTGATTACGTCGGAGAAAATAATGTTTTTACACATAATGTTTGCTAATTAAATAGATGAAAGAACTCTAAGTGATTTATATATGAAACCTCGATGATAAATCAAATTATCCGAATTCGAGATACGAACTGTATTAGCATAAGACTAATGTGCTGATGAGGATTCGGTAGAGAATCACGCAAACATTATCTCAAATGATTTAGCGATCAGAACAAAGATTCTTTGCGTAGTATCCGGTAAGTGAGTGAGTTTATTTTTACGGCGCATTCAGCAATATACTTATATGGTGCCGATCTGTAATTGATGGAGTCTGGATCAGACAATCCAGTGATCAACAGTATGAGCTTCGGCCTTGGGAACAGATGATATGTGTCAGCCAAGTCAGCGAACCTGACCACTCGATCCACTTAGTCAGCCCTTACGAGTAGCATAGTCGCCTTCTGTGGCACGCATGGGTTGCTATTCTGTCAAGGATCTTCACGAAATTGGTATCCGATAGGATCCGAGTTAGAAATGATCTTCAGCACTCCAGTAATTGTAGTGTATTGCCGCATAAAGGCCAGTGACTCGCACACAAAATACATTAACTGAATAACACGGGGACAAGATAATTTCTAACACAGTAATTAGGTATTCAAATTGATTTTCAATTAGACAGTGATTCCTCGATTCATTTTGTTAGTAGAGATTAAGTTTCAAGATTGTGTTCTGAGAAGAGAAGTACAATGCAAAATATCCTTTTCTTAGGTTATGATGGGAAGGACATTCGGGTACAAAACAATATCTGTTTTCGATGGAAGTCACACATTAAACATACTCTTTCTTCAAGGGGTGTTTATATTTGTGTTTATCTTTTTGTATGAAGGAGTTCGGATGATTTGAATGAAAGACGTGATTCTCTGGCCGTAATGGTGGACGAGTAGTGCGGAGTGTGGCGTTGAAATAAATAAATAAATAAATAAATAAATAAATAAATAAATAAATAAATAAATAAATAAATAAATAAATAAATAAATAAATAAATAAATAAAAGACAACAACAGAAAAACAAGCCTTGTATCATTACTATTTTGATAGTGATTCATAAGCACGTGTTTATGCTATGGTCTAAATTTGTCAAATGATTTTGTTTTCAGGAGAGATTTCTTATGGATGATGTCTATTCAGGGGAGACGACGGCCATCCCGAACGGTCAGTGTTTGCAAATGACCTTTCAAACTTTTACAAGAGATATGTCATTCCATGGTCATGTCATCCTATTACTGACATTACTGGTTTGCAAAGAATTTCCGACCAAACTGTCAAGAATTGATTGCTTGAAGTAGTGATTCGACCAAGAAGTCCAGTTGTCGCCCTTGTTTTGGGAGACTTTTATCGGCGCAATGACTTGCTGTGGTGTCGTAGAACCTCAGAAACTGGAGACAAGTTTGGTTCAGTGATGAATCACGATTTCCTTTTCACATGCAAGATAGAAGACAGCGTTTCTCGTTGTAGAAATGGACGTTTTGCCCCTAATTGCATTCGACTGGTCGACAGATTCGGTATAGGAGTATGAAAGTGTGCGGTGTGATATCCAGCGCACAAACATCTGATGTGGAGGTGGTTCAAGGGAATTTGACGGGAAATCGGTACCTAAACGAAGTCGTTACGGTGTGACAACTTCATGGTCCGCTACTTTGCCAGTTCTAACGTCAATCTCTTGCCATTGTCTGCCCGATCAACAGACGTAAACTCGATAGAACACCTATGGGCTGAACTCGATCGACGTTTACGTCAACGCCAAAAGACGCGCACAAATGGCCATCACATTGCAGGAAGGGTGGGTAAGAATTCCATAAGGTCGATTACGTCGACTTTCGTAGTCTGTGCCGTGACCGTGCCGAACAGTAATCGCTGCGAATGGTAGTCAGACTAGTTACTGACTTTGACACCATCTTGTGGACTCAAGTAAAAAGAACCACAGAAATAAGAATTTTCATCTCTTTACCACTGAATTTGCACGAAATAATTGCTCTATAACTAAGGCAGTAAATTTTGTTAAATAGCTTACATTTGAAGAATGTATATACATTTTATAAATCTGTTATGCCGTTTTTTCCTTTCACTAACCTCCAATTCATAGGAGACGACCCCCTTTTGGAAGACATTACCTGTTTATTTCACCGGGACGATGCACATATTAGTTGTTCTCCCGTAAGTATAATTAGCGATTTGAATTGTGTAATGTGCCTGCTGTCGCTGGACAGAGACATCTGGAGGCGGATAAAATACAATACTTGTCCTGATTATGTTTCTAGGTTTGTCGGCACCCAAGTCGATGTTTCCAGGACGGTGGCGTCAGTCTGGTCGTTAATTACTAAAGCGATCGCTTGTCCTGGGTTTGATTCCCTACAGGGATACAATATGTGAAGCCCATTTCTGGTGTCCCCCGACGTGATTTTGCTGGAATATCGCTAAAGGCGGTCACTCGTTCTTCTCCAAAGATGTACTTATATCCCTTTCCTCATATCCTCTTCGTCACAAACCTTAATCTGAGATACCGAGATATGAGTGAATACAGTATTACGCCTCTTCTGCTCATAGTCCTGCAATATCACGAGAGGTGTCACCGGAAACGCACGTCCCAGGGGTTAATAACACAAATACACACTGTTTTCCCCATACATCAGCAATTTCCCTCTCTTGAAGGGCAGTGGAGGTACTCTAAAGGTTAAACATCGTCCGATGGTCATGCTGAAGCCACGAATCTGATATTCCCCACGTGTACACAATTTGAAGCCCATTTTTTGTTCCCCCCTCTCCACCCCACCTCTCTCTCTCTCTCTCTCTCTCTCTCTCACACACACACACACACACACACACACTCCACACACTTCGTTATATTGCTGAAATATCGCTAAAAGCGGCGTAAAACCATACTCTTCACGGTTAAAGAGTTTCAGTGTCTGAGAAAACAACCTTTGTAATTCTACAACGTTTCAGGACATTGTCTAACATATATGTGTGATGTACACTGTCTTAGATTTCAAGTTAGGGGGCCATTAACCTGATATGAACCAGTAAACTGTTTGCCTCACAGTAACAAACCTCTTACATGTAAACGAGATAAATGAGAAAAAGTTAAACCGTGTCGGTGTTTTCTAAACAGTCAGTGTCACCTGTCGTACTGATGGTGTCTACTGTTGCAGACATCAGCAATTAATCTCCCACATCACAAGTGACGATACCCCAGATACCGCTCGTCGCGGCGGGGATTCGTGACGGCAAGCACTACCTGTATTGTAAATATGTTACCAATGTATCCCGCGGGGTGTATGCAACATTGCTTTTTTCAGTTGTCAATTTCATTTCGTTAAAATAAATCACTTATACATATTTATTCTGAGGAGCCAAATACCATTTTTAAAAAACACTTTATTGTTCTGGCAATAATCACTTTGAAAGGCGGTTTGTATGATTGAGAAGGTTTTCGCATCACCGCTTACAACGGCGTCAGCTAGGAAATTCAGAAACTACCAGGCGTGTATAGGACACAGAAATAGTGCAACTTTCAAAATAACTATTACGACAATAAACTTGAGTTAAGATGTATGTAAGAAGTACATTCTATTTCCCTAAGCTTATATGCAATGGCGTCTGCTTGAAAATTGAGAAACGTGATAAGCATATTTTTAAATGGATACAAGAGACCTGTTTTGAATGAGTTTATTATCCAGAAGATCTTATGGCAACAAACGTTTGGTACAAAGATTTGTAACGATTAAAAACTGTTATTTCGCTTCATCACCTTCAGCGGCCACAGTGTGAGCCAGCGAGGAGTATCAGAATGTGTCTGTTATTGAATTTGTGAAGCAGTTTAATCCTTGATCCTGCAAACACAAAAACAGTCACATTTTAGGGCCAAACTCGAAAGTCATTAAAAGGTTTACTCGCGGTTATGTTTTGAAGCCACGCTTCGAAAATTATCCTTACAAAGCCAAATTTAAAAAAGTTTAAACCGTAAGGAAAAAATAACATTCTGGAATGTCTAATGGATAGCTCAGACTGCATGGCACAATGCCAAGTATCCTCCGTTCAAATGTTTGTCTTATTCAAGTGAGAGAATAAAGATGATTTTCGACAGGTTAACCATCGTCCTGATAACTCCATGCAAGTCTGCATGTCTAGAAAATGTATGTATGGCACTTACGACTCTCTTAGCGTTAAGACAGCTTCGAAAATATAGGCCGTGATTATATAATAAGAGCAGTCCTCGCTTGTTCCGGATCGCCAGATATACTGTTGTCAATGGAGTTGCGTGAAAAGTTCAAAATGTCCATATTGTCCCGGACCCGTGAAGGTCCCGGGGTAGAATAGGCCTTCAGCAACCCATGCTTGCCATAAAAGGTGACTATGCTTGTCGTAAGAGGCGACTGACGGGATCGGGTCGTCAGCCTCGCTGACTTGGTTAACACATGTCATCGCTTCCCAAGTGCGCAGATCGATGCTCATGTTGTTGGTCACTGGACTGTCTGGTCCAGACTCGATTATTTACAGACCGCCGCCATATACTAGTAGCTGGAATACTGCGGAGTGCGGCGTAAAACTAAACTCACTCACTCACTCACCCGTATTGTCCCATCGTCGTCGAACGCGAGGTTTTAATTTCATCACGTGGAAAACGAAAATTATTCGTGAGAAAGAAGTCAGTATTTGGGGAATTGTTTTTCGCGTGTAGGTTGTGACGCGAGTGTTTTAACCACTTTAAAAATTCTACAATGCATATATTTTTAGTCAGTTTGTCAAAAGGACAGATGTAAGAGTCAGTTTGGAGAATGACATTTTGTAAATTGTACAAAAGAGTCGTGTTTTAATACCGTTCATGGCCCTTGTTAATGCAAAACATCAATCGTTTCAATATAGTATCAATCACAGGTGTATATCAACTGACGAAATGATATCAAAACTGAAACTGACAGAATCCAGTGCTTGTACTTTCTGTAAAACGAGTATCGGAACCATAATATACATATTCTATGAATGTGATATTGAGATTGGAACAATGTTGTTGAGTGGATTCAACATAAAACCAGTCTAAGTAAACTTAGTCTCAGTGTATTTCGTTACACTCAATCACTGAGTCTAACAAAACCTAGTAGAAGGTCGCGTCAGGTAACCTTTAAGCGGCCAATGGCCGTCCAATCAAACGCGAGACGGCTAAATAGGTTTAACCAATCAGACAACGGCTACTATTTAGGGAATGGAGGGACTTTCAAAATATTCAGGTCACTGACACAGATCTCTCCACAAACAAAACTCCGCATATAACACAATTAGTTGACCTGCAGTATATGCGCTTTTGGGACATGGTTACCATTAGCTAATATTTCCGGAAGATGACTTCCTTGAATATTGCCCAAAACACTATTTTCAGCGACTCTTTACTCACCGTTGTCATGGTTGTAGGTATGCATCACCCGGAAGCAAGCGTAAGCTAAATAGCATTCGGAATCGTTCGGGTACGAACCTTTTCGAGATAAAACCTTCAAAGGGTATGTGCCAATGTCCACATTTGTGATTTGGTAAGCTGTGTTCCGATTGGTCAATCTCAAAGGTTATCTGACGCGACCTCCCATAAGGTTTTGTTAGACTCAGTAGTGGAGTGTAGCGAAAAGTACTGAGGAGAAGTTTACTTACACTGACATAAAACAGGCACCATCATAACTTACATATGAAAAAGATATCATTTTGATACCCAGAGAAAAGAAATGATGTCCCCAATTGTATCATTATTATTACAAAATACAATATTAAAAAAAAAATGCTGCAAATTTGGTCGCTTGTTGTTTAACGCCACAGTCAGCAATATTCCGGGTATTTATGGAGACTGGATGTAACAATCCTGTGAGACTGTATTGGGTAGGTCACCCAGCAGTATCGGTCACCGAGCCTGACCACGCGGTCCCGCGGTCCATTCCATTTCTAACCCGGATGTTCACGAGTTCGTATTTTATACAATCTGTATACAAATTCAACAGGTATTGTTTTCATATCCCGTGTGAAACTCTTTTTTAATGATGTTTACAAGGGTCAGATTGATCACACCTTAAAGAATGGGATAACAGGCCAACCTGGAAATGTTTTAGTGGTCTTTGAATCCAACTCTCGATGGTTGCCACTTGACCAAAAGCTATTCTTTTCCTATTTCTTTCATCACCGATTTTTGTTCGTAGTTACAGTTTATATATTCACATGTTTTGATAAAATTCAGCATAAAGAGGGAAACTGGTTTTTCTTCAATCATGAACCTTTTCTCTTTTTTGGTGAGCCTTCACAAAATTCAGGACATCACTATATATTTTCAAATCACGCAAGCTTGTTTTTGTTGGTTTTTTAAAAAAAGGAACAGTTCTTTTCTTTTTATTTTTTGCCAACTTCCTGAGTATATGTACTTGAAAACATTGATGATCGGGTGTCGTAATAGGGTTCTTCTTTGCTCATAAATTAAAGATTAAACTTATGTGACATTAGCTTAGATAAACCATGGATAAAGTGTTACTATATACGTATTATAAACGTAACGCCACACTCTGCAGATTGGACCAGACAATCCATGTGACTGGTATCATGAGGATCGATCGATACCTCAGCCAAGACAGCGAGCCTGACCACTTGATCCCGTTAGTCGTCACTTACGACAAGAAGGGGTTGTTTACGACCAATTACGTTTTATAAACGTTTAAAGGGTATCGACACCATTTAGAGTTGTCTGGTGCTGATCTAGAGATGTGTCCCCTGGGAGTGTCGTGATTACAGGATTCTCAGCACCGTTTCGTCGAAATGATGTCAGAGACTTCGTCCCTTTGGGTTCCCCGATAAAACTGACACTGTCAGTCAACTTAGTCACTGTTCATAACGGCGTAAAACAGCACTCATACTACATACCAAAGGGGTAGCTCGGTGGTTACAGCGTTCGCTCGTCACGCCGAGGACCCGGGTTCCATTCCCCACGTGGGTATAATGTGTGAAGCCCATTTCTAGTGTCACCAGCCGCGATATTGCTGGAATATTGCAAAAACCTAACTCACACACTCACCACCCATCCACTATCAAAGACGTGATATGTCGAGTTTATAAAATCGAGGCCAAAGGGCAGTCCCTGCATGTGACGAAACATATGTTGTCCCAACACCGGGTCATCTCTCACAGATAAGGCAGATAGTCGTTCAGTTGACTGTGATGTTCATTTCAACTTTGGCAACGCGGAAAACGGCAATATACGTGTATATATATTCATATCGGATGCAGCAACAAAATTCCTTTTTGTGAGCTTAAGATGTAACATCAATATACTTTTACGGAAACAAAATAAATAAAAATAGCCTTATTTGGAAGTAAATCACATCTGGCGAACTTTTTGAAATCACACAAAGCATGCCATCGATCATCACTGAAGCAAATAAAGGGGATATAGACCTTCCGTGGATGTAACAGAACACAGATGGTACGTAACACGTAACGGAGCGGCTGGACACCCAGATATCAGTATACCCAGCGGGTTGAGGGTGTCATCTTTCTACGGGTACTAGGGTGGGTCCAATTATCACCCCTTGAAACTTTCATCATGGCAGTGCAAAAGCCCAATATCTACTAACACTGAATTCCAATGACCCCGCGGTAATGGAAATTCGGAAAAATAAAAAAAATATTTAAAGAGTTGTAAATTAGCCCTATTTTATGAATTTTTATGTATCTCAGTTTTTATTACACATACATATTGCATTAAATTTTAAATACCGAGTCACCAGGTTGCGTATAAAACCTAATCACATATCTCATGTTCCAATTCAACTGTCGTCTTCTTAGCCTAAGGAGGCATGAAGTCTCCTAAAATGTATTTCCTCTTTCTTATGTGTACGCTTAAAGAAGGTAACCGTGGTTTGTCTCGGATCAGTTATTGTCAACGAAGGCTTCAAGAAAATATTCCATCACGCGTTAATAAAAAAATATTTAAATCCATGTCGTGACTCAAACACTACGGCGTGAGAGAGAGTGAGAGAGAGAGAGAGAGAGAAAGAGACGTTCGCACAGACACACGTATGTACTCGTAAATACTCGTGGTTAGTACGTATGATGCAGTATTTGACAGTATATCCCACGCGTATTCGTTTGTTGTATCACGCCCCTACGCATTGTGGTGCTCGTTATACTACAGGGGACAAGATATAGTAAAGGGCATATCTTTGGCTGAAGTACTTTAATAGGCCCATGCTGTAAAGTCATAACTCAGTTTCATAACAACACGCGAACTGCTTCCACGGTCTCTCTACATACATTCGATAAGTAGAGGATGAAACGCAAGTATCATGTATGTCTGTATGTAAAGGACTTACCAGTTCCAGCTGAACCTTTTTCTTTTGTTTTTCCTGCAGCCACAGGGATGGGATCGGATCACAATCCATCGTCGATAATCCACGAAATCTCCGATAATCCAATCAGATGACAACACAGGTATCCCCCAGCTGGTATTCTAACACTTGTACACACTCTGGTCCACTTGGCCCGTAATACTCTGATTACAAGTGTTT
Organism: Haliotis asinina; assembly: GCF_037392515.1. Taxonomy (NCBI): domain Eukaryota; kingdom Metazoa; phylum Mollusca; class Gastropoda; order Lepetellida; family Haliotidae; genus Haliotis; species Haliotis asinina. Next base: position 22,507,065 of record NC_090290.1, read on the forward strand.
CTTCATATTCACCTAAGCGGCCCCATACGTAGTATGACCTAACGCGTTATAGGTGATCGTCAGTGTATCCACACGTGTTAATAGTACCCTGCTGTAACGCCACGACAGGACGAGGTGTGCGCAGTTGTCATGTACACTATGACTTCCTGATGAAAGAAATAGACCAGCATGTAGTCCTGCAGGTCTTGTTTATGGTCGATGAGGTAAAGTCGAGGAAAACTTATGACTGAGTTAACAGTGTGTGAACAAAATGCCACGTTATATCGAGTAGTGTGAAATATACTCCAGCGTCGGTGTGCTTTCTGCAGCTGTTGTGACTATAGGCGGTTGGATGGATAACTGTCGAACAGTAGGTAACGCTCTCATCACATGTGACTTGCGATATGTAAGGTGTACCGTAAATCTTCGAGGAAAGGCGTGTTAGAATAAACGTTTGTTTCTAGTGTTACGGTTAATCAATTGCCGTGACAAAAAGTATGTGAATCCCCTTTCAATGAGCAAAATATAACACAGATAAGTCTTAAATATTCAATAATATATTGAGCAAACAATGAGCAAGTTATAATGAATCACAATACAGATTTCTAGTGCAATGCACTTAAGTCACAAGTCTAGTGAGTGAGTGAGTTTAGTTTTACGTCGCACTTAGCAATATTACAGCTATATGGCGACGGTCTGTAAATAATAGAGTCTGGACCAGACAATCCAGTGATCAACAACATGAGCATCGATCTGCGCAATGGGGAACCGATGACATGTGTCAACCAAGTCAGCTAGTCTGACCACCCGATCCCGTTAGTCGCCTCTTACGACAAGCTGAGTCGCCTTTCATGGCAAGCATGGGTTGCTGAAGGCCTATTCTACCCCGGAACCTTCACGGGTCCACAAGTCTAAGGTAATGGGTCACAAATATAAAATATTAACTCACTAGAATTTTGGCAATTTACATAGAAATCAGATATAGTAACTGGAGGCAATTTCCACAATATGTAGTCCGGCGTGGAGTGTCAGTCTTGAATGTGATGTTGTTGACAAACAGGTGTTGATAGGCAGAGGCTGAATTCCTGTGATTCCGCAAAGTGCGTCTGTTTCGCCATTTAGTCAGAACATTCGCGAACAGGAAGTAAACAATAGATTGCCAAGGGCAGGTAACTGGACCGCTATCAAGAAGGCCTGACGCTAAAAATACTATTGCCGTTGAACGTATATGATATGAAAAGTGACCCACAATCCACTCACAAAACTCGAAACATTGTGACCCTGTGATAACTACCACTTAATCAATGATAATGCAAATTACAGAAAACACACACTCGTAACAGTAGACATGCACAATTGTCTAAGGTAGCAGATCATAGTCTAGGCTTGCCTCTTCGAATGATTTACTGCTCACTCAGGGACCAATGAAGATCCGGGTTAGAACTGGTCTTCTGCAGCCCATGTTTTAAGATGCAACTAACAGGATCGGGTGGCCAGGTATCCTGACATGCTGACTTGTCGTATCGTAGTCTAAATCTAAATTATTAGCACTATCCCAACTATATCAGTGTCCACACAGCAGGAATGGGCTTCACACATTGTGCTCACCAATGTGGCTGTATCGAACCCGGGCTTTCTGCGTGGGGTAGTCTTGTGATTAAAGCGTTTACTCACAACGCCGAAAGCCGGTTCGAATCCCGACATGGATACAATGTGCGAATCCCATTCTCACTGTTCGGAGATATATATTCTTAAACGCTGTGTGTGTTTTGTTTTTAACTCCACATTCACCAATAATCCAGCTATATATGGCGGCGGCCTGTACGTAATCGCGTCTGAACCAGATAATCCAGTGATCAACAGCATGAACATCGACCTACGCAAATGAGACACGATGTGTCAACCAAGTCAGCGAGTCTTACTGTTTTACTGAAGACCAATTCTAACCCGGATCGTATCGGGTCAAGCGCTATGTAACTCGGTCAGTCGTTGTTCGGGACGATCTGGTGGATATAGAGCGTTATCATACCTCGACAGCCTGATTCGTGTCTCTTGGTATAGTCTACTCAAGCTGCTCCTTGCTTTGTTACCGACAGCAGAAATAGTTACTACTGACATGCTTAAGACATCGCTCACTCTGTAAAAACTAATTCGGTACTAGGGGGACCACCGAAAATTGGTTTGACTCAATTCACGCATGGATGCAAAAGACCCCGGATACTACGCTGTAACCGTTATGCAGCCCCACCGCCTCGACTTTCTTCAGGGGAGTGAGTGAATGAGTTGGGTTTTGCGCCGCCTTTAGCAATATTCGAGCAATATCGTGGCGGGGGACGCCAGAAATGGGCTTCACACATTATATTTCAATGTAAAACTAGTAATTAAACAATTTAAATATAGAATTCAATACAATATAAAACAGGCTAAAGGAGAGTTTGTTTTGTAGTGAGTGAGTGAGTGAGTTACGTTTTACGCCGCTTTTAGCAATATTCCAGCAATATCGCTGCGGGGGGCCGCCAGAAATGGGCTTCACATATTGCGCCTATTTTGGGAATCGAACCCGGGTCCTCGGCGTGACGAACGAACGCTTTAACCACTAGACTACCCCACTGCCCCGTTTCTGCAAGGGAGGTGTCAACATGTCATGATCTTTGAAATCAACATGTGGTCCACATTCATATCAATGGCCTGCTCCATTGTAGTAACACGATAACACTAGCTGTTAGAACAGCTCAATATTTACTGCTCAAGATAACTTTCATTTCTCTTCTATGGCGTCTTTCCAGCAACGCATGCAGGCACAAAGACATGTTACGTCACGCGATAGTGAGTTACAGGTCATCAACGTCTAGGTCTCTAACTGTGTGACGTCTTTGACGTCAGAAACCATGTGGGGCAACGCGTCATCTACGTCAAGTCACGTGATGTTATTGTTGTAACCGTCTTCATTAATGAATAGCCATCCGGACCGTGTACTGCGACTTTGTTGACATTGTTATCCTCTTACAGATAACCCCCCCCCCCCACACACACACACACACACAAAAAAAAACACACACAAAAAAAACACACACTACTAGTTTGCTTCAGTGAGTGAGTTTAGTTTACGTCGCATTCAGCTACATTACAGCTATATGACGGTGGTCTGTGAATAATCGAGTCTGGACCAGACAATCCAGTGATCAACAGCACGAACATCGACCAACGCAATTGGGATACGATGACATGTGTCAACCAAGTCAGCGAGCCTAACCACCCGATCCCGTTAGTCGCCTCGCACGACAAGCATGGGTGGCTGAAGATCAATTCTAACCCGATAATTACGAGTCTTCATGTTTATAGGTGTTTGGCGGTGGTTGTGACGGGTATTGTGACGGGTATTGTGACGGGTATTGATATAACGCGTGTGACAACCGGAGGATGTGATATGACATGCATGACGTTTTCATGTCAAGTTCCACGATTCATAAATGTTGTTGTGGCGTTTCATAACTCAGTGTGTGTGAAAGCGAATTCTTTTACAATTCACGTCAATCCGACATGATATGCAATTCTTAAGTGTCGGTATCAATTCTTATACGACACATTGTGTCAATCCGACTTCATGCACGACTCATGCTGTCAATCCTAGATAGATAAATATAGGGGCAGTGGGCTAGTGGTCAAAGCGTTCGCTCGTCACTCTGAAGACCCAGGTTCGATTCCTCACATGGGACAATGCGTGAAGCCACTCCTGGTGTTTCCCGTTGTGCTATTGCTGGCATATTGCTAAAAGCGGCGTAAAACATAACTCACCCACTCATATAAAATAGTTTTGCATGAGTGTTGGTACGACTCGCTTTACCATTCAAATGAGTGAGTGAGTGAGTGAGTTTAGTTTTACGCCGCACTCAGCAATATTACAGCTATATGGCGGCGGTCTGTAAATAATCGAGTCTGGACCAGACAATCCAGTGATCAACAACATGAGCATCGATCTGCGCAATTGGGAACCGATGACACGCGTCAACCAAGTCAGCCGATCCCGTTAGTCGCCTCATACGACAAGCTGAGTCGCCTTTTATGGCAAGCATGGGTTGCTGAAGGCCTATTCTACCCCGGGACCTTCACGGGTTTTTACCATTCAAAACACAGACACCACCAACAGCACTTACGCACAGGATGTTCTCTATGCGGCATAAGAACCATCGATCCATGGGGCTAATCATCATCCGAGCTATATGAAAGACGAACCAGGATGCTCCTCCACCCTCTGCCCTATAGACAAAGCTAACGTTATACACGGGAGCTTGTGTCTCTTTTGTATGCAGGTACACAGCGGGATGATGTTCCGCGTATCTACTCTAGTATTCGCATCGAACGTAAGAGTATAGAAATCTTAAACGATGTGCTTTACTGTGTCGGTTGACGTAACACGAGTATGACAAATCCCACTGAATAATGCAAAAAGATGAACGGTTTGCAAAATACTGTTCATTTCTCCACAGTTGGTTAACTTTGTATATGTGGACTTTCAGTTCATTAGTTGGGAGTGGGTCTGTGAATAGTTACCGGGTGAGTGTACAGTACGATGTTGTATAACGACGGATCAACTTCATTCGGGTAGGATGGTTGGTTGGGTTGTTTGACGCCGCACTCAGCAATATTCCAGTTATATGGCGTCGGTCCTCAAAATAATCGAGTCTGGACCAGCCAGACCGGTGATGAAGAGCTGATCATCGATCTACACAACTGGGATACCAAATCAGCGAGCCTGACCACCTGATTCTCCTAGTTCATGGGTTACTGAAGACCGGTTCTAAGTGACGGTTCATTTTCAATGACTAGGGGTGGTGGTGATGAATCACAAAAGAAGGGCCGAACCCTTTTGTTCAAGCCTAGGGAGAAAAGGGGTCATCAGTTTTGTACACGTGTACGGGTAGGGGTACACAATTTTGAACTTAAAGATATTAACAAATTATGGGAAGGGTGGGGGAAGGGACGTAAGTGGTTTTGTACTTGGGATGGGTGGCGGGTGGGTGGTGGGTGGGTGGCGGGCGTTTGATAACAATAACCACCATCATCCCACCGGATCATAAATTATAAACAATATCTAACCCGGACCCTAATCTTCAAGTAATGTCCCCCTCTCCACCCCACGCCCACCCCCACCCCCACCCACCCATCTGCTTGTAGGCAATGTGAAACAAAGCACAGAAATGAGATTGACAGGTCAAGACACAGACACAGAATTCGGGAACTGAACCAGAGGTCATATCGTTCTCCCATGTACAAGGTAGGGTAATATCCCCGTAACTCTCCATTCCTTAAAAATACTGCACCCTTGCCCCTCAGGGACCTCGGCTCCGTTATTTTAAAGGAATGGGGAGTCACTCGGACGTTACCCTATACGGAAGAAGCTCTAATTAGCCTTGGATAATCGTCTTGCCTTGCTGAAGATGAGTCTCGTAGACTTACGACTCAGAGGTATATGGGGATATTGTCTCAGACGTGGTTGGTTTCCAAGTGTTGGAATAATTATTTATATTTCTGTATATTTCTGGTTGGAGTCCCTCTGTTTGAATATTTAAACATACTTCTGAAAACAAATATATTTCTTTCTTTCTTCAGTAACCGTTTTCTGACAATGTACCTAATACACATACAGAAGAGAAAATAAACCAAACTGAATTGCTGACATAAAAAAAAATAAAGATGAAGTGTAGCGAGTTAGACTGTTTGTTAGATCGACACAGACTATAAGTTAATCCCCTATTGTTATAGGGATTATCGCGCATCAGTGATGATTTTACTCCGAACAAAAGCCTCCGGCAAAGTGGGAATCCCCCAAGTTTACTGTTGAATCATTTGAGAGAACATGTCTATTTTTAACGGTAGCAGAGAAAATGTTACCCATGTACATATTTGTCGAAACGTGTTATGTGTACAGCATTGAACAAGCGAATGAACTGATAATTGTTCTGCATTTGTATTTGTCACACCTTATGGGAATTACGTTATGGGGGACCATATTTCACGAGAAGCAAAATTCAAGAGACACCTATTGTGTATAGAACAATAGGTGGAGGGTAAACGAAAAGACCCCATTTTACTAGGGGTCCAGCAAACAGGTTTCAATAACACAGACGATAAGCATGTTACACACCATAAATGTTCACTACCATCACTTTAGTATCTTGTATGTCACTTGTATCAATACAGAATGAAGACGTCAGACAAGGTCACGTGGTGTGCGACGCCATTGGTCCTGGAGGGCTTGTGCAAGTTGCTGACTGTTTTGTGGTGAAGTAGGGGGTAATCTGTCTTGTGCATCCCGCATGTGCTCGATCGGGGACATGTTTGGAGAATGTGCTGGTCACTGTTCACGTTGTTTATCTCGTCGCTGTAAACGACGAACAACTCGATCCCAGCGCAGTCTGTGACGTCTGTGTTCAGGGCTCAACACCTTTACTTCGAAGGGTCTGAAGGTTCTGATACCCGCTGCCAAGAAACGTCTTGCCACCATGTATCGACTGACACTGTTATGAAGGGAATTCAACGCTGATGACGTTAGCGCCAGGAAACGGTTTCGCAGATGTAACGTGATCATATGCCGGTCTTCAGCGCGGTTTCGCACTTCCTGAGGCCCGTTTCACAAACTCTCGTAAGCCTAAGATCTCGTAACTTTTCTCGTAGCATTTGTACCTGGCATATCGTAACATACTACGAGAAAGGTTACGCGATCTTAGGCTTGCGAGAGTTTTGTGAAACGGGGCCCTGGTCTGTCCTGTGTCTGGGATGTCTGTCTGTAACGTCGCAGCAGTCAAGATGCGACGACACGGGTGCAGCCGTAGGTTCTGGCAACGTTGGCGTGTGTCGACCCCATCTGGAGCATACCTGTGGCCCTCTCATGTTCAACTGCTGGTCGCTTTTCAAACTGGTTTCAAAATATTTGTTTTAGACTTTTATACCCTGTGGAACTCTGACAGAAGCCCCAAATCATGGTTTATGCAATTTACCACAAAGACGTTTTATTCACGACGTGCACCTGGATTGCACAACAGCGAATTACAATGTCATATGTTAGCGGCTGCAGTCTTTGGAACTCGCCCCTCTCAAAATATGAGGTTCACTTGAACATGCTCTTTCTACGAATGATTTCATAGAGTGAGTGAGTGAGTGAGTTTTATGCCACTTTTAGCAATATTCCAGCAATATTACGATGGGGGACACTAGAAATCGGCTTCGCACATTGTGACCATTAGGGGAGTCGAACCCGGGCTTTCGGGTTGACGATGGAACACTTTAACTACTAGGCTACCCCATCCCCACTGATTTCAGTGAGCGTCACACAGCTTTATCACACAGATACGCTGGAACAGGGCAGTACTGTCGTATCTCATATACAGTAACATAGACTTACGGCAGTCGTGGAGCTACGATGGATTTGTGTTCTTGTTATATTCCCTCAGAACAACAATGGTCGTAATAGCTACGCTACTTCGTGAAACGGGGCCATGGGCTTCGTTCCTCAAAGCGATAAGATGATCACAACTACCATGCTTTAACCAGAGTATGAAACTCCCAAAGACACACTCCAGCGCAGCGATGACTTAACATAGCATACTATACTGGCTCGCCGCATGGAACTCTGGGAAGGACAGTGTCCCAAAGATTTCAGCCATACCACAGGGCTGGTTAGATGTAAAACTTGCTACTTCTGACCAAAACGAACGTGCCCACAAAATATTTTCTTACACACGTCTAAGTTTTAACCCGACCTTGGGGCTGGTGAATTTGATAATCTGGGAGTCCGTGCTGAAAATAACACGTCCCAGGAGGTAGGGCAGACAGATATTTCGAACGTTTACGACTTACGACTGTCGTACTGCGATCACTTTGAGGAACGGAGCCTTGGATTGCAACACTCATGGTCGAAGTTCATCGGTAACATTAGCATTTCTGTATTCGGATTTGGACCATGTGTCCGTGTTGTTGTTTAGACAATTGACTTGTCTTTGCGTGTGTTTGTGACGGGGGCTACGGATGGGCCACTGTTTGTGATTGGTACACCCATGATACACTGCTTTTGGGAGGTATTCGTCATGAGGTGATGTATAATGGGGTGTAACGGGGCGTTCCAAATTATTGCAGTATGACATTGAGGCGCATACCTATGTTGGTCGGTTGGCTGGTTGGTTGTTTAACGACACACTCAGCAATATTCCACTTATATACGACTTTCTATAAATAATCAAGTCTGTACCAGACAATCCAGTGATCAACAGCGTGAGCATCAATCTACACACCTTGGAGTGAGTGAGTTTAGTTTTACGCCACACTCAGCAGTATTCCAGCTATATGGCGCCAGTCTGTAAATAATCGAGTCTGGACCAGACAATCCAGTGACCATCAACATGAGCATCGATCTGCGCCATTGGGAACCGATGACATGTGTCAACCAAGTCAGCGAGCCTGACCACCCGATCCCGTTAGTCGCCTTTTACGACAAGCTGAGTCGACTTTTATGTCAAGCATGGGTTGCTGAAAAACCATTCTACCCCGGGACCTTCACAGGTCACACACTTTGGATATGATGATCAACCAAGTCAGCGAGCCTGACCAACCATTCCCCACAGTCGCCTTTTACGAGCGCAAACGTGTGTGTTAGAGTGGACTAAGCGTGAAATATACCAGTTAGTGCCAACAAACTGAGATAATATGCTACAGTCCAGATGGAGGGGCGATGGGGTAGTGTAGTGGTTTAAATCGTTTTTAAATCACGCCGAAAATCCCGGTTCGATTCCTCACATGGGTACAATGTGTGAAGGCCATTTCTGGTGTCCCTCGCAGTGATATTGCTGGAATATTGCTAACAGTGGCGTAACGCTTAACTTACTCCAAATACTAAGCGAAAGTGGTCGCTGCATGGTTCAGTCAACGCTCTCGTCGTAGCTGAGGTGGACGCTACTCCACCACATCGACATATCAACAGTGTGAGAAGACAACACTACAGAATAGCAGATGAGCAGATAATATGAGGATATATTGCACGGCGTATAGAACGCGTAGCGTAGCCTGTCCCACTGTCATGAACCATATCTGTTCCCTTTCACGTCTCAAAATCGACAAGTCTATATTCTGCTCAGGACCAGGATCTCCCATCCACTGGGGCTCCTTTTCAACTGAAATGGTGTCGTGTCCATCAAAAGTATGTGTTTCACAGTCTGGGTTAATCTTTGTGTAGCACTGTTACTTGCCGCCTATTCTGCAGATATTGCATAGCTGTGCACCAGTCTAGGAATCACTGAAACGTATCCAACTGAAAATACGTGCCCTACCCGCTCATTGTGGTTCGCCAATTTACTCAGTTGCCCAGCCATGTGATTGCGCGGGAAACCAAGAATTATTTATATAGCGCACATATCCATGCACCTAGTGCTTGCTCAAGGAGCTGGTATATGGTTCCCTCGATCATTGGATAGAATCGTATTATCAGTCTCAACTCCCTGGGGAGTATACAACTTTTGCTGCCTCTAGGCGCACCGAGTTTTGTTGTGGCACTCTCAGCCTAACGAGGTACCCAATCCACAGCTAGGTGGACTGGAACACAGTCACAGTACTTTGTACACGTTTACTGCATGTTGCTGTACCCGCAACTTAGTGTTTGTACGTATTCATGTGGCCACCATCTGGTTATATACCAATGGATTCGTGGGTTCTTTTAAGTGCACAAGGTTGTGTACTGTACACTAGGGGTTGTGACAACACTGGAAGAGTCTGCACACAAAGTTGACTCCAAGGTTTTTACACCCTGTCACAGGTGGGCCGACACCTCAATCTCGCTGGATCACTAGCCTGGTTCTTTAAACAGTTGACCCGTGAAGGTCCGGGGTAGAATAGGCCTCCAGCAACCAATGTTTGCCATGAAAGGCGACTCAGCTTGTCGTAAGAGGCAACTAACGGGATCGGGTGGTCAGGCTCGCTGACTTGGTTGACACATGTCATCCGTTCCCAATTGCGCAGACCGATGCTCTTGTTGTTGATCACTGGATTGTTTGGTCCAGACTCGATTATTTACAGACCGCCGCCATATAGCTGGAATATTGCTGAGTGCGGGGTAAAACTAAACTCACTCACTCACTGACTCGCTTTCACCAGTTCTCCCACCGCAAGCTCTAAGCACTGGATTCACACAAAGCAGTGTCGATTCTGTCAAGTCTCTCACAGCGTAGTTCACTCAAGTCGTCACCATAAAACAGTTTGTATTAATCACTGGTCACTTTGACCATCTCGGCACAAACAAGCAAAATTTGTCTGTAGGATTCACTTGAATATGTGACCCTCTCGACACAAATAAAGTTTGTCCCTGTGATTCATGGGGGACTTTGACCATCTCGGCACAAACAAACACGGTTTGACAGTGGGATTCACACAGAATTGTGATCCTCTCAGCACAACTAGTTTGTCAGTGGGATTCACTGGGGATTTTGAGCATCTCGGCACAAAGATGGTTGGACAATGGGATTCACTGGGGATTGCGACCATGTCGTCTCGACCAATCAGTGATTATCTGCGAGATTCAATGGGGATTGTAATCATCTCGGCACAAACAAACAGTGTTTGTCAATGAGATTTATTAGGAATTGTGAACCTCTCGGCACAAACAAACAGAGTTTGTCAGTGGGATTCAAATGGTTGGAGGTGGAGGCGGGGGGGATTGTGAGTCTCTCTGCACAGAAGTGGGATTTGTCATTGAAGTTCGCTGGAGAAACAAGTATTTTCTTTCAGATTGAAAAGGAGCCGCGGTGAGATAGGAGATTCAGGTCTGTACCGGAAGGGAATTAATACAGGTCATGGACTGAGACAGTGTCATGGGCAATTCACACATGGTCATGAACAAGATGCTTATATTTTACTGCCGGTTCTTTAATTTTGTGTAGCAACGAGGCAGGGTTTCTTGCAATCCCTAATAAACTGCATTATTTCCCCCTTCGAACAGCCGTTTCGCCATTTCCCACAGCCATAAATATAGCGAATATTGTGGCTTTTGGAAATATGCAGCTTTTTGAGAAATGGTGTGTGTGTGCGTGCGTGTGTGCGTGCGTGCGTGCGTGCGTGCGTGCGTGCGTGCGTGCGTGCGTGTGTGCGCAAAGTGTGAGGTCCATTTCTCGTGTCCTCTGCCGTAATATTGCTAGAATGTTGCTAAAAGCGGCGTAAAACCATACTCACTCAAAACGCTACAATCGTTTTACGGAACGGGACTCAGACCTTTAATCGTTCAATACCATGTTCATTCAATGTCAATCAAGTTTGAGGCGTTGTATGTTTCTTGCAGGTGTTCGAAAGAATTCACACGTGTTGCCATGGGTACAAACTCAACCAATCACGGCTCGCTTTCGTTGCACGGTTTTCTCATGCACGTTAACTGCAGAACCAATGAATGAAAGCAGACGCGTGAAATACTTAAGTTAACAGTTGCACCGGTAAATCTCAAATTAATACGATGAGTGTGGTAAAAACACTTGTAGAATCACTTGTAGAGTGCATTGAACAGGCAATGATTAATGATGTTACTCTAATTAATATTAAGCTGTTTACTCGTCACAGTGATTTGTTTTCGCCCCATATAAACCGTATCAAAGCCTTTGCAATATAATTCATTACCTGATTGTGATTTTAGGGAGGGTATGGGTGAAAATATCGATAAGTCAACAGCAGGTCTACTTAATCTAAACCCGTGAAGGTCTGGGGTAGAATAGGCCTCCAGCAACCCATGCTTGCCATAAAAGGCGACAACGCTTGGCGTAAGAGGTGACTTACGGGATCGGGTGGCCAGGCTCACTGACTTGGTTGACACATGTCATTGGTTCCCAATGGCGCAGATCGATGCTCATGCTGTTGATCATTGTATTGTCTGGTCCAGACTCGATTATGTACAGACCGCCGCCATATATCTGGCATATTGCTGAGTGGGGCGTAAAACTAAACTCACTCTACTTCATTTAACAAACACCTGTACCCGTGTGGCTTCGTAATGTATAACATATTCAGCTATTCAAATCATTGTGGTTAGGGTTTAGAAAGTGCAGTCTGTGAGTAAAGGATGTGGCGGTCTCTGGTTTTACGAACAAATGCGCGTCTCATTCTGGTCATTTTAAAGAACACGGGATACTGGAAGGCGGTTTGTGGGAATGAGGCGAGCCGCGAATGACTGTATTCAATGTATTACTTTTCATAACCTAGGTTCAGTTGCGTAGATCGACAATGGATTGTCTGGTCCAGACTCGATTATTTACAGACAGATAGCTGGCATAACAACGAAAACAATATAGATAACCTTTATGGCGTTTCGATACTGATTCTTGTACCGTTGTCAAGCAAGAATGTCGCAACGGAACAAGAATCTCGATCCAAAAGTTGCACTCACGAAGTGATTATTTATAAAGTTTGTCTATATCGCACTTCCTGGCTGCTTAAGTTTCACTCAAAGATTGAGTGATATGTACATGATTGATGTGCACCGGGAAAATTCAATACTTTCTGTGCTGTTATAAGTGATGCAATTAACCCTGCCGAATCTGTAAAAAGTAAGAAGTGCACCCTTATATTTTCCCGTTCGTCTTTACTATTCCTTTTTCGTATGAAACATTAGCCCTGAAATTTAACGCGTGTGTACGACAAATGGATTACATTTTACATAACACGTCTCCTGTATATAACCTAGACAAGTTTCCTACACAACTTTCGCTGTTTGCCAGCTGGTTGAAGAAGGAATAAATATTCCCTTACAACAATAAATGGTTCTAAACAAAAAGAGACCAGAACTGGGATAGTCCACCTTCATGAACATCATGCCGACCTTTTTCCGTTTCCCAATCGCGATCACTTTTGCATACTACCTACCGGAAGACTTGTGTTTACGATTTCCGGTTATGTCGGTGAACGAGTGGATGTTTTAGTTTTTACATTTGTGCATAATTCCCATCACCATGCAGCAACCACCACCACAACGATATCCTTCGCAGGGTCCGCCCATGAGACCACCATACACACAGGCTAGTTACCCCCAGGTAAGGCAGTTTCCCCCGGGTACACCTAAATATTGGAGGAGACGCTGACATTATTGAAACAAAGGGAAATTACAGTCTCGTAGCAGACTCTGCTTAACTTTCTGTGTTTTCATGAATTATACATGTTTTTGCACATTGTATGTGTTTATATCGTAACGGATTTGTATGGGGATAGGTTTGGACGTAAGCACCCGATTTTATCCAACTAGCCGTGTTTCTCGTGTTTCATATTTTCGCGGCAATGGTCATTCTACCGTGTCTTCTCTCATTTCAGAATGATGAGTGTTATTATTCTATGGGAAGGATTTCCACCTGCCTATATTTCATTCTAGTCAAATCATAGCATCTAATTAATCACCAGAACACACTCAGTGTGGGAACACTTCCTACAGCAGTGAGGGCATCCTTAGGCACAAATTTGTCTTGTTTATTCGTGTTCTAGTATATTGAATACATGTCAGTATGTAATTTTGGTTTTTGATAGGGGTGGTGGGTATGGACAGAACCATATCCTCATCTGATGAGTATTAGTATTACTATTAATTTTGTCATGTTTTTTAATTTGTGTAGGGCCGTCTCCTATTCTCACGGTAAACGCATTTTCTGCCAAGGCTGCCGATGCGTGATACTTAGGAAGTGGCCCAAGTCTGTTAATTATCACAATTTTGCAGTGTAATGAATATTCGTGAATTCTAACCAACTTGGAAAAATCGCAACTTTCCCCCACCCTTCCCGATAAGATTCGCCTAAAACACAACTTTGCAGATTCTGATACCTTTCGGTCTGCACTTACTGAAACAAATCATCAAAAATGCCAATTCAACCTATAAAGTTGAAGAAAAAGGCAATTAAAAAAATGATTCACTAATTTTCCCCCAGCATTGGGTCGAAAAAAGTGGTTTCAACAGCAGTGCTGCGCTGTGCTGATAACACATGCGCAGTGAGTAGGTTAGTGGAGCATGAAACATGTCTGCTCATTAGTATAACTATGAGGTCATGAGCAGTAGCCTTATCTTGCTTGTGTACACAAACAAGTAAATAATCTACATGTTACATTAAAAAGTATGTTGATTGTGATAAGCAAACTTTGTCGCAGAGAAAACTCAATGTCAGATGACGCTTTTATGTCTACCTGCCTGTCTGCTAATGACAATATGCAATGCACAACTGCTACAATTGCTTACCATTTGCAGTTTGAAATTAACACCCATCGGCCATATGCACCATAAACAAAATGCTGGCACAATATGATTTGGGAAACAGATTATGAAATAAGTATGGGATCACCTCATTTAACATGTTTAATAACATCTTTATTTGTATTCAGAATCACTACAACTTTCACACTAACAGCTTCAACAAAAGTATGTGTAGAAAACATTTTTAAAATGGCAGATTAGTCATGATAATTGATACATAAAACTACAGTAATCATGGTAATGCTTGAATGTCTTAAAACAAACTGACACAATATTAATGTTCAATTTAAAGAATATTGTATTTTATGACATACTGACATGAATATTATTGATTACTAATTGCTTCTTGTCAGTGAATGAAGTTTTTAACATGGATCCAAAGACCATTTATATATTTGAATTAATATGCATATAGCTTCCTTGAATTTGGTGGAGTCAAAATAATTCCCATCTTCATCATGTTCATTAGCAAAGCAAAATTTGCTGTGTGGCCTCGATCATCCTCCTGGGCTCGTTTGCTGATTTTAAGGATGCTTCCACTTCTGGTGTATCTGACATCAACTTTGTGTCCAATAACTTTGAATCAATAATATGTGACACAAGCTAAAATAACATTCTGCTTCTACAAGGTGAAAAGAGTGCTTTCTGTGTGTTCCGTGTATCCTACCTCTATCAGGTGACGCAATGAGGGACAGGTTGTTTTATTTCTTGACAGTGTTATTTGAACACTGCAGGAAATGGGTACCAATGATGAAAAGTAAATGATACAAGAAAGTTGTTCCTAATGAACACAGACATTCAGTATCATAAGCGTGATACTTGGTGTATCACTGGCAGTTGCACCCTTGATGAACTATTTCAGTAGATAAACGAAGATAAATGAGTGAGTGAGTTGAGTTTTATGCTGCACTCAACAATATTCCAGTTGTATGGTGGCGGTCTGTTAATAATCGAGTCTGGACCAGAAAATCCAGTATTCAACAAAATGAGCATAAATCTGCACAATGGGGATCCCATGACATGTGTCAACCAAGTCAGCAATCATGACCACGCGATCCCGTTAGTCACCTCTTACGACAAGCTGAGTCGCCTTTTGTGGCAAGCATGGGTTGCTGAAGGCCTATTCTATCCCAGACCTTCACTGGTTTCGAAGATAAATTGTTAGATATAGCTGCTTTCACTGCTTAATCACTGTTAATGTAAAAATATTAAATATCCTTCCAACATGTGCAGCTGCTTTTGGTTACAGCCATCCTCGATATCTTCAGGGTATGTGGTCATTGGTCAACCCGATAACTTTATCACCCCCCTTTGCTGGCTCCACATTCACAGGGGTTAAAAAATCCCATCGCCCGATGCCTGGAACAAGTCAGTTTTCATTTCAGGCAATCAAATAATGGTATCTTACTTGTCCGGGGACTACTAAATAATTACCCCTTATGATTTCAAACTGCAAATAATCTTGGATTTCATTTCATATCTGCTCATAATGAAGCTACTAAACTTTAAAGTTCGCAATAATAATAAAGTAGAGCTAATGGAGAGTGAAATTATCACTTAGGAGATAAACATCATGTGTTGGCCAATTTCCGGGTGTTATTGAGTATTTGAAGCACGGGAATGCATTTGGAACCGATGATGTCAGCTGGAGGTTTCAAATGAAATATTCCCGTGCTTCAAATACTCAATAACACCCGGAAATTGGCCAACACATGTTTATCGACATTGTAAACACAAAAGTAAACCAAAGGGTTTTACTGTCTGCACTCGTTTACATCGGGTACGGGTACAGCAGTGAAGTGTCATCAGCTGGCCCTTTCAGCTGGTTCCCATGGTAGCATCTGGAGTTGCTCATTTGTGACATCATTCTAACTTTACGTCACAATATGATTTGAATGACGTCACCACTGTTGATGACACAACAAAACAATTGTTTGCGGTGTTTCTACGTGTCAATACGCAGTGAATAGTCTTGCAGTTTCCGGGAATCTAATACCATTTGATCATGTTTTTTATCAAATTAGATTACAGAACACAGTGACTTTTGTTTACAATAAACAAAAAAATAAATATAAATAGTCCAGTAAACATTAACATCACACATTGTGCCATAAAATCAAGTGAAATATTAATCAGGACAAGTTACTGTCTTCAAGTCACTTGCCCTTTGACAAGTGGCTTTTCAACATATTTTTGAACCCCTGCAATCAGCTAAGCAGCCATTACAACCGAGCTTGCCAGTGTCAACAAAGGTAGGTGTCGCAGCTGCAAAGGTTTGTTTGCAATGCGTCTCAGATTTTGGGGAAATCATACAGACAAATTAATCATGTTAATAGGTCTGGTTTAATAATTTAAAAAAAGCGAAAGTGAGTTGTAATTGGTTTCCTCAACTTCCCATCCTCGATATCTCCAGGGTATACGTTCCGATAAGTCTCCACTATACCCTGGACGCATCTACGGCTCTGCCAGATAAATTTATTACCTCCCTTGACTGTCTTTTGATCCAGTCAGGTGTCTACGCTGGGAAGTTGAGCGAACCAATCACAACTAATAAATAATATCGGGCAGAGCCGTAGATGCGTCCAGGGTATTGTGGAGACTTATCGGAACGTATACCCTGGAGATATTGAGGATGTCAACTTCCCAGTGTAGACACCTGTTTGGAGGTCAGCCAAGGGAGGTAATAAATTTATTGGGCAGAGCCATAGATGCATCCAGGGTATTGTAGAGACTTATTATTGGAATGTATACCCTGGAGATATCGAAGATGGGTTACAGTTAGTTAAGTGTATGTAAACATATCAGTCGATTGTGTCCTTGTATAGTATATTATATACTGTATTTTTGTCATAATTGTAGAGGCATGTTTTGTAAAAAACAGTTGTGATTTTGCTGTGCTCCTAGATCTGAAAAGGGACTTTAGCTTATGTCATTGTCAAGTTCTGTTTAATCACCATGATCAAGCTGATCATATTTCCTTTTGTCAGATGAATAGGTTGAAGTGGTTCCTGTAAACAGTTCATTTAAGTCAACATGTTCCTGTAGACGAATATTCAGTTTGTGAGGAAATGGCTCAAGGCCAAGAGTCACAAAGCCATTCATGTCTGGAATCTCACAGTCATCAATCAATAAGCGTGTGCATTTCAGTAGTGCACATGTGAACAGGAAGAGTATATTTCTTGCAACATTTTCACCAACACATGATCTTTTTCCATGCCCAAATGGCAGGAAATGTTTCAGTTTGTGATGAGGAATACACTTTCCATTATTGCCAATGAATCTCTCGGGTTTGAAAGTATTTGGTTTTTTCCAGTATTTTTCATTATGATGGATATGCCAGATGTTGCATAATGCCATAGTTCCTGCAAATAAGAAAACATTAGTTTATACAGTAGGAATGGTCTTTGTTAATTTTGTGTAATTCCCTTTTCTTTGATAAAGTTGAATATGGTTTCAGGATTATGTATTGAGCAGGTGTGATATTCACACAATCCTATTCCAAATAATGAAAGTATGGAGATGGCCATGTAGATGATGTTCCATATATATTGATGAAAATCCACAGTTTTGTTGCTTCTCAAACTAGGACTGATCATTTGAATTGTACGGTAACAAGCGGTGAGGTGAAATCACATTCAACACTGTATTTAAGAATATTTCGCTCATATGACAACATGCATGCATGTGTATGTTTGTTTGCTTTTACCAGCTGGTTTTATAGTGCTAGCTCACTGAGGTACCATGTCGCAGTTATGCATGAATACCCCACTCAGACACTTCATACTAACTTGAGTCGACCAATCTTTGTTCCACCCTTTAATGCCAAGCGCAAGACAGGAATCAACACGCACCATATTTTATTGCGTCTTTTGGTATGACATGGTTGGGGAGCGAACGTACAATGTTCCGCTCATCGGGTGGATGCTCTAAGCACTGCACTTTGGGGAAAGTAGCCAACTTTAACAGCTGGTTTGATAGTGCTAGGTGACTGAGATATTGCTGCAGTTAAGCATGAATACATCACTCAGACACAATATACTGACTCCAATGTGATCAGTCCTTCTTTTACCCATTAATGACAAGTGCTAGGCAGGGAACAACAAGTATCATATTTCAAGTAACAAGGAGGAAATACCTTTTGGCAGCGTATAAGATTCCATGCTGATCGTGTGTTGTAGAGAAGTGTGAGGTATTCCTAGTGGCACAGGTGGAGCTATCCGCAGCACTTCCATCACTATGGCCTCTACACACCAAACAATATCCATTTGTTTAAAAACAGACATGTTCAAATGAAGTATTCCTTGGTTCAGTTAGTTTTCCAGGATGGTGAAAGTCAGTGACAGTTGCATCCCTTGACCAGGAACTGGTGTGTTCAGGTCACAGATGCTACTCCTTGGTTTTACATTAGATTTGTATGCAGATTTTTCTGATTGTGATGTTAGTTTTGATTTGGCAAACACACATTATATTTTATGATGTTCAGCGGAGATGACATGTCATAAGAGGCGACTAACAGGATTGGGTGGTCAGACTCACTGACTTGGTTGACATGTCATCGTTTCCAAGTGGTATGAATCGATGGTCAAACTGTTGATCATTGGATAGTCTGTCAAGACTCCATTATGTACTGACCACTGCCATATAGCTATAATATTGCTAAGTGCAGTGTAAACTGATCTTGGGCTAGATGATTATCTCCCTTTGACCACATTTGAGCTCCAGATAAGATTGAGCTCATCTGTGTACTGTACCTACTGTATTTTTTGGAGTGGGGATTATGAATGCTGAGTGGGTGTGTCATTTCCGTTACTTACTGCTTTCAAATATGTGGGTATTTCAGTGATTTTACCCAGTATATCACCGAGCAAGTTTACTGAGCAGATATGTACTGCCTTACGTCATTCCTAAGCAAAACCAACTTAATATAATGGAAATAATTTCATTAAAGTCACTCATCCTGTACTAACAGTACAACAAAAGTCCTATACTAACACTACATCTTGATAACATTCAGTGTCTTTTTCATACGCAAGCGATTTTTACAAATACATTCTGTATGTATATGTTTTAAACTTTTTGCATATCTAACATTTTATATGTGTAATTGATACGCAACGATTATTTTTCAATGCATATTTTACCCGGATACGCAGTTTATCTGGGTCTCTGCCACAAGTTCTGTGACATAGCAATGCTCAAGTAACTTTGTATGTGTACACTATCCAAGTAAATAATTTCAAATAGTCTAAATTTTAAAATATCTTACCTATGTATGGAAGCTGTGGCTTGTCTGCTAGGGTTGGCATCCTGTCAACTGGAACAACTGATTTCATCAGAGCCACAGCTCGATCTTGCACATCAGGATTTATGGCCAGGTACAACATCAGCCATTGAATTGAGTTTTGTGTGGTACTCATCCCTTTGAAGGCAACAGTAAAAGAAGTCAGTGAACTGTATTCAGTTATTTCTTGCTGTTTGTGCAGAATGTGGGTATTATGCTGTAAATTTCTGTTATTTTTCATTCCCAGATATTTGTTTGCGTTTTGGGTGCTTCAGCTGACTTTCAGCAAGGTAACACAAACAGGTATACAAGGGTGGTCTGTAAATAATTAAGACTGGACTGGACAGTCCAGTGATTGACTTCATGAGTGTTAGTCTATGTGGTTTGGGTAGTCGGTAATGTAATCCCTTTACCATGTCTGTTGTCTCTTATGATAAACCAATTCTAACCTTGACCCTTTTGAATTTGTGCATCAGTGAGTGAGTTTATAATTTTTTTCACATTCAGCAGTATTCCAGCTACATGTATATGTAAGGGATTTGTAAATAATGGAATCTGGACGAGACAATCCAGAGTCATGCACTGGAGCTGAGTATTGTTTCTAATGTTCACTGTAGTAACTTTGGTAACTGACTGCACCTGCTACTTCCTTTGTCCAGCAAGACATCTTGATTGCCTCCATGCTTGACTTGTCTGGATGCTGATGTCTCATGGCAGCCATATGACCGAGAACTGAGAGTGGAGTTGTGTTGGTCTGACGTGGAGAGTCTAGGAGACTGTACTGCCTCTGTAGTATTGAATCTCGCTCCTGCACAAACAGTCTTTATATTATGTTTTAGAACAACAAAAAAATGAGGAACTGGAGGTGTCGATTTTGTGTTACTTTTCATAAGAGGCTACTGGTGGAATCGGATGTCCAAGCTTGCCAATTTGGTTGACACATGGTCCAGCTATAGAGCAGTCTCTAAATTATTGACTCAGGACCAGTGATCAACAACTTGAGCATCAAGCATCGACCTAAGCATTTGGAATACAATAAACACAATAAAGTGTGTCGATAAACATGATGAAGTGTGTGGAACAAGTCAGCTGGACAACATGATTCCACAAGTCACTTCTTACAACAGGCATGGGTTGTTGAAGACCAATTCTAACATGGATCTTCATGGGGCTGGAAGTAACAAATCTGATGTAGGACATACATCTCATCACCTAGACCTTTAGACATGTTAGAAATGCCATAGTAAATTTGCTAAATTTGAAGTGAAAGAAAATCTGGTAGATCTACAAATGGTATTTGTTTATGTGAAAAGGGGTAACCATATGTGTAACTGACATTGTGCATATAGCTTGGTTTCATAATGAAGTAAAATTGGTGATTTTTTAAAATTTGTTATGATCATAGTTTTGTAACTTAGTGAAACCATGGTACCTGAAATGTCATTCAAATGTTAATGTTAATCCCAACACTGACCCAAGGTGTGGAGACTCACTCACTCACTCACTCACTCACTCACTCACTCACTCACTCACTCACTCACTCACTCACTCACTCACTCACTCACTCACTCACTCACTCACTCACTCACTCACTCACTCACTCACTCACTCACTCACTCACTCACTCACTCACTCACCCACCCACCCACCCACCCACTCACTCACCTACTCACTCACCCACTCACCCATGCCAACAGTTTTCACTTACCTTTACAGCAGTTATAAATTGCTTAGACCATTTAGAAGTAATATGGATGGTCCAGGGAAGGATATTGAATGGATGTCCAGGGAAAAGAACTGAAAGTATCACTTGTTGGTTGTGGCAGAGCTGAGTCACCACTGGATCTTCAAAATTCTGGTAGGAGAGGCCATAGATGTAAGTGGCAAACAGAGCTGTTGTCATCTTTATGATGTCCTTTTTGGGATCAACTGGATTTTCCATGGCCAAACTGTAATGATGCAATGATGTGTTTCAGAAAATTTACATTTTCCCACATCTATGTAGACAGCAAAGTAGTGTTATGGTCATTGTTGAATCAGTCATTTGTCTAGGCTTCCTCTACCTGTGTTGAATGGTTGTCATAACCTACAGACTGGCAAATGTAAGACAGTCAGTCTTTTCTGTGATTTGTATTCATTTGAATTTATTGCCCATGGAAGGGCAGTTATCTTTTATTGAAAATGTGATTCTTATTCAGAAAAAGTGGTTCAGTTTTGTCAAAGATATGACATACAGGATCTGATGGAAAGAGTACACAATGATACTCCATGATGTGAGATCATGGTGATACTTGTAGCCCATGCATATGCTTCACAGGGCTCGATTTAAGGAGAATGAAACAACTTCATACCAGATACAACCCTCTGATCAAGACAAAAGCAGGATTCACCCACTACCTGACATACAATTATATGGAGTTCTGAAATGGGTGGCAGGACTTGTAATTGGACGTAGATGGATATTTTAGCAACTAATAGAAAATGTTGCTTACTTTTGAAAAAATATTTTGAAGGCTTTGTTTGTGTGATGCTGTATGGATGTTGAGTCGATGTTGTTCATGGCCTGAAGACACATCCTCCGGAGCTGCCTGTGGCAGGGGCTGTACTGGATGGAGCCAATACCTTCCTCACTTCTGTTCAGGTACTTGAACACTGGCAGTGAAGGTCGGTCTGGCAAGTTGTGGGAATATACCTTGTAGGGGAGAGCAGAGTCACAGATGAACACGGTTGGACCAAGGAAACCAAACTGAACTGTGAACATCTTGCCATATTTCTGAATTAACTTCTCCATGCTGATGTGTGGTTGCCTGTGAACAATGTTGAAAGATGTTTGATACCGCTGACTGGAAATTTTACTTAGAATTAACATTGGCTTTCTGATAGGAAATTATGTACATCATTTTTTAACATGATGGAGTGATTGAATTTAGTCTTGTGATGCAGTCAGCAACATTCCAGCAATATGTCAGCAGTCCAGACCTTTACATTAAATTAGGATCCAGTGATCTACACATGAGCGTTGATCAGTGTAATTGGGATACTATGGCGTGTCAACCAAATCAGCAAGCTTTACCATCTGATCCTGTTCATCACCTTTTACAACAAGCATGTGCTACTTAAGATCAGTTCTAACACAGATCTTCATGGGTTATTATATGTTTAGACTGAGCTCTTGGTCAGGAAATACTAAAATCAACATGATTACTGCTGAACCTTTATCCTTCCTAAATGAAAGTAACTTCAGGGGTTCAAATTTATATTTTTTAAAAGCTACATACCTTAAGAAAATAACATGTCCTGACTAATTTTTCACTTGCCCTGATTTTTATGATATAATCATGATGATATAATTAAGAAAGAATAAATCAACGTGGTATTTGTTGTTGATGTTTACTGAACTATTTATCAATAAGTGATAAATTCCAAAGAAAGGTTTCTCTTCTTTACTATCATTGTGAAATTTAATAGCTACATTTTGAACAGATATGAAATGAAGTCTACGTTTATTTGCAGTTTGAAATCGCAAGTGGCAATTATCTAGAAGCCCACAGACAAGCAAGATACTAGTGCCATAATTTGATTGCCCAAAAAGGAAAACAGACTTGTCCCAGGCATTGGGCGATGGGATTTTTGAAACAACTTTGAATGTCTTAAAGTGATTTTTTCTAAAATATGTCACCTCAGCAATTAACTAAACCTTTCCATTTAACCAGTTCCACAACTCATTGGAGAAAATATAGGATATGACATTTATTTGTACATGGTAACCTACCGAAAGTCAAGACAAAAGCAAACCACAATTAGTGAGTGAGTATGGCTTTATGCTGCTTTTAGTAATATTTCAGCAATCTCATGATGAGGGACATCAGAAGTGGGCTTCATACATTGTACCCATGTAGGTGATTGAACCCAGGTCTTCAGTTTGTCAAGCAAATGCTTTAACTATGTGGCTACTACAGAGTATACTCATTATCTATAATACAACATAATTTTCAATGTTGGCGTCTGATTTTATGTGTCTTTCTATAACACAGTTGGTGATATTGCATTTCATTACATAGATTGATGCTCATACAATCAGTTACTTGTTTGCCTTTACAGGCACAGTCATATTCAAACCTGCATTAGATAGCTGTAATATTTCTGACTGCAGCACTAATCAACAAACACACATTAAACAGCCAACAAGAATCCCAGGCAGTACCTTGGATTAAGCATGTAGAGACCCCCGATAACTGGGAGTGACCAAGGTCCAGGAGGAAGTCCCTTGACATATGTGGTGTAGATGTCATTCAGTAAGGTCACAAGGAAGGCAAGAACAATGATGACCACCACCGCCAGTATCCAGTTGTTGATACTCTGTGTCAAAATAATATGTGTCTTTCACAAGTGAAAGTTTTTTAAACCTAAAATTAGACAGGTTTGAAGGGGGGATCACCTTATGCCCCTAGTAGATGATCTCACAAGTTTTTATAAACTGATGTCTACCAACCTGCGATAGCCACTGGTGTTTGAGTGGGCTGTTTGTTTGAAATAACTGTTCCAAGAACTAATTTTGTACATAATCTTCCAGTGCATCCAAATGCCTTCAATATACTATACATATTCCAGTAATATGATAATGTGTAACAACCCTTGTCTTGATTACAATGCCCTGGCATGCTGAATACTAAGATAATTGGCAACTAAATCTGGATACATACTGCTTTTGTCTTACTACCGGATCATGAACACATTTTCTTTTGTTCTTTTTCTTTGATCATGTTGATGTAAACACAAAATGGCTCCTAGTGCCAGTGGAAAACTACACAGCCTTGCATCGTTTGCTGCAGATATATGGATCATGTATGCATTGATAATTTGCTTTGTTCAGGGTTCCTTTAGAGACAGGGTATATATATCAGTGTCAATTTTGAAGCCATATGCAAAGGGGTTGTCTTAAACATGGGGTTGTTGTATATGAGAATCTAAATGGTAAACTCCTTTATGTATATTGACCAAAAATTGGAAACACCACAGTTTTCCAACCTCGCATACATTTGTAATTTATGTTCTTATTATCATATCAAATCAATAGTCATAAAGAAATAGTAAGTCATATCTTTCTACAGCATTTGAACAGGAAGGCATACAGATACTACTAATGTTTACAAAGGGAGGTAAGTCTAAATAATCTGCATAATTTGGAGACCACTTTTCACTTTCTCAATCACATGCTGCAAAGTGTGTGAATAGAGACATGTGAATTATCCATACAGCATGTGAAAACCTCATAACAATGAACAGTAAGTGAGCTGTAACTCAATAATGTTTCTTGACATCAAGTTGATATATGACAGCATGTCATCCTGATTTATCGGCTTCAGATACACTTGACAATTTCTGATAATTCTTGGTAGTTCTTGGAGAGATACCAGTATTACCAGTATATTTTTGTGATTTTTGTACAGTGTAGTGAAAGCAAGTGAAACTGTTGCCTGTCATGTATTTTAGTCTAATTTGCAATATAATTCGGCAACACAACAAAACAAGATTTCATACATT
Source organism: Haliotis asinina (assembly GCF_037392515.1). Taxonomy (NCBI): domain Eukaryota; kingdom Metazoa; phylum Mollusca; class Gastropoda; order Lepetellida; family Haliotidae; genus Haliotis; species Haliotis asinina. The sequence continues at coordinate 22,532,120 of NC_090290.1, forward strand.
TCAAAATGACTGTAAGAAAAGGGAATTAACTTTACAATTTAAGCAACAAATCCAGTTCTTTGTCACTGGAAATAGCATTTTATTATGATTATTTGACAAGGGTTGATGTCATGGTTACCTGGGATTGGTTGTTTCAAGGCTGCAGTTATTTAGTGCCAGAGGTAGTTCATGTCATTATAAATGTATAGCATAGTGTTTGGTGACATGTGTCAAGCTGGTCATGAACTTGATGAAAGATTTGGCTGTCCAAAAGTATTTCCTGTCAATTAACTTAAGTAAATAATTACAAAAATCTGATTTTGTCATATCATCTACTATTTATAAATTCAAGCATGAAAATATAAAGAATAAGACTTTATCATCAAAACCAGGTATTTAACACATATTTATTTACAAGTAGTACTTACATCCAACTAATCAGAACACTTACCATATGAAGAGAAGCAAACCAAATGCCCATTGCAGAGGATGCACTGCAGCCTTTGAGGGGGTTTATCTGACTGTGTTGGGGAAGCAGATGGTTCAACTTATATATAAGGGTTCATTGGTAGTGTGTTATATAAAGTAGGCTCTGATTGGTTGGAGAAATTGATACTACAACTGAGTGGTTAACATGTGCCTGTGATCAAAGGA